>NC_091442.1:123007256-123691423 GCF_964237555.1 Oryctolagus cuniculus
TCAGGAGAGTGAAGAGACAACCGACAGAATGGGAAAAAATATTTGCAAACTATGCAACAAATAAAGGGTTAATAACCAGAATCTACAAAGAGATCAAGAAACTCCACAAAAACAAAACAAACAACCCACTTAAGAGATGGGCCAAGGACCTCAATAGACATTTTTCAAAAGAGGAAATCCAAATGGCCAATAGGCACATGAAAAAATGTTCAAGGTCACTAGCAATCAGGGAAATGCAAATCAAAACCACAATGAGGTTTCACCTCACCCCGGTTAGAATGGCTCACATACAGAAATCTACCAACAACAGATGCTGGCGAGGATGTGGGGAAAAAGGGACACTAACCCACTGTTGGTGGGAATGCAAACTGGTCAAGCCACTATGGAAGTCAGTCTGGAGATTCCTCAGAAACCTGAATATAACCCTACCATTCGACCCAGCCATCCCACTCCTTGGAATTTACCCAAAGGAGTTTAAATTGGCAAACAAAAAAGCGGTCTGCACCCTAATGTTTATCGCAGCACAATTCACAATAGCCAAGACCTGGAACCAACCTACATGCCCATCAACGGTAGACTGGATAATGAAATTATGGGATATGTATTCTTTAGAATACTATACCGCAGTAAGAAACAACGAAATCCAGTCATTTGCAACAAAATGGAGGAATCTGGAACACATCATGCTGAGTGAAGTAAGCCAGTCCCAAAGGGACAAATACCGTATGTTCTCCCTGATCGGTGACAACTGACTGAACACCAAAAAGGAAACCTCCTGAAGTGAAATGGACACTATGAGAAATGGTGACTTGATCAGCATAGTCCTGACTGTTAATGAACAACTCAATACATTATCCCTCTTAGTATCTTTTTTGTCTGTTCTACTTAATATGACTGGTTTAATTCTGTAATTATCACACAGTTATTCTTAAGTGTTAAAAATTAACTGAAATGTGATCCTTGTTAAACATAAGAGTGGGAATAAGAGAGGGAAGAGATGTATAATTTGGGACATGCTCAAGCTGACTTGCTCCAAATGGTAGAGTTAGAAACATACCAGGGGATTCCAATTCAATCCCATCAAGGTGGCATGTACCAATGCCATCTCACTATTCCAAGTGATCAGTTTCAGTTCACAATTGATCATAATGAAAGGACTAAGAGTCAAAGGGAGCACATAAACAAGTCTAGTACCTGCTAACACTAACCGATAGAATAAATAAAGGGGAGAGTGATCCAACATGGGAAGCGAGATACTCAGCAGACTCATAGAATGGCAGATGTCCTAAATAGCACTCTGGCCTCAGAATCAGCCCTAAAGCCATTCGGATCTGGCTGAAAAGCCCATGAGAGTATTTCAGGCATGGAAAGCCAAGACACTCTGGCAAAAAGATCTCTGTGAGTGAGATCCCAGTGGAAAGAACAGGTCTTCAAAGAAGGAGGTACCTTTCTCTGAAGGGAGGAGAGAACCTCCACTTTGACTATGACCTTGTCTAAACAAGATAAGAGTCGGAGAACTCAGAGGGCTTCCATAGCGTTGGAAACTCATGACTGGAGCATAGGGAGATTACTGATGCCATAGACAGGAGTGTCAATTTGTAAAGTCAACAACAGGAGTCACTGTGCACTTACTCCTCATGTAGGATCTCTGTCCTTAGTGTGCTGTACATTGAGATTTAATGCTATAACGAGTACTCAAACAGTATATTTCACTTTGTGTTTCTATGGGGGTGCAAACTATTGAAATCTTTACTTAATGCATTCTAAACTGATCTTCTGTAAAAAAAAAAAAAAGAAAGAAAGAAAAAAGAAATTATCAATTCCCAACTTGACTCTCATTGGGATTAAACATGACAATAGGTCTGATCTGATTTCATCATCATTTAAAAAATCATCTATCATTTTTCACTTTATGTTTCTGTGTGGGAGCAAACTGTTGAAATCTTTACTTAATGTATACTAAGCTGATCTTCTGTATATTAAGATAATCGAAAATGAATCTTGATGTGAATGGAAGGGGAGAGGGAGTGGGAAAGGGGAGGGTTGCGGGTGGGAGGGACGTTATTGGGGGGAAGCCATTGTAATCCATAAGTCGTACTTTGGAAATTTATATTCATTAAATAAAAGTTAAAAAAAATAAAAAATAAAAATAATAATAAAATAGAAAACTGGGTGGGCTCAAATAATAAAATGAGTCCATGTTCCATAAAGAAACATACCTTCAAAAAAAAAAATTGGTTCCAAATTGATCTATGGATAACAAACTTATTTTCATCTGACTTGAAAGGCAGAGAGACAGACAGCGAGAAGTCTTCCATTCCCTGGCTCTCTCCTCCGTGCCTGCAACAGCCAGGGCTGGGCCAGGCTGCAGCCAGGAGCGCGGGACACCTCCGGGGTCCCCCAGGCGGGCGGCAGGGGCCCAAGCTCCTGAGTCATCGCTGCTGCTTCCCGGGTGCTCACCAGCAGGGAGCTGAGTCGGAAATGGAGAAACCAGGGCTCCTGCCAGGCACCGATACGGGGTGCCGGCGTCCCACGTGGCAGCTCAGCCGCTGCGCCATACACTGGCCCGAGATCTGTGGAGTTCATGGCTTTTTGTGGCACCGGATGCGACAATTCTGACATTTATGTAGCAGGAAATGAAAACAAGGACAACTCTCCCAGCAGCTGTGACGATGCGGTGCCGAGGACTGCGGCCTGGCATCCAGATTCCAGCCGAGCAGGGGAGCGGGGGAGCGGAAGCCAGGCTGCCGACCAGGAGCACTCGTGGGCAGAGGGCCACCGCCCGGGGAGGAAGGAAGGAGTTCTCAGTAGACGAAAAGTCCGCGGCTTCCAGGAATAAAGGCAAAATAAACTCCAGATGGACTGAAACTCAGAGATGAATATAGAGAAATAATCTCTAAAATTTTGGGATATAGAAAGATTCTTTAAGACAAAAATAGAATTGTTTAAAATAAAAAGATTGGAGGGCTGGCGCTGTGGAGTAGCGGGTAAAGCTGTCATCTGCAGTGCCAGCATCCCATAAGGGCGCCGGTTTGAGTCCTGGCTGCTCCTCTTCCGATCCAGCTCTCTGCTGCGGCCTGGGAAAGCAGCAGCAGATGTCCCAAGTGCTTGGGCCCCTGCACCTGCACGGGAGACCTGGAAGAAGCTCCTGGCTCTTGGCTCCTGATCGACTGGCGCAGCTCCGGCCATTCCAGCCAATTGGGTGTGAACCAGTGGATAGAAGACCTCTCTCCCTGCCTCCCTCCCTCCCCGTCTCTCTCTCTCTCTCTGCCTTTCCTTCTCTCTGTGTAACTCTGACTTTCAAATAAATAAATAAATAAATAAATCTTTAAAAAAAAATTGGTCACTTGACCATACTCAAGTTGAGGTTTTTGTTTTGTTTTGAACAAAAGATACCTTTAGGGCTGGCGCTGTGGCATAGTAGGCTAAGTCTTCACCTGCGACATCAGCATCCCATGTGGGCGCCGGTTCGAGTCCCGGCTGCTCCTCTTCAGATCCAGCTCTCTGCTGTGGCCTGGGAAAGCAGTGGAAGATGGCCCAAGCTCTTGGGCCCCTGCATCCACGTGGGAGACCTGGAAGAAGCTCCTGGCTCCTGGCTTTGACCTGGCCTAACCCTGGCCAATAAGGCCATTTGGGGAGTGAACCAGAGGAGGCAAGACCTCTCTCTCTCTCTCTCTCTCTGTTTCTAACTCTGCCTTTCAAATAAAATTAACAAATCTTTTTAAAAAAGAGCAAAGACAGCCAGAGTTCAAAAACATATTTTGCAGACCACATAAAAATGCAATAAGAGATTAAAGGGACAGCAAAGGTCTGGTGCACCTGGGACAAGGAGGTTGTGGGGCAAGGCCTGTGTGGGGTCCCGGTTTGCAGTGGTAGGGGCTATGGGAGGGTCCTCATTTGAGGGACAGGGGCCATGTGGGGTCCTGGTTTGCAGGGACAGGGGCCGTGTGGGGTCCTGGTTGCAGAGGCAGGGGCTGTGTGGGGTCCTGGTTTGCAGGGGCAGGGGCGGGGGCCGTGGGTGGTCCTGGTTTGCAGGGACAGTGACAGGGGCTGTGTGGGGTCCTGGTTTGCAGTGACAGTGACAGGGTCCGTGTGGGGTCCTGGTTTGCAGGGGCAGGGGCCACAGGGGCAGGGTCCGTGGGGGGTCCTGGTTTGCAGGGACAGTGACAGGGGCCGTGGGCGGTCCTGGTTTGCAGGGACAGTGACAGGGTCCGTGGGGGTCCTGGTTTGCAGGGACAGTGACAGGGTCCGTGTGGGGTCCTGGTTTGCAGGGGCAGGGACAGGGGCCGTGTGGGGTCCTGGTTTGCAGGGACAGTGACAGGGGCTGTGTGGGGTCCTGGTTTGCAGGGACAGTGACAGGGGCCGTGGGCAGTCCTGGTTTGCAGTGACAGGGTCTGTGGGGGGTCCTGGTTTGCAGGGACAGTGACAGGGGCTGTGGGGGTCCTGGTTTGCAGGGGCAGGGACGGGGGCCGTGTGGGGTCCTGGTTTGCAGGGGCAGGGACAGGGTCCGTGGGGGTCCTGGTTTGCAGGGACAGTGACAGGGTCCGTGGGGGTCCTGGTTTGCAGGGGCAGGGACGGGGGCCGTGTGGGGTCCTGGTTTGCAGGGACAGTGACAGGGTCCGTGGGGGTCCTGGTTTGCAGGGACAGTGACAGGGTCCGTGTGGGGTCCTGGTTTGCAGGGGCAGGGACAGGGGCCGTGTGGGGTCCTGGTTTGCAGGGGCAGGGACAGGGGCCGTGGGGGGGTCCTGGTTTGCAGGGGCAGGGACAGGGGCCGTGGGGGGTCCTGGTTTGCAGGGACAGTGACAGGGTCCGTGTGGGGTCCTGGTTTGCAGGGACAGTGACAGGGGCCATGGGCGGTCCTGGTTTGCAGGGGCAGGGACAGGGGCCGTGTGGGGTCCTGGTTTGCAGGGACAGGGGCCGTGTGGGGTCCTGGTTTGCAGGGGCAGGGACAGGGGCCGTGGGGGGTCCTGGTTTGCAGGGGCAGGGACAGGGGCCGTGTGGGGTCCTGGTTTGCAGGGGCAGGGGCTGGGGCCATGTGGGGTCCTGGTTTGCAGGGTCTCATGAAAACCACCACAGAGGGACAAGCAAGGGGAGCGTATGTGAACCAGGAGTGCTCACCGGAGCGTGCACACCTGCGTCCAGAGGCTGAGCGTGCCTGTGAATGAATCGATGCCGGCCGCGGGTGTTGCAGTGAAATAAGAAACGAGAGGGAGGTTCCGTGTTCGCAAGACAGAGAAATTCCATCAGGTGACACACTGCGTTTGTGAAAAACCCAAACGCATCTTCAGATTGGTGGACAGAAGCTGCTTCTGCAAGCCAGATGCAGCCTGCAGATTCCGTGCAGTTTTGACAAAAAGATACCACGCGAGACAGTCACGAGGAAACCACACAAGGGCGTCGGCAGAGAGCTGCCCTGTCCACAGATGGGAAGTGTGTGTGGCAGAGAAGCCCGTCCACACAGGAACCCACGGCCTCCCACACGGGAACCCACGGCCTCCCACACAGGAACCCGCGGCCTCCCACATGGGAACTCACGTACTCTGACACGAGAACCCACGGCCTCCTCCCACACGGGAACCCACGTTCTCTGACACGAGAACCCACGGCCTCCTCCCACACGGGAACCCGCGGTCTCCCACATGGGAACTCATGTTCTCTGACACAGGAACCCACGGCCTCCCACACGGGAACCCACGGCTGCCTCCCACATGGGAACTCACAGCCTCCCACACGGGAACCCATGGCCTCCCACACGGGAACCCACGTTCTCTGACACGGGAACCCACGGCCTCCCACACGGGAACCCACTTTCTCTGACACGGGAACCCACGGCCTCCCACATGGGAACCCACGTTCTCTGACACGAGAACCCACGGCCTCCTTCCACACGGGAACCCACGGCCTCCCACACGGGAACCCACATTCTCTGACACGAGAACCCACGGCCTCCTCCCACACGGGAACCCACGGCCTCCCACACGGGAACCCACGTTCTCTGACACGAGAACCCACGGCCTCCTCCCACACGGGAACCCACGGCCTCCCACACGGGAACCCACATTCTCTGACACGAGAACCCACGGCCTCCTCCCACACGGGAACCCACATTCTCTGACACGGGAACCCATGGCCTCCTACCACACGGGAACTCACGGCCTCCCACACGGAAACTCACAGCCTCCCACATGGGAACCCACATTCTCCCACACTGACTGGACGGTTACACCGGCCCTCCAGGGCTGCCACCGTGGGCCCCCGGCAGACCAGCAGGCCAGGGCGGCTCGCCTGGAGCCCAGGCACAGACCTATGCGCGCATGCAAGGGGACCATGGGTTCCCCGCACGAGAGAGCAGGCTCTAGGAGACCTGGACACCGAAGCTTCAGGACACAGAGAGGCCACTTCATGGGGTGTGGGGGAGTGGGGGTGTGGGAGCGTGCAGGTCTGGGGGAGTGGGGGTGTGGGAGCGTGCAGGTCTGGGGGAGTGGGGGTGTGGGGGTGTGCAGGTCTGGGGGAGTGGGGGTGTGGGGGAGTGGGAATGTGGGGGTATGTGAGTGTGCAGGTCTGGGGGAGTGGGGAGTGGGAATGTGGGGGTGTGTGAATGTGTGGGGGTCTGGGGGAGTGGGGGAGTGGGGGTGTGTGAATGTGCGGGTCTGGGGGAGTGGGGGTATGTGAGTGTGCGGGTCTGGGGGGTGGAGATGTGGGGGAGTGGGGGTCTGGGGGAGTGGGAGGTGTGGGAATGTGCGGGTCTGGGGGAGTGGGGGTGTGGGGAGTGGGAATGTGGGGGTATATGAATGTGTGGGTCTGGGGGGTGGGGATGTGGGGGTGTGTGAATGTGCGGGTCTGGGGTCTGGGGTGGGGGTGTGTGAACGTGCGGGTCTGGGGTCTGGGGGGGGGGTCCTCCCAGCCAGCCGCAGAGCCAGCACCAGGAGAAAGGCCAGCCCCAGAGGTCTTGATGTGATGGAGGTGGCTGTGGTGTCTGCAACGCCAGTCAGCTGCGCAGGGAGCCCACGACAGAAAAGGGGGGACTGGGGAGTCGCCAGGGCATGGGCAGCGCAGGCCAGCTCCACGTGCTCCCCGAGAGGCGCCTGGGGTGCGGGCACACGGTCGGGCCTCAGCCCCACTCACAGCGGCTCCCCCGGATTCGTGCTACCCATGTGGGGGCAGGGTCCTGCAGGGTCACCCTGGGGGAGTATGGCGCTGACCACGATGTGTCCTTTGAAGGAAGACGCAAGCTGGGCGCGGGCATTTGCGTCACCTCTGGCCCGAGTTCCGGTTCCGGTTCCAGTGTCAGCTCCTGCTGAGGTGCGCCCTGGGAGGCAGCGGCAATGGCTCAGGTGCCTGGCCCTGCCACCCACGGGGAGACCCGGATGGAGCTCCTGGCGCCCAGCTTCGGCCTGGCTCAGACATTTTGGCAGTGAAGCAGCAGATGGAAACTCTGTGTGTCTCTGTCTCTGCCTTTCAGAGAAGAGGCAACGTGACCACAGAGACACAGCAGGAAAAGCCGCACAGAGACTCGGGGTGGACTGTTGCCAGCACCCGCCCCAGGGTGGTCACAGGAGGCTAGACAGGGCAGGACGGACCCCCACCCCCACCCCGAGGTCCTGCTGACACCCTGGTTGTGACTCGTGGCCCCAGCAGCCCACGCCCCCAGCCCACTGCAGTTCACGCCCAGCAGGGGCCTGCGCAGCCTGTGCAGGGCCCCGGGGCTGCTTCTCCACACAGAGGCCTGTGCAGGGCCCCGGGGCTGCTTCTCCACACAGAGGCCTGTGCAGGGGCTTGGGCTGCAGCCCCCGGGCACTGTTGGCGCCCTCCAGGAGCAATGGGAGTGAGTGGTCCTCCTGCTCGGAGCCCCTGGGGCAACCCATGCCTTTGTGCAAACATTGAGCTCTTGCTGCATGCCAGGCTTTGTCCCAGAGAGGCAGGCGCCCAGGAGGCGGCAGCAGCAGGTGCCTGAGTGTCTGGGGCACATGCACCTGCTCTGGCCTGGGTCTTTTTGTCACACACTCTGAAGGCCGCACCAGGGGATGCCCTGGGCACAGACACAGCGTGGCCACCCCACCCCTGTGTCCACACACTGACTGCGAGCGCCCAGCCGCTGCTGCCCTCTCATCTGTCCACGAACCCCAGATCCACGCCACACCGAGAAGTCCCAAGACGAAGATGTTGCCCACCCACTGCCCACCAGGCAGTCTGCAAGACCCCCATGCCATGCCCAGGACCAGTGCCCACTGCCGCCAATCTCACACCCAAATTCAGGCTGAGGCTCCAGGCCAGGTCCCTCCCTCCCGGAGCCTGGGGCGAGTGGGCGCCCCTCCATGCACAAGGGGGGCGGAGGGGCGCCGGGGTTACCTGTCACTCTGGGTGACGGACACAGAGCGCCCTCCGTGCTGTCCCCACTCTGGAGGGCGGGCGCCAGGGGCTGCCTGTCACACAGGTTTGGATCCTCGTGGCTGGTGGGCGGGGCCTCAGTGAGCGTGCTCCTGGGGGCCTTGCTGTCCTCGGGACGACAGCGACAGGCGGGAAGCTCTGTCTCGGCCGGGGCCTTGGTGGAGCCGGCCTTCCGGCAGCCCCTCTTCAGGGGCCCTGGCTGTGCCAAGCGGGAAAGTACCTTTTCCTCCTTCAGCCTGGGGCCCCGCTGCACCGCCAGCCGCGGGGGACCCCGAGCCGGGCCGGGCAGGGCCGAGGAGCTCCGTGGGTGGGAGAGTGGAGCCGAGAAGTTGAAGCTGGCTATGGGCAGTGTCTGCTTCCTGGGCTTGCGCACGCTGACCCCCTGCACGCACAGGTCGGATCCACCAAAGGGCGGCAGCTCCACCGCAGGCTGGGGGGAGGGGCAGGTTGAGGGGGCCGGCAGGGAAGGGCCCAGTCCCTGGGCCGGGTCCTGCAGGGGCCCGGCTGGGTTCACACCCGGGGATGCTGAGGCCACTCAGTCACCCACGGGGCCCCATCTTCAGGGAGAGCCCAGTGAGACCCGACAACATGGGACTCGACCCAGGGGTGGGGGTCCACAGGCAAAGCCCCTGCCAGGCTCGCCGTCCAGAGTCTCCAAAGCAGAAAGGGCCCTGGAGGACCCCGAGGAGGGCCCAGGGGGCCTCCCACCTGCTGGCCACATAGGCCCGTCCTGGACGTGGGAAGGCTGGACCCCAAGGCCACTGGGGTTGGGTGGCCAGGGCCGCCCAGGCGCCCCAGGCTCAGGGCAGGGAGGGCGGAGCGGCTTCTCTGAGCACAGCCAGGACCAGCTCTGCCCGGCCCTGGCCGCAGGGTGGGCAGCTGTGGCTCTGTCCTCCCCGTGGGTGTCCTGGGGTGGGGCGGGGCGGGGCGGGGCGGGCGGCCCACCTGCTTCCACAGGAGCTCGAAGTTGCCGGTGTCACAGTTGCGGTCCAGCTTGCGGTCCACCACCACCTTGATGGTGTCCTCCTGCACCTGGGCGCACAGCTGGGCCGTGACGGGCGTGGACGGGTGCATGGAGGGGCTGGAGTTGATCTCAATGAGCCAGGGCTTGAAGTCGCTGCCCAGGATGAAGTCGGCGCCGTAGAGCTCGAAGCTGTTCTTGCGCGCCTCCACGCGGTCCTGGGCCAGCCTCACGGCGTGGCTGATGGCCCTCTTCATGGACGGGTAGATGACGCTGCCCCACACGGCCCCGCGGCCCTTCCTCTGCAGGTACTCCTGGAACCTGGAGCTCGTCCACGTGTTGTGGCCGGGCAGCAGGGGGCTGCGCCCGCTGTCATTCTGCAGGTTCCTCTGGATGGAGTTGTTGCACAGGTGGGCAGCACTGCCAGGCGAGGAGGCCATGAGGCCGGGCGGACTCCGCCCCAAGGGCCTCCCACCCTGGTGCAGGGCAGCCACAGCCCCGGCGCAGCCTGCATCTCCCAAGCCTCGGTTCCATCTGGACGAGGCCCCCGGGCAGAGCTGAGCCGGTGAGACCAGGTGGAAAAGTTCCCCTGCCCAAAGCCCCAGCCAACGGACCCGCGCTGTTGCCTTGTTCCACCCAGGACGGGGGAGGCTCAAGCGCTCTGAGCGCAGGTGCACTGGGCAGGAGGCCATCAGGCCGGGCAGAAGAGTGGAAGCCACGCCTCCCCCACGACCGTGTGGAAGCCACACACACCCCAGGGTACAGACATTTCAATGCTGGGGGCCGGTGCTGTGGCGCGGTGGGCTGAGCTGCTGCCTGGGACGCCCAGCTCTCCTATCACAGCACCGAATCGAGTCCCGGCTCTTCCACTTCCACTCCAGCTCCCTGCTGGTGCACCCAGGAGAGATGGCTCAAGCTTGGACCCCTGCACCCACGTGGGAGACCTGATGGAGTCCCAGGCTCCTGGCTGCAGTTTGGTTCAGTCCTGGCTGCTGTGCCTATTCAGGGAAATCTTGCCCTGTCTCTCCTCTGTCACTCTGCCTTGCAATCAATCAATCTTCTTAAAGCAACTGAAATTGTGGTTTTAGGGTGGGGGGCCCTCCCTGGCTTGCCTGTGACGTGGCAGGGCGGGGGGCAGGGGTGTGGCTGGCAGGGGCCCAGGAGGCTCCTTTGGCGCAGCTGAGTTCCTGGAAGCCCCCCCAGGGCCCTACTCCAGGTGTGAGTCCAGGTGTGACTCGGGGTGTGACTGGGTGTGGCCCCGGCCTCCAGCCTGGGGCCCCCAGCAAGGTCTCTGCTGAGCAACCCCCAGCTCTTCCTGGACTCTGACTGGCAAAGCCCCCAAGGTGTCCTAATCCCAGCTCTGCTGCCCGAGACGCTCACAGGACACCAACGGGCAGCCGGGCGTTCTGTCGCGTGGCTGGCCCTTTCCCGAGGATTCCCAGGCAGGCTGTCACCAGCCTGTCTGCTCCGGGGCCCTGGGAGAAGAGGGGCGCCCCGTTCCCGGGTGCCTGAGCCTCAGCCTCTGGGGTGCCGCCCACACGCCGGCAGTGCCTGTTGCGCCGTGGGTGTGGATGCTGGCTCTGGGGCCAGCAGGCTCACCTCGCACTGACCTGTCCAGGTTGTGCAGCGAGAAGCGCTGTGTGCAGAAGCGCAGGTAGCTCTCCTTGTAGAACCAGACGGTCAAGGGGTTCCAGTCGGTGACCAGGAACCACTGCCGAATGTCGAACTTGGTGTCGTGGATGAGCATGGGCGTCTCGATGTACTTCTGGATCACCCAGCGGCTGTCCTTGGTGGGCGGCTGCTCCGCGGCCACCAGCTCCAGGATCTCCTCCACACGGTCCATGCATGTGATGCCTGCAAGAGGCCAGCGCTCAGCCCTGGCTAGGGTCTGGGACATGGAGGCAGCCCAGTCGGGTGGGCAGGCAGTGCACAGCTGGGGTGAGGCTGCGGTGGCTGCCCCCACACTTCCCCAAGGACACAGATCCCAGGAGGGCAGGCACTTTGAAGATGGAGCGAGCAGTTGCTGGGCCTCCGCCCTCAGACAGGCACCTCAGGCGGGGCTGCAGGGTCTTCAGAGGGCTGCAGGGGGTGGGCAGTGAGAGCTAACCCTGGAGGGTGCCTGGACGGAGGGAGGGGCCAGGGAAGGGCAGGACGGGAGCGGGGTCCACGCTGCCTGCTCTGAGCTTTGCACTCCCCAGCCGCCCGCCCCAGCCAGGCCTCCTGACAGCGAACAGGGGCACGGGGGAAGTTACGGCCTTGCTCTCAGCTCTGCACCGCACGCAGTGCCCGCCACAGACCCTCGGGGCCACCCTCCATGCCGTGATGGCCCTGATGCCACAAGACGGAGTCCTGGCCTTTGCCCACGCCAACCCATGATGGACGCCGAGTCCAGGTGAGAGCAGGGCCGTCCTGGCCGTGAGCCCCGGAGATGGGCACCGTGTGTCCGTCACACAGCACATCCGGCCTGACAGTGGGAGCCTGGTCCACAGATGCCCCGAGGAGAGCTGAGCACCCCCCAAGACTTCAGTTTCTTAAGTTGGTGAATGGACACCTGGCCATCTGGGCCAGCACACGGGGCCCGGCCAAGAGCACGAAGCCACAGCCAGTGACCAGCAGGGAGGGGACGGCTGGGTTTGAATGGTGGGCTGTGTGTCCACCGAGCACCCCGGGAGGAAGCGGAAGCAGGTATGTGATGGGCAGAAGGAGACAGACGCCTGGGAAGAGGAGTGGGCCCAGGACAGACCCTGGGGTGGGGGCGCTGTGCCCAGCCAGGCAGGGTGGGCACCAAGAGAGGACAGGTCCCCAAGGAGCACAGGATGCCACAGACCGTGGACCCTCTGACAGAGGGGGTGTCCCAGGGCAGAAGGTGACAGAGGGTGTCCCAGGGCAGAAGGTGGCAGAGGGGTGTCCCAGGGCAGAAGGTGACAGAGGGGTGTCCCAGGGCAGAAGGTGGCAGAGGGGTGTCTCAGGGCAGAAGGTGACAGAGGGGTGTCCCAGGGCAGAAGGTGACAGAGGGGTGTCCCAGGGCAGAAGGTGTTCAGAGCTGAATGCCACAAAATCTGCAGACGAACCACTTGTGAGTAAACATCTTAAAAATAACTCAGGAAAACAGAGTGTCCAAACTGCAAGTAAAACCGAATGCAATACTGAGCTGTGAGGATGTAACAGCAGCAAGACGATGCAGCCAGAGCCACGCTCAGAGGGAATTTGGTCGCCACACAACTTTTATCACTGCCCAGCAAAGACGGGAGATAAATGAACTTAGCATTTAAGTCAGAGCTGGGGGGGGTCCTCACAGAACGGAACAATGCAACCAAAGGTGGGTCCTTTGTAGAGATGAGTGTGGTTAGAAAACCACCCTGAACCCCTTACAGCGCTCAGCACTAGGAGTGAAAACAGAACACAGGCCCGGCTGCAGGAGGTGAGGGAGAAAACTGAACACCGGGACCACAGACGACACCAAACGGTGCGGAGGAGCCACCCCCGGGAGACCCTGTGTCCACAGGGGAGTTTGCAGCCAACACAAGGAAGAGCAGCCCCCTCACCCTCAAGATCAGGGTCCTGCAACCCAGAAAACCACAGCCCCGTGAGCTACCAACACAGGCCAGGCAGAGCACTGTGAGGGGCGCCAAGCTGGTTAAGCAGCCCCTCCCCTCCCTCCCCCCGCCCCCGTGAGTCCCTCCTCCCGCTGGACTCCCTGGCCGGCAGGGGCGATGGGGTCAGCAGTGCTGAGCACATGCACGGGCGGCCCCTGCCCGCCGGGAGCGCACCTCGGCCCTGGGACTTGGCCACGGGCGGCCCCTGCCCGCCCGGAGCGCACCTCGGCCCCGGGACTTGGCCGCAGGCTTCAGGATCCAGATGTTCTGGAGCCCGTCGATCTCCGTCTGAGGGCTCACGGACATGATCCTACGCAGGAGCGTCTGGCACTGTGACAGGTAATTCCTCGAATTGCAGATGAAGGCACCATCGCTGCAGAGCAAGATCCAGGAGCGCGTGAGCTCTGGGAGCCGGTGCCCACCCCATGGGCCAGGCACGGCCAAACCGGGGCAGGCCACGGCATCCTGCCGGCCGGGGGACACTTGGGACGCAGCCCTGCGAGGCTGACCCTGCCCGGGGCCAGGTGAACAGCGAGGACCCCGGTCTGTGGATCTGCACTGGGGTGCACTCCCCAGGGGAGGCCAGGCCAGAGGTGGTGCCGGGACAGTGTCCTGGTCGTGAGCTGACCTGCCGCACAGGCCTGTGCCGCTCAGCGGCCACCTTGCATCCTGGGCACTGGATCACGATACTGCCCTGCTTAGGGAGGCGTGTGGCACGTGTAGTGGTACGCAGATGACACAGCGATATGCGGCAGTACACAGAAATCTACAGCGATGCAGAGTGCATTCACAGTCACACGCAGTAGTACATGCGCAACAGGAACATAGGCAGTGCACAGTGTACATGGTGGTATAAACATAACAGTAACGTGAGGCAGTGTGTGTGACAGTGCCACAGGGTAGTGCAGAGTACACGCAGTAACACAGTAACACGCAGTAACACGCGGTAGCACACAGTAGTACACATATACAGTGCCACAGGGAAGTGCAGAGTACACACAGTAACACAGTAACACAGTAACACGCAGTAACACGCGGTAGCACACAGTAGTACACATATACAGTGCCACAGGGAAGTGCAGAGTACACACAGTACCACAGTAACACGCGGTAGCACACAGTAGTACACATATACAGTGATACAGGGTAGTGCAGAGTACACACAGTACCACAGTAACACGCGGTAACACACAGTAGTATACATATACAGTGCTACAGGGTAGTGCAGAGTACACACAGTAACACAGTAACACGCGGTAACACGCAGTAACATACAGTAGTATACATATACAGTGCTACAGGGTAGTGCAGAGTACACACAGTACACACAGTAACATGCAGTAACATACAGTAGTATACATATACAGGGATACAGGGTAGTGCAGAGTACACACAGTACACACAGTAACATGCAGTAACATACAGTAGTATACATAATACAGGGATACGGGGTAGTGCAGAGTAACATGCAGTAACATACATAATACAGTGATACAGGTAGTACAGAGTACACACAGCAACACGCAGTAGTATACATAATACAGTAACACAGGGCTGTATAGAGCACACGCAGTAGTATACATAATACAGTAACACAGGGCTGTATAGAGCACACGCAGTAGTATACATAATACAGTAACACAGGGCTGTATAGAGCACACGCAGTAGTATACATAATACAGTAACACAGGGCTGTATAGAGCACACACAAGTACACACAGTAGCAAACAGCAGTATCCATAATACAGTAACAGGGCTGTGTAGAGCAGTGCACATACAATGTGGTAACAGGGTAGTGTGCAGTCGCACGTATTCAGATGATAAGTACTATACAGTCTATTTATAGCATATATCACGGGCCCGCCCCCACGCCCCTGGGAGGCCCCGCCCCTGGGCTTACTGCACCAGCGAGTAGTACTGCTGGGTCAGGTCCTGCCACTCGGCCTCGGTCAGCTCCTCCGCGGCGTCCAGCACATCGATGTCCTCATGCTCCAGCTGCCCCAGGTAGGCCTGGCACACCCTGCATGCAGCGTCCACCAGCTGCCCCGAGAGGCCCCTGAGCTCGGGATCTGCGGCAAAGCACAGGCCCCGGGATGTTGTGGGGCCGCGCTGCCCCGCCCCCGCCCACCCCTCTGCAGGCCACTTCTGCGTCTGCGCAGGGGGCCCGCGCCCTCCTGCTCCTTGCACACCCCTCCCACATGAGGGAAAGAGGAGCCCAGGACCCCCAGCACCTGGGCTGCAGCCCCATGAGTCCCCCAGCACCACCCAACTCCCCCCCTTCCCTGCAGACCCCTTAGAACCGGTACCAGCTGGAGCTGCAGGCTGTCCCCGTCTGACCTTTAGGCCGACCCTTCCGCCATTTCCACAAGGGGCCGGGAAGTGAGTGGTACCCGAGCCCCTCCCGAGCCCCACCCACACCTGGATGGTGCCGCAGAGCCCCGCGGGCGGAGCCCTGGCCCTCTCTGCCCAGTGTGTACTGTTCCTGTAAACATGCCTGCCTCCCGGCTGGCCTCACCCAAGTCTCTTCCCTGAACCTGGACCCGCTGGCCACGTCACCCCACACCCAGCTCCTGGGGACGCTCGCACACTTGGGGCTTGGTAGCACGCTGTGAACACAGCCGGCAGCCTGGGGCCACGGAGCACCCCAGGAAGCCCCTGCCCTGGGGCTGGAGGAGGGCGGCCCCAAGCACACGCCACCACCGGGGGCTTGGGCACCGCGGCTGTGGGGGCAGCAGCGACGGCTGTGTGCGGCTGGCGGGAGGCGAGGCGGCTTGGCCGCTTCCCTCTCCTGCGGCACGTCCGTCCAGCGGCTGGCCGCTCCTCGGTGTCTGCCTGGCGGGAAGCTTCCAGATGTTTCCGTAGTGTTTACTCATGGCTGCCAGGGCCTGGAAGCAGCGGCAGGCCCCTGGACGTCAGCCCGTGAGAAAGCTCTGCCGACAGACAGCACGTGCACACCCCCAGGTGGCAGGGTTGAGAGGCTGCCCAGGGCCCCGACTCGCTGACCTCCTGAGAAAGGCCAAGCTACGGGGACAGGGGAAAGTCCGGGTGGGCAGGGGGCAGTGGAGCTCATCTGCCTCGTGTAGCAGTGGACATGTGTCCCGACCCACCTGTCACTCACCCATCTGCCAGCTCCCATGGCTGGCCCCCACGGGGAGCCCCACCTGTGCGCCGTGGACTCTGGGCATCCACAGTGTCTCAGCAGGGGCTTACCAGTCGGGAGCCCCTCTGGCTGGCGGTCCAGGGACCTGAGGTTCCCCCATGAGCAAAGCAGAACCTCACTCAGTTGACCACAGGCAGCAGCTGGGCATTAGTTATGAGGTTTCTTAAAAAGGCTCATGGGAAAATGGAATTATAAGCTAAACTAATTTTGTTGCAAAAAGATTCAAATCATATATGCAAGGGGTCTTCGGAGACTTCATGGAAAATGTGTATTATGAAAAAACCGTGGATTTTTAAGATGTTTTGTACCAAAACTAATGTGTAATTCCATTTTCCCATGAGACTAAGTTCCTTCATGTGTGTCTTTTTTAAAGTTTTATGGCTTTTTAAAAGCATATTTATTTGTTTATTCACAAGGTAGATGGAGAGAGATCTCCCTGCTGGTTCACTCCCTAGATGGCTGCAAGGCCCAAGCCCCTGGGCCATTTCCCACTGCTTTCCCAGGCACCTTAGCAGGGAGCCGGAAGGGGAGCAGGCGGGACGCTGGCGTCACAGGCGGTGGCTTAGCCAGTGGTGCCATAGCGCCAGCCCCCTTCCATGCACGCCCTGCCTTCCCACCCCGAGGGTCCCGTAAGGAGCTGCTCGGCGTCCAGCCAACCACAGGCTGCTCACTCGGTGACCAGCGAGCGACGTCTGCTCTCTGCTCAATCCCTGTTTGTCCAGTGAACTCTAAGTGAAGCCCGTGGGCCGCGGCGTCGCCGGGGAAGTGGCCACGCAGTTCGCCTTGGAACCTCAAACTGCTCTTAACATAAACTCGGAGCAAGGCTCTGTGGGCTCTGCAGTCCTGAATCCACCACCACAGGCACATCTCTAATGGCAGCAGGCCTGCCGTGGATTATGGGATGTGGCACAGGCCACCAATGGATACAGTAGACAAGATGGACGGGGTGGGCGCCGGGCGCAGTGGTGAAGTCGCCCCCCCAATCCCATATCAGAGTGCCTGGTGCGAGTCCCGGCTCCTCTGCTTCCAACCCCAGCTTCCTGCTAACGTGCACCTGTCAGGCAGTGCCGCAGGGGTGCGTCAGCCTTGCCTGGCCCTGGCTGTCGCCAGTGCTTGGGGAGTGAATCAGCAGATGCAAGGTGTCTGCCTCCCAAATAAATAACTTTTTTAAAAAAGAAAATGTGTTCTCTTAAAAATCAAACAAAGGGTCTGGCTACGACAGCCCAGCCCCACAGTCAGAACGAAAAGCGGGTGTCAGGACAGACAGCTGCGAGCCGGCCCGCCCCACCCGGCGCACCTCTCCTGCCGCCTGAGTCGCTGTCCCTGGCCTCCTCCCTCCTGGCCTTGGCTCTGCTTCTGCTGCTGCAGCTCTGGTGGCTGACCACCCACTTGAGGATGCTGGACGCGGCCGTGCGCCGAAAGTCGTCTGAAAGGACAGCGAGGGCCTGGGCCTCGACACGCAGCCGGCAGCACAGGCTCCTGTGTCTGCCGCCCACCCCAGCGGGCAGAGGCAGGACCACAGCCACCCCCCCCCCAGGCCGGGCCCCGTCTCACTCACCCAAGAACTCCTGCTTCTCGCTCTCGGTGCAGAGGCCGTAGCAGCGTGGGAAGAAGGAGTCGGGGTTGGCCTGGACGTACCACGGCAGGCTCCGCATGCTCAGGCACAGCCCGATCTCCACAGACAGACAGCGGCGCGTCAGGCCAGGCCCAGAGGAGGGCGAGGGCTGCAGAGGCTGCCAGCGCGGTGGGCGCTGCCTCCACCTGCAGGCCCCGAGTCGGCCTCAGAGGTCAGACGGCTCAGGCTCCAGGGGAGGGGCCGCACTTCGGGGCCCGGATCACAGCCCCAGGCCCCGGCTCTGTCCACTGCCCAGGACTGTCCCCGAGTCCCTGTGCCCCAGCGTCCAGAGCAGACCTGGGGCCCAGGACGGCAGTGCCACTGACTGGCTCCATGCACGGCATCATTGCAGGGGCAGCACTGCCCTACAGTGGGCAGCCCCGGCCTGGCAGAGCCGCCCTGGGCACTGACCACACACAGGGGTCGCTGCCACCTTCCAGGTAAGACAGGCAGGGCGAGCGTGAGGAGGACAAGCGGGGCTCCAAGGGGGCCAAGGGAGGTCAGGTCTCCCCCTGCCTCATCTGTCCCCTCTTGGTCAGAGCAGGCCATGCCAGCTTTGTCTGCAGAGGGGTCCCTGTGTACCACGGAAGTGTCCCTGGGGACCTGTCCCTGAGCGAGGACCACCAGGCCCCGCCCCTGAACCTCAGACCCTGGGTGTGGCCGCCTGGAGAGAGGTCCTGAGGCTGGAGAGGTGGGGGTAGAACAGCTGCTGGTCGGGCACTCCTGCTGCCTCCTCTGCACCTACAGCCCCTCAGGGAGCAGGGCAGGCGGGACCAGGAGGCAGTCCCCCAACCCCCATCTTCAACTTGGCCTGTGAGCCCGGAGGTGGGGGCTGAGCCCAGAGCAGCTGGGGCAGGTGTGGAGTGGCAGTGGCTGCGGCGCCAGATGGGGTCAGCAGAGGTGCCAAGGGGGACCGTCCTGAGGGGCCCCAGCCCCGCCCCCGACCCCAGCCACCGCTCACCTTGGTGGTGAAGGAGGCCGTCTTCCCGAAGTGGTTCAGCATCTGGTCCCCGGCCAGGTTGTGGTAGTCCACGGCGTCCCTCTTGATGGTCCAGAGCAGGTGCGGCGTCTCGTTCTTCACCAGCCTGGACTGGCAGGGAAGCCCCGTCAACACCCAGGCTCAGGCGGGGCCCCAGAGGGCGGGGGGCAGGCCCTCCAGCCCAGGGCAGGGACATCGGGCCAGAGGCAGGGGTGTGGGGCCCTCCAGCCCAGGGCAGGGACATCAGGCCGAAGGAAGTGGAGGTGTGGGGGACTGATGATTTTGTCTGGTTTGGCCCCAAAGTCCAAGCACACAAAGAAACACAGGAAGAGAAAGCATTCTCCAAACACCTGACACCTCGGCACATGGACACGCACACACGTGTGCACCCTGGCCTCCTACACGCCACATCCCCCCAGCAGTGCAGGGCTGGCCCGGGGCCTCCTCCTGGGCACCGAGGGACGGGGAAGGAGCAGGACCCTGGGAGCCCACGCCCCACGTTCCACCCCACGTTCCACCCCACGTTCCTTCCTCCACCCACACTAAGCTGCCATGGCTGCCGTCGGGGAAGTCGTCTTTGTTAAAGCACATTGTGAATTCTGAGAAACACGAGGCCACGAGCACACGGAAGACCCCTCCCCAGCACCCCTGCAGGGAGCTGCTGCCACCAGGACTGTGCCCACTTCTGGGCGCCGGGAGCTGGGGGGCCTGGGGTGAGGAGGTCCCCTGGTAGCTCCTCCAGGACGGCCACAGTGTCCTAACCACAGAGACCCCAGGGAGCCCCCTGCCTCTTCTAGCAGGTGGGGACATGTGGAACCTGAAGGGGGCGCCCTGATCTCAGTGGCCAGAGCACTCACACTACCTCTCAGTGTGCCAGCAATCCCACATGGGGGCTGGGAGGGTTCACACGATGGCCACACCGCGGGGCCCTCCCTGACACAGCTCCTGTGCCCTGGACGGGAGCCAGCCTACCTCTGCAGCCCACAGATGGACCCAGTTCCTCAAAACCACCGCCTGTGGAGCGGACTTGGTCCCTGGACTTGGCCAGCTCGGGGGTGCGCGGCTGGTCCTACCCTTGTGTCACCAGTGAGCAGGCCTTCTCATTCTGCACATTCGCTCCACAGTGCCTCCTCCCACCCTGTGCTTTCTCTTGGTCCCCAGTTCACAGAGGGAGAGGATAGGGTCCCAGAGTTCCCAGGCCTGGGGAGGTGGCCTCCCCTGTGGCTGTGAGACGGGAGGCCCTGCCCCACTGGCCACGCCAGCCCCTGTACCCGGAGCACCTCCAGCTGCTGCCGGCCGCAGCCCAGGGCCCGCAGGGCCTCGCAGTTCCCACATTCACGTGGAGCTGCTGGCACCGGCCTGTGCGGCTTACTGTGGGGTGCAGGGGGAGCAGGCTGGGCACAGCCGGTTCATCCAGAGGGGTCTGCTCGGCCCACCCCTGGTCCAGCCAGGCGCCGAGGCCGCCCAGTGAAGGCCACTATGGCTCAGACTTCATTGTCCCACCCCGTGAGTGACTGAGCAGGACAGCACCTGTACAGCCGAGCACACTGGAGACCTACCATCATGTCATGGATGGTCTCTGCTTTCTCCAAGGCGACTTGCTGGCTTTCTTTTACTTCAGTACATTTGTGGTCTGCAAACACCAGGGAGAGGGGCGATGCTGCCGACATGGTCAGCCAGACTCTCGCTGGCCACGGAGCCTCGTCCAGGAGGGGCAACAGTGGAACAGGTGTCCCGTGGGGCCTGCGTCGGGTATGGGGCACGCACCCCACCAGGGACCGTGCAGGCTGGGCCCTGGGAGCCTGAGCGTCTCAGGTGCAGGGCGGTGGGCCAGGGACATTGGATCTGCGATGGTGGCAGGGTGGGGAAAGGGGCCTGTGGGGACCTGGGGCTGGGGCGGGCAGGGTCTGGCCACCGGAGGGTGACAGAAACCACCCAGCAGGACCCCCTGTCCTGCAGTGGACATGGGGACGTGAAGTGACCAAGGGCGGGGGTGCCCAGGCACAGATGCCTGGGTGGGAAGGCAGGTGGGTGATGGAGGGGGCGTCCACGATACTCTACCAGGGACCCCCTCCCCGCTGTCCTCGGCACCCAGAGGGCCCTTGGGCAGCACGGGGAACTTCTCCACCCAGCCCTTCCTCCGCAGAGCTGCCCGGACCACCGGGAAGTGCCCGTAGATGGAGAAGATCTTCTTTTCCTAAAACGGCAAGAGCAGGTCCCCCACTCAGGCGCTGAGGGCCAGCTGTGTGGCAGGTCTGCTCCAGGGACACTGGGCCGCGTGCACACATGAGCAAGGAGGGGCCGGGGCCTGCTGGACACACACCCGACAGGTCACACAAGGTGCTAGCAGCCCGCACGTGCTCCTGCCGTGACTGCCTGGCCACGCCCACTCACACACATGCTCACACGTGTGCTGTGCCATGGGAGAAGGTAAGGTATGGGGATGCTTTCATGCACGGTGGGACTGACATTGGATTTCTCCACGACCCTTCACTGCCAGGTCGCTGGACAGAGGGTGCTGGGCATGGAGCTGTCTGTGCCCCTCCATCTTCACTGTCCAGAGCTGGAGACCCCAGCCGTGCCTGCCACATCCAAGGTCAACTTGGAGTCATGGTGTCCAGCTCCTCTCTCTGCGCACACAGGGGCAAGTGTGACCCCCAGTGGGACAGAGGCAAGGGGGATGGCATGAAAGGCCTCTGGGTAACCTGGAACTTGGTTCTGGTCCAAGACAGGCAGGGCCAGGTCAGGCCCAACACCCTGCCCCGGCAGTGCTGGCCACTGGGTGGAGCGGGGCCAGAGAAGCATGGTCCATTCCAGACATGAGTGACAGCTCAGAATGTGCGTGTAGGGGAGGCCCCAGGCGGCAGAGGCTGAGGGGAGGGAGCCCTGATCCAGGGCTGACCTAGGCGCCCCTTGGCCAGCGCTGTGGAGCAGGGGAGTAAGTGTGGCCTGCAGCACTGGCGTCCCATACGGTGCTGGTGTGAATCCTGGCCGCTCCACTCCCCAGCCAGCTCTCTGCTAACGCAGCTGAGAGCAGTGGAGGATGGCCCAAGTATTTGGCCCCTGCACTCGTGTGGGAGACCCAAAAGAAGCTCCTGGCTCAGTCTGGCCTAGTCCTGGCCACTGTGGCCATTTGGGGAGTGAACCAGCTGATGGAAGATGCGTGTGTGTGTGTGTGTGTAACTCAGGCTTTCAAATAAATAAATGAGAAATCTCTAATAATAATAATAATAATAATAATAATAAAAGAACCCCCTCCCCACAGAGTCCCAAAGGTGCTGACCTTGATGGCTCTGTCCGTCAGCTGCCTGGCTATTTTGAATTTGTCCAGTCTGGGAGAAGAGGCCGGGTCCTGTGCAATTCCTTGCTTCAAGGCTGTGAAAGAGAAACCAGCAGTCGGCCCGGCCTGGGAGGCGCAGCTGGGCCCCGTCTGGACCCCAGGTGCTAGGGGCACAAGGAACAAGGCCGACTCCTCTCTGGCCCCAGACACCACATCCCCAGGTCACTCCCCAGCCCACCCACGTCCTGGCCACCACGACACCGACAGTGGCTGAGCAGCCCACTCTGCCTCGTTGCCCAAGCCCTGACGTGGAGCCCTCATACCTGCACCTCACCGTCCACCCACCCACTGGACATCTGGGCTAGTGCTCTGCCCAGAGCACCTGGCCTCCAAGGGCCCTGATCAAGGTATATCCCGGGGGCTCGGCCCAGCCTCCAGGTCTCTACCACCCCTGGAGAACCACACCCACCGGCCAGCTGAGACAAGACCAAGACAGCCAGGCTGGACAGCAGCGGAACCACGGTCCACGCAGCCGCAGCAGCTGCCTGCTGCCTGCTCAGCATCCATTGCGGGTGTGGACACTGACTCCCGGCTTCAGCCGGCCCAGCCCGGCCTGGCCACTGGGTGCATTTGAGGAGTGGGCAGCTGATGTGAGTTTCCTCTATCTGTTTCCTTCTGTCCATCTCTCCCTCTGTTTTCTCTCAAATAAAAATATTTGTTTAAAAAAATAAAAATTTTTTAAAAGAAATCAACTCCATAATAAAAATGCTACCCAAAATGAAAATTCCTTGACATCTCAAATCAACCTTTCCAAACTTAAAAATAATTCTTAAAATGTTTTATTTATTAAAGAGACCTAAAGGCACAGAGAGAGAGAGAGGTCTCAGCTCCTAGTTCAGTCCTCAAATGCCTGCAGTGGCCAAGGCTGGGTCAGGGCTGACGCCGGGAGCTCATCCAGGTCTGTGTGGGCAGCAGGCCTCCACGCCTGGGGACGCAGGTGCATGGGGCCCCCAGCGACAGGGTGCAGCACCTGGTTCTAGTCGTAGTCAGAAAAGATGCAGAAGGCAGGAGGCAGAGAGCTCCCCACATACCCCCTCCCCAGCAGAGAGGCCGCGCCTCCCCCTGGGGGAGTGCGGAATCAGACGCTGGTCTCAGGCCTGAAACCCAGGCCTCCACCTGCAGCTGGGCCTGTGGACCCCTCCGCCGGGCTGCCAAGGGACTACAGGTGCTGGGGATGGGACAGGGGAGTAGGCTTAGCACTTGGCCTTGGAGCTCAGAGCCTAGCAGCCAAGACGTCTGGACTACATCCCGTGCTGGAACACGGGAGCGTGAGAGGCAGCTCCTGCTCCCGACCCCAGCTTTCTGCCAGTGCAGGCTCTGAGAGGCAGGCGAGGGCTCAGCTAACCTGGTTCTTGCCAGCCACATGGGAGGCCTAGGTTGGGCTTCCAGCTCCCGGTTTGGGCCTCGGCTCAGCACGGACATTGAAGGCAGGTAGGGAGCGGAACAGGAGTGTCTCCCTCTCTCCCTCCCTCACAGAGGTGTGAAGAACACACATCAGAGAAGGAAGTCTCTTCAGCAAATGGTGCTGGAGAACAGGATGCCCAGAGTTAGCAGAACGGGCAGGATCTCTACTGAACCATGAAAGGAGCGGCCGTGAGCCACCATAAAAGTGGCCTTAATGAAATAGAAAAGTGGGGCTCCTGAGACAAACAGTTCCAGAGACGGCCTTGGGAAATGGGGAGTAAACCGGTTCACAGAGAAAGCAGTCAGCTACTAACCAGAGATACGGGCAACAGAACATCCTGCTATGTAGATAAGCCCCCTCCCCTGTGCTTGCTCAAGCTTAACAAAGAAACCGCAAGGCACGTAGGGCACGTAGCCACCCCTTTCCCCTCCTCAATGACCCCCTCCCCTTGTCCAAGCTTAGACACGTAGGGCACGTAGCCACCCCTTTCCCCTCCTCAATGACCCCCTCCCCTTGTCCAAGCTTAGACACGTAGGGCACGTAGCCACCCCTTTCCCCTCCTCAATGACCCCCTCCCCTTGTCCAAGCTTAGACACGTAGGGCACGTAGCCACCCCTTTCCCCTCCTCAATGACCCCCTCCCCTTGTCCAAGCTTAGACACGTAGGGCACGTAGCCACCCCTTTCCCCTCCTCAATGACCCCCTCCCCTTGTCCAAGCTTGGACACGTAGGGCACGTAGCCACCCCTTTCCCCTCCTCAATGACCCCCTCCCCTTGTCCAAGCTTGGACACGTAGGGCACGTAGCCACCCCTTTCCCCTCCTCAATGACCCCCTCCCCTTGTCCAAGCTTGGACACGTAGGGCACGTAGCCCCCGTTCCTCCTCCTCCTCGACGACCTCCTCCCCTTGTAGTCGCCCAATAAACTTACGCCACCCTATGGTATGTTAATTTTGTGGTTTTGCCCCTGAAAAGCTGTGTGAGATAGCTGCTCGGGGCTCCTCTCTCTTGCTCGCTGCTTGTGGCAGCAGAGGGCCCATTTGCGCAAATGAAATAAAACTGCCTCCTGTTTTTTTGCATCGTCTGGTCTGGAGTCTGTGTTTCTGGGGTCGTCACAAAAGGACACCGCTTTTGGGGTCCTTCAAACCACATTCCACAAACGGCTCAAAACCTACTAAAGACTCAGCTGTAAGACTGAGATTAAAACAGGGCGGCTTCGAGAGATGGGAAGAGAAAAGGGTTGTTGTTTTTTTTTTTTAGGTAAGATCCCAGGAGAACAGGAAACAAAAGCAAAAACAGACAAATGGGGTCGCAGAAACCAAAATGCTTTGGCATACCTAAAGAAGCAATCAAGACTTATGAGACCGTCTCCAGAGCGGGAGGGAGTGTTCGCAAGTTAGGACGTGCTCAGGATCCAGAACACACGAGGAGCGCAACAGCGAAAACAACTTGGTTTAAAAATGAGCCAAGATCGAAATAGATATTTTTCAAAGGAAGACATACAGGGGCCGGTGCTGTGGCTCAGCGGGTTAAAGCCCTGGCCAGAGGCGCCGGCATCACATGTGGTTCTAATCCTGGCTGCTCCTCTTCCAATCCAGCTCCCTACTATGGCCTGGGATAGCAGAAGATGGCCCGAGTCCTCCCACGTGGGAGACCCAGAAGAAGCTCTTGGCTCCTGGCTCCAGATCGGCGCAACTCCAGCTGCTGCGGCCATCTGAGGAGTGAACCGGCAGATGGAGGACCTCTCTCTGTCTCTACCCCTCTCTGTGACTCTTTCAAATAAATAAAATAAATCTTTTTTTTTAAAAAAGGAAGACATATAAACGCTCAGAAGTTCATGAAATATTGATCAACATCACTCATTCTTAGAGAAATGCAAATCAAGACCACAACGTGGTACCCCGTTCCAGCTGCAACGGCTTTCAGTTTAAAAACCTTAAGTTCTGTGAGGATGTGGAGAAAGCAGAATCCTGGTGGGAGTGCAAATGAGCGCAGCCATTGTGGAGGGCAGCACGGGTCTGTGGGATTCCGAAACCCCACCATGGGTGTACACCCAAAGGACAGAGCGGCACTCCCAGGCTTATACTGCGCGGCTTACGATAGCCAGGACATGCAGCCGATCTGTGTCCACGAACGAGGGAAGGGATCAATGTGGTCCAGGAACACAACGGATCATCCCGCCAGAAGAATGGGACCATGTGGTGTGGACGGAATCAAGTGAGCTCACTCAGGCAGAGATCCGAACACCACATGGCCTCCCTCAGACCGAGCGCCATGTGGCCTCACTCAGAGACCTGAGCAGCACGTGGCCTCACTCAGACGCGCAGTCTAAGTCGACCTTGAGGCGCGGCAGGTGATAACAACTGTGAGGGAGCGCTGGGCGCTGCTCCCTTCCCACCGGCTGGGAAAAGCATCGGAGGATGGCCCAGGTGCTTGGGTCTGTGCCCCCGCGTGGGAGACGTGGAGGGAGCTCCAGGTTCCTGGCTTCAGCCTGGCCCAGCCCTGGCTGTTGTGGCCATCTGGGGAGTGAACCAGTGGATGGAAGCTCTCTCTGTCTCCTTTTCTTTCTGTAACTCAGACTTTCAAAAATATTTTTTTTTTTGACAGGCAGAGTGGACAGTGAGAGAGAGAGACAGAGAGAAAGGTCTTCCTTTGCCATTGGTTCACCCTCCAATGGCCACCACGGCCGGCACATCGTGCTGACCTGATGGCCGGAGCCAGGTGCTTCTCCTGGTCTCCCATGTGGGTGCAGGGCCCAAGCACTTGGGCCATCCTCCACTGCCTTCCCTGGCCACAGCAGAGAGCTGGCCTGGAAGAGGGGCAACCGGGACAGAATCCGGCGCCCCGACTGGGACTAGAACCCGGTGTGCCGGCGCCGCAAGGCGGAGGATTAGCCTAGTGAGCCGCGGCGCAGGCCAAAATATTTCTTTTGTTTAAAGCTGGTGTCACAGAGGCGGAGGGGAAGCTGGTGGTTTCCAGAGCTGGGCAGTAGGGGGCACAGGGTGAGCCTGATGACGGGGCTCACTCACAGCTGACAGAGGTAGGACATTCTGACACTCTACTGCACAGCAGCGTGACCACAGACAGTGACAGTGTACTCTTTCTTCTTAAAAAAAAAAAAAAAGAGAGAGAGAGCTTTTATATTTCACCATAAAGAAATAACTGAGGATATTCAGATAGTTATCCCAATTTGAACAATACATAGAGTATGCGTACACTGAATCACCCACAAGTACGTACAGTTGTTACGTGTCTGTGAAAACATTTAAGAGAGGTGAGCCGTGCAACACTGCCTGGGAGGCCCACACCCCGAATCGCAGCAGTGGGCTTCGAGTGCCAGCTCCACCTGCTACCCAGCTTCCCGCTCAAGTACACCCAGAGAGGCAGCAGGCTGGGCCCGGCCTCTCAGGTGGGAGACCTGGATGCAGCTCCTGGCTCCTGGCTTTGGCCTGGCCAAGTCCTGGCTGATGTGGGCATTTGGAAAAGTGAACCAGCAAACAGAAAATCTCTGTCTCTCCGTCTTTCCAATAAATAAAAATTTTGCAATATAAGGAAAAAGGAAGAAAAGAATGGAGAGACCTCACCAAAACACACACACACACACACACACACACACACACACACACCCTTGGGGCACATGGCCAAGCACAAGCTGAGTCCGCAGCTATTCACAGGAAAGAGGGGCTGGACCCTGACCCACCGACCCTACTTCCCAGGGAGCGGCAGGAGTCCCTCTCTGGACAAAGGAGCTGGCCAGGGCTTACTAAACCAGAGTCGGGAAGATAGACAAGCGGCTCCGACCCTCAGAAGACCCCCAGAGGGATAAGGCGGCCAGCCACAGGCACGGGCAGGCAGCCACAACCGCAGGGTTCTCCAGAGTCCACAGGAAACTGAATTAAAAGGTAAGTTTATCTCGCTCCAAAAAATGCTGAGAAGCCACGCACACAAGGAGTCTCCGGAAAGACCATGGCGATGTGCATCACGCACGCAATGACGCCCGGGTTTCTGACCAACTTGGTTCCAAGGTTGTACGCATCCGACAAAGCGCTGGGGACCTGCAGCTGCGGAGGATTTCCCGGGACACGCACCCACATCGGTGACCGACACAAAAGCAGCTGGCGCTCTGCGCCCCCGCAGTCCCGGGAGTGGAGTCCAGGCGCGGTGGAGGGGAGCCGGGGGCGTGCGGTGCGGCTCTCCCGAGCTACGCCAGACCAGACGGGAGAGCGCACGAGATCCCCCTGAATCGCCGCCGGGACCGCCCTTCCCGCCCGCAGCTCCCTCCAGGGCCGCGCGCGCTGACCAGCGGGACCGCGGCAGGTGCGGGCTCAAAAGCCCCGCCCCCTCCCGCCGTCCCCTGGGCTCGGCGGCCGCGCAGTCCGTCGGCCCAGCACAACCAGAGCGGCCTCAGGCGCAGCGGTACCGACTGTGTTCTTCCCTCCGGTCTCCGTCCGACGTGGTGGACGACGGCCTCTTCTCGCCCGGCTCCATTCCGGCGTCCAGCGGCTCGCCCGGCCGGCCCCCGGCCCCTGGGGATTAGCGGGGGGAAGGGGGTGTCCCTAGTGGTGAGCGAGGTCGGGAGCCGGGCCTGGTCTGGGACCCGGGGGGTCGCGTTTAGGGCCGGGGTTGGGGCACGGGTCCGCTGGTGGGGAAGTAGGGGATCAGGTCCAGGATCCCGGGGTCGAAGGACAGGTCCCGGGAGGGGCGCGGTGCAAGGGGCGCAGATTGGAATTCCAGAGGTCGGGACGGGGAGAGATTCGGAGGGCGGCTGGGCGAGGGGCAGCAGAACCGGCTGGGGACTCGGCTCACCGGCGGCCTGCCCAGACGCTCGTTCCGCGCACCCGCCCCCTGCGGCGCTGCCCGGCGTCCCGCGGTTGCCCGGGGCGATGGCCCCCGGCCGCTTGGCGGCTTGCGCGGCCCGCGAGCGCTGGCAGCGTCGCCGGGGGAGAGTACGGCAGCGGCCGGCCCAGGGCGTGGGGCTGCGCGGGCGCGCTGGGGGCTCCGGCCGCAGGTAGCGGCGAGACCGGTGTAGGCGAGCGGGGGCCACGGGGCCGCAGGTGGCGGCACCCGGGCTAAGCTCGGGTTCTGGTCCCGGGCTGAGGTTCGAGGCGCGGCCCGGGCGGGGGCGGGGGCCGGGGCGCTGGGCCGCGCGGGCCATGCGTCCGGGAGGACCCGCGTGTGACCAGCCACCCCCGCCCGGGTCATGCGCTCGGGTCTCCCTGCGGGCCGGGCCGTGCGGGTCACACAGACCCGCCCAGCACCCCGCCCCCAAGTCACAAAGACTGCCCGCCACACCCCGTCCCCTCCCCCCAGCATCAACCATTCCTGGGGGTCTCTGGGACTCTCAGCTTGCCCTGCTACAGGGGTTGGGGCCGGGGTTCCCGGATCAGCTCACCCACCCCGCGAAGGAGTTTGGAGAGGCCTTGGTGACCCCCACCCCGTGCTCTGCCCCCAGTCCTCACGGACTCCACAGCCCAGGGCAGCTACTTCCTTGTCTGCCCAGCGTCTTGGGGAAGGGGACTCCATCAGCCTCTTTGCCAGGTTTGAAATCGCCTTTGTATCTGACCCCCAGGCACCCCGAAGGGAGGCTCCCCCCTCCAGAGAGAGACCCAGGCTCTCTGGGCCGCACCCCCAGACCCTAAATCGTGAATGAACCACAAGGGGCCCCTCCCCCAGCTGCCCTCCTGTTCAGAGCCCGCATGGAACAGGCTGGGCAGCAGTCGGGTTAGCATTTATTGTCTGAGCAGTGCACTACGTGAAACAAAGATGTCAGCCGAGACTTGGAAGCCTGATCCGCCTGGGTCCCAGAGCTCTCCACAGGAACAGAGCGCGCGCCAGCAGGGTCCCCGGGGCCTCCGCCGCCCTCACTGGCCCGAGGCCCCATGGCTCTCCCAGGCGCAGCCTCAGAGCTACAGGACGATGAAGGGTGTGGGCTGCACCGTGCTGGTGAGAGTGGCCTCTCTGGGGACATGACCAGAGTACTTGCCCAGCTGGCCCCTGGCTTTGTCCTTGCCTCCCAGAGCTGCTGGGAAGGGCAGGTGGCGTCGGGAGACCAAAACTTCCTGCCTGGCACTCTCCGCCTCTGGGGTCTTACCTGCGTCCCCCTCGTTTGGTTGAAACATCACAGATCTGGGAGCATCCTTGCCCTCACCCACCGCCCCACCAGGCTGCTGGGTCTTTGATCCTAAAAGCCTCAGGCCACAGCCGGGAACCAGCGAACACCCCTACCTTAGTGAATGTTGGTGCCTCCTGAACATGGCAGCTCATGTCCTCACACCCCCAGGGCGAGGGCGGCTTTCTGGATGAAAAGGCCAGCAGGAAAACAATTCCTAAGACAACGAACAAGGTCCCCTCCCGCTGGGGACACGTGGGTGCCTGTGTCCAGAGTCCAGGGCCCCAGGGGGATGGAGCTGGCGTGCAAGCCTGTTCTTTGCCATGGTTTCAATCACAGCCAATGCTGTTCGCACACTTCTTGGGTGGCAGAGGGTTCGTGAGTGCCCTGAGACCCCAAAACAGCAGAGATGGAGGAGACGCCTGGCCCACGCCAGCCTCAGGTGAGAGGACCAGGTGGGGGCAGGCAGAGCTGACTGAGGGTCCCAGAGGCAGGAGCTGAGCCTGCTCATCCAGGGCACGGCAGACACAAGCGCACAGGCCCCTTCCAGAGCCTTGCACCCGGCCCCTCCCCCAGAGAACTCAGAACTACCCTGTGGCATTGGAAGCTCGGAGCCGGACATCACCAGGCCAGTCAGGAGGCCAGTCCTTCTGCAGTGGCCATTTAAGGAGTGGGTCTTCCGTGGGAGGGGCGGCTGTCACACCCTGTGGAGCAGTACCCTGCCTCCACGCTGAGGTGGCCTCGCCTGGGAGGGTGCTGGCGTGGGAACACTGCAGAAGGGAAAAGCTGGAGGCGGGACGGTCTGCCCGAGGCTGGGCACATGTGGGCTGGCGTGGGGGAGCAGCTCACGCAGGTGGGCAGAGTGGACAGCAGACGCAGGCTCTCACACTGCCCCTTGCCAGCGCCGGCCTCACCCTAGGAACTGGGGCCGTGCTCATGGGAGGCGGCTCGAGCAGCACTGAACGGGCCAGTCGGACAAAATCTGCCTGTTGCGAGGTCTGACCATGTGAGAAAGGGACATTCTAGGGAGATGCGTTAGGGGGCAGCAGCCAGAGGACAGCCAGGGTCTGTGCAGAGCTGCGTGCGGGGCGGGCAGTGCCGCGACTCAGCTGTGCCATCCTGCAGTCACTGGGCCATCTGCACCACCACGGCCCTCCAGGCTTTCTCCTTGTCAAACTCCTTCAGGGGGCTCCTGGCCACCTGTGACCCAGAGAGAACGGCGTGTAATTAGGACGCAGCTCCAGAGGGAAGTAGAGGGGCCGCCGGGCGGCAGCCAGCTCCCTCCAGATGGAGAGTGGGGAGACGAAGGCCTGCTCTGCAGGTGGGAGGGGCCCTGGGGGCCGAGGTGACCCCACGCCTCCAGACCCGGCGGGGAGACAGCACAGCTGGGTGAAACAGCAGCAACGCACCACCAGGATGAGGGGAGGGCTGGGGGATGTCGAGATCCGCTGAGACGGGCTTGGCCAGAATGTGTTCCCAGGATGCAGTGGGCACAGCGTGCACAAGGCCCTGCAGCCAGTGGTGCGCAGAGCACAGAGAGCGGGACAGGAGACGGCACAGCCAGGAGGAGCTGTGGCTGCAGGGCGTGGTGGGCAGGCACAGAGGCCCAGCTAGGTGCTAGGGGCAGGCCGGTCACTGCGCCCAGAAGCAGTGGGCAGCTTTTCCCAGGGAGGACACTGCCAGGTCTGTCAGCTCACGGGAGGAGCCTCTCGGCTGTGGGGGGCATCGGGACTGTGACCTCCAGTCAGTGGTAGGCGTGGGGAGACCACTCACCTCCCCGGCTGGGCGCTGCCTCGGGCTGGGCTGGGCGTCCCAGGATGCGTTCTGCAACCTGGCACTGACCTTGAAGTCCACACACTGGACGGCGGTGCCCGTGTTGAGGCTGCCTTGTAGCAGCAGCACCAGCAGCAGCAGCAGCAGCAGCAGGTCATAGGCCTGCAGGGGGCAGGGCGGGATGTGAGGGAGGCAACCCCGCCCGCCCCAGGCATGAGACCCCTCCAGTCAGGGGAGACCCCTCCAGTCAGGGAGACCCCTCCAGTCAGGGAAGGCCCCTCCAGTCAGAGAGACCCCTCCAGTCAGGGAAGGCCCCTCCAGTCAGAGAGACCCCTCCAGTCAGGGAGACCCCTCCAGTCAGAGAGACCCCTCCAGTCAGGGAGACCCCTCCAGTCAGGGGAGGCCCCTCCAGCCAGGGAGACCCCTCCAGCCAGGGAGACCCCTCCAGTCAGGGAAGGCCCCTCCAGTCAGGGGAGACCCCTCCAGTCAGGGAGACCCCTCCAGTCAGGGGAGACCCCTCCAGTCAGGGAGACCCCTCCAGTCAGAGAGACCCCTCCAGTCAGGGAGACCCCTCCAGTCAGGGAGACCCCTCCAGTCAGGGGAGACCCCTCCAGTCAGGGAGACCCCTCCAGTCAGGGAAGGCCCCTCCAGTCAGGGGAGACCCCTCCAGTCAGGGAGACCCCTCCAGTCAGGGAAGACCCCTCCAGTCAGGGAGACCCCTCCAGCCAGGGAGGCAGGAGCGCTGCCTCCCACCATGCGCTCACGTCTGAACCCCAGCAGCCCTGTGTGCTCTATCATTTCAACACTCTGGCTTGGTAAGTGAGGTCCATCCTGGGGTCAGTTCTGATGGTTTAGGTTTGATACACAGGCGTGGAGGGGGTTTGGGCGGGGCCTGGGTGGCCACCAGGCTCTGTGGGCGGCAGGTCTGCGAGTCTTCTCTTGGTCCTTCCCGTTCCAGCCACCACAAGGGTCAGGGGGGAGGCAGCAAGCCCGCCCTGGCCACGCCAAGACGGACGAGGCCGAAGGGACTGCCTTGCAGTTATGTGGTGGCAGGGGTCACGCTTCTGAGACGGGCAGAGAGCTCTGGAGGGCAGGGGTCCCGGGCACTGGGACCCAAACTCTCCCACAGCTCCATCCCAGCATAGCGGCAGAGAGAGGGCCCAGCTGAGCCTGGACTGAGTGAGCCGCAGGGGAGGGGCAGGAGGAGGAGCCCTGGCCTGAGCGGCAGGAAACTCCAGCACCACGGGACCACCACCGAGCCCCAGCCCTCCAGGCCATGGGCACTCTAGCAGGGCTGGCCTCGAGCATTCTGTATTATAAGAGGAAATAAAGTAGCAAACATACTAAATGTTACAGGAGGTGAGATTTTGGGAGAAAGAGAAAGATGCAAACATAAAAGCACCTAGAGTGTTCCATTTGAATTGGAAATAATATAAATTCATGATCTTTAAAATTATCCCCGATAAGGGGAGGCTGTCACATCGAGTGCCTGGGTTCCGGTTCCGGTTCCTGTTCCACTCTTGACTACGGCTTCCTGCTAAGGCAGACCAGGGAGGCAGCAGCGAGGGCTCAAGAACTTGGGCCCCTACCACCCACGTGGGAGACCCAGAGCGAGTTCCAGGTTCCCAACTTCAGCCTGGTCCAGCCCTGGCTGTGGCACGCATTTGGAGAGTGGACCAGAGATGGAGGATCTGTCTGTCTCTGTGTGTCTCTCACTACCTCCAACATCAAGAAAAAGAAAACATCTAAATACCCCCATTTCCCAGTTTGTCCACTGAGAGGGATGAAAGGCAATGATACTGACAGGAACAGGCACACGGAGCCCAGGGCTAGGGACAGAATGAGGTCCACTGGGCAGGTTCAGAGGCTGCTGGGAAAGACGGCAGCAGAGCAGGCCTCAGGGCCAGGGTCAGCTCAGCATCAGAAAACCTAAAATACTGGCCGGCACCGCGGCTCACTAGGCTAATCCTCCGCCTAGCGGCGCCGGCACACCGGGTTCTAGTCCCAGTCGGGGCGCCGGATTCTGTCCCGGTTGCCCCCCTTCCAGGCCAGCTCTCTGCTGTGGCCAGGGAGTGCAGTGGAGGATGGCCCAGGTGCTTGGGCCCTGCACCCCATGGGAGACCAGGAGAAGCACCTGGCTCCTGCCTTCGGATCAGCGCGGGGCACCAGCCGTGGCGGCCATTGGAGGGTGAACCAACGACAAAAGGAAGACCTTTCTCTCTGTCTCTCTCTCTCACTATCCACTCCACCTGTCAAAAAAAAAAAAAAAAAAAAGAAAGAAAGAAAACCTAAAATACTGATGATCCCATGGATCTGTGGTGTCACTCGACAGACCTGGGGCTGTCCTCCCGTGGCATGTGTGCCTGTCCCTTCACTTCCCGGGGTGAGAGCGATTCCAGCAAGGACCACTGGGGTGGGATGCTTGCAGAGCCACAGCCCAACACCATGGGCTACAGGTGCCCGTCAGAACAAAGGACCAGAGCCATAGGTGGTGCCACCTCCCAGACACAGCCTCGGGAAGGGGAGGTGGGGCAAGAGACCGGGGTGACCAACGGGCAGACCCGGGCACGGGGCTCCCAGATCACCTGAGAACCTCGGCCGTCCTGGGTGTGACACTGGACTGCTCTCCCTTTTAGAGGTGCCAGTGTTGAAGGGCAAAGGCCACTTCCAACACTCAGCCCTCAGCACACACACAGGGTACACAAGGCAAACCCCTGCAGGGCTCAGTCTGTTCTATACGTTGGAAATTTATCATAATAAACCCTTGGGGGGAACACCATTTATAATGGGTACATAAAAAAGCAAAGTGTCTACAAAACAGCAGGTGCAGAGGGGAATAGGGCAAGTCGTGAAACTCCAGGAAAGCCGGTTCCAGCTGTGACCACACTGGGGCTCGGGTTCCAGCCATGACCACACTCGGGTCTTGGGCACAGCTCCACCACTTCTGCAGCTGATCCACAAACTCAGCTCCCACCAGACACCTGGTGTGTGTGTGGGGGGTGCTCCTCAAACTTGATGTGCCCAAGAAATCAGCTCAAGTGGAGGCTCAGGGCGGAGAAAACCCTCACCACCTGTGGAGGAGGCAGGTGGCTGTGGCGAGTCAGGCAGAACGGCCGGAGCTGGGAGGACAGAGCAGAGCTGGCCCTGCTGGCCAGTGGGGCCGTGCAGTTACCCATGGTCCACATGGAAAAGGCAGTCACACAGCACATGGGGTGCACACAGGAGCAGGCCCCGCCCAGGACACCATCCCGTTCCCCGACAGACCCCTCCTCAGACACGCGCCAAGGGCATGGTGGGGCCATCTTTCTAGAACATTCTGAATACAGGAGGGGACATACTTTTATGGCTGGCGGGTAGTCCCTGAAGATCTCCACCGTCCTCATTATGCTGGATGACAAATACCCAGAGGCTGTGAACAGCAGCGGGGCTGTGAGGCTGCTTATGGCGATCAACACCTCCACCTGGCAGAAGGCGGCAGACCGTCACGGGCTGCAGGGGCCGGCAGTACGGCCTGGCGTCAGCCCAGGGCGAGAGCCACGTGTGCCGGGCTAGCACGTGGCTCCTGCTAAGGTCTCTGCATGCAGAGCCTACACACGAGGCTCTGTTGAGAGCAGCACGGACACGGACCCCTGCCCTGCGACCTGCTCCCTGGCCTCCCCTAAAGTTCCAATGCCTCCATCAGGTCTCAGATGCCCACGGCGGAGCGTCCAGGCCCACAGGGACCACAGCCGCCAACAGCAGCCTCCAAGGTGGGCCCTGGCTTCCGCTTCCCTTCCAAGTCCCCAGGGCTTCTCCCGATTGACGGACTCAGCAGTCTGCGGCCAGCCCCAGCCTCCCCTCCCCCACACCCCAGCCCGTAGATGCATGATGCCTACCAGACACTTGCTGGGACACTCCGCGGTCACGTGACTGGCAATGGCACTTGGAAAGCACTACGAGAGGAACAAGAAGGATTTCAGGTTCCCGTGGTCAGAGTCCAGATCCGCACTGTCAGACCCAGGCCTGGGGGCGGGGCCTCCCCCAGGTCTATGCGCTCTCAAGTCCTGATTGCACCTCTTCATTAGCCTGGGGGAGACCTGCAGGAATGGCACGTCAACACCTGAGTTCTACCCCTGAGCCCCGGAATAATCTGTGCCCTCGGGTGCCTGAAGTCCAGGCCCAAGAACCCACGCAAGGCGGGGCTCTGTGTTGGGCGCAGCAGCGTCACCGCACGGCCCACACGCCAGGCCCTGTGCCGTTCCCGCGATGCTCTGTCAGAGCCCGTTGCTTCCGGGGCACGGTGGTGGTCCCACTGTGCACTGCGGCTTGCGTCTGCAGTCTAGTCTGAGGGTGCCTGTTGCCGCAGACAGCCCTACGAGGCCAGGGTTTGCGGTGGCTGCGTTTCTCCACGGCCAGACTCGGGCCCCTGGGACATCCACTCTGAGCACACGTGGCGGCGTCTGCCTGGGCGCCTCTGCACCTGTCACACCTGCTTTAAGGAAGTGACTTAATCCTCCACGCTGCAGGCAGTGGGAGGTGCTGAGCCCTGGGGGCACCCACACATGGGCCACTGCCCCTGGGGCTCCAGGAGCCCAGATTGCCAGTGACCCTGTGACCCCGTGACCCCATGTGTCTCCCACTCTGAAGTTACCCACCCTGCCGTGGGCAGTGGGGACAACGGGGGCCCTGACCTGCTGGTGGGGGTCTGTTCCTGTTCGGCGCTCTGGGGAGAAGGTGAGGGACAGAGGCAGGCTCAGAGCAGTGGGAGCCTGGGCAGCAGGGGAAACACGGGGCAGGGGAGCAGGTGAGGAGCCACAGGTGCAGAGGCCCTGAGTGGGTAGACCCGGCCCAGCTACCGGGCGACATCCGGCCAGGCCAGGAGGCTGAAGGGTCAACACAGGGCCTGAGTGGCATTTCTAAAAGGGCCTCCGCCTGCAACCGGAGCAGGGACAGGGGAAGCCACGGAGGGCGAGAGTTGGCCTGTTCAGTCCAGCGCCGTGCCCTGGACGGGAAGGAAACTCAGCCAGAGAGGTGGGGGCAGCTTCTGCAAGGGCCTAGTTCAGGAAGGGCCTTAGCCTTCAGCCTACATGGACCCCAGCTCTGTCCCTCCACCCACAGGCCTGGGCCCCTGCTGGGCCTCTGGTCATCTGGGCTCCAGCCAGGATTCAGGCAGGTCGAGCTGGTTCACTCCCCACCCAAGGGGAGCCCCACTTGGCATCCCTTGCTCGCCTCCCTGGGGCCAGCAGCCCTCTCCCAGCTGTGTCCACCTTGGAGGAGGGGCTGGGTCCAGGATGTCAAGGAGAGAGCGCTTGGTGGGTGTGGGGTGGTCCACTGGGTCTGGGGAAGGCCATGTCAAGAGGGCTGGCTGTGGGGACCAGGGTGGGACAGAACAAGGTCTTTCACTGTGAACTGGTCCTCAGGGAGCTCCAGGCCAGAACCCCAGGACTGCAGGGGCTGGCCGCACCCCTGCATGCTGCACCTTCCACTGGGACAGTGATGTGTGGGTGGCTCCCCTGCGAGTGCTGGGTCCTTGTAGCCAGCCTGGCCCTCCAGGAGGAGGCTCCGCCCCACACTGTGCCTGTTCCTGCCCCCCTCCCAGGAGTCCCAGAACTCAACCATAGCTGGCATGAGTGCCCAGGTGCACTGCTCTGAGGCCACCCCCACATCCGCAGCAGGAAGTTGAGTCCACAGCCGATGCGGTGTGACCACCCAGGCTGTAGCCATCGAGCATGGGCACAGCCTGCTCACCACTGAGTGCGCAGCTTTAAAAGGCAGGTGCCAGCCGGCACCGCGGCTCAATAGGCTAATCCTCCACCTAGTGGCACAGGCACACCGGGTTCTAGTCCCGGTCGGGGCGCCGGATTCTGTCCCGGTTGCCCCTCTTCCAGGCCAGCTCTCTGCTGTGGCCCAGGAGTGCAGTGGAGGATGGCCCAGGTGCTTGGGCCCTGCACCCCATGGGAGACCAGGAGAAGCACCTGGCTCCTGCCTTCAGATCAGTGCAGTGCGCCAGCCACAGCACGCCAGCCTCAGCAGCCATTGGAGGGTGAACCAATGGCAAAAGGAAGACCTTTCTCTGTCTCTCTCTCTCACTGTCCACTCTGCCTGTCAATTTAAATAAATAAATAAATACTTAAAAAGGCAGGTGCCAAGGCTGGTGCTGTGGTGCAGCAGGTAAAGCTACCGCCTGTCATGCCCATATGGCAGTCGGTTTGAGTCCCAGCTGCTCCACTTCTGATCCGGCTCCCTGCTAAGGCACCTGGAAGTTGTAGAGATTGGTCCAAGTGCTTAGGTCCCTGGACCCACGTGAGAGACCCAAAAGAAGCTTCTGGCTCCTGGCTTCAGTCTGGCCTAGCTCCAGCCATGGCAGCCATTTGGGGAGTGAATCAGTGGATAGAAGATCTCTGTCTCCGTCTCTGTAACTCTGCCTTTCAAATAAGATGAAAATAAATCTTAAAAAAAAAAAAAAAAAAAAAAGGCAGGTCCCTTCTCAGTAGCTTCAGCAAGAGTCCTCGTGACTCAGAGCAGTTCAGGCCAAGAGCCGCTCGATCACATGGGGGCCGGGCAGGCCGTGTGGCTGGGCTGCTGACCCCTGCGCACAGGCCCCACCTGGCCGCCAAGGGGCCGTGTGGCATGTGTCTGGAAGCACAGGGCGCAGGTGGATGGGAGCAGGCGGGCCTGCACCGCCCATGCAATGGCGTGAGGACTCAGCCACTCTGGAACCCACAAGGCACTTCGTGCAAAAGAAAGGTGCTGCCCTTTACGGAATTCAGGAAACGACACCAACTGTTAGCGATGGTTAAGAAGAAGCAGTTAACAGGTCGACCCCCGTAACGCAGAATTCTCAGATTTTCAGTGGGTATAAGCAGTGGCGCGGAGGCCTCGTCAGCTGGGGCGCTGTCACACAGCTGGTTCCCAGGGGACAGGACCTTGCACCAAGCCTGCGCTTCAGCCCTCAGCCGTGGCAGGCACCCCCTCCCGCGTGTCAGTGCACTGCGGGAGGCCAGGCTGGGACCCACCGTGTGCTCCCCGTGCAGGTGCAGCCCATGAGAGAGGGTGGGGCTGTTGGCGCCGCCTCAGTCAGTAACCAGGCCTGCTGGCTCTCGCCAGGTGACCTCTGGTTTTCAGAGTGATTGACAACCACACACAGGCATGTTTTCCTACCTGGCTCGGTGCACGCCTCCACCCTGGAAGCAACGTGCGAGACCTGCAGCTGGGCTCGGGCCTCGGGGCAGCGGCTCAGGCCACCGAGGGGCTTAAGCCCTCCACTTGCCAGCTCAATGACCTCCGACCCTGACTCTGACGTGGAGGCTTCCTTGCTGGCCATGCACCTTTAAGAAGAGGCTCGGGGTACTCACGGCCACCAGGATCCAGAAGAAGGTCACAGAGAGGTGTGGGCCCGAGACTGCGTCGTCCACGTTCAGGGCTATGACCCCCCCAAGGACAGCAGAGACCCCGGCAATCACCTCCACCACCTGGGGAGCGATGGGACGGCGTCACCCGCGGGGACCACCACACCCGCCGCGCACTGCCCTGGGGAGATGGCATGGCCCCCGCGATCCCAGGGTGCAGCGGGCAGGTGCCCACACCCAGGGCCAGGCATCCACTACCCCACACACGGCCCCGGCCTGCAGACAGGGACTTCTCCCTTCTTCTCTCTCCTGCCACAGAGGCTGACGTAGGGTGTGTGCTGGTGGAGGGTCAGAGAGGCTGCGGCTGCGGCAGACACAGGGATCACCGGGGAGGCCACACCACAGAAACACATAAATGAGGACTGGCCGTGACGCCACACATGGTGCCGCGCGGTGGGGAAGGCAGTCACGAGAGGCTCAGCCAGCGGTGTGCCGGCCTGGGACACAGGTTTGGGACAGCTGGGGAGGGCCAGCTGGCTTCTTCATGTTTGGGGGCACAAAGTCCAGGAGGGACAAATGGACCAGAGAGAGACGGCAGCCATGGGAGTGAAATGCCAGAAGCAGAGAGACCACCTGCAGATGGTGACAGGCAGTGGTGGGCGGGGACAGCAGGGACCACCTGCAGAGACAGTGACAGGCAGCGGTGGGCGGGGACAGCAGGGACCACCTGCAGAGGGAGGTGGCCACACTGACTGAAATTGCCAAGCCAGAAATCTTCCCTGGCTAAAATGATCACTTAAGAATGAGGTGCTGGGGCCGGCAGTTGGCGCAGAGGATTAAAGCCCTGGCCTGCAGTGCCAGCCTCCCATATGGGTACCGGCTCTAGTCCCGGCTGCTCCTCTTCCGATCCAGCTCTCTGCTGTGGCCTGGGATAGCAGTGGAAGATGGCCCAAGTCCTTGGGCCCCTGCACCCATAGACCCGGAAGAAGCTCCTGGCTCCTGCATTCGGATCGGCGCAGCTCTGGCCATTGCGGCCATCTCGGGAGTGAACCAGTGAATGGAAGACTTCTCTCTCTGTCTCTACCTCTCTCTGTAACTCTTTCAAATAAATGTAAAATAAATCTTAAAAAGTAAATAAATAAATAAACAGAACTAAAGTGTGAACTTAAAAAAAATGAGGTGAGGGGAACTCAGGAAAATCACACCACACACCCTTTCAGAAACCCTGCAAGGATTATGGCACAACAGGTAAAGCCATGGTCTGTGATACCAGCATCCCACATCGGCACCGGTTCCTGTCCCAGCTGCTCCACTTCCTATCCAACTGCCTGCTGATGGCCTGGGAAAAGTGGTAGAAGATGGCCTGCCACTTGAGCCCCTCCCACCCATGTGGGAGACCTGGATGAAGCTCCTGGCTCCTGGCTTTGGCCTGGCTCAGAACCAGCAGATAGAAGATTCTTCCTCTGTAACTCTTTCAAACAAATAATTTTTTTAAAAAGAGAAGAAAAAGAAACTCTGCAAGGCAATGCATTAAGAAGAGACATGGATCCAGGAGGAAGCACTGGGAGTTGAAGGGAGCAGAAGTGGAGTCTTGGGAGCAAACCCGGCTGAGGGGCAGACAGGGAGCCCCACCTCCGGTGCAAAAGCAGAGACCTGGGGTAGGCATCAGACAACAGAGCCAGGAGGGACGGTGACTACAGCCCCAACTGCCCGGAGAAAACTGTGTGATTTCTTAAAGTACCAAGAGCAGCTCCTCACACAACCACGAAGACACTTTCTTTTCTGATCCAAAATTATTTGGAAAAGGAAGGAAGATGCTTCAACCAGCTCAAAGAAGGCAGAAAGGGCAGGAAAATGGAGAACAAAGCAGACGCTGGACACAGAGCGAGTAGGTTCACGCAGGAGGCTGGAGAGAGGGCACAGAAGGCTGGACGAAAATAAGTGAGCAAGACACACGCCTGAGAACACAGCGGACAGTCGTGGCCAGATCCAGACGAAGGCCATGGATGAAGCTGAACCAGTCGATACGGATGCCACGGCCACAAGTACGCTGAAGGCTGCTGGATAAGCATGAAAACAATGAAATCCACCACGGAACAACCCAGACTGGTGTGCCACCGAAAGCGCGGGCCCCAGAACTCTGGCCCTGAGTGTGAGTCTCATCAAGTGTCTGTCCCCACAGTGTCACATGGAGACACGGCCGGCCAATCAGGAGCACCCACTCACATCAGGCCTCTCAACACATCTCCCACTCACAGAACACGTGGACCAGAACCACAGGCAAGACGTCAGGCGAGGGCACAGAAGGAGAGGGCGGCCATGGTTTACCCCCAGACCAGGGCCCTTCCAGAGCAAAGGGGCCTCCTCAGGGCTGGGGGCCCAGCCGGCACACACCCACGCCGACACTCCTGTGCCTGCACGGCACTAACTTCCACCTCAGCCCCAGCCCTGAACACGCAGCAACACCAGAACCTCTGTAGCCGGCGACCGGAACGTCCCCTGCAGACGCGGAGCAGGGCCTCGCGTGCCTTCTACACACACATCTAGTCACCCTGCGAATACGAGAAGATCTCACCCAGACTCAGCCCCTCCGTCAGTGAGACACGGACAGAGGACAAAAGGAGCAGTGCTCTTACTGAGTAGGACTTCAGGACCCGAGCAGGGAACGCCACCTCTTCCCCCGGACTGGTGCTCTCAGGAAGGGCGCCCTGCAGGGAGAGAGCCTCGTCAGCCTCCAGCAGGGGCACAGCGACAGTGGTGTGTGCGCCCGGGGGTGGGTGTGCCCCATGGATGGTGCAGATGGTGGGTGGGGCATGTACCCTTGGGGGTCAGCCATCTGGGGTTGAATCTGGCTGGCCCTGTTCTGAGATGTGGTCCCTGGGGGTCAGCCGTCTGGGGATGGATCTGGCTGGCCCTGTTCTGAGATGTGGTCCCTGGGGGTCAGCCGTCTGGGGATGGATCTGGCTGGCCCTGTTCTGAGATGTGGTCCCTGGGGGTCAGCCGTCTGGGGATGGATCTGGCTGGCCCTGAGATGTGGTCCCTGGGGGTCAGCCGTCTGGGGATGGAGCTGGCTGGCCCTGTTCTGAGATGTGGTCCCTGGGGGTCAGCCGTCTGGGGATGGAGATGGCTGGCCCTGTTCTGAGATGTGGTCCCTGGGGGTCAGCCGTCTGGGGATGGACCTAGCTGGCCCTGTTCTGAGATGTGGTCCCTGTTCTGAGGTGTGGTCCCTGGGGGTCAGCCGTCTGGGGTTGAATCTGGCTGGCCCTGTTCTGCAGTGTGGTCTTCAGGTTTCAGGAAGATGCAAATGTGGACATTTTCCTGGCACACAGAATTGGGCTTAGTTACCATAAGATATTTTCAGCAGATCTGGTGTCTCCATGACACCACTGGGGCTGAGTGCTTGATGGGGAGAAAGTGGTGTGGGGTCTTTGTCTGCACCTTCCCGAGGCCATCGGCCACTGAGCCTCTCACCCCCAGGCGCAGACTGGACCCCATGGAGGGCGCGACTCCATAGGGGGCACCCCACCCACCTTCTTCTTCCTGCGAAGTTCCTCGCTGGACCGGGCGGAGACGATCACCGTGGCTGCCATGAGGAGCTCCAACAGGAGCAGCAGGATGAGGTTGAAGTTTATCTGCCAAGGGAGGGCGCAGGTGGGTCACCTGGACGAGGCACAGCGGGCGGCCACTGTTGGGGCACGTGGCTCCGAGGACCCTCAGCTCAAAGGCCACACAAACAGGCCCCGCGGCAGGACCCGGCCGCACCGTTCTCACTTGCGCTTCACACAGAAACCTGCAGAGCAGCCCCTTGCAAAACCTCCCCACGCTGAAACACGAGGGCTTTGGGGCGTGCAGGAACTAAGCCGGCTGCCGCGTGTCTCAGAAAGGCCGCTCAGGAGACCCCGTAACCGGGCAGCAACCGGAGAACAGATTGTGAAACCAGAGGGGGGGACCCGTGTCCCTCGGTGGCGCATACGGTGCGTGTGCAAGCAGAAAGGGGGCAGAAAGGGGGCAGGACGCAGAAGTCTGGGCAGCGGGGAGACGTGGGTCGGACGCGGGAGCCACCAGCCGCAGGGGCCGAGCTTCACACGCTGCCCGGGGACGAACCCATCTGGCTAACCAAACGCACGCAGCCAGTTCAGCCTCAGTACCTTAGTGGTTGGAGGGTTAGGGTGGAGGCCGATCGCGGGTGGAGTCTGGGGGGGCCTTTGGGGGTCACTGGTTGGGATTAGGGTCCCAGGGTGGGGCCAAGGCACAGTCCTGGCAGCTTGGAGGAGACACAGCAGTGGGGAACTGCTGCTCCCTGGCTGTCTGGGGGTGTCTCTATTGGGCCATGAACCTCCAAACCGTGAGCTGAAATAAGCCTTCCTTCTCCCTAAGTGACTTCTTCCCCGCATTGTAAGTGACGAGAGCCGGCTAGCCAAGCTGATCCACAGTCTCCCCAGACAACGGAAGAACTCTGCCAGTCAGAAAAGGCTGCACTAACCACGCCTTTCACCTCCCTCCTCTGCTGCTTTCCTACCACAGGGGACCTTGCTGACTCGGGAGGCAGCCCTTCCCTGGGCGGCGAGGACTTCCCAGGCACACAGCCCCTGCCCCCACCTCCTCCCTGGGCTCGCACACTCAGGGCCACAACCCACCTGCTCTCAGCACCCCAGGGCAGGAACCAGGCCCCCCCGGGGGCAGCCCCACCCCCAGCACCCGTGGAAGTTTTTCCAGCCGGCTGTTCCTGAGCTGCTACCCTGCCTCCCCCTCCCTGCCCACCTGTGAGGACCCTGCTGCCTCCCCGTGGGTCCCATGTGTGCCGTGCCCCCTCCTCTGGGCACCTGCGACACTCGTCTCCTAGGGAATCATCACCTGATCGTCCAGCCTCACACCTGGGGAGCCCGACTTTCAAAACAGCGGCAAATGATAAGTTTGATCTGCAGGCCAGCGCCGTGGCTCACTAGGCTAATCCTCCGCCTTGCGGCGCCGGCACAGCGGGTTCTAGTCCCGGTCAGGGCACCGGATTCTGTCCCGGTTGCCCCTCTTCCAGGCCAGCCCTCTGCTGTGGCCAGGGAGTGCAGTGGAGGATGGCCCAGGTGCTTGGGCCCTGCACCCCATGGGAGACCAGGAAAAGCACCTGGCTCCTGGCTCCTGCCATCGGATCAGCGCGGTGCGCCGGCCGCAGCGCGCCGGCCGCGGCGGCCATTGGAGGGTGAACCAACGGCAAAGGAAGACCTTTCTCTCTGTCTCTCTCTCTCACTGTCCACTCTGCCTGTCCAAAAAAAAAAAAAAAAGTTTGATCTGCAAAATCCCTCCATAGCTGCCCACAGCACTGGCGGAGCACTGGTAGAACCAGCCACGCACTGGGCCACAAAGCAAGGCTGGCTAAGTTCCAAATCCATGTACTGCAGGCAGAGGGAATGGCATCAGGGGTCTGTGTCATTAGGGGAGGGTCTTTAAAAATAACTGATATCGGGGCTGGCACTGTGGCTCACTTGGTTAATCCTCCACTTGCGGCGCCGGGTTCTAGTCCAGCTGCTCCTCTTCCGGTCCAGCTCTCTGCTGTGGCCCGGGAGGGCAGTGGAGGATGGCCCAAGTGCTTGGGCCTCTGCACCCCCATGGAAAACCATGAAGAATCACCTGGCTCCTGGCTTTGGATCGGCGCAGCGCCGGCCGTACCGGCCATTTGGGGAGTGAACCAACGGAAGGAAGACCTTTCTCTCTGTCTATAACTTTGTCAAAAACAAAAAAAAAAAAACAAAAAAAAACAAAAAACTGATATGTGCTTACTCAGGCTCCTGCCCCAAATGGCCAGGCCCTTGGAAGAAGCTCTAAAGAGAGAATGGATCACAACCGGGCAGCGAAGTGGAGCAATGAGGGACCTACGACCGCACACGGTAGGGGCCACAGACGCAGCTCCCACCCAGGCCTGGAGGGGAGGGCTGCAGGAGGGAGGAGGCCTTGATAGAAGGCCAGCTCCTGGCCAACCCACTCCAAAGGGGATAAATATCCCAGGCTGTGTCTCAGGTCCCGAATGTAACCCCATGGTCCAAGCCCCATGGAGGCCAGAGAGCAAGGGTGCCCAGTGGACAGTCCATGCCAGCCACCTCCTGGATGGACAGCGGGACAGGGGAGGAACGTGGAGCTGGAGGAACAAAAAGGGAAATTTCTAAATACTTAGAAGGAAACGTTGACCAAACGGCAGGTGTGGGCTTCTGGGGCACGGCTGAGCTGGTGCTGACCGGAAACGTGCCGAGGACGAGAGTGGCTGACGGGGGAAGGGACAGGAAGTTGCCATGGGAGCAGAGAGCAAATCCACACGCAGCAGGAAGAAAAGAAGGAAAGGATGAGCTCACGATGCACACAGATACAGAATAAAAAAGAAATAAGCACAGATGGCCCGGATTAGAGATGAGGAGCTACAGCGGGAAAGCCTGGCTACCTGGGCACATTTCTGACAAACAGTAAGCAGCCTGGGGGTAGCGGTGACACCTGCACCCATATACAAGCTCCAGCTCCAGCTCCACTCCTGATTTCCGCTTCTGCTGTGCACACCCACGTGGGGGACCCAGAGTTCCAGCTGTCTGCAAGGAAGGGGTGGCACCAGTCCCATATACAGAGAAGCAGGGCCTTAGCAGGCGCCCAGGCGTATGGAGCTCAGAGAGACAGCGTCATTTTGCAGGAGGCCCAGACCTGGCTGTTATGGGCTTATTTTTTTTTTATTTATTTATTTTTTGTTATAGGCTTCTGAGTGAACCAGCGGATGGAAGATCTCTGTCTCTCAATCTGTGTGTGTGTTTCTCTGTTTCTCTTTCTCTCTTTTTCAAATAAAGATTTTTAAAAATCTAACACAAGAGTTTTTAAACGTAACACAAGAAAACTCTAACCACAATAATGGAAGACCCGCTCACCAAAGGCGTTCAGTGGGGCGATCTCCGGTGAGTTCTACCGGACTTTCCAGGAAGAGCCAGTTCTTATCGAATCAAGCTGCTCCGGAAGATGGAAAAGCTGCCCTTGAAGCCAGGCCAATCCTGCTTCCAAGGGCAGGTGAAGGGAGCAGAGGCCCACTTCACTCAGGAGCCTCGATGCACAGACCCTCACCAACCCTGGCCAGGCAGCCACTGGGGCGGAGGACGGAGACCAAGAAAACCACCTTCACACCAGAGAAGCTGGGCAGCCAGCTCACCGCATGGCCTGGCTAGAGGAGGAGGGGTCAGGGGTCACCCACACCTGCAAAGGGCACTGTCAAAGTTCCACATATATTTATGTGTTCAAAATTTTTGAAAATGTAGCAAACCAGGACTTGAAGAGAACATTTTTCTTTTTTTAAAAAAAAGATTTATTTATTTGAAAGGCAGAGTTACCGAGAGGCAGAGGCACAGAGAGAGAGAGAGAGAGAGAGAGAGGTCTTCTATCTGCAGGTTCACTCCCCAGTTGGCCGCAGCAGCCAGAGCTGGGCCGATCCGAAGCCAGGAGCCTAGAGCTTCCTCCAGGTCTCCCACCCGGGCAGGGGCCCAAGCACTTGGGCCATCTTCTATTACTTTCCCAGGCCACAGCAGGGAGCTGGATGAGAAGTGGAGCTGCCGGGACTTGATCCGGCACCCATGTGGGATGCCAGCACTGTAGGCAGCAGCTCTAGCCACTATGCCACAGCATCAGTTACATATCAAAAAGTTAGTGGCAGGGCCAGCGCTGTGGCGCAGCAGGTTAACACCCTGGCCTGCAGTGCCAGCATCCCATATGGGCGCCAGTTCAAGACCCAGCTCCACTTCTGACCCAGCTCTCTGCTATGGCCTGGGAAAGAAGTAGAAGATGGCCCAAGTCCTTGGGCCCCTGCACTCACGTGGAAGACCAGGAGGAAGCTCCTGGCTCCTGGCTTCGGATCGGCACAGCTCCAGCTGTTGCAGCCAATTGGGGAGTGAACCAACAGATGAAGTCATCTCTCTCTCTCTCTCTCTCTCTCTCTCTCTACTTCTCCTCTCTCTGTGTAACTCTGATTTTCAAATAAAATAAATAAATCTTAAAAAAAAAAGTTAGTGGCCTAGTGGTTAAGGTGCTGCTAGGGACGCCTGCATCCCATATTGGAGAGCCTGGCTCCGCTTCCAGTTCCAGCTCCTGCTAGTGCTCCCCTGGGGAAGCAGCAGACGAAGGTCAGGTAGTCGGGTCCCTGCCACACCTGACCTGAGTTGCCAGCTCCTGGCTTCAGTCTGGCCCTGCCCCAGCTGTTACAGGCATTTGGGGACTAAACCAGCAGATGGACAAATCTCTGTCTTTCAAATAAATAAGAGTTAATGGAGGTCCTCAGTGATACTCCACTGCCATGCAAGGATAAGATGAGATGCCACTGCACTGTGTGACAGTCCTGTAAAGAAAAGACATACCCTTGAGCCATCATTGTTTGCAGATGATGTGGTCAGAACACCAACACAGACCCCAGAGATCGGCAAAGGTGCCAGACACAAAATCATCTTACAGAAATCCATTTTCTTAGATTTTTTTTTAAAAAGATTTATTTGTTTGATAAGCAGAGTTACAGGGAGGCAGAGCGAGAGCAAGGGCAAGAGAGAGAGAATCTTCCAACCACAGATTCACTCCCCAGATGGTCACAAAGGTTGGAGCTGCACTGATCCAAAGCCGGGAGCCTGGAGCTTCTTCCAGGTCTCTCCACACAGGTGCAGGGGCCCAAGGACTTTGAAGAGAGCTGGATCTCTTTCCCAGGCCATTGAAGAGAGCTGGATCAGAAGTGGAGCAGTTGGGACTTGAACCGGCGCCCATATGGGATGCTGGCACTGCAGGTGGCAGCTTTACCTACTATACCACAGTACCGGTCCCCAGAAATCCATTTTAAAATGTGGGGGAAATCTAGAGGCCAGCACTGTGGCATAGTGGGTAAAGCCACCACCTACAGTGCCGGCATCCCATATGGGTGCAGGTTTAAGTCCTGACTGCTCGACTTCCCATCCAGCTCTCTGCTAATGCACCTGAGAAAGCAGCAGAGCATGGCCCAACTGCCTGGGCCCCTGCACCCAGGTGAGAGACTGGAAGAAGCTCCTGGCTCCTGGCTTCCAACCAGCTCAGCTCCGGCTATTGCAGCCATTTGGGGTGTGAACCAATGGATGGAAGGTCTCTCTTTCTCTGTCTCTCCCTCTTTCACTGTAACTCCACCTTTCAAATAAACAAAAAATAAATCTCTTTAAAAAGTGGAAAAATCTGGGGCCGGCACCGTGGCTCACTTGGGTAATCCTCTGCCTGCGGCGCCAGCATCCCATATGGGCACCAGGTTCTAGTCCCAGTTGCTCCTCTTCCAGTCCAGCTCTCTGCTGTGGCCCGGGAGGGCAGTGGAGGATGGCCCAAGTGCTTGGACCCTGCACCTGCATGGGAGACCAGGAGGAAGCACCTGGCTCCTGGCTTCGGATTGGCGCAGCTCCGGCCATAGCGGCCATTTGGGGGGTGAACCAATGGAAGGAAGACCTTTCTCTCCATCTCTCTCTCTCAGTGTCTAACTCTATCTGTCAAATAAAAAAAAAAAAGGTGGAAAAATCTGAGTAAGGTCTAACCCTACCTACACATTGTGCCAATGTCGGCTGCCAGCTGGCGACCACCTGCTCTGCTTCTGTGAGATGAGGGGTGCACAGGACCTCTGCATCATTTTTGCAAATTTTTTTTACTTAAAATATTTCAAAAATAGTTTTAAAAAACAATAGCCTCTCTACCCTAGCCATAGCCAGTCTGAAAATGTAATTTAAAAAAAATCAGCATTCTCCCCGGTAGCGAAGCTGCAAGCTGCGCAGGGGTGAGCTGCCCAGGAACACACAGCACTCAGTCCTGGAACCCCCAAAGCAGCCCGGAAGCGCAGAGGTCAACAGGGCCCCGACCTCACAGAGCGTCCGTGCGCTTCAGGTGACCGTGCAAAATCCCACTGCGGCTTCTGGGACACCTGTTCTGAGATCACTCACAATGGGAACGTCAGCGTTGCACAAAGCGAGGGGAGTGGGACAGATGATTTCTCACGTGACGCACAGCAGGGCACACCCAGGAGCATGGAGCCGGTGAGAGCCGCAGGACTTGGATCCTGCCCCGAAGCAGGAGAAAGACAGGATGTGGAAGGCACATGGGGTGGAGCCGCAAGCAGCAGCCTCCGCGGGGCCCTGGACACAAAGGTGGAGAGGCCGCGGGGCAGGAGACCAGCCTTGCTCCAGCTGCCGACACGGCTCCAGTGTCCCTGTCCTCGTCCTTGTCCTCGGAGGGTGCCTGATTCACCCTGAGGGCTCTGGGACCATCTCTCCAACCCCTGAGAGCCTGGGCCCCTCCCGGCTGTGCCCCAGGCTGGACCTGCTCCGTGGCAGGCAGCAGGTGGGGCCTGTGCTGTGGGTGACTCCAGGCTAAGCTGGTCCAAGGGTTCCTCTGCCCTGTGCCGAGACCACGCTGCCCACCAGGGAAGCTGTCCCACCATTCTTGGTGGCGGGGGACATGTCCCCAGCCTGTTCCTCAAGGAGGGGCTTCCTTCCACAGAGCCACAGGTGACGTGGTCTAACTGGACAGCAGAGTCTAGGAGAGCTGGAATTCCTGACCTCCTGCAGACTGATGCTGTCTCTCCGTGAGCTCCACACGCCTGGGCACGTGCTAAGGCCCCACGGCTTGTATATAGGACAGGTACCACCCCTTCCTTGCCCACAGAGTTGGAAGGTGGCGGAGTTCTTTCCTCACCACGAGCCACTCTTGGGTGGACTGCTCTCACTTCCGCTTAGAGGTACCACACTTGTTTCTTTCTCTCCCTCTCCCTCCCCCTCCTCCCTCTCCTTATCCCCCCCCTCCTTCACAGGCATTTCCATGGATGTATGTTCATTCCCTCTCCATTCAACAGGTAAATTCTGTGGCTACGTGCGCATGGTGCCCCTCTCCGCGTAGTGCCTTTGTCTGCAGGAGACAAGACCCTGGACTGGAACCCGACTTGCTCACTGCGATGCCCCTGGGATCCTGGGTGCAGGTGCATCCACTGGGGGTCCATCGGAGAGGAGGGCCCCACCCATGACGCTGGTTCTCGTGCGGGTCTAGGCCTCCGCTGGTGTGTCCTAACCCACTGGCTGTCTCGCAGAGCTTGTCATGGGTCGTGGACCGTCACATGTCTGACTGTAAAGTGACACCAGTGTTGAATGCACAAGGACCGTCACATGTCTGACTGTAAAGTGACACCAGTGTTGAATGCACAAACAATGGTGCTGGACACTGCGTCTCCCACCAGGCAGCCTGGCCAGTGCTCCGAGTGACGCCAGCGAGTGGGAAGGAGAGTGCCCTGCCTTGTGCCGGGTGCTCTCTCCCGCCCTCCGTCGCTTTCCTTGCCGTGGGCGCCTGGCGGGGGCATCCCTGGGATGTCTTGCGTTTTGCACAAAGCGGGAAGCTGCCTCGCTTTCTCTTTCTCCTTCCTTCCTCTCTCTCTCCCTCTCTCTCCTTTGTCTTTTTCTTCCTTTCATTCTCTTTTGAGGTCTGCCCAGGTCCTTATTTCAGTGAGCTTTCTCTCCTTGTCATGATCTAAACTGTGTGTCTCCCTCGACATGGGTGAAGTACGGCATCGTGTTACCTACCACTCGTTGTTAAGGACCATTGCAAAAGAGATATTTGAAATATTTTTGTTGATCAATAAATCTGTCCACTGGAGTCATCCAGAGTTCAACGAGATGACTCTTTTCCTCAGAAGCATAAATACATAAATACAGTGCCCAGCCTTTGTCCCACCCAAGAGCCGTGACCAGCGTTGCCATGCCCGTGTCCGTCTCTGCCGACACGGAGCGCGCCCCTCAGCAGCGCCGCGGCAGACGCTGACCACCCGCGACCACGCCCTTCCCAGGGACTCACGTTTATTGCCGACGGGTTCAGGACCAGTTTGCATCCAAACCAGATCAAGCAGGTCGTTGTGACAGCGAACGTGGCAACAAACAGTATCTGGAAGTTGGGGATCTGAAAAACAGGAGGAAGGGGTCCCTTCTCTGAATGCCAGGGACAGGAAGGGGGCAGCAAGGCAGGCTCCCTGGGGTGAGGTGGAAACCCTGGGGATGGGGGCACCGAAATCCCTTCAGCGTGGGGTGGGGACGCCTCTGGGACCCTCTTGGTGACCCAGCCACAGGCGTCTGTGGGCAGGCATAGGCACACACGGGCTTAGGGGATGGACTCACCGCATTGATGTCCCTCCTGGAAGCCACAAAGCTCACAATTGCTGAGGGGATGCACTGCAAGGAAGCCAGACAAAGTGGGCGAGGGTCCCTGAGCACCCAAGCTGGGCAGTCACAGCTATCAAACAGCGCAGCGCAGCCCGGATCCGAGTGCCTGGGACCCGCCTCTCCTCCAGCCTCCTGCTGACTCACACCTTGGGGGGCTGTAGGTGACAGCTCCCTGCCAGCCACATGGGAGACTGGGTGGAGTTCCCAGCTCCTGACTTCTGCTCAGCCCAGCCCTGACTGTTGTCGGTATTTGGGGGAGTGAGCAAGTGAATGAGAATTCTCTCTCTCTCTCTCTCTCTCTCTCTCTATATATATATATATATATATATATATATGCCTTTTAAATCAATTACATAAACAAAAAATAGTTTTGAAATGATGTGTTAAAATTCTAAGCTTCTGGAATGATCTGAGCCGCATCAGCACGACCACATCTGCGGTCCCCTCAAGGTGCGGGACGTGCCCAGGACTTCAGCACTGTCTATTCCGAACAAAGGTCTTGTTTCCTGGAGAGCGAGGACGTTGATGCTGGAATCCGCCTTGCGGCCCTCGGAAGTGCAGGGCGGTCCAAGGCATTGCCAGCAAGAAGGCACTGCCTGTGAGGAGGGAGAAACGCTCCCTTCACACTCAGGGGTCCCAGGGCCTCAGGGGCTCTCGTCAGACCCCTGACCTCTGCGCTGTGACCCCCAAGGCCAGGAGTCAAGGCCAGGGTAGGCAATGGGGGGTGGACAGCGTGGGCTGGCCCAGGCCTGGGCTGCTCCTGTGGGCCACAGGACCCCGGGTCTGGGCAGGAGTGAAGACGGGGGCTCTGAGGGCACACAAGGGGACTGGCGGGGCAGGGGGCAGGAGAAGGCCACAGGGTCAGGGCCTGACCAGGGGCTGGACAGAGCAAGCGCACAGGCGTTTGCAGGGTGAGATTCAGCCCCAGCACACCAACGATTTTCAAAAGGAACAGATCCTCGAAGCTAAAGCCAGAGGAAGAGAGTCTGTGAGGCAGGACAGAGGCCTGTGAGTCTCAGGGCGGAGAAACTGACCTGGGCCCGAGAGGCAGGGCGGGGACGCTGCTTACCGAGCCGGCCGCACAGCGCAGGTAGTCCATTTCTGAGGGGAACACGCTCCCCAGGTACAGCGAGCACCCCGAGGTGACAAGAAGGCAGCTCTGCAAGAGGCCGACACAGACCCGGGTTGAAACGTCTGAAGCTCAGCCCAGGGCTGCGAGGGCGAGTTGGCTGCTCTCCCTCATCTAACAGGCCATGGCCTCAACGGCAGCTGTGCCTGGGCCCTGCTGACCCGGAGGAGGACACAGCCCTGCCCCCTGGGAGCAAGCACCTCACTCTAATTTCAAGGAGGGGTGGGTGCTCCCCCAGAAAGTGCCTTCACCCCGGGACCCGCACCTTGGAGGACGCCCCAGATCTGGGAACGGGTCCTGGAAACACAGCCCCTCAGCTGCCTCTGCAGGAGCCAACAGCCAACACCTGGAAAGTGGAGTCTGGCCATAGTGGAGCCTGAGCAGCGGAGGCCCCCATGGGAGCCGGGCTGCCCCTGTGGTGTAAAATCACACCAGGGGCCAGCACCGCAGCTCACTAGGCTAATCCTCCACCTGCGGTGCCGGCACCCCCGGTTCTAGTGCCAGCTGGGGCGCCAGATTCTGTCCTGGTTGCTCCTCTTCCAGTCCAGCTCTCTGCTGTGGCCCGGGAGTGCAGCAGAGGATGGCCCAAGTGCTTAGGCCCTGCACCCGCATGGCAGACCAGGAGGAAGCACCTGGCTTCTGGCTTTGGATCAGCACAGCGCGCCAGCCATGGTGGTCATTTGGGGGGTGAACCAACGGAAAAAGGAAGACCTTTCTCTCTGTCTCTCTCTCTCACTGTCTAACTCTGCCTGTCCCTCCCCCCCCCCCAAAAAAAATCACACCAGGGTGGGTGTTTGAAGGTTCTTGGATCCTGGGATCCCAGGGTGGGGGGCAAAGGTGACATTTGGTGAGAGGACCCCCGCACCTACCTATAGGAGGAGGGCCAGGAATGGAGTGAGGCACTCTGGCCACAGGCCTGCGAGTAGGGGCCGTGGCCAGGCCAGGGTGAGGCTCCAGGAGAGTAGAACCCACTGCCCATCACCCACCAGGGGCAGGAGGGAGGTCAGAGGGTGCACCTGTCCTGCGGGTGGGCTCATGGCTGAGGGTGCAGGCAGGACCACTGCATGTGATGCAGGGGTAGCCAGGTGGCCTGGGGCTCGGGGAGAAGGGAAGCCAGGACCTGGATCCCATTCTTCAGCTCAGGGCTGTGTGGGCCCCGGAGTTCTATCCGCAGAAAGGCCAGTTCAGTGGCCTTCCTGTTGGCTATGTGCACACTTGGGACAGCACGGCCCCCCTTGATTACCCAAGTGTCCACCTGCCTGCTTAGGAAATGCCCAGGACCCCAGGAGAGTCCCTCAAATATCTGGACCTGGCCCCACCTGGTCCGGGCCTGCTGCCCAGACACGACCCTTGGCCCAGGGCTCCCACCCCAGACATGCCCCCACCCTGCTTCTGCAGGCAATGTCTTGGGCAACTCCTGGAGCCCCCAGGAGCCAAGGGCCCTGGTGACTGTGCCGGCCTCACACTGACTCTATGGGCTCTGTGGTGCCTGGCTGGCTCCTCTCCCAGGGGACACATGCAGGTGCAGAGGCCTGTGTGGGGTGGGGCAGTGGGAGGTGAGGGAGACAATGACACAGAGAACCCAGCACTGGGGACTCCAGGGGACGTAGCGGGTCACTCACCCCCATCAGCACAGAGAAGACCCGTGTCTTGTAGCTGAAGCACGAGGGCAGCCTTCTCGACAGCTGGAGGTCGCCGGGCTTGGTGTCGGGGCCGTAGCTCCCTGGGTCTGGCCGCCCCCGCTCCAGCGTGGGCATGCGGTCATAGCCCAGGTCCTCCCGGAACGGCTCCTCCCGTGTCATGGAGCTGTGGGCACCGCGACCGTGCGACACTGCGCCGAAGCAGCTCCGTCCCGGACTCTTCTCCAGAGACACGTTTTCTGTTGGCACTGGGGAGCTGCAGATGTGACGACGACGGCGGGCTTAGCGCTAAGCAAGCCCAGTCCCTCTCCAGGGAGGATGGCCCGCGGGGTCCGCGCTGGGCCAGCCGAGGCTTCCACTTCAAACCGTCACTGAGCCGGGCACTTCAGCCCCCGTTAGGGACTTGGGGACTGCAACGCCAAGTGCTGCACAGGTCATGGAGGACGTCCCCAGGGGCTTACCGTCTGTCTGCCCGCTTACCTCCACGGTCGTCCTGCCGCTGGGGGCGCGGGTCTTTGGGTGAGGGGCTTCCAGCAAGAACTATTGACACATGGAACAAAAGCTGGGCAGCCTGTGCCAAGCCGGGGCGAGGAGGATGGTTCCCTGCATTTCAATCAGCAGAAGGGCCTGGATCCCAGAAGCGTTCCCCTGGTTGCATAACCGCTGGCTCAGAGCCATCTGCCCCTGACCAGGACAGCCAGGGGCCTCTCTGGTCCCACGCAGCATGGACATCGGGCAGCAGGGTGGGCGTCTCAGGAGAAGGCAGTGCACGCCACCAGCATTCGGCAACAGGGAGCAGTTCACCCACGGTCTCACTAACCTCCTCCTCTTTTGCTGTGCCCCGGCCATGGGCTGGAGACCTCCTTCACAAGGCCACACTAACACTCACGCCCTCACACCACCGTGGCCGTCCAGCTACTTGGAATTCTGCCCCACGGGTTCCTGTGGGCAGTCCTGGTGGCCAGGCCCGCGGTAGCCTTTATTCCAGCTCACTAAGCACAGAAAAAGGACACGAATGTGTTTCAGGCAGAAACACTGGCGCCTTGACAGTTACAGCGACAGATCCTTTGTGCACATTATACAAAGGCTCAAAGGATTCCGAAATCCCAGCTCCTTAAACCACAAACCCAACAACATTGGAGCAAAGTCATCAGGCTTCAAGTTAGGGGTGTTCTGTCGCCTTCTGTGTTTCAACCAAGCAAGAGTTAGGAATGATTTTTGCAAATCGTAGCCAGTAAAATCAAGGACTTATTTTGAGTGGATTGAGAGAACTCCCAGACTTCTTTATCAACTGTCTCTGAAGAAGGGAGATGGGGTTGCTGGGGACTGGTCCAGCCACTGTGACCCCCTTCTGCGTCCTTTTTGTTTGAAGAACAATGTTAAGCGGATTTCAACATTTTTGTGCCTTATACAAGTTGCTCTCTACAAACAAGGACCAGTGAGCTTCTCTGAACCAGAGGCTGTGAGACAAACCGCTTGAGAAACGCTTTGCTGTTTGCACTGGCAACAGCAGCTTCTAGAACAACCATTCAAACTGTCTTCAAACAAACACCAACTGTTGTTCTGCCTGCTCACCCTCATGCACTACATGCTCATGCATACTACATATGCACCACACGCATACTACATATGTGCCACATACATGCACACTACACACTACATACATGCATACTACATGTGTACTACATACTCATGCATACTACACATGCACTACATACTCGTGCATACTACATATGCACCACACGCATACTACATATGTGCTACATACATGCACATTACATATGCACTACATACATGCATACTTACCACATACATGCATACTACTTACACACCACATACATGCATACTACTTACACACTACATACATGCATACTACTTACACACTAATACATGCATACTACACGTGCACTACATGCTCACGCATACTACACATGCACTACATACATGCATACTACATACACGATACATACATGCATACTACTTACACACTACATACATGCATACTACACATGCACTATATGCTCATGCATACTACACATGCACTACATGCATACTACATATACGCTACATGCATGCATACTACTTACACTACATACATGCAAGCACGTGTGCACTACATGCTCACGCATACTACACATACACTACATGCATACTACATATGTGATACATGCATACTACATACGCACTGCATACATGCATGCTACTTACTACATGCATGCATACTACACGTGCACTGCATACTACACATGCACTACATACTCACGCATACTGCACATGCACTACATGCATACTACATATGTGCTACATGCATGCATACTACTTACGCACTACATACATGCATACTACATGTGCACTACATACTCATGCATACTACATATGCACTACATACATGCATACTACACATGTGCTACATGCATGTATACTACATATGTGCTACATGCATGCATACCACATGTGTACTACATGCTCACACATACTACACGTGCACTACATACACACTCGGCAAACGTTTACAGGGTGAGTAGAGCAGGCCTGTGAAACCCACAGGCAGTTTCCATTTGGGGGAGGGGTGGACAGCAGCACACAGGATACATTAGCGAGTTCCATGGCTATGAAGGAAGAGTGGAAAGGGGGGTTGGGGGAGGAGCAAGGGTTTGGGCAAAGACGTGCCGGGAGCAAGGAGGGGCGGAAGCAGCTCTGGCAGGTGCAATGCAGGGCGTGGGTGCAGGTGGGCTATCCAGCTATGTCACACCTGTGAGCATGGAGATAAGTGGCTTGAGCGCCGAGATGGACCTGCCAGGGGGTCTGGGTGGAGACCAGGCTGGGTGACAGGGGAGCAGGTACTGGCTGGCATGGAGGTGGCAGCACCGAGGTGGTGAGAAGTGACCGGGTTCTGGGTAGATGTGGAGGCACTGACACCCACTGCTGACAGAGAGATGTGGGCTGAGTTCAGGGGACCTTAGTGAAGCAGTTTGGGGGTGAGGGTGAGAGCTCTGGGATGACCCAGGCTAGTGGATGGGTGGGGACAACACGCACTGCGAGCAGCCCTGCTGGGGAGCCTAGCCCCAGCACCCCGCCCTTGTGCCTCACACTCGCATTTCTGGAAACATCTCTCCCACCAACCCCGTAAATCCCCAGGACCTGGCTCACTGTCACCGTGCGGATTCCCAGCACTGCGCCCGGGACAAAACCAGTGAGTCCCCTGATCTCTGTTACTTTTTTCTTTTAAGATGTACTTATTTATATGTGTGTGTGTGTGTGTGTGTGAGAGAGAGAGAGAGAGAGAGAGAGAAAGAGAGAGAGAGAGAGATGTATTTATTTACTTGAAAGGCAGAGTTAGAGACAGAAAGAGAGACAGATCTTCCACCCACTGGTTCATTTCCCAAATGACCACAATGGTCAGAGGTGGGCCAGGCTGAAGCCAGGAGTTTCTTCCAGGTCTCCCACGTGGGTGCAGGGTCCCAGCACTTTGGCCATCTTCCACTGCTTTCGCAGGCACATCAGCAGGGAGCTGGATGCGAAGTAGAGCAGCCAGAACTTGAGCCGGTGCCCGTGTGAGATGCCAGCGCCATAGGCAGCAGTTTTACCCGCTTGCCACAGCTCTGGCCCCTCCTCAGTCTGTCAGGAAGGAATCACAGTTACACTGTGCACCTGCGGACAGGTGAGGCGCAGGTATCGGAATGAAGATCTGGCCTAGTAAACTAAATCTGGGCTGACCACACTGCACAGGAATCCCAGCCAACAACCACAGACTGGGGCTTGCAGCCACCTGCATGGCTTTCAGGTTTTAGTATTTTAATTATTTAAAGATTTATTTATTTGAAAGGCAGAGTGACAGAGAGATGGAGAGAGATCTTCCGTCCACTGTTCATGCCTCAGATGGCCAGGGCTGGGCCAGGCTGAAGCCAGGAGCCAGGATTTCCATCCTGGTCTCCCACGTGGGTAGCAGGGGCCCAAGCATTTAGCCATCATTTACTGCTTTCCCAGGTGCATTAACAGGCAGCTGGATTGGAAGTGAAGCAGCCAGGACTCCAACTGTTGCTCCAATGTGGGGTGCCAGCACCGCGTGCAGTGCCTTAGCCCACTGCACCACAATGTCGGCCCACCTCAGTATTTCTTTATCTTTTAAATGTTTATTTATTTTGAAAGATTTTCAAAGAGAGAAGGAGACAGAGGTTGAGAGACATCTTCCATCTGTTGGTTCACTCACAAGATGACTGCAAGAGTCAGCACCGGGCCATGCCGAAGTCAGGAGCTTCATCCATGTGGGTGCCTGTTTGAGTCCTGGCTGCTCCACTTCCGATCCAGCTCTCTGCTATGGCCTGGGAAAGCAGCGGAAGATGGCCCAAGTCCTTGGGCCCCTGCACCCATGTGGGAGACCTGGAAGAAGCTCCTGGCTTCAGATCGGCTCAGCTCCAGCCATTGCAGCCATCTGGGAAGTGAACCAGTGATGGAAGACCTCTCTGTCTCTCTGCCTCTGCCTGCCTGTGGCTCTGCCTTTCAAATAAATAAATAAACCTTTTTTAAAAAGGTGGTCATTAAAGAAAAAAATCATTGAAATGATAATGACATAAATGATAAAGAGGTGTTTTAAAAGATCAATACAATTGGAAACCTTAGTTGGACAAGTTAAGGGAGTTGAGAGGCACAGTGTAGGGAATGAAGGACAGCTCCCCATTACTGACCACACAGACACCAAAAAGGGGACGAGAAGAGAGTGGGGCTGTGGCCGTGCGTGAGACTGTGCCGGCGGCCAGGGCACGAATTCACGGGCAGACGTCACGAGGACGCCGCAGCTCGTCTTTTCTGAAGAGTCGGGACAGCCGAGACACTTCCCAGTTCTGCAGTGCACGCACTCCCGGAGCGTCCCGGAGCGTCGCGAGCCCAGGACAAGAGCAGCGGGTGAACAGCAACTCACGGGTCTTCACGAAGACTGACCTACACGGCCCATTTCAATCGTTTCAAAGCAGACCCCACTGCCGGCGTCCACAGCTTGCTGCTCCAGAAGAAACCTCACGGGTCTGAGTTGGCCGGCTTGGCCAACCTTTGTCCAGGGACTGCCGGGGAGTCCAAGGCCCTGATACCAAGCCTGGAGGGGCCGTCTGAAGATAAGGAACTGCAACAAATTCTTGATGATGTCCAGACAAGGCGCGGCCTCCAGTACTGATTTCCAGACTTCTCTGCTCCCAGGGGGACACACGTGCCCAGCACGGCACTCCCCTCCCTGGGTCTAGAGCCGCCTCGCACAAAAATGTTCCCGCATTTCCTCTGGAGAGCACAGCCCAGCTAGGTGTTGATTCAGGCTGCTGTTGCAATGTGATGTTAGCCCAGGGTGAGCATACGTGATCTTGGTGTGGCTTTCCAGTGGTGCTCTGTGGTTTCCTGAGCCAGGAAGAGGGTAGGGGTAGCGTATAAGCAGTGGTCTGCCTCATGCTGTGGTTTTGGGTTCCCCAGTCATTTTTAAATTCCTGATGTTCCAGCCGGTGCCGCGGCTCACTAGGCTACTCCTCCACCTGCGGCGCCGGCACCCCGGGTTCTAGTTCCGGTCAGGGCACCAAATTCTGTCCCTGTTGCTCCTCTTCCAGTCCAGCTCTCTGCTGTGGCCCAGGAGGGCAGTGGAGGATGGCCCAAGTGCTTGGGCCCTGCACCCGCACGGGAGACCAGGAGGAAGCTCCCGGCTCCTGGCTTCGGATGGCCGTAGCACCGGCCGTAGCCGCCATTTGGGGAGTGAACCAACGGAAGGAGTACCTTTCTGTCTGTCTATAACGCTACCTGTCCAAAAAAAAAAAAAAAAAAAAAGATGAACACAATAAAGTCATTTAAAATAAATAAATGAAAGTCAAGACTGGGTATGTGGGTGCAGCGCATTATCCAGTGGGTAGGAGAGCTCTCCCTCGAATAAATTAAACTTTCAAAGTCGAGATGCTTGCATGTCAACCACCGGTTAAGGCAAAAATAAAATATTTTTATAAATTAAGAAAAATACATAGCGAGGCTTCCACCTCTGTGGGAGGGGTTGTGCTCAGGGTGGGCAGGAGTCGCCAGGCGGGGGTGGGGGGTGGGGTGGGGCTTTACCCCGGGCTCTTGAGGCCGCGGCTGCTCCCCAGCCCCGCCTGATGGGACCCTCCTGCGGGAGCCGCAAAGTGGGGACCCCAGCCCAGGCACCCAGTGCGGTTTCTTGGAGCCCCGGCGGGCGAGACCCCTGGAGGGGCCTGAGCAAGGTTCTTTCCAGAACAGGCAGGAGACCCCGGCCCTGCCCGAGCCCCGGTGCCTGGGCCCCTGCACTCACCTGGGAGACCCGGACGGACTTCCCGGCTCCTGGCTTGGGCCTGGCCCCACCCCGGCCCATCTGGCCACCTGGGGAGTGAACCGGGGTGGAAGACCTCTCTTTCCTTCTCCGTAGCTCTGGCTTTCAGTAAGGCCTTTTAAGAAATGGTGGTCGACGTTATGCCAGTATGTCGACAGCCCGGGTGGCACGGACAACCTCCCTCACAACCTGCAGAGCCGCACGGCCGGGCGCAGTCGAATTCAGGGCTGTGCCCTCCCACAGAGAGCTCAGGCCCGCGGAGTCCGCCGGCTCGTTCCCGCCAGCCGTGGCCAAGCAGGCCAGGCCTAACCGAGGGCCGCGTCACGGGGAGGAGGCGCCTGGCCGGCCGAAGGCCGCGCTGGGCCCACCGTGGAAAAGCGATCAGCGCAGCCCAAGGGCCCCAGGCCAGACCGAGAGCCGCTGGGAGCCGCGCTTCAGAGCCCTCGTGCTGAGAACCCAGGAAAACACCGGCAGGCCCGAGCTCCCTCCGCTGGACAAGGAACCTGGCCAACACCGCCCCTCAGGGCCCGCCGGGCAGGAGGCCCCGCCCCTCGGCGCGCGGCCACGTGACCGCGCGGCCACGTGCGCCAGGCGCGCCGTCGCTCCCGCTCGAAGGCGTGCCAAGGACGCCAACGGCCACCCTCTGACCGCTAACGGTCGCCGCACGTGCGGTGACCCCATTGGCCGAGCTCGGCGGGAGGCGGGTGCAGGCACAGGCACGGAGACCCCATTGGCCGAGCTCAGCGGGGGCGGCAGACGCAGACGTAGGCGCGAGCGCAGCGGCCCCATTGGTCGAGCGCGGCGGGAAGCTGGGAAGCTGGCGCAGGCGCAGGCGCTGGCCGCGTGCGGACACTGAGGCTGCGAGAGGACGCGGAGGCCGGGGCGGCGGGGCCATGTTGCGTCTCGCGGCTAAGCTGGTGGCCTTTTTCTGGAGGAGACAGGACGTCCCTGAGAACGAGGCCGGGCCGCCAGGCCCCGAGCTCACGGAAGGTGCCGCGGCTTTTCGGGGGGGGGATGTGTGTGCGGGAGGCAAAGTTGGGGCGCACGTGGGCTTTTGCCTCCGTTCCCTCCGCCCCGGTCGCTCCTCGTCTCTGCCGGGCAGGGGCCGAGCCGTCCGCCCCCGGGGTCCTCTCAGGGCTGGTGGCCGCGGCCCGGACCTCGCCTCGAGGGCGGCCCCGGAAGTGACGTGTGAGGTCCGGGCTGCACTTCCGGCCGCGCCCGCCCCGCCTCTCCTGTCGTGGGGATTCCGCGTCCGTGGGTCTGCTCTCGCCTGTGGCGGTCGTCCCGGCTGTGGCCGCAGCACCTGCGGCGGGGGAGGCGTGGTGAGGCCGCACCCCGCTGCCCGTGCTGGCCCCGCAGGCTGCACCCCGACCGGTTTCGGGAAGCCCAGTGCCCAGGAAGCGGCTGCCCCTGGCAGTAGGCGCCAGGAGTATCCGGAGTGCGGTTTGTTAACTTAGTTCGGGGCCGCTGCAGGACATATGGGTCCCTGTGCCACAGCGCAGGACAGAGTGGCCACAGCTACTCTGGGTGCACCGGGACTTTCTCAAGAAGTACTGACGCCCCAAGCACCAGCTGCTGGTCGAGTGCTCAGCAGACCGTCCAGTCCGTCCCGCTGGGTCGGCCCTGCCTGGCCCGAGACGGCCGCAGCCGTGGAGCCGCCTTACCGCGCGTGCGTGCTGCTCCCTGGGTGCGGTCAAGGACGCAGCCTAGGGCTCATAGATGGCGGTGGAAGACCCCTGTCCAACCTGGGCCGTCTGGCCGTGGAGTCGGAGCCCTCAGCGTGCCCACCACCTGTGCCCCTCTGTCGGCCCTTCTGGGTCTGATCACTGCCTGGCGAGGGTTCTTGTGGGTACTGCTGCAGCCCATCAGGTTCTTGTCCCCGCTCCTTGTGACCTGCCTTTTCCTGCGAGGCCTCAACTGTGTGGCCCGCATAACTTCCTCGTTTACCCGGTGCAGGTGATGTCAAGTTGAGAACCGTGCAGGGCGTCGTGACCAGGTACTGCAGTGACTATGGTATGATTGATGATTTGATCTACTTCTCCCACGAGGCGGTGACCAGCAGAGTGCTTCTGAACGTTGGGCAGGAAGTGATGGCCGTGGTAGAAGAGAACAAGGTGTCAAATGGGCTGAAAGCAGTCAGGGTAAGGACCCAGCTGACGGGAACGGTCGTCTCCTCCTGCTTCCTGATTGCTTTTGTGCGTCGTTGTTACTTTTCAGTGGTCATTGTAAATCAGACAATGTCAGATTAGAATTCAGAAAACAAAATGTGCCTTAAACTAATGACAAGAATATTGTTAGCAGCTCCTCACTGCTTTAAAAAGTTGTTTAAAATGATGACTGAATCCTTTGTTATATGATTGGCAAAGATCAGTGGGCTCTGTTACTCAGTAACTTCCTTCTTATAAAATAGCTTTTTCATAATATAAAATCTTAGAATTGGTAGGTCAAGGGGTATGCAGGTTTAACAACTTAATGCTAGCAGGTAACTATCCAGTAGTGCTGTGCTAATGTGTGCTCAGGGCAGAAAGATGCCTCTTACCCAGCATTGCCCAGGATGTGCCTATTAGCAAGCTTTGAAATCTTGGCCAGTCTAATATGAAAAATCTTTTATTTTTTTTAAATATTTATTTGAGAGAGAACCCATTTACTGCTTCACTCCCCAAATGCCCACAATGGCTGGGGTGGTCGAGGGCAAAAGCTAGGAGCCGGGAATTCAACCCAGGTTTTCACGTGGGTAGCAGGGACCCAGCTACTTGAGCCATCGCTACTGCTTCCTGGGTCTGCGTCAGCAGGAAGCTGGGGTCAGGAGCAGAACTCCGTCAGTCCAGCGTGACAGGCAAACGCTGGCCCTGATCTAGTAATTGTGACTTGCACCTACTTAAATCAAGTACTTAAAAGTGCTTCTGGACCCTTTTTTATGTAGATTTTTACCTTTGTGGTAAAAACATATAACCTAAAATTATCCTTTTAGCCGCATTTAAATGTACAGTTGATTGGCACTAAGCACATTTGCATTTTTGCATACCTATTACCACTCTCTTCATAATCCGTGCACTGATTAGACAGTTAGACAGTTACCGCTCTGGTGTGTGTGTGGGTGTGTGTGTGTGGGTGTGTGTGTGTGGGTGTGGATTTGCTTTTTCTGAATACCTTACATCAGTGGAATCCTACAAACTATTCCTCCGCTTGTGTCGGTCTCAGCTGCGTGTTCTCAAGGACTGCCGGTACTGCAGCGTCTCGTGAGTTCCCTTCCTTTCCTGGCTGAACTCCGGCCCCTGTTCTCTCTGCATCTCTGGACGGCCTGGGATGGCTCTGCCGCTGGCTCTGTGGATGTCGTCGCAGTGAACAGTGCCTCTGTGGTCCCCCTTTTGGTTCTTCTTGGTGTAAACCAAGAGCGTGCCGGGAGGCTGGTGGTCTGCGCGCGTTTCTGCAGCTCCTGCGCTGACGCGTGACTCCAGCACAGCAGCAGTGCAGAGGGCTGCTCGCCCGCATGCTTGCCAGCACTCACTGCCCCCCAGCAGCCATTCCTAGTGGGTGCAGAGGTGTCTTGTGGTTTGAGTCTGCATTTCCCTGAGGACTGGTGACGTTGAGCATCTGATAGGTTCTCACTGGACGTTTACGTACCTTCTTTGGAGAAATATCTGTTCACGCCCTTTGCCCATTTTTAAATGTTTTTTGAGTTGTAAGAATTCCCTTATGTATTCCGGATATTAATCGCTTCTTAGGGATAGGATTTGTGTGCTTTGTCGTTCTTTCAGGTATGTTTTCAAACTTTACTAAAATTTTAAATTTACATATTTTCATTTTATTTGAAAGAGAGGTAGAGATTTTTGATCCTCTGATTCACTTCCCCCAAATACCCACAACTGCCAGGGCTGGGCGAGGCCAAAGCCAGGAGAGAAACTCCATCCAGGTCTCCCACGTGGGAGGCCCAAGTGCTTGACCAGGGTGCGTTAGCAGGAAGCTGGAGCAGACGTGGGGGGGCTGGAACTCAGACCAGGCGCTCTGACGGGCTGCGGCCGTCCCAAGTGGCATGAGGTTAACCCGGCCCCAATGCCTCCCCGTTTTCATCCTGTTAGTAGTATCCTGTGAAGCACAGAACCTTCCAGCACTAGCGAAATCCTGCTTGTCTTTGTTTATTGGCCGTCATGCTTGAGGAGTAATTGACTGATGAATGCTTCCCTGTGTATTAAGAGTTGCGTAATTTTGGCCCTGGAATTTGGATCTCCGATCCGTTCGGAGCTTTGTGGTGTAGGAGAGGCCCAGCGTCATTCTGCATGTGAGCACCAGTTTCCCATTACCCTTTGTGTGGGTGCACAGGCCCCTGGCACCCTGGTTAGGAGTCGGCTGAGCACACGTACAGGGCTGGCTTCTGGGCCTTCTGTGCCGTCCCGCTGCTCTCCACGTCTCCACACCAGTGCCACGCTTGGGATGGCTGCAGCATTCGAGGAAGCATGAGCTATACAGCTTTGGTCTTCCCTGTCAAGACTGTTTGTTGTGATTCTTTTTTTTTTTTTTTTTTTTTTGGCAGGTAGAGTTATAGACAGAGAGAGAGACAGAGAGAAAGGTCTTCCTTCCATTGGTTCACTCTCCAAATGGCTGCCATGGCTAGTGCTGCGCCAATCTGAAGGCAGGAGCCAGGTACTTCTCCTGGTCTCCCTTGAGGTGCAGGGCCCAAGCACTTGGGCCATCCTCCACTGCCCTCCTGGGCCACAGCAGAGAGCTGGCCTGGAAGAGGAGCAACCGGGACTAGAACCCAGTGCCACAGGCGGAGGATTAACCAAGTGAGCCACGGCACCAGCCTGACTGTTTTGGTTCTTCAGGGTCCCTTGCATTGTACGATAGATTTTCTGTTCATGTGAACATACATGAGTGAACTTCTGACAGGGTTACACTGATTCTAGCTCACTTGGGCAGGATTGTCATCTAAATAATTTCATGTCTTCAGTTCATAAACGTAGATGCTTTTATTTATTCATTGGTGTTTTATAGTTTTCATTGAACAAGTCTTTCATCTCTGCTTAATTAAGCTCATTCCTGAGTACTCAGTTCTTTTTTATGCTATTGTAAGTGTAATTATTTCCTGAATTTTCTTTTAAATTGTTCATTGCAAGTGTATAGAAATAAAATTGAATTTCGTGTGTTTACTTTGTACTTTGCCAGCTTCATCTATTAGCTCTATCCCTTTGGGGAGGAGTAGTGTTTGTGTGTGGGATTTTTGGAGTGTTCTGGTTCTGCCATCTTTCACTTCCTTTCCAGTTTGGATGCCTGCTATTTCCTATCCGACTGCTCTGCAGTAGCCAGAACTCCCAGTGCTGTGTTGAGTGTAGGCAGCAGGAGCTGGCATTCTAGCCTTGGGGAAATGGGTTCAGGCTGTGAACAACGAGTGTGGTTTTTTGAGAAAGAAATTATTTTTATTAGGGATTTACTTTTATTGTTTTTGTTTATTTACTTTTATTGTTTTTATTATGTTTTAAAATATCTTTTTCCAGAAAGATGAAGGAGTGATGGTATTTTACATTTCAAGACCTTTAATCCTTTTGTTTTAAATATGGGTGGATTGATAAATGAGTATGATGTTAACGGTGGACTTCCCAGTCTGCATCATGCTGAAGAAATTTTCTCCTGTTCCTAGACTGTCGCACGTCTGTGACATGAAACGATGCGGATTTAGTCAAAGGGATTGTGTCCTCATAGAACATTCCACAGAGTTCCCTCGGTCCTTACACCACATGAGGGCTCGGGGGAAGGGTGCCCTCTGTGTACCAGGACCAGGCTCTCCCCAGAGACTGCATCTGTTGGCGTCTTGGTCTTGGACTTGGAGCCCAAATGGACTCAGGGGTGTTGGCTTGTAGTGCGCTTTGCCTGTGTGGTTTAAAAGTGGTCTGTTTGTCTTGCAGGTGGAAGCTGTCTCTGATAAATGGGAAGACGACAGCAAGAACTCCGGCCGAGGGCTGTCAGACCCCAGCCCGCGCGTGCTGATCGGCTGCGTGACTTCCCTGATGGGAGGCACTGGTTACATCAACCAGACCACGCGCTTCTCTCTGGAGAGTGTGTGTGAAGGTAGCCAGGCAGATTTCTGTCCTGTGTTTAAAATTGGGATCCATGTCTTCTAAACAGTTTGTATGAAGTAGGACTTTTTTAATAAAGATTTACTTATTTATTTATTTGAAATGGGGAGTTACAGAGAGGTAGAGGCAGAGAGAAAAGAGATGTTCCATCCGCTGGTTCACTCCCCAAGTGGCCGCAGTGGCCGGAGCTGCGCTGATCCAAAGCCAGGAGCTGCTTCTGGATCTCCCGTGCAGTTGCAGGGCCCAAGCACTTGGGCCATCTCGCACTGCTTTCCCAGGCCATGGCAGAGTGGTGGATCGGAAGTGGAGCAGCCGGGACTTGAACTGGCGCTCATATGGAATGCCAGCACTGCAGGCGGCAGCTTTATCTACTATGCCACAGTGCCAGCCTCTGAAATAGGACTTTTTAAATTTTACTCTTTTCATTTGTTTATTTGAAAGGTAAAGCAACAGGGAGGGAGAGGAGGCAAGAAAGAGATAGAAAACTTCCATTCACTGATTCACTCCCCAAATGGTCACAATGGCCGGGATTGGGCCAAGCCAAAGCCAGGAGCCCAGAGCTTCATCCTTGTCTCCCACGTGGGTGGCAGGTGCCAGGTACAGGTACTTGGTCTGTCTTTACTGCCCTCCAGGTGTATTAGCAGGGAGCGAACTGGAAGCAGAATAGCTGGCATTTCAACTGCACTCCAGTATGGGATGCTTGATCGCAAGTCGCAGCTTAACCCGGCGCACCACAGCTGGGCACCTGAGTGGTTAGGTGTGAGATGGCTGCGCGGTACTTGGAAGGTCGGACTTGTGTGCATCTCTCCAGGTTCTGGCCTCACAGAGTCACTTGGGTGTTGGGTGGACTTTGGAGGGGTGCCAGTGTTGGATCTCATCTTTGATTTGTGTTCTTCTTCTGAGTTTGTTGCTTTTTAAGTAGTTCCATGTAGCTACTGAGTTGCTAATCTTAGCAACATTACCACTATACTGAGGCATTGTTACTTTTAAAGCACTCTAGGGTTTTAAAATAGGGTTTACCTTTCCAAGCATGTACACCCATTTTTAATAGCATTTTTTTTAGCTGACCTTAAGGTTTTATTTTTTTGCTAAAAAAAAATGTCATTGTCGTTTATTGTATTTAATTTAGCAGCTGTTAGCCATGCCCCTGGTGTCTGTGGTGGTAGGTCTGGAGCTGGACGCTGGGAGACCTCATGTGAGAGGCCCAGGTCCTCAGAAGAGACACCTGCGTGCACGTGGTCACAGAGCAGGGGTCGGGAAAGCTGTCTGGGAGCGGCTGTCAGCTGAATCCACCAGACACCTGAGGGGTGTGTGTGGCCTACAAGGAGCCATCCTGCAGTCTGGGTGGTCGGCCCCGCCCACCTCGACCGGAACCCTGCGCTCCCCAAAAATGAAATTGACAGGTGGCTGCCTGGAGTTTCAGGATCTGTGTTGGTCAGCTGGGCCCTTGGTCCTGGGGGAGCTGCCTGGGACTGCCAAGGCCCCTCAGCCACGAGCAGGCCGCGGATCCAGGCAGAGAAGGCTGGTGTGTCCCTGCACAGGTGTCGGCAGGAGCTGCAGGGAAGAAGGTGCAGCCTGAGGAGGGAGGAGCAGTTCAGACGGGAGGGCTTGCTCTTGAGGCTGAGTCGTGCTGAGTCAGCATGGCTGCTGGCAGAACCAGGGGACCTGGTACCTCCAGCGCACTCTTGAAGGAAGCAGTGTGAGAAAAGATACACGAGAATCTGAAACCAGCCGCCAGCTTATGCAGGGCCAGAGGCCTTCCTGTGGGCCTGGTGAGGTCCCTCCCTGAGACAGCAACCGTGTGGTCAAAAGTGGCCACACCCCCTGAGCCGGGGGGGCGCCGTGTTCCTGTGACCCCTCCTGCATAACCTCTGCATAACCCGCAGGTGAGGAGAGAAGGGGTTATGCTTAACGTCTGGTTTACTAGCAAGAGCCCAAACAGTGTGCTTCCTTCTCAGCGCTGACAGGTCTGGAGCACTTTGCTCTGAGGACGGCCATGTCAGTAAAGGCACACAGTGGCCCTAGTCTCTGGTCTCTGGTCTCTGCTCTGCTCAACCACAGTGGAGTGGTTGGGCCCCGTGGGGCAGGTGCAGGCTGAGCTGGGACCAGGCTGGTCCAGCCATGGGTGTGGCAGAAAGAGAGAGAGGGCCATAAGCTAGTCTGTTAGGCTCTGTCCTAACCGTTGCCTTCCTCGGTTACCCTGTGAGGTGGTGACTGGGCCAGCCGGGGCGCAGGTGTGCTTTGGGGAGCAAGCACAGAAGGTGGTCCCTGGAGGAGCATGCACGTTAGAACAGCCTGCTGTGGGGTGGCGCACAGGAGTGGGACAGGGATTGTTAGCTCTAGTGGAGGGGCTCTGGTGGTTTTAGATGAGCTTCCAATATTAGCCATTCAGAAGGCAGCCAGAATGGGTCAGGCCTTGTCCTTGGCACCTGACACGGGCCTGACCGTGTGTGTGTGTGGTGGGGGTGCAGATGGGGTTGTTAACAGTGTGCTGCCCCTCCATTATGACAACCTAGGATGTCTGGGACATTGCTAGGTGGCCCCTGGGGGGCAGGGGGATGACCCTTAGATGAGATCCAGTGGCCTAAATTTTGGTGGGGGATTGGGTTCTGAATTGTGAGAGGTCTCCTCTGGCCTTTTCATCCCCAGAGACGAGACCCTGCCTGAGGCCTGAGGGCCCAGCCTAGACCTCGTCCCGCAGGGGCCGCCCACTGGTGTGACAGCCATGCTTTCGTCTCGCTGACCCCCACACCCATCATCAGAGCTTCCATCCTAAGCTGCAGTCTCCAGTGCCTGTGCCCGTGCACGGCACCAGCAAATGGGGGCAGTGGCAGGGAGGAAGAGTGGAGTGGGCACTCCTGCCTGCTGCCCCACAGGGGCTTCAGTCCTCACAGAGGCCCCGGCATCTGTGGGGCGCCCCCTTGTGGCCAGATGGTCTGTGTCCACAGCAGTACACCTTTGCCAAGTACAGGATGTTAAAGTTAATTAAATGATTTTTGAAGTGTCTGTATGTTGGCTAACTGACTTTATTGTATTAGTGGATTTTTAAAGTAGTGTTATGAAATGATTTTCAAAAATCTGTTTAAGATTTATTTATTTGAAAGGCAGAGTTACAGAGAGGCAGAGGGAGAGAGAGAGAGAGAGAGAGAGAGAGTGAGCTTCCATCCTCTGGTTCACTCCCCCAGTGGCCGCAATGGCCAGAGCTGGGCTGATCAAGAGCCAGGAGCTGCTTCTGGGTCTCCCACATGGGTGCAAGGGCCCAAGGGCTTGGGCCATCTTCCACTGTTTTCCCAGCCCGTTAGCAGGGAGCTAGATCAGAAGTGGAACAGCTGGGACTATGGAATGCTGGCATTGCAGGTAGTGGCTTTACCCACTATGGCATGGTGCCAGCCCCCTCAAAAATCTTTTTCTTAAAAAGAAAAATAATTTTAACATTGATTATCTGGGCTTTGTATTCTATTTATTTATTTATTTATTTAGACAGGCAGAGTTAGAGAGAGAGAGACAGAGAGAAAGGTCTTCCTTTTTCCGTTGGTTCACCCCCCAAATGGCTGCTACAGCCGGCACTGTGCCGATCCGAATCCTGGAGCCAGGTGCTTCCTCCTGCTCTCCCATGTGGGTGCAGGGCCCAAGGACTTGGGCCATCCTCCACTGCACTCCCGGGCCACAGCAGAGAGCTGGACTGGAAGAGGAACAACCGGGACAGAATCCAGCACCCCGACCGGGACTAGAACCTGGGGTGTGGGAGCCGCAGGCAGAGGATTAGCCTAGTGAGCTGCGGCGCCGGCCGGGCTTTGTATTCTCGTACCTGTTAACATACTTTAATTTCTCAGCATCTCTACAAGATGTCTCAGTTCATGAAATGCATGTCATGAAGAACTATGCACTGATTTTTTCCACCAAGATGCACTTGTCTTTTTTTTTTTTTTTTTTTTTTTTTTGACAGGCAGAGTGGACAGTGAGAGAGAGAGACAGAGAGAAAGGTCTTCCTTTGCCGTTGGTTCACCCTCCAATGGCCGCCGCGGCCGGCGCGCTGCGGCCGGCGCACCGCACCGATCCAATGGCAGGAGCCAGGAGCCAGGTGCTTTTCCTGGTCTCCCATGGGGTGCAGGGCCCAAGCACCTGGGCCATCCTCCACTGCACTCCCGGGCCACAGCAGAGGGCTGGCCTGGAAGAGGGGCAACCGGGACAGAATCCGGCGCCCCGACCGGGACTAGAACCCGGTGTGCCGGCGCCGCTAGGCGGAGGATTAGCCTAGTGAGCCGCGGCGCCGGCTGATGCACTTGTCTTTAATTGCATTTCCCAGGCTTTCTGAAGTACCCTTGTGTTTCAGGTGGTTGGGTGTGGTGCCACATCTGTGGGCAATGCACATTAGCAGGGGCTGACAGGGAGTGCAGCAGCTGGCACTCAGACCTGCTCCCGTATGGGTGCCAGCATCGCAGGCAGTGGTTTAACCTGCTGCTCCGTGATGTGGCCTGACTTCCAGGTTTCTTAACATGTAGGGATCTTACTGTTACTGTAGCCTGTATTAAATAGTGAGGACGGCTGGCGTCTGCAGGTTGCCACTGTAGAATGCTCTTTAATCTCCAGTGCTGAGTCTTGAAGCTGAGTTTCACAGCTCATTTCCTGTGGCCATGGAGTGGGCACGTTAACAGCCATGGCTTCCCTTTACATATATGTCCTACACTGTTTGGGGGAAGAATTGGCAACTGTGTTAAACAATAATTTAACAAATGAGGTCATAGTGTAGAGAACAGTGTCCTGACCTTGAGGCCACTGTCTCGGCAGACTGGCTGCTGTGTCGCGTGGAGGTGTCAGCATGTGTGTGTGGGCTCGGTCATGTTTTCATCACCAGCTTTCTTGAGAAACAAGCTCAGTGTTCAGTCATGCACTTGTTTTTTGACCTTGTTCTGAACATGTTTATTGCGAGCTGACAAAGGTAACTAGCTGTAGCTTTTCCCCCATGCAGTAGCTTCCGCTGAACAGATGGGGTCCTGGGGTGGTGCCCCGAGCTCTCCACGTGCAGGCTGGGGCAACCATCTCTGCTGCGCTGAAGTGAGTGACAGGGTGAGGACTGAGCCGCTGAAGGCTTCTCCCGGAAGTGGAGGGGCTGTCTCACTCACCCACCATCTCGGGTGCAGTGGCTGACTGCAGGGTGTCCTGGCCTTTCAGGTTTCCAGCCCTGCAAGGGAGACTGGGTGGAGGCGGAGTACTGGATCCGGCCAGGCACCTGGAGCAGCGAGGCCATCTCAGTAAAGCCGCTGAGGTACAAGCGCGTGGACAAGGTAGCGTGTGGACAGATGGCTCTGCCTGTGTTTGCCCAGATCTGCCAGCAGGGATTTTCCCAGGCCAGGCCTGTTCTAGGTGTGCTGGGAACCTAGACTCTTGAAAAGCTCAGTCTTGGCCAGAGAGGAGTTCATTTCCTTATAAGAGTGCTGTGTCCCATAAGGGGACAGAAACCAGCCCTGGGAGCTCGCAGATGCAGCTCCAGGTTACACAGTCGATGTGCAAGGGTCAGGACCTCTAAGGACAAGACTGTGAGCGCAGTGGGAGTTGAGCTCCCTTGTAAGAGCTGGTGTGGTTTGGGGGTGAGGATGGAGGGGGCACGGTGCAGGGACGTGAGTCAGCCACCACAGCCCTCTCTGCCCCTTCCGTCACGCCAGCCGCCTAGACCCCTGTGTGTGCCTCTGCCCCAAGGTCAGCTGCCACCCCCCAGGTTGGGCCGTGACTGGGGTGTGAGCAGCCTGTGACGCTGGGGCTGTGCTCACAGGCCTGCATCTCCAGCCTCTGCGGGAGGAACGGGGTCATCGAGGACAGCATCTTCTTCACCCTGGACTCCCTGAAGCTGCCTGAGGGGTACACGCCTCGCAGACACGATGTCGTCAGCGCGGTGGTGGTGGAGAGCAGCCAGTCATGCTACGTCTGGAGGGCGCTGTGTCTCACCCCCGTGCACAGGTGCGGATGAAATGTCTCTGGGGGGTGAAAGGCCCCAAAGAAAGTGTCTTGAAAAGAGTTAGAAATCGTGCATCGCATAATGAATGGCATTTTGGGGTCAGTGACAGGCTGCATGTATGGCAGTGGGCCCGTGGGATTGTGCCGCCCGCCTGGTGGGGACGTGCCGGCGTGGTTTGTGTGTATGGCAGTGGGCCCGTGGGATTCTGCCGCCCGCCTGGTGGGGACGTGCCAGCGTGGTTTGTGTATATGGCAGTGGGCCCGTGGGATTCTGCCGCCCCCTGGTGGGGACGTGCCAGCGTGGTTTGTGTATATGGCAGTGGGCCCGTGGGATTGTGCCGCCCGCCTGGTGGGGACGTGCCGGCGTGGTTTGTGTATATGGCAGTGGGCCCGTGGGATTCTGCCGCCCCCTGGTGGGGACGTGCCAGCGTGGTTTGTGTACATGGCAGTGGGCCCGTGGGATTCTGCCGCCCGCCTGGTGGGGACATGCCGGCGTGGTTTGTGTATATGGCAGTGGGCCCGTGGGATTGTGCCGCCCGCCTGATGAGGACGTGCCGGCGTGGTTTGTGTATATGGCAGTGGGCCCGTGGGATTGTGCCGCCCACCTGGTGGGGACGTGCCGGCGTGGTTTGTGTATATGAGTGGGCCCGTGGGATTGTGCCGCCCGCCTGGTGGGGACGTGCCGGCGTGGTTTGTGCTGTGAATCTTCACAGTGGTGCCTGCACGGTGGAACTGGCTAACACCACCTTTTCCAGAATGTGTGTGGCTGTGCTGTGATGGCCGGGACAGCAGGTGTTCCCAGGCCTGAGGGTTAGAGGAGATGCAGTCTTGATGCTTGGTTCAAGGCGAAGGGGCCTTCCTAATCCTTGATCTTAGGTCAGTGGATGCCTTCGTCCACTTTCACAGTGTGTAGCCTGGACACTTAGGGAGAGACGGCCTTGCTGCCAGAGTCCCATAGTGGTGGGAGGCGGGGCTCGTGGAGGCCTGGCCAGACTGCCTTTCCCAGCAGAGGCATACCTGGGTCGCATGCATGTCTCAGGAGTGACTGACGCAGGCCCTAGTCACCTTTGAAAGGTCCCAGTCCCAGCTCTTTCTTTTAAGGACACTTATTGGAGAGGCAGAGTTACAGATAGACAGAGGGAGAGACAAAAAGGTCTTCCATCTGCTGGTTCACTCCCCAAATGGCTGCAGCGGCCGGAGTTGGGCTGACCAGAAACCAGGTGCTTCTTTTGGGTCTCCCATGTCGGTGCAGGGGTCCAAACACTTGGGCCATCTTCCACTGCTGTCCCAGGCAGGAAGTAGAGAGCTGGATCAGAAGAGGAGCAGCCTTGACACGAACCGGCACCCGCAGGCGGAGGTTTAGCCTGCTATGCCACAGCACCAGCCTGGTCCCAGCTCTTAATATCCCATAGTGGGCATTAAATTTCAGTGTGAATTTCGCAGGGGAAAGCCCACAACAATGATGATCCTCCTTTGGTGGGTTTTCACATCCTTTGTTCTCACGTATTGGCCTTGTCAAAGCTCCTGGGACCTGGTGGCTTCCTGCTGGGGTTGGATTTCCTGTGTCTTCGTTGTTCTTTCTGTGCCACAAGGACCCCTCCTCATGCATGCTCACAAACGCCCCCCGCCCCCAACTGCTCCCACCTTCTTGAACCTTCCTTGTCTGCTTTTTCTCCTTAGCACCTGCCTCCAGTGAGCTCATTATGTGTCCTTTATCATTCTACCTGCTTAATCTCAGGGACACAGTTCTGAGTAGGAAGAGGTTTTGTCTGCATCCTGCCCACAAGACAGGCCCAATGTGACCCGAGGGGCAGGGGCCAGGCACTTATGTCTGTAAAGGAGGCCCCAGAGGGTGGCCTGGCCCAGGCCCGCAGCCATCTGGAGGTGTTGCTAGACAGAAGATGGCCATGCAGTCTCTGCGATGCCTTGATCTCATCCTGCTGAAGAGACTTGAGTTTGACCAGTTGGTGCCCAGATCCCCTTCCCCACGCGATCCTGCCTGTTCATGGAAGGGGAAATGCAGGGTCTCGCCTCGGTATCAGGTCAGCCCCATCTGCACCTGGTGGTGCCAGAAGTAGGGCAGGGTTCACTGACCTGATGTGTGTGCAGGGCCCCACGCTGGGGGCAGAAGCTGTGAAATCCCCGCCCCGTGGGGACAGGGACGCGCTCTGCCTGTTTGCTTGCCTGACCTGTAGCCCCCGGCGGGCACTGGACCTCTACTCATAGCCCAGGCCACCACCCCTGCTCTCCAGACCGAGTGCAGTGGCCTCCTGGACAGCGGCCTGGCCCAGCATGAGTGAACGTGAGAGCAGCCTGCCCCCCCAGAGCGCCCCTGCTCCTTCCTCATGCCGTGAGCAGCTCTGCTTCCTCTGCTTCTGCGTGGCACGGGCCCAGGACTGTGAGGAGGAGAGCAGGACAGCGCCGCGTCACCGAGTGCGGGTGGGCTCATCCTACAGGCCCTGTCTTAGTGGGCTGTGCCAGGGGGGCCGTGCCAGCTGCTCCCTCTGAAGAAGCACAGGAGCGAGGGGTGTCTCCTCATTTCCTGAAGAGAACGCTGTCATAGCGTTGTTTCCAGATGCAGCCGTGTGCCCCCGACGACGGGATGCGTCCTGAGAACCGTGTCGCCGGGCGGTTCCATAGAGTGGCCTGCGTGGTGCAGGCGCTGCTTGTTTGGCTCTGTTACTTGGGGGGACCGCTGTCGTGTGTGTGTCCACGGAAACGTGCTAAGTGGTGCTGACTGTTCCTCAGGGTGAGGCTTCTCTGGGCAGGGGCAGTTTTGGGGGGTCTCGGGTGTGAGGCCCACTGTGCCCCCTTTCCTGCGGTCTGGGCGAGAACAGGGGACCTCAGCCCTTCGTGCAGAGCAGCCAGGATGGGGAGTGGTGAGGTCTCGCTAGGCTGGGGGGTCCGGAGTCCGCGGCCCCCTTCTGCAAGAACGCCGTCCCTAGGGAGTCTGAACCTGCGAGGCCCTCCCAGCTGGGCGGCCGTGTCAGCGGGGTCGGACGCGGGTGTGGGGGCAGTGCCGCAGGGAGGCTGACTGCACCTTTCTCTGGCACTCTCCTCAGAGACGCCACTGCCCCAGGGGTGCTCCCCGAGGAGTCCTATGGAACCCTCTTACTGAAAAACAAAGGCAACGTTGAAGTGACGAGGATGACAAACTTTGGAACGCTAAAGGAAGGCGCAAGGAAAGCAATGGTGATCTGGATAGAGTGAGTGGGCCACTTTGCTGTCACCAGTGTGACATGGCGGGGCTTAAAGAATTTCAGTATAACTTGGACCATGTACTTTCTTCCTCTGAAAGTCTTTTCAAAAATATTTACCCCCAAAATATCCTTTAAATTTAAATTCTTAAAGGCATTTGCAGCTGCCATACTTGAACTTGAATACTAGGGCTTTGTTTTGTTTTGTTTTAAGATTTATTTGGCCAGCACCGTGGCTCAATAGGCTAATCCTCCACCTAGTGGCACAGGCACACCGGGTTCTAGTCCCGGTCAGGGCGCCGGATTCTGTCCCGGTTGCCCTTCTTCCAGGCCAGCTCTCTCTGCTGTGGCCCGGGAAGGCAGTGGAGGATGGCCCAAGTGCTTGGGCCCTGCACCCCATGGGAGACCAGGAGAAGCACCTGGCTCCTGCCTTCGGATCAGTGCAGTGCGCCGGCCGCAGCACGCCAGCCGCGGCGGCCATTGGAGGGTGAACCAACGGTAAAAGGAAGACCTTTCTCTCTGTCTCTCTTTCTCTCACTATCCACTCTGCCTGTCAAAAAAAAAAAAAAAAAAAAAAAGAAGAAGATTTATTTATTTGTAAGAGAGAGAGAGAGAGGTCTTCATCCGCTGGTTTACTCCCCAGTTGGCTCCAGCAGCCAGAGCTGTGCTGATCTGAAGCCAGGAGCTGGGACCTTCCTCCGGGTCTCCCACGTGGGTATAGGGACCCAGCGCCACTTGGGCCATCTTCTACTGCTTTCCCAGACCATAGCAGAGAGCCGGATCAGAAGTGGAGCAGCCAGAACTCCAACCGGCACCCATATGGAATGCCGACACTGCAGGCAGCAGTTTTACCCGCTACACCACAGCGCCAGACCCGAATTCTAGGTTTTGTGGTAACTGGATGTTTTAGTTCTAGAGTAGCCTGTCTCATGATGATGGCTGATTTTCTGTTTCCAGGAATAAAGGGGACATTGCTCAGAAGTTAGTCAGCTGCAAGCTGGCAGGCTGGGATAAAGCTAAACAATTCAGATTCCAAGACCAAGCACGCCCAGCTGTATCTCTTGTTTCTGTTCCTGAGGAGGCCAAGGATTTTTCTGATGAAAGTACTGAGTCGTTCAAAAGCCGCAGCGAAAACAACACCCACCAGCCGCTGAAGGGCATCGCGGTGAGCAGCGGAGAAGTCTTTCCAGGTAAATGGTTCCACTGCTGCCGCACAGGGCCGGGTGGGCTGAGGTGAGCTCTGGGGTCAGCCTCGAGCCCTGGCAGAGGGAAATGGGCAGCAGTGGCTACCACGGCCACTGGCCATTGCAGCTCTTTGAGCTCCTAGCTCTTTGGTTTTGGACCTTTCTTTTTGTTTTTTGTTTTTATTTTTTTTTTTTTAAGAAATTTATTTATTTGTTTGAGAGGTAGAGTTACAGACAGTGAGAGGCAGAGACAGAGAAAGGTCTTCCCTCTGCCGGTTCACTCTCCAGATGGCCTCAATGGCCAGAGTTGTGCCGATCTGAAGCCAGGATCTAGGAGCCTCCTCCGGGTCTCCCACATGGGCGCAGGGGCCCAAGCACCTGGGCCATCCTCCACTGCTCTCCCAGGCCATAGCAGAGAACTGGACTGAAAGAGGGGCAGCCGGGACTAGAACCGGCGCCCACATGGGATGCTGGCGCCTCAGGCATAGGATTAACCTACTGTGCCATGGCACTGGCCCCTGTTTTTATTTTTTTTAAAGATTTATTTATTTTACTTGAAAATCATAGTTACACACAGAGAAGGAGAGGCAGATAGAGAGGTCTTCCATCCACTGGTTCACTCCCCAGATGGCTGCAACGGCTGGAGCTGTGCTGATCCAAAGCCAGGAGCTTCTTCCAGGTCTCCTACGCGGGTGCAAGGGCCTAAGGCCTTGGGCCATCTTCCACTGCTTTCCCAGGCCATAGCAGAGAGATGGATCGGAAGTGGAGTAGCTGGGTCTCAAACCGGCACCCATATGGGACGCCGGCACTGCAGGCACTGGCTTTACCCGCTACACCACAGCGCCAGCCCCTTGGGTCCTTCTTGTCACTGTTTTGGGACTAGGAGAGGGGCAAAGCCAGCTTGTTAAGTGCCAGCCACTGCCTCCATGGCAGTTGCTCCCTGGGTGTGTCCATGTCAGGGAGGTAGGCCAGGCAGCCCAGGGCCGCTGCAGAGCCCAAGTCTTCCCAGGTCCCAGGAAGCCTCTGGGTAGGTCAGTTTCCTCTCTGCCTGCTCGGCTGGTGTCTGAGGATGCACTTCCCCAGCATCCTAGTACTACGAGGAATAACTTTTCTTTTGGTCTAATTATGGATTTAAATTTGATTCCCAGGTGACTGTACCTGTGAAGACAGAGAGAAGGAAAACACTGCCTCAGAGAAGCAGGTGGCAGATGCTGAGCCTGGGGAGCTTGTCCCCCCAGGGGGGAAAACCTGCATCATGGTGGTGTGTGATGCAAAGTACGTGACTTGGGGTCTGGAGAGACCTTCCTTTGGGGACATTTGCACATTTTCCTTTTTATATTTAATGTATAATACTTGTAAGCTGGGTGTTATAAACTACTCATGACTGTTTTAGTATGACAAAATCATGAGAAAAATCATGGGTCTAGAAAATGCGCGAGTGCTGCCTGCCTGAGGCAACAGCCGCTGTGGTCTGATGGCCTGACCCACGTTCACAGAAAACGCAGAGCGCCTACGAAGCGTGCGTGGCAGGAGTGCCAGCCTCTGCTTCCAAGCCCTTCCCACCGCCACGGCTGCTCCTGTTTCCCGGCCAAGACAGCACAGTGTGCCCCAGGAGCATGACGGAGCAGGGGCCTGAGCTCCGCTGTCCCTCCCGCACTGGTCCCCAGCTGCCTTCCTCTTCCCACTGCCGCTGCTGGGGCTGCTCAGAAGTGTGTGGTCACCTGCCGGTGGGCTTCTGGGCCCCAGGTCTGCTCATCTCTCCTCAGTCATCAAAATCCATGTAATTCGAAATCTTTTTTTTAAAAAAAGTAAGCCCCATTGAATCACCACCCTCATGCTTGTCAGAATCAAGCCGTGGGTGACTGGCAGGCAGGCAGGCAGGCAGGCAGCGTGGCGGTTGCTGCCCTGGCTCGGGCTGCGCTCCAAGGCGCTGCAGACGCAGGCAGAGCAGTGGCGGTGTTGCCACAGGTGAGCCATGGCAGCAAGTGGGGCACATCTTTGGTCATGTTGTGCAGCTGTGATAGGAACCTGGGGATAATGAAAGCACTTTTCCCAGCAAGGCTGAGAGGCAGAGAAAAGACTATTTTACCTTGGGACGGTGTTGGATCACGTATCTTAGAAAGTCTCCTTTTCTCTGAAAAATGAAATGGAAAGCTGAGAGCCGTTGTGAATTTCTCTGTACCTGTATCTGCCTGTCTTAGGTGTGACTGAAGCTAATTTTAATTTCGTTTTTTCAAGAAATCCTGGCCGCTGCAAGGAGCTCCTTTTACTGTGTTTTTCGAATTTCCTCATTGGGCGACACCTTGAAGTCAGCGTCGTGAGTGCTGAGGAGTCCCTCATTGCTGTCCGCGAGCCATTTTCTTGGAAAAAACCTAAAAGCTGCCAGGCTTTGGCGCCCACAAAGACCACAGTTGTTGTGACCACACAGAAGAGGTGTGTGAGTGCAGTGAGCATGTGGCCTTCAGTGTGTCGGAGACGAGGCACGCGGCTCCTGGCAGGAGGGTCCCCACCCTTGCGGGGGGAGTTGAGCCTCTTTTCATGACTGTCTTGGGGGCAGGAGGTGTGTTTCCATGAAAGCTGGGTGGGTGGGCTCCATTCCTGGGGCTCCACAGCAGTGTGCAGAGGAGGTGCCTGCGCTGTCCGGTCCCACTGAGCCCCGCAGTCTCGGGGCGGCTCGGAGCAGGGCAGGATTCGCCCGTGGCTCCTGCTGGCCTCCCAGCCTCCCGGGCTCCCGGGCAGGGCTGGCTGCAGCGCCCTCCGCATCAGCTCAGCGTGGCTCAGGTGCAGTACCAGGACGCTTGTTCTGAAGGTAAGACACAGTCCATCCAGGAGTACAGTGGAGAGAGTGACCTGCGTTCTGGTGACGTTTGGCTTGGAACCTGGGGCCACCCAGGTCTTAACTGGGTGTGATCTTTGCTCTTCACACCCACGTTTCCCGCCTGCTTGTTGCTTTAAGTTTGCCGCCGTGTGAGGGTGCTTCGTAAGTTTACTTGAAGGTACTGTGGATATTCTTCTCCCACCGTTAAGATGTGGGCCTGGGCTCAGGGGCTGCCTTAGAATACAGGCAGTGTGTCACTTTTCTTTTTTTTTTTTTTTTTTTTTTTTTTTTTTTTTTTTGACAGGCAGAGTCAGACAGTGAGAGAGAGAGAGTAAGGTCTTCCTTTTTCCGTTGGTTCACCCCCCAAGTGGTTGCTATGACTGGCACGTTGCAGCTGGTGCACTGTGCTGATCCAAAGCTAGGAGCCAGGTGCTTCCTCCTGGTCTCCCATGTGGGTGCAGGGCCCAAGCACTTGGGACATCCTTCACTGCCTTCTTGGGCCACAGCAGAGAGCTGGACTGGAAGAGGAGCAACCGGGACAGAATCCAGTGCCCCAACCGGGACTAGAACCCGGGGTGCAGGCGCCGCTGGCGGAGGATTAACCTAGTGAGCTGTGGCACTGGCTGTCACTTTTCAAATAGTGGGAATTCTGAATCTCACACCACATGCTGTCCCAGTGGTAGACTGAAGGCAGGGATTATGGCCCTCCATTAAGCTTCAGACAGCGAGGCAGTGCGTGCTTTTTTAATGCTGGTGAACGCTGCTGAGCCAGCCCTGCCACCAAGGAGCTAAGTGATGTTGGGCGTCTTCACCTCCAAGCCTTCGTCTGCGTGTGAATGGGTGTCCTTGCGTTGTGTCATTTGAGGCCCAAGAGGGCGAAACAGTACAGTTTCCCAGTGCTGGGCGGCCACTCTCATCAATGAGAGTGACCGCTGGTCACATGCAGGCAGACTCCAGCCATGGCCTAGGAGATAGCAGAGTCCCAGGTGATAGGGTTTTTAATTACGGAGCCTTTGCAAACCCCTGATTCTCATCTAATGCTGCACCAAGTGACTTTCTAGCTAGCATTTGGCTCAGCAGGATCTGTGTCCCACATTGTCCCATTCCTGGCTCCAGCTTCCTCGAGCACAGGTCCTGGGAGGCAGCAGGTTGGGTTCCTACAGCCACCACAAGCGCTTCACTCCCTGGTCAGTGACTTCCCTTTGAATAGGAGCATGTCACTGCTTGGCATCGTCTGTGAGCAAGGGTGTAGGAGGCCCAGATCCTGGTTGGCTTGGGTGTGCCTGGAACACTGAGTGTCTGGGCCTGTCCACGCGTGGTGGTGGACGCTTGCTGCTGGCCGCACATCCTGCCAGGACCCCCAGCTCAGGCTGAACCGGGGCTTGGCCAGTCCTTGCCCACACAGAACGTGTTCACCGGGAGGCTGCCTTGTGCCTGTGCCTTTCCACGGTGCACAGCTGTGTTTTCCTAAGCCAGCGTGTCTTCTCAGGACCTTTGCCCTGTGTGTGTACATGTCACACGTACGCTCCATAAATCACAGGGTGGGGGTGACGACACCCAGGTGCTCAGTGGTGTCTGCAGGGTGGGCTGCAGTGTGTGCTGAGGGGAGGCGACACGTGAAGAGTAAGGAGGTTGGAAGTGTGCCCTCCCCTCTTCCAGACCCCAGACTGAAGTGAGGAGTTGGGGGGAGTAGGGGAGTAGTGGGAGGGAGTGGGTTTTTGGGCTGGCAGCCGAGTCTCCTCAGCTTCCCGGGTCTCACCCAGCTTCCTTCTCCCCGGTTCTTCCTTCCTCTCCTCCGTTGCTGCGTTAGACCTGTCCCCGCCAGCTCAGCCGTCCTCATCCTGCCCCTGGCAGACCTCAGTGACTCCCACCACAGCCCTTCAAAGGGGAGTGCAGCCTGAGGGGGAAGTGAAGTTGCCCAGGGGATTGACAGGCGGGGGAGGCAGGGGCCAGACAGGGCCACTCTCACTGGGTGCTCTTGGCATTGACGGGGGGAGTGTCCACACGGTGCAGCAGCAGGAGGAGCTGACTCCGTGGCTGAACAGCTTGGACTCCACGAGGCTCCTGGACTGCAGCCACGCTCCCCGTGAGCCAGAGCAGCTCTGCCGCCTGCGCACGGAGCGGAGAAGCCGGCCTGTGCTCGATGAGGGGAGGACTCCAGGGCTGAAGGCGGAGCTGCCGCTGACTTGGGCCGGCGGCTCGTGTGTCAGTGCCTCCCGGAGTTGAGCTGTGGCCCTGAGCAGGAGAGGACGTCTCCGTGCGTGCGATGTCTGACACGTGATGCTTGCCTGGTGATGAAACGGGTTTAGCTTGTGAATTTTTTTTTTTTTTTAAGGAACTCAAGACGACAGCTTCCAAGCTTTCTCCCGCAGTACCCGATACCAGACAGACTTAAAAAGTGCGTGGAGCAGAAGATTGACGTCCTGACCTTCCAGCCAATGCTTGCAGAGGTGGGAGAGGCTCTGTAGCTGGTGGGGTCTGCACTCCTCACACTCGAGTTGTTTTCCAGGAGAAGTGGTTGATGCTTTCTCAGATTGGTGCCTCGTACAGGCTTGTTCTTGCCTCAGGCAGCTGGGGATGAGGAGAGGAGCCCTCGCCTTGGTGGTCCCACTGCCAGGGCCTTGCAGCCTCGTCATCCGAGCCCTCAGCTGCAGCCCAGCCGCTCGTCAGAGCAAGCACTGCTCTGGGTGGAGGCTTCAGCCCCTCACCAACACAGCTCAGCCCCCAGGGCACATGCAGAGGGGCACCTGGGGAGCATGCCCCCTCACCGTGATCAGAAGCAGGGCAGGAATCCTCCCCTCCCTGTCTGCATTGTTGTTGATGAGTCGCTCTCCAGATCCGTGGAGGAGAGAGTAGCCATGTGGGCACTCAAGAGGGGGCCGAGGCAGAGTGGAGCTGGGGCCAGCAGCCTCTGGGCCTGCAGGAGGGAGGGGCAGGGACAACACACTGAAGTTACAAAGGCTTTGTAAACATTGAACAGTGTCCTGTGTAGCCTGTGAGGAGCAGAGGTGCCCCTCGGATGCAAAGTCCGTTGAGCTGGGCACCTCTGGGAATGTTTATGCTGTTCACACTCTGGCTTGCATCCTTTTGCGTTTATTGGTGTGGTCTGTTGTGCTCAGTGCTCCTATGTCCTGGAGGAGAGTGTGTTTATGTGTATTGCTGCCTGTTGGGGTGTTTCACCCTGTATCGTGGAGGAGAGTGTGTGTTGCTGCCTATTGGGGTGTTTCACCCTGTGTCCTGGAGGAGAGTGTGTTGGGGTGTTTCACCCTGTGTCCTGGAGGAGAGTGTGTTGGGGTGTTTCACCCTGTGTCCTGGAGGAGAGTGTGTGTTGGGGTGTCTCACCCTGTGTCCTGGAGGAGAGTGTGTGTTGGGGTGTCTCACTCTGTGTCCTGGAGGAGAGTTGTGTTGGGGTGTCTCACTCTGTGTCCTGGAGGAGAGTGTGTGTTGGGGTGTCTCACCCTGTGTCCTGGAGGAGAGTGTGTGTTGGGGTGTCTCACCCTGTGTCCTGGAGGAGAGTGTGTGTTGGGGTGTCTCACCCTGTGTCCTGGAGGAGAGTGTGTGTTGGGGTGTCTCACTCTGTGTCCTGGAGGAGAGTGTGTGTTGGGGTGTCTCACTCTGTGTCCTGGAGGAGAGTGTGTGTTGGGGTGTCTCACTCTGTGTCCTGGAGGAGAGAGTGTGTTGGGGTGTTTCACCCTGTGTCCTGGAGGAGTGTGTGTTGGGGTGTTTCACCCTGTGTCCTAGAGGAGAGTGTGTTGGGGTGTTTCACCCTGTGTCCTGGAGGAGAGTGTGTGTTGGGGTGTTTCACCCTGTGTCCTGGAGGAGAGTATGTGTTGCCGCCTGTTGGGATGTTCACGCTGTCAGTGAGGCCCCGTGTGCTGCTACTGTTGTAGTCCTCTGTGTCCTTAGTTTCTGTCTGCTTGTTCTGCTTCTCAGGAAGGGGACATGAGACCCCAACTCTGTTTGCCTGGTCCCCCTTGTTCTTTCCATCTTAACATCTGACACTGAAGCTTTAGTTTGGTACATGAGCTGGACCCAGCGCCGTTCCGTGTGAAGTGTCTCGGCCCTTACCCGGCACGGCTCTTGGCTGTCAGGTCTGCTCTGTTGGATGTCCACACAGCAGTGCCCTTTGCTGTGATGCGCTTGAGAGGAAGGTGCCCAGTGCCCTCCCTGCCCCGCTGTCAGCGCCCCCACTGTGGTGTGTTGGCTACAACTGATGAACCCACTGTAACACTCGGTGATCAGCCTGACTGCATGGTTTTCACTAGGGTTTTGCTCCTGGCGTAGTGTACACCGCTGCATTGTCATGCACGGGCTCAGTGCCCTGCCCGTTCATCCTCCCCCCCACCCCTGCCAGAGCTCTGCCTTGTTCAGGGTGTCCTGCAGGCTCCTGGGCGAGAGCCCTTCCAGGGGGGTCCTCCTCAGCACGCACATTGGGTTGGGTGCTGGATGCTGTTTCATCGGATGGGCCACAGTCCTTCATCCATTGCCTGTGGAAAGGCATCAAGTTCTGGCAGTTACGAGCAAAGCTTTGGTAAACGCTGTGTGTGTTGTTCATTGTGGTAAGATACTTGTGAACTTACCACCCTTTCGCCATTTTTGAGGGCGTGGTTCCCTGGCTCTAAGTACATAGTGCTGTGCGGCCATCACCACTGTGCACCCGCCGAATGCTTCCTTGTGTAAAACTGAAACTCAAAAAGCAACAGCAAAAATAAATAATGAAATAGGCCGGTGCCGCGGCTCACTAGGCTAATCCTCTGCCTGTGGCACCAGCACACCGGGTTCTAGTCCCGGTCGGAGTGCCGGATTCTGTCCTGGTTGCCCCTCTTCCAGGCCGGCTCTCTGCTGTGGCCCAGGAGTGCAGTGGAGGATGGCCCAAGTGCTTGGGCCCTGCACCCACACGGGAGACCAGGAGAGGCACCTGCCTCCTGCCTTCGGATCAGCGTGGTGCGCCGGCTGCAGCGGCCATTGGAGGGTGAACCAATGGTAAAGAAAGACCTTTCTCTTTGTCTCTCTCTCTCTCACTGTCCACTCTGCCTGTCAAAAATAAATAAATAAATAAGCCGCAACTCTGTTCCTGTTAGACCATAACTCCCCCACCCCCAATCCCTGGCACCCACACTTCCGCTCTCTGTGGATTGGACAGTGTGGGACCCTCCCCTGAGTCTCCTGTGGCTGGCTTATTTCACTTGGCATAATGTCCTCAGGGTTCATCTGTGCTGTAGCATGGAGGCTGATACCGCTACGGTGTGTAGACGGCTATGGTGTGTAGACAGCTACAGCGTGTAGACGGCTCGTCTGCTCATCTCTGATGGACACTGGGTTGTCTCCACGTCTTAGCTGCTAGGAGCCTGAGGTCTGTGAGACCATGCTCTCCCTTCTTTTGGGTGCATACCCGAAAATGGAATTGCTGGATCATAGGTGATTTTCTGAGGAGCCGCACACACTGTTTTCCACTGAGGCCGTGCTGTTTTACACCCTTGCCAGTGGCACACAGAGTTCCACGTCTTCATATCCTCACCAGCACTTATTTCCTGGTTGTCTTAGTGAATGTGAACTGGCATCTCATTGTAGTTTTTTTTAAACTATTTATTTATTTATTTATTTGAAAGAGAGACAGAGCTTCCATCTGCTGATTCACTCCCTAGATGGCTGTAATGGCCAGGGCTGGGCCAGGTCAAAGCCAGGAGCTTCATCCAGGTCTCCCATGTGGGTAGCAGGGGGCTAAGTAATCAGGCCATCTTCTGCCTTTCCCAGGCCATTAGCACGGAGCTGGATTGAAAGTAGAGCAGCCAGGACACAAACCAGAGCCCATATGGGATGTTGGTGCTACAGGCCATGGCTTGACCTTCACCACCACAATGCCAGCCCCTGTGCTTTTTAAAATTTTTTTTGGCCGGCTCCGCGGCTCACTAGGCTAATCCTCCACCTAACGGCGCTAGCACCCCGGGTTCTAGTCCCGGTTGCCTCTCTTCCAGGCCAGCTCTCTGCTGTGGCCCGGGAAGGCAGTGGAGGATGGCCCAAGTACTTGGGCCCTGCACCCCATGGGAGACCAGGAGAAGCACCTGGCTCCTGCCTTCGGATCAGCGCGGTGCACCGGCCGCAGCATGCCGGCCGCAGCGGCCATTGGAGGGTGAACCAATGGCAAAAGGAAGACCTTTCTCTGTTTCTCTCTCTCTCTCTCTCACTGTCCACTCTGCCTGTCAAAAAAAAAAAAAAAATTTTTTTTTTTTTTCTGCGGGTGAGAGAATGCTTCCCTATCCCTCCCCATCTGCAAAAAGCCTCCAACAGCTGGGGGCCAGGAGGTGGGGCTGGGGAGGACAGGCTGAAGCTGGAAGCTGAGAACTCAGTCCAGGTCTCCCGTGGGTGTGGCAAGGTCCCAGTCACTTGAGCTGTCACATGCTGCCCTCAGATTAGCAGGACTGGAATCGGGAGCATAAGGGGCGCCACTTAACCACCAGGCCAGATGCCAACCCTGTTCCTCTGTTTTTTTCTAAGAGTTTTCTAGATTTTAAATTTTGGTCTCTGATCCATTTTGAGTCGATTTTTGTATGATGTGTAGGTGAGGGCTTCATGGATATCCAGTTTTCTCAGCACTGTTTGTTGAAGAGACTGCTTCTCCATATGTGGTCTTTTTTTTTTAAACATTTATTTATTTATTTGAAAGGCAGAGTTAGAGGCAGAGAGAGAGAGAGATCTTCCTTCTGCTGATTCACTCCCCAGATGGCCGCAATGGCTGGAGCCACGCCAATCCAAAGCCAGGAGCTTCTTCCAGGTCTCCTACGTGAGTGCAGGGGCCCAAGGACTTGGTCCACCTTCTACTGCTTTCCCAGGCCATAGCAGAGAGCTAGATAGGAAGTGGAGCAGCTGGGACTTGAACTGGCATCCATATGGGATGCTGGCACTGCAGGCAGTGGCTTTACCTGCTATGCCACAGCACTGGCCCCCTCATGTGTGGTCTTAACACCATTGTGAAAATCAGTTGACTACATTCGTCTGTATGTCTGCCTTACGCCATAGGACACTGTTTTGATGACTGTAACCTTGTAACTTTAGAACTGAAGAAGTGGGGTTCCTTCTGTTCTTTTTTAAAAACTGTTTTAGCTATTCAGGGTCCCTTAAGATTCCATATGAATTCTTATGTGGGTTTTTCTATTTCTGCAAAAAAAAAAAGTTACTGGAATTTGAAAAGTGATTGCATCGAATCTGTTGGTCTCTGGGTGGTGTGGACGCCTTGTCAGCACTGAGCCCTCTGTTCCGTGGTCATGGAGCTTTTGCTTGGATGTCTCTCTCAGCGTGTGTGGCTCCCCCGCACAGGTCTTAACTCTGCGGTTAAATCTGTCCCTGAGAACTTGATGGCTTTGGTGCTGCTGTGCATGGAATCGCTTTCGTGCTTTTCTGTTGGGATTGCTCGTGGTGAGTGTTCAGGAACGCAGGTGGTTCTTGTTTTTTGATTGTGTGTCCTGCTGCTTTGCTGAATTCATGTATTCTAACAGATCCTGTGTTGTGGAACCTTCCGGGTTTTTCATGTAATAAAATTATGTCGTCTTCAGATACACATGGTTTGGCTTCCCCATTGCCAACGTGGGTGCCCTTTCCTTCCTGTTTCTCGCCTGACTGCCCTGGCCAGGGCTCCCAGTCTTTGGTCGGATTGAAGAAGTGAAGTGGGCTTCCTCCCCGTTCCTGACCTCAGAGGAAGTAGCGTCAGGCTCACCAGGGAGGAGGATGCCTGTTGTGGGCTCTTCCCAGAATTTCTGAATTAGTTTGAAGCAGATTCCTTCTATTTCTATTTGGTTGAGTATCTTTTATCATTAAAAGGTAGAAGTATACAAGGAATGTTTACCAAAATAGACCATATCCTGGGCCATGAAACAAATGTTAATAAATGGAAAAGGATTCGAACATATGAAATCTATACCAAAACTACAAGGAAATTATATTAAAAATAATGGCATAAAGATGTCCGGAAAACCCCTACATATAAGCCTACCAGAGGACCAGCTGTGGCACAGTGGGTTAAACCTGTGATACTGGTATCCTGAATTGAAGTGCTGGTTTGAGTCTGGCTGCTCCACTTCTGATCTGTCTCCCTGCTAATGGCATGGGAAAGCCGAGGATGGCCTAAGTGCTTGGGCCCTGCCACCCATGTGGGAGATTTCAATGGAGTTCTTGGCTGCTGGTCTTGGCTTGGCCTAGTCTGGGCCATTGTGGCCATTTGGGGAGTGAACCAGCAGATGGAATATTGATATCAATTTTATTCTCTGTGTCACTCTGCCTTTCAAATAAATAAAAATCTTCATAAAACAAAAAGAACCTCCCAGAAATGACAAGTTCAGCAAACATTTTCCTTCCTGGACTTCTAGGAAGTGTGCAGCTCTGGAGCTTTTGAGTCTAAATGGTTAAAACGTTCAGTGGTCCATTCTCCAGTGAGGTGGTCCAAGGCTGACCAGGAGCTCTTGCCTGCTGGCCACACTGCCATCCGCTGTCCCTGCCCTGCCCCCACAGCCACCTTTCCCTAGGCCTGAATGTGGTTCACCTGATGCTCTGCTCTCACTGACTTGCTGATTCATATGTTGTGTTTTTCAGCTTTTGAACATGTCAAACTATAAAGAGAAGTTTTCCACTTTGCTGTGGCTTGAGGAGATTCATGCAGAAATAGAACTGAAAGAATATAACATGAGTGGAGTCACCCTGAAGAGGAATGGGGACCTGCTGGTGTTGGAGGTCCCAGGGCTGGCAGAGAGCAGGCCTTCCCTGTATGCAGGTGTGACTGTCACTTGTCCTGTTCCAGCGCACACACCACGCTGGGGGGCCGTGCGTCTGACTGACAGCTCGTTCGTTACTCCTTTTCTCCCTCCGGGTCACAATGTCTGTGCCCGCTGAGAGCTGGGGAGCGCGTTTCCTGTCGGGTTGGCTCGGCTTCTCAGCAGCTGACCCGTGACGTTCCCTCTATTTGTTAGTTCCTCAGTGCTCGGTGTTACAGTAGAGCAGCGGAAGTTTGCCATTTTATCTTGCTTATACCTGGTAATGTGTCTTCTAACTAGGTGATAAGCTGATTTTAAAAACTCAGGAGTACAATGGACACGTCATCGAGTACATCGGCTACGTGATTGAGGTGAGGACGCTCTTGATGAGTTCACGGTGGACTGAGCCACCGAGGCTGTCAGGTGAAGGTGTTCCCTTGGGCTTGGGGAAGTGCATGTTTAAATAGTTTTTGTTGTGTAAGAGGAACCTGCATAAAGGCTATCATTGTCATCTGTGTAAAATACCCCTTTTAAGTTATATGCAAGGCCGGCGCCGCAGCTCACCAGGCTAATCCCAGCACACCGGGTTCTAGTCCCAGTCGGGGCGCCGGATTCTGTCCCGGTTGCCCCTCTTCCAGGCCAGCTCTCTGCTGTGGCCCGGGAGTGCAGTGGAGGATGTCCCAAGTGCTTGGGCCCTGCACCCCATGGGAGACCAGGAGAAACACTTGGCTCCTGCCTTCGGATCAGCGCGGTGTGCCGGTCGCAGCGCGCCAGCCGTGGCGGCCATTGGAGGGTGAACCAATGGCAAAAGGAAGACCTTTCTCTCTGTCTCTCTCTCTTACTATCAAAAAAAAAAATTATATGCAAATCGTGATGTTTGAATTTACTTAGACTTGGGCTTTCTTTTTCTTTTTTCTTTTCTTTTTTTTTTTTTTTTTTAAGATTTATTTATTTGCAAGTCAGAGTTACACAGAGAGAGGACAGGGAGAGAGAGAGAGGTCTTCCATCCACTGGTTCACTCTCCAATTGGCTGCAATGGCCGGAGCTGCGCCGATCCCGAGCCAGGAGCTTATTCTGGGTCTCCCATGCATTTTCAGGGGCCCAAGGACTTGGGCCATCCTCCACTGCCTTCCCAGGCCACAGCAGGGAGCTGGATTAGAAGTGGAGGGGGCAAGTGTTAACCTGCTGCGCCACAGCACCGGCCCCTAGATTTGGGCTTTCTGAAAGAGCTGGCACAGTGGAAGCTTCAGGAGGAAAATCAGCTGGAGAGTTTACAGTGGCAGAGTTGGGGTAAAGGGGAGTTTGTGACCCAGCCATTTCCTGGTACCCCTGGAGGCCAGGCGTGTTGAGTCCACACGCTGAGTCTGCATGGGAGGTAAGTGCTTAGCCTGTGTGTCACACAGCCCTCACCTGTCACCTGGTGTGGAAAATTCGGCAGGCAGCGAGCACAGGCATTTGATGTGGCAGTGAAAACAGCAGCTCAGATGACCTTGCCAGGGCAGGCGTTGGGGCACAGCAGGTTAGGCCACGGCTTGGACATCTGCATCCCTCGTCAGAGCACTGGCTCCTGTCCAGCTTCCTGCTGATGCATCTGGTAAGCCACAGGCTCAAGTGCTTGTGTCCATGACACTCACGAAAGAGACCAGAATGGAGCTCTAGGCTCCTGGCTTCGGCGTGGTCTGATCCTGGCTGTTGCTTTAGGAGAGTGAGCTGGCAAATGGAAGAGATCCCCTTCTCTCTCTCTCTCTCTCTCTCTCTCTCTCTCTCTTTCTCTCTCTCTCTCTCTCTCTCTCTCTTTGTGTGTCCCTGCCTCTCTCTGTCCTTTGCCTTTCAAATCAATCAATCTTAAAAAAAAAATATTTATTTATTTATTTGCAAATCAGAGTTACACAGAGAGAGAGGGAGAGGCAGAGAGAAAGAGAGATCTTCCATTCACTGGTTCACTCCCCAGTTGGCCACAACAGCCGGAGCTGTGCTGATCCGAAGCCAGGAGCCAGGAGCTTCTTCCAGGTCTCCCACATGGGTGCAGGGACCCAAGCACTTGGGCCATCTTCTACTGCTTTCCCAGGCCAGAGCAGAGAGCTGGATCAGAAGTGGAGCAGTCAGGTCTTGAACCAGCACCCATATGGGATGCCGGCACTGCAGGCCAGGGCATTAACCCACTGCACCATAGTGCCGGTCCCATAAATAAATCTTAGAAGGAAAGAAGGTGCCGTGTCCACACTGAAGTACGTGGCTGGATTCCGACTTCCCCTCCTGACGCCGGTTGCCTGCTGATGCAGGTCCTGAAGGCAGCAGGTGGTCACTCGAGTGCCTGCGTCCCGACCCGTGAGAGACCCGGAGTGAGTTCCCGGCTCCCAGCTCTGGCCTGGCCCAGCCCAGGCTGTCGTAGGCATCTGGGGCTTGGGGGTGAACCAGCAGATAGGGTGTATGTGTGTCTGCCTGCCTCTCAGAAGGGAAAACAAAGTAAGAAAATGAAAAGGACAACACCAAAGCCGTTACTTTGAAAGGAAATAAGAATCACGAAACATCTGACTTTGTCCTACGTTTGAGCTCACGCTGCCCAGCCTGGATGGCAGCGTCGCCCTGGCAGGACCCACCGGGCTGCCGAGCTGGTGCAGCGTTGGTGGGTGGAGACGAAGAGCTGCCGCGCTCATCCCTTCAGTGCAGTGAGGAAGGTGGCGGCAGTGGTGAGAGGCGGTGGAGGAGGAAATGGAGACTAGCATGTCGCAGGAGGCCTGACTGACTGACCTGGGACGAAGAGATGACGTCTGAGATTAAAAGGACAGAATTCTGTACGAAAAAGGGCACGGGAGGTCTCGGCACGGCCAGTGCTGTGGCGCGTAGGTTAAGCTGCCGCTTGCATAGGCATCCGTCTTGGAGAGCTGCTTCGCGTCCCAGCTAGTTTACTTGTGATGCTGCGCCCTGCTGCTGCACCTGGGAAGCAGTGGGTAGTGCTGAAGTGCTGAGTCCCTGCCGTCCCTGTGGGCGACTCAGGTGGAGTCCTGGCTTCTGGCTCCCCTTCAGCCTAGTCTGCCCACTGGCTGCGGTGGCCTTCTGGGAGGTGAACCAGTGGATGGAAAATACCTGCCTGTCTGCTTCTCCTGCCACTCAGATAAGTAGGTCTTGAAAAGAAGACGTGGAGGAAGGAAGCTGCCTTCTCCAGAGGGAGGAGCTCAGGCCTCCTGTCTCGGCCAGGACACGGCCACCAGCCAGGGTTCCTACAGACCGTGAGGGGCCCATGCCGTGCCGGCCACCAGCCAGGATTCCTACAGACCGTGAGGGGCCCGTGCCGTGCCGGCCACCAGCCAGGGTTCCTACAGACCGTGAGGGGCCCGTGCCGTGCCGGCCACCAGCCAGGGTTCCTACAGACCGTGAGGGGCCCGTGCCGTGCCGGCCACCAGCCAGGGTTCCTACAGACCGTGAGGGGCCCGTGCCGTGCCGGCCACCAGCCAGGGTTCCTACAGACCGTGAGGGGCCCGTGCCATGCCGGCCACCAGCCAGGGTTCCTACAGATCATGAGGGGCCCGTGCTGTGAGCAGCTCCTGGGGAAAGCCAGGCCTGGGAGCACAGCCGCACTGCGCAGGTCCCAGTTCACAAGGACACAGCTTCCACCAGCCTCAAAGAGGAGATGCCACACACGGTGGTGCTGGTGCCTCGCTGTTAGCTGCCGTGCTCAGGCTGTGCCAGGAAGCTGGGTGTGAGTCAGCTCCGCATTCCCACAGCAATGTCTGCGAAAGGAAAAGAGGGTTTATTTAGCTATGGCTCCAGGGTGAGGTCGAAATAGAGTGATGCAGGCTCTGGCAGAGGACCGCTGGCCGCCGGGGGGGCTCATGCAGGGCAGAGTCGGCGTGGCCAGCCAGCAAGAAGAGAAGGCACAAATGCTAGTCCTTGGTGACTGCTCCACAGGGCTTCTACTTTCCAAGGCCCCTCCCCCAAGACCCCGCCTCCTAAAGGGGCTACCACCTGCCAGTAGCACCCCCTTGAGACCGAGGCTTCAATACATTGGCCACTGGCAGACCTCCCTCTTCTAGACCGCAGCGGGGGCAGCCGTCAGGGGCTTTGCCCCGCCAGGAAGCCCTGTCCTCCAGACGAGGCCTGAGGCAGCCATGACGAGAGCCTGCTCGGGGCACCACTGGGGGTGGCCCTAAGACCAGACCTTCTGGAGGTGCCTCCCCGACAAAGAGGTTATACTGGGAAAGTCGGGGTGGGAGCAGACAGCCAAACTCTGCTCGCAGGAAGTGGGTCGGGGTCCAGCTGATCAACACGGTAACCTCAGCGTCTATGCCCCGTGGTGGGGGGAGATGACGTCTGGCTGCTGGCTTTGGGGGAAGAGTTCAAGGTCTGGTGATGCCCTGGAATCTGCTCGCAGTGGTCAGCATCGTCGGTGCAAAGGCAAGAGAGACTGAGATGGGGGCCGTGCATTTTGGTGGTGAAAACCCAGGTACACGTTTCCATGTGCCGAAAATAAAGCTCCCCTGTCCTTGCTCTCAGCCGTGAAATTCCGATGACAAGACTGGAGTGCCTGGCTGGCCATGCTGTGTCGTGAGCCCGGCACAGGGGCACTGGGTGCTGCCTGCCTCTGCCGTGAGGCCATGTTTTCCTGTCATCAAGATTCGTGGGGGAGGGGAGGACAGCACTGTGCGCAGCAGGTTAAAGCCCTGGCCTGAAGTGCCAGCATCGCATACGGGTCTGTTCAAGTCCCAGCTGCTGCTTTTCCAATTCAGCTCCCTCCACTGGCCTGGGAAAGCAAAAGATGGACCAAGTCCTTGGGCCCCTGCATCCATGTGGGAGACCCAGAAGAAGCACCTGGCTCATGTCTTCAGATCAGCTCCTGCCATTGTGGCCATTTGAGGAATGAACCAATGGATGGAAGACCTTCCTCTGTTTCTACCTCTCTCTCTAACACTGTCTTCCAAATAAATAAACATTTTTTAAAAAAGAAAATAATAGAAATCTTAAAAAAAAAAAGACCCTGTCCCCAGACTCAAAGGGCGTGTCAGATTCTGGCAGCCTGGGTTAAGCCACCACGTACAATGCCGGCATCCCAGTGGGCACTGGCCCGAGTCCCAGCTGCTTCACTTGGGACCCAGCTCCCTTCTAATGTGCCTGGGAAGGCAGTGGAAGGTGGTTCCAGTGCTTGGAACCTGCAGCCGTGCGGAAGACCTGAATGAAGCTCCTGGCTTGGGCTTGGGCTTGGGCTTGGGCTTGGGCTTGGCCCAGCCGCAGCTGTTGTAGCCAACACCCTCACCCTCACCCCTCTAACTCTGCTTTTCAAATAAAGTAAATCTTAAAAAAATAACAGAAGAAAAGGCGTCCGTTTTGCACGAGTGTCGGCATCCATTCTCTTGTAAGGAACTTGCTCCTGATGGTGACAGCACTGACCCTTGGAGAACCAGCATCCACGTTCCACAAGGTGGCGCTGTAGCCTGTCCGTGCACTGAGTCAGTGTGCACAGGCCACTTGAGGGGAAGGCGGCGATTGCAGACAGGACCTTAGGCGGGAGAGGAAAGCAGAGGAGGGCACCGCTCTTGGGCGGGCGGGTGGTGTAGCAGGTAAGTGGCTGCTTGGGACACCCCTGTGTCCTGTCAGTGCCTGGGTTCAAGACTGGCTGTGCTCCCGGGTGAGCCGTTGTGCAGCCGCGCACCCTGGGAGGCAGCCGGTGATGGGCACTCAGGTGCTTAACTCCTGCCGCCCGCATGGCAGACGCGGATTGAGGTTTTGGCTCCTGGCTTCAGCTTCACCCAGCCTTGGCTGTGAGCATGTGGGGACTGGAAGGTCTGAACTCTCTTTCAAATAAAATGAAGTAATTGCCGTTGCCAGCCAGTTGAGAAAGAACCGAAATCACAACTTGGTCCCCTTCCGCCTGAGGCCAGCTCCAGGGTTAGCAGCACTGCAGGTGGCTGGACAGGGAGCGGTCCCACGTTGTTCAGGGGTCACATCGTGCCTGGCCAGTGTCCACTGTCAGCTCCATCAGTAGTGTGGCAAGGCCATCCCTCTGCCCCCCCCCCCCCCCCCCGAGCAACCACTCGTCTTGGACTGTGGGGCCTGTCAGGCTCGCCGGCTCCATAGCCACCTGCGCTGTTGACCACATGGCATGGGGGTCCCAGGACAGCCAGGTGGCCACCTTGGACTCCAGGTAGACCAGTTGTGCTGAGGGGAAGCACTGGGCCCCACAAACTCTGAAGAAACAGGCAGGAGCTCTGAGAAGAGGCACAGCCGAGCAGCCCGCTGTGGTCCCCGTCGCACTCGGCTGCACCCCACGGTGGCTCACTCAGTTCACAGTGCAAGCCCTTGGCTTCAGAAGATGGTTAGGCGCCTTGGTGACGTCCACCGTCCCACAGTGTCAGAAGCTCGGGGTTACAGACTGCACGGTCAGGTTGGCCGGGTCTGAGGTCTGGACCACGTCTGTGCTTGCCTCCTGCAGCTGGCTCTCAGCAGTGGTGTGTGCAGGAGGCTGCAGGAGGTGTGTCTGGCCACTGAAGCTGGAGCCCGGGGTCCTCACACAGGGCCGCCACTGGGGGTCCCCAGGTGGGGGTCCTGGGGAGGGAGGGCTCCTGTGCTAGCCGTGCTGGCAGGCCACAGGCATGGCTTCTGTCTGCTGCGGCTCCTTCCCGTCCGTCTTTTTTTTTTTTTTTTTAAGATTTTATTTATTACGTAGAGCTACAGATAGTAAGAGGGAGAGGCACAGAAAGGTCTTCCTTCTGGTGGTTCACCCCCCAAATGACCGCAGAGGCCAGAGCTGCTTCCAGGTCTCCCATGTGGGTGCAGGGGCCCAAGGACTTGGGCCATCTTTCACTGCCTTCCCAGGCCATGGCAGAGAGCTGGATTGGAAGAGGAGCAGCTGGGACTTGAACTGACCCCATATGGGATGCTGGCGCCGCAGGCGGAGTTAACCTCCTGTGCCACAGCGCCGGCCCCAGCCCTGTTTGTGTCTCACAGGAACGCTTAGTGTGCTTCAGCATCACCCTGACGTGTCCCTCGCTGTCCTGTGCCTGCTCATCTGGTTTTAACTTCGTATGTGTGGTGTGTCAGCTTTCCGTAAGGGGTCCTGCCAGTGTGTGATGTCCTTGGCCCTGAACTGCCGGTGCTGTGAGACGTGGCAGTCATTTCCCTGGGTTCAGTGGCCTTTGACTGTAGATCCGTTTTCATGTCTTTTCACTTGGAGACAGACACCTCTGCTGAACTGGTTGCCTTTTTGGGGTCGTGGTTGTGTCTGTCAAGAGCAAAAAGCCCTACTGGTGAGAGTGATTTCCTCATCCAGGTCACAGACTTCACAATGGCTCCAGGTCAGCCTCCTTACCACCTGAGGGCTCGGGTTCCTGTTTCAGGCAGGGTTCTGCTTCCTGTGCTTCCTCCCACGCGCCCTCATCCTCTCCTTGCCTGCTCTCTGGTCTGGAAGCCTCAAGGGAGGCGTCCCACAGGCTGTAGTTCCCTGTGCTACCACTAGGGGTCGTGGGGCCTTTCTGTGGAGGCAGAGCTGCAGCCGCAGACCCCTGCCCTGAGGGCCCCGGGACAGTCTAGCTAGCGCTTTCGCTGGGAGTGGGGATGTCGCCCCTCCTGTGTGAGAGATTTAGCGGCGTATGTCGTCCTTTTCAATTGCTTTTGCAGACATTTAAAATTTTGACTTAAATCTGTGAAGTACATTTCTCATAGTGTGTTGCTGGATGTAGATATAAAATTATTCCAAGAAATCAAGTAAAATGTCTGGAAATCAAATGGTGTGTTTCTCTTTTAGATTCACGAAGAAGATGTAACTCTTAAACTGAATCCAGAATTTGAACAGACATACAACTTTGAACCTATGGATGTGGAGTTCACGTATAACAGGTGATTCATGCCCGTGCGCGTTTCTTCATGGCCAGGAGGGTGGCGCTGCAGTGCCACAGGAGACACTGTGGCTCTCTGGAGGGTGTGGAGATAGCGGGCGCGGTGGGGGTGCTGGCCCCTTTTCTCAGCGGCTCGCTCACTCGCACAGCAGTGCTGTGGCTCGGCTCTCCCTCCCCCTCGCTCATTCCCAGCCCTTAGCAGGGGGCGTGCTCTTACTTCTGAAGAGGAGTTTGCCGTCTGCACAGCGTATCCTGTAGTTGTGAACTTTACAGAAGGGCTGACTTGCCATCTGTAGCTGTGGGATTGCCTTTTTCACTCAACGTTATGTCCGTAGGTTTCTCTGTGTTCTTTAGCTGCGTCCCAGGCTGTTGTGTGCGTTGTGCCCTGTCTGGTTTCCTGCGGGTGGGCAGTTTTCCTTCGCCTTGTCAGTGTGTTGCTGTCACGCATGAGCAGCGCCGCAGTGCACTCGTGCGTCCTCCGGGAGCCTGGTTTCTGCACTGGCTGTGGCGCTCACATCGCGCGCTGTCTGGCTTACGTTTCTCTGATTGCTTGGAAGTTGGGAATCTCCATGTTTGTTGTATAAAAGTCTGTTGAACAGTCTGCCTGATCGTCTCACGTGCAGGCGCTCTCCTGTGCTCTGTGCCTACCTCTTCCTGGGTGTCTCTTGTTGTACAGCTTTGTTTAAAATACGTTCTGATTAACGAAGGCTGACTGTAACGTCGGATTGTTTTTTGCTAGAGTAGTGCTTTTGAGTCTTGTCTCGTGCTGGGGCCGTGGTCAGACTGGGATATGTGGAGGGCAGGTGCGTCATGGATCGAGGTGGTTGGTTCTCTCTAAGGTGTTTGGCCGTGGAAGTGAGGACAAGGTGCAAAGAGCCTGGTAGCTGGAGAGGCCACTGAGGGGACTCTGATGTTGGGGAGGCACCAGCGCCCGTGCAGATGCCGGAGAGAAGCTGCCCGATGGAGTACGTGTGAGGAGGTGGGTTTGCAGCTGGAGCAGCAGCCTTCGCCATTGTGGCGGAGGAGGGACAGCCGCAGGCTGGTGCATTCCCGGGGACTTCACCAGAGCAGGACGCCGTCCAGCAGGGGACACCTGCTGTGGTTCTGATTTGTGTTTCTGCAGGAACTGATGATGTCCCCCACCTTCAGCACACTCCCTTGCCGCGTGTGCGTGCTCTTTGCGGTCGTGTCTGAGGCCACCTCCTGGTTCCTGTTCGGTGCCGTCTCATGTCATCCTGGGGTGGGAGGAGCAGGGAGCTCCTGTGGGCCCTTCGCAAAGGACAGAACAGTGCTCTTCAGTGTGCGGGTTTCTCATGCCTTCTGTTAGGTTTGTGGCTACCTGGTCAAGTTTTAATGCTCTTGTAAACTAATTTAAACTTGATCTTCAATTGCTTTTTCTAGAACTTACCTTTATAAAGGCAGTAGATTTTTTGTATTTATGTTGTATCATGCAAGCTTCCTAACCCTGCTCTGTTTACAGGTTACATTAGGCTCTTTTGCAGTCACGTGTTCAGAGACAGCGTCATGTCTTCCAGATGCATTTGATTGGTTACTCCATGTCTTACTACACCAGCTAGGAGCCCTGCCAGCGTTGAGCAGACCTCGTTCCTGATCATAGAGCAAAATTTTCAGTCTTAAATCATTGAAAACCATGTGAGCTGTAGCTAGTCTGTAGTAACCTTTCTAAGGTAGAGGAAATGGGTTCCTAGCTTTCTGAGAGTTTTCAGTGAGAGTGGATACAGGGTTTTGTCAGGTATGGATTTGTTTTGGCTTACGGTTTGGGAAGTACACAGACCAAGATGACTTTGGCATCTGATGAGATAAGAGCGTGGCACCATGGAGGGTCACACGCTGAGGCAGGAGCCGGAGACAGCAGTTGGGTCCAACCTGGCTCTCAGAAGTCACCCTGTTGTAGGAGCTGCCTTCTGAAAGCACACCTGGTGCCATGGGGGCCTCAGCAAGCCCTGCTCTTGGACCCCATAACTGGATTGAATTTCCATCCTCTTACTACTGTCACTTTACAACTTGGAGGCTTAAAGTCCACCATGAATTCGGGAGCCAGATCCTGTTCGGATCGTAGCAGTCGGTTACGCTGGTTGGTTTCTTTCCTCCCTCTCTTCCTTCTTTTCTTTTTCTTTCTTTAGATTTATTTAATTATTTGATTTATTGAACAGACAGTGTTAGGGGGAGAGAAAAAGAGAAAGACGTCTTCCATCCACTGTTTCACTCTCAGATGCCCACTACAGCTTGGACCAAGCCAGGCTGAAGCCAGGAGCCAGGAGCTTCATCTGGGTCTCCTTCATAGTGGCAGGGGCCCGAGCACCTGGACCATCATCTGCTTTCCCAGGCCATCAACAGGGAACGGGATCAGAAATGGAGCAGTCAGGATGCGGGCACTGCAGGCAGCAGCCTAACCCCTGCCCACAACACTGTGTACGCTGGTTGGTTTTCTAATGTAAAATCAACCTTGCAGGGACGGCGCTGCGGCACAGCGGGTTAACACCATGGCCTGAAGTGCCGGCATCCCATATGGGTGCCGGTTCTAGTCCCGGCTGCTCCTCTAACAGTCCAGCTCTCTGTTGTGGCCTGGGATAGCAGTAGAAGATGGCCCAAGTCCTTGGGCCCTGCACCCATGTGGGAGACCCAGAGGAAGCTCCTGGCTTCGGATCGGTGCAGCTCCGGCCGTTGAGGCCATCTGGGGAGTGAACCAGCGGATGGAAGACCTCTCTCTCTGTCTCTACCCCTCTCTGTAACTCTGTCTGTCAAATAAATAAAATAAATCTTTTTTAAAAAATCAACCTTGTTCTCCTGGAATAAGCTGTGCTTGGTTATGATGTGATTGCTGCTGCTGCTGCTTTTTTTTTTTTTAACAGGCAGAGTTAGAGACAGACAGAGAGACAGAGAGAAAGGTCTTCCTTCTGTTGGTTCACCCCCAAATGGCTGCTACGAACGGTGCGCTGCGCCGATCCGAAGCCAGGAGCCAGGTGCTTCCTCCTGGTCTCCCATGGGGTGCAGGGCCCAAGCACTTGGGCCATCCTCCACTGCCTTCCTGGGCCACTGCAGAGAGCTGGACTGGAAGAGGGGCAGCCGGGACTAGAACCCGGTGTGCCGGCGCCGCAGGCGAGGATTAGCCTAGTGAGCTGCGGCGCCGGCCGTGATTGCGTCTTACGTGCCATTGGACCTGATTTGCTAAGATTCTCTTCCTTTCTGCGTATGTGTTCACGGTGCACACTGGCGTCCCCTTCTCGTCTCTTTCCTGGAGGCGTGGGTGTGGAATGGCCATCTGCTCCTCCTTAAGTGTTTGGGAAGACTCAGCCCTGAGACCGCTGGCTCTGAAGTTTTCCTCCTGAAAGATTTTTAAAAACAAGTCTGCTTCTTGTAGAGGAAAGGTTTATTGTCGGGTGGGGGAAGACCAGTGCGGGGGAAGGGCGTGGAGAGCACGTATGTGAGAAGCAGGTCCTGTTATACCTTTATGGGGGGGAGCACGTATGTGAGAAGCAGGTCCTGTTATACCTTTATGGGGGGGAGAGCTCGTATGTGAGAAGCAGGTCCTGTTATACCTTTATGGGGGGGAGCACGTATGTGAGAAGCAGGTCCTGTTATACCTTTATGGGAGGGAGAGCACGTATGTGAGAAGCAGGTCCTGTTACACCTTTATGGGGGAGAGCACGTATGTGAGAAGCAGGTCCTGTTACACCTTTATGGGGGGGAGCACGTATGTGAGAAGCAGGTCCTGTTACACCTTTATGGGGGGGAGAGCACGTGTGTGAGAAGCAGGTCCTGTTATACCTTTATGGGGGGGGAGCACGTATGTGAGAAGCAGGTCCTGTTAAACCTTTATGGGGGAGAGCTCGTATGTGAGAAGCAGGTCCTGTTACACCTTTATGGGGGGGAGAGCACGTATGTGAGAAGCAGGTCCTGTTATACCTTTATGGGGGGAGAGCACGTATGTGAGAAGCAGGTCCTGTTACACCTTTATGGGGGGGAGAGCACGTATGTGAGAAGCAGGTCCTGTTATACCTTTATGGGGGGGGGGAGCACGTATGTGAGAAGCAGGTCCTGTTAAACCTTTATGGGGGAGAGCTCGTACGTGAGAAGCAGGTCCTGTTATACCTTTATGGGGGGAGAGCACGTATTGAGAAGCAGGTCCTGTTACACCTTTATGGGGGGGAGAGCACGTATTGAGAAGCAGGTCCTGTTACACCTTTATGGGGGGAGAGCACGTATGTGAGAAGCAGGTCCTGTTATACCTTTATGGGGGGAGAGCACGTATGTGAGAAGCAGGTCCTGTTACACCTTTATGGGGGGAGAGCACATATGTGAGAAGCAGGTCCTGTTACACCTTTATGGGGGGGAGAGCACGTATGTGAGAAGCAGGTCCTGTTACACCTTTATGGGGGGGAGAGCACGTATGTGAGAAGCAGGTCCTGTTACACCTTTATGGGGGAGAGCTCGTATGTGAGAAGCAGGTCCTGTTACACCTTTATGGGGGGAGAGCACGTGTGTGAGAAGCAGGTCCTGTTACACCTTTATGGGGGGAGAGCACGTATGTGAGAAGCAGGTCCTGTTACACCTTTATGGGGGGGAGAGCACGTATTGAGAAGCAGGTCCTGTTACACCTTTATGGGGGGGAGAGCACATATTGAGAAGCAGGTCCTGTTACACCTTTATGGGGGGGGGAGCACGTATGTGAGAAGCAGGTCCTGTTACACCTTTATGGGGGGGAGAGCTCGTATGTGAGAAGCAGGTCCTGTTATACCTTTATTGGGGGGGGGAGCACGTATGTGAGAAGCAGGTCCTGTTAAACCTTTATGGGGAAGAGCTCGTATGTGAGAAGCAGGTCCTGTTATACCTTTATGGGGGGAGAGCACGTATTGAGAAGCAGGTCCTGTTACACCTTTATGGGGGGGAGAGCACGTATTGAGAAGCAGGTCCTGTTACACCTTTATGGGGGGAGAGCACGTATGTGAGAAGCAGGTCCTGTTATACCTTTATGGGGGGAGAGCACGTATGTGAGAAGCAGGTCCTGTTACACCTTTATGGGGGGAGAGCACATATGTGAGAAGCAGGTCCTGTTACACCTTTATGGGAGGGAGAGCACGTATGTGAGAAGCAGGTCCTGTTACACCTTTATGGGGGGGAGAGCACGTATGTGAGAAGCAGGTCCTGTTACACCTTTATGGGGGGGAGAGCACGTATGTGAGAAGCAGGTCCTGTTACACCTTTATGGGGGAGAGCTCGTATGTGAGAAGCAGGTCCTGTTACACCTTTATGGGGGGAGAGCACGTATGTGAGAAGCAGGTCCTGTTACACCTTTATGGGGGGAGAGCACATATGTGAGAAGCAGGTCCTGTTACACCTTTATGGGGGGGAGAGCACGTATTGAGAAGCAGGTCCTGTTACACCTTTATGGGGGGGAGAGCACGTATTGAGAAGCAGGTCCTGTTATACCTTTATGGGGGGGAGAGCACGTATTGAGAAGCAGGTCCTGTTATACCTTTATGGGGGGGAGAGCACGTATTGAGAAGCAGGTCCTGTTATACCTTTATGGGGGGGGGAGAGCACGTGTGTGAGAAGCAGGTCCTGTTACACCTTTATGGGGGGAGAGCACGTATTGAGAAGCAGGTCCTGTTATACCTTTATGGGGGGGAGAGCACGTATTGAGAAGCAGGTCCTGTTATACCTTTATGGGGGGGGGGGAGAGCACGTGTGTGAGAAGCAGGTCCTGTTACACCTTTATGGGGGGAGAGCACGTATGTGAGAAGCAGGTCCTGTTACACCTTTATGGGGGGGAGCACGTATGTGAGAAGCAGGTCCTGTTACACCTTTATGGGGGGAGAGCACGTATGTGAGAAGCAGGTCCTGTTACACCTTTATGGGGGGGAGAGCACGTATGTGAGAAGCAGGTCCTGTTATACCTTTATGGGGGGAGAGCACGTGTGTGAGAAGCAGGTCCTGTTACACCTTTATGGGGGGGAGAGCACGTATGTGAGAAGCAGGTCCTGTTATACCTTTATGGGGGGAGAGCACGTATGTGAGAAGCAGGTCCTGTTACACCTTTATGGGGGGGAGAGCACGTATGTGAGAAGCAGGTCCTGTTATACCTTTATGGGGGGAGAGCACGTGTGTGAGAAGCAGGTCCTGTTACACCTTTATGGGGGGGGGAGAAGTAGAAGCAGTAGATCCCATTAGGGTGGGGTGGAGCTGACACCTGTGGTTGGGCCATCTGGTCACCTGGCTTCCAGCAATGACGGCAGGGGCTAGAGCCTAGGACGGTGTCTGGGACATAAATCATGCCACAGACAAAACCACACCATTTTACTAATATTCCCCCCTTTTGTGTTTTATAAAGCACATGTTGTGTGGTATTACATCAGCCCCAAAGTCCAGGAGGGGCGGAGGGCATTCCCATTTCTTCGTGGTGATTGGCCTCTTCTTGAGTGAGCTCGGGCGCCTGTGCCTGTGCCTGTGCCTTTGAAGGGACCTGTGCGTTGTGGAGTCAGGACGCCACCCCATCCCCCGCAGCGTGCAGGCCCGGCCTCGCACAACTCGTCCCCGCCCTCCTCAGTCTCGCCTGCTGCCCTCCCTTGCCGCACCCACCGCAGCTCCCCGGCACTCACCAGGGTTTTCTCCTGTTTATTCCGTGTTTTCTGTGCTTTGGCTCTCATTTGCTTGTCCACCTTCGTTTGGAGGAAGTTGAAGTCATGGACTTGAGACTTCTCTGGGTGAGCTGTTGAGTGCTGGATGAGTATCACCCTGTTGAAGAAAGTGTCCCCTCACTATAGCCGGCCGCTCCCAGTGTCCCCGTCCCACCTTCGCCTCCTGGTGCAGTGACACAGACACAGCAAGCGCCGGCTCTGTGCCCCGGGCAGCGCCTCCGCCTGCCCAGGGGGGCCGGAGCCTGGCGCAGAGGACGCCCCACTCCGTGCTGCACTCGTCCTCTGGAGTTCTCGGTTTCTTTGTGTCTCTGTCTGGTGTTTGCCGCTTGGTGTCTGATGTGCTTTGTGCTAACGATGATAAGGAATTACTCATCGAGTTCTGTTTTAAGACCTTGCTCTTGAGTACTTATTCATTTGACTCTTGAGCATTTCTTCAGATCATCATTTTATTCCTCAACCTGTTCATTCGATGGAGTGTTTTAATGAGAAAACTGAGGCCGGCTGGGGGGCCGGGGGCCGGGGGCCCCTCAGACACAGGTAGAATGTCCTCGCCAAGCAGGCTGGCGACTGCCGACCGGCATCTCGCCACTAACAGCTTCTTGTGCTGCATGTGTGACCTTGCAGCTCTAACTCTCACCTGCAGGGTGGGTGCAGGCTTTCACCCACAGCTGGAGGGGAGGGGCTGGGCCCCTGGGGAGAGCTGGCCCGGCTCCAGGAGATCTTGGCTATCTTGTGTGACCTTGCGGTTTTAAACCACACCTTCAAGTTCGTTGCAGTCTTCCACCCGAGCTAGCAGAGGAGGGGGCTAAGCCCCTAAGGAGAGTCTCCAGGAGACCCCGCTATCTCCTTGAGTCTCAAGCCAATCAACATGCATACGTGAACACCCCCCGTCCAGTGGGCATCCCACAGAATAACCCAGTGAGCAGACAGCAATGCCTTACAAACCCGGGACACTTCCTCAGAGCCAGCGTCTGCTCGGGCACTCCGCCTGCTCTCCTCTCTGTTACCTGCCAATCAAATAAAAGCTTCTGCCTCTGGGCAAATTGTTTCGCGGCTCTTTATTTCTATACTTTTAGCTGAGGAAAAGAACCCACGAGACTCGCTCCGGCAACCACCCTCCCCTCTGTGACCGGTAGCAATAACTATATCAAACCTTCTTGTATACTAAAAGTGAGAATGTTGTTTGTATGTTAATGAATTCCTTCCTTAAAGTGTTTCTGGAATTTATTACCCAATACTGTGCTCATTCTCTTTCATCACTGCTTGGGGGTGAATTAGTGCTTGGCCTGTTGATGTGTGTTAGGTTTAAATACCTCGGGGTTCTGGCCTTTTGTGGCCCCCAGAAAGGAGACAGAAGAAGGAGACGGAGACCGACCTTGATAGAGATGGGTTGCTTTATCGAAGCAGAGGTGGTGACAGTCTGTTCTTTTTTTTTTTTTTTTTTTTTTTTTAAGATTTATTTTATTTATTTAAAAGTTACAGAGAAAGATAGAGACAGAGAGAGAGAGAGCCAATCCGAAGCCAGGAGCCAAGAGCTTCTTCTGGGTCTCCTCCACAGGTGGTAGGGGCCCAAGGACCTGGACCATCCTCTGCTGCTTTCCCAGGTGGTTAGCAGGGAGCTGGATCGGAAGTGGAGCAGCCAGGACTTCCATATCCTGCTGACAGTCTGTTCTTACAGTCTGTGCTCATAGACTGTGCAAAGGCGCTAGAGCTGGGCTGTTATCTGGTTGCTGAGAGAAATTGGCTCCAGGGGCTTTCCACAAGCCTTGGAGGCCTTTGGCTTATCTGGTTTTGCAAGCTGTTTTGCAAAGTGTCTGGAGAGAGGAGGTCATGGGCAGATCTCTGGTGGGAGGCAGGAAGTGGGGAAGGGGGATATTCTTGTGGTGTCTTCATTGTGCGTCTGCAGCAAGTGTGGTTCTGTCTTGGCCACATTTCTGGAGTCATTGTCACGGTTGCTTGGAGAAGGTCCTGAGAGCCTTCCTTCCCTCTCCACCGTGGAGAAGTGGCAGGGCATCAGCTGGCTGTCCGTCGGGGAGTGAGGTCTGGGAAGGCAGGCTGCGGGTCAGCTTCCTCGGGTGTTCCTCTCCCGCCGATCTGCTCTGAGCTTTTTGTCCTTCTTCAAGTGGATCTTGCTAAGTCCTAGGGTGGTTCTCTTCTGGCTGGTCTCCTGTGAGTGGAGTTAACTAGCAGAGGACGGAGTCAGGAGCAGCCCACAGCCTCCATGCCCTGCAGCCCCTCAGGAGCCGCGCCAAGGTGTGCACACCCCCGGGCTTCCACCGGTGGAGGTGGTCCTGCACCACACACCCCATGATCCAGGGAGAGTGTCCCTAGCTTGTGGGCCCCCAAGGCTGAGTTTTCCAGAACTCTGCACCTGGCTGCTGCCCTGGGAAGGCACGTGTGCATCGGCTCTGGGCCTCTGTATGCTGGAGCCAGGTTCTCTTCTTGTGTGTGCTCTGGGGTTTGGGGATCTTGTGTCATTGAAGGTGGACTTTTTGTTCTCTTTGTTGTCAGTGCGTTTCAAAGGAGACCTTAACAATACTTAACTTTTCTGTCGACAAAGTAGGACCAAGTTTCCCTGTGCTTCACCGTTGTTTTCACTTTCTCCACTTGTCCTCTTTGTGCGTGAGAACAGCAGTATTCCCGGAAAAGAAGTGGCCTGATACCGAGGGCATTTCCACTTACAACTTTGTGGAGGACTCCTGCTTCTCTGATGTCCCACAGAGACGCCTGCATAACAGCCCCTGGCGCTGCACGCTTGCTGGCGATGTCCCTGAGACCTTGAGAGACCTGCGTCTCTGCGGTCTTTCTTTACAAGCGTGGTTTTCGTGTTCTGGAGGCCGGAGCCGGGGCAGCGTGTTGCTGCTCACAACGTGGCACAGAGCCCCCCACCGTCACCAGCCCGCTCGGGTGATGCTGGCCTTCACCTGCAGTCACAGGAGCCGTGCCCTTAGGGCCATACGACCTGTGGGGGTCCCCGCGCCCAGGGCTGGAGGAGCGCAGTGCGGTTCCACCTGGGTTGTGAGGGAGACGCTCAGGCTGTAGCATCTGTGTAAGCAGATTCTGTTGGCTGCCGGGCTGCCCGTTGCAAACTGAAGGTTAGTGTCTGTGTTGTCTTCTTCCCGGCAGGACCACGAGCAGACGGTGCCACTTTGCTCTGGAGCAAGTCGTCCACTTGGGTGTCAAAGGTATTGTTTGCAGAGCGGCTGTGTCACGTCTTCCTAGGGTGTGTTGTGGCAGAGCGGCTGTGTCACGTCTTCCTAGGGTGTGTTGTGGCAGAGCGGCTGTGTCACGTCTTCCTAGGGTGTGTTGTGGCAGAGCGGCTGTGTCACGTCTTCCTAGGGTGTGTTGTGGCAGAGCGGCTGTGTCACGTCTTCCTAGGGTGTGTTGTGGCAGAGCGGCTGTGTCACGTCTTCCTAGGGTGTGTTGTGGCAGAGCGGCTGTGTCACGTCTTCCTAGGGTGTGTTGTGGCAGAGCGGCTGTGTCACGTCTTCCTAGGGTGTGTTGTGGCAGAGCGGCTGTGTCACGTCTTCCTAGGGTGTGTTGTGGCAGAGCGGCTGTGTCACGTCTTCCTAGGGTGTGTTGTGGCAGAGCGGCTGTGTCACGTCTTCCTAGGGTGTGTTGTGGCAGAGCGGCTGTGTCACGTCTTCCTAGGGTGTGTTGTGGCAGAGCGGCTGTGTCACGTCTTCCTAGGGTGTGTTGTGGCAGAGCGGCTGTGTCACGTCTTCCTAGGGTGTGTTGTGGCAGAGCGGCTGTGTCACGTCTTCCTAGGGTGTGTTGTGGCAGAGCGGCTGTGTCACGTCTTCCTAGGGTGTGTTGTGGCAGAGCGGCTGTGTCACGTCTTCCTAGGGTGTTTTATGAGTTCTCTGTAAGGTAGTCTCTTCAGTCTCATGTTAGAAGCAAAACTGTGTGAGAGCCATGTTTTTATTTTTTTAGTGCTTCCATCGCATAGAATTCCTTAAAAATAGATTTGTTTATGGATTTGAAAGGTAGAGTTACAGAAAGATCTTCCATCTGCTAGTTCACTCCCCAAATGGCCCCAACAACTGGGGCTGGGCCAGGCCAAAGCCAGGAGCCTGGAAATCCATCTGGGTCTCCTACTTGGGTGGCAGGGCCTAAGCACTTGTGCCATCAGCTGCTTCCCGGGCCATTAGCAGGGAGCTGAACCAGAAATGGAGGAGCCACGGGGCCAGCGCTGTGGTGAAGCAGGTAAAGCCGCCGCTTGCAGTGCTGGCGTCCCACGTGGGCACCGGTTCGAGTTCTGCCTATTCCACTTCCAGTCCAGCCCTCTGTGTCCTGGGAAAGCAGTGGAAGATGGCCAAGTGCTTGGGCCCTGCACCCATGTGGGAGACCTGGAAGAAGCTCCTGGCTCCTGGCTTCCGATTGGCGTGGCTCTGGCAGTTGGGGCCATTTGGGGAGTGAACCAGTGGATGGAAGACCTCTCTCTCTGCCTCTGCCTCTGCCTCTGCCTTTTGAATAAATAAATAAATCTTAAAAAAAAAAAAAAAAAGAAAAGAAAAAGAAATGGGGCAGCTAGAACTCAAACTGCTCGTATGGAATGCTAGTGTCGCAGGCAGTAGCTTAACGCACTGTTCACAAGGCTGGCCCCTTAATGTCTTACTATGTCACCTCTATGAAAACATCCCACTTAAATAACTGGAAGGTCATTCACTTTGCTCTGCTTTTCCCCTTGGGATTTGGCTTTGTCTCAGAAGGACGTGGCTGTGTCGCAGAGCAGGTGCGGTGGGAGTGTGGCACTGTGTTTAGAAGCCGCGTGGGAGTTCCAGGAAGGAATGGAGCAGAGTGTGAACCTCTTTAGGAGTGACCCCAGCCAGCACAGGTGTGGCGTCTTCACGCCCTCAGCTCCTCACTGATGGCTGCCCCCTTGCTCTTCTTGTCCTCAAAGTGCTGTTCCCAGAAGAAATCATCTTACAGTCTCCCCAGGTGACAGTGTGGAACCACATCCAAGATGCCAGAGAGGATGGACAGTTCACCTCCAAGGTAACGCCTCGCTGCCTGAGCCGATGCTAAGCAAAGTCCGTAACTTCGTCTCTGGACACATTAGCTCCCAGATGACCGGGGTGTAATGAGGACTGTAGTTCACTGTAGTTCGCCTGATCTGTGAAAAATAAACACAACTAAAATATTCGTAAAATAGATGTAGTGTAAAGTTTATCGGCAATTATATGTGAGGCTGAGATGGCTGTGGTATATTAAGTGGAGAAAAGCAAAATACAAGTGTTCGATCCTCCAGTGGTCCCTGGAAATGGCATGGCTGTCGTCACACCCAGACGTGCACGTTCACGTGACTGCACGCGTGGGAAACATCTGCAGGCACGCGCACCGCAGGGCTGCGCGCACGCACGGTCACGGGACCGTCGCTCGCTGGTTTTCACTTCTACCGCCCGGTGGCTTCCTGAGTAGTAACGGAAGGCCTCTCACCTGCCGGATATTGTCCTGGGTTCCCGGTCTTGCTGTGGAATATTTTGTTAGTTTTATTAGTGATTAGAGATACCGTTGTGTTCCTAGTAGTGAGGACAGCTGTCCATGCCACAGTGGGACTTGCAGCCTGTGATTCTGTGTTTAGAATTTGTCTTTGTCTTTTTTTTTTTTTCCTGTTTCACTGTGTATGTGTGTGTGTGTGTGTATATATATATATATAGAGAGAGAGAGAGAGAGAGAGAGAGACACGGGAGAGCTCTTCCGTCTGCTGGTTGACTCTCCAGAAGCCCACAGCAGCCAGGACTGCTGAGGTGGGTGGAAGCCAGGACCGGGAAACTCAGTCCAGGCCTCCCACATGGGCGTCAGAGACCGGTCTCCCAGAGGGCACGTTACAGGAACGCGGATCGGAAGCAGAGGGGTCAGGACTCAGACCAGGCACTGCAAGGTGGAGCACTGTCACAGATCTTTGTACAATTACTTAATTGTTTCCACAGAATAAAGGAAGGAATGGAATTTTTTTTTATTTAATTGACAGAGTTATAGACAGTGAGTGAGAGAGACAGAGAGAAAGGTCTTCCTTCCATTGGTTTGCTCCCCAAACGGTCGCTACGGCTGGCGCTGCACTGATCTGAAGCCAGGAGCCAGGTGCTTCCTCCTGGTCTCCCATGTGGGTGCAGGGGCCCAAGGACTTGGGCCATCCTCCACTGCCCTCCCGGGCCACAGCAGAGAGCTGGACTGGAAGAGGAGCAACCGGGACTAGAACCCAGCGCCCATATAAGATGCCAGTGCTGCAGGCGGAGGATTAATCAAGTGAGCCACGGCGCTGCCCCAGGAATGAAATTTAAAAATATGTTTATTTTGATGCAAAAAAAAAGTTGAAATCTTTGCAGTTTCATAACATGCATTTTCCATGAACTTTTTCACAGACTCTCCTCATATTCATGGATTTCAAATTTTTTTGCACCAAAATTTACTTTTTAATTCCACTTTCCACAGACTTTTGGACTTAACTGTGTATGTGCAAAACTGTGAATTATGGGGGTTGGTGCTGTGGCTTAATGTGTAAAGCCACCACCTGCAGCGCCAGCATCCCATGTGGGCACCAGGTGGAGACCTGGCTGCTCCATTTCCCATCCAGCTCCCTGCTAATGCTCCTGGGAAAGCAGTGGAAGACAGCCCAAGTGTTTGGGCTCCTGCACCCATGTGGGAGACCTGGATAAAGCTCCTGGCTCCTGGCTTTGGCCTGGCCCAGCCCCAGCTGTTGCAGCCATTTGAGGAGTGAACCAGTGATTGAAAGATCTCCCTCTCTCTCTTTCTTTTTTTTTTTTTTATTTAATAGATTTATTTATTTATGTGAAAGAGTTACACAGAGAAGGAGAAGCAGAGAGAAAGAGAGAGGTCTTCCATCCACTGGTGCACTCCACAGTTGGCCGCAACAGCTGGAGCTGAGCCACTCTAAAGCCAGGAGCTTCTTCTGGATCTCCCACACGGGTGCAGGGCCCAAGCACTTGGGCCATCTTCCACTGCTTTCCCAGGCCACAGCAGAGAGCTGGATTGGAAGTGGAGCAGCTGGGACTTGAACCAGCACCCATATGGGATACCAGCACTGCAGGCGGCGGCTTCACCTGCTGCACCACAGCGCCAGACCTCTGTCTCTATTTCTTTCCCTCTCTCTTTCTCTCTCTGTAACTCTACCTTTCAGATAAATAAGATAAAGCTTAAAAAAACACTGAGTTATGGAATTGTTTCTAATGGAGCAACTGAAACACAGTATCATAGATTCAGGACAAATTCTGTGTGCATTGAAACACACTGAACCTGTCCTGTGCAGGATCCCAAGGCCCTGTGCCCATCTGTGGGGAGGGGGTCTGCAAGAGCATGGCCCCCAGAGGCCCTCCCAGGAGAACATGGTGTGGGCTGTGCCTTAACCTCCCCCCAGGCTCACACACAAGCCAGCCACGGAAGCAGGAATAATGTATATTAGATAATCCTTAGTCCTTTGTTTTGGTTTATTAAATGTCACAAAATTTATTTATTTTTAGATTCAAGTCCTCAGTTTTATTTTAAAAGGACAAAGATTATTAAGCTGTGTTTACTGAATATCATTAAACGTTATGAAGCTGTGGTTTAGAAGTGAAGCCTGAACCTTTTTAGCAGCTTCCTGCCAGGCACCTGTGTCGGGCGAGCTGTTTGCTCTTTAACCTAGGCCGGTGTGAACACAGAACTGGGCTTTGTCACCACTTTGCTGTATGGAAATTTCCAGGATAGTAAAACCACGAAGGACCAAACTAAGCCTGCAGCAAAGGAGAGGCCTGTGGGCACCGAGAACCAGCCAGGGGCTGCAGAGACGCATGACGCAGGTACGTGCCTGGGAAGGGCTCCGAGGAGCTTGGCCTGAAGGGTTTAGCCAGGAAAGCAGCGCCCTGGGAAACCCACCTCTTACAGAAGGAGCACAAGGAGGAGGCAGCGCTCTCGGTTAGGTTCGTGCAAGAGGCTCTCAGCCTGTGGATTGCACCTGCCCCGACCTCGTGAGATGCTTTCGAATCCTGCCGCCACTGTTTTAGCTGGCACTGCCCGAGCAGAGCACAGCGTGGATGGAAAGGCCTGTCTCTGCCCTCACAGAGCTGAGGGAGTTTGCCTGACCCATCAGTGGAGCACAGGGGATCACAGGCAGCGTGTGATACTCTGTCCTGGGGGGCACCCTGCAGGGCTGGATGTGGCCTGGCCTGCACTCGGACAGCTGAGTGCTGCCCGACCTAGGAGGAGGCTTCCTGACCTCTGACTGAATCTTGTTTTTCTCTTTTAAATGCAGTCGACGAAACTGAGATTCCCAAAGCAAAAGACACGGAATTTTTCAACCCCGTGCTCAATGAGAACCAGCAGCTCGCGGTTCGAAGAATTCTGAGTGGGGACTGCCGCCCACTCCCGTATATTCTCTTTGGCCCTCCTGGCACTGGGAAGACGGTGACGATCATCGAGGCTGTGTTACAGGTGAGGGCCGTGAGCCCTGGACGCGGTGCTCCGGTGTCCCCGTCCTCACAGGCAGACTTCGTAGTCAGAAAGTTGTGAAGGGCTGAGTAGTCCAGTTGTTCCAGGATATTAAGCCAAGTTTGCAGTGTGAATTTGTAGCATTTCAAAAGCTTATTTTACAGGTTTAGACGCAAACTCTCCATTGCAGAAATGGTAAATTTCAAATCCACTATTTAAATTTCAGTCACATCATGAGATGTTGCTGCCTCTCCAGCAACTGAAGCCACTGTCCTGCACACGTCTCTGGCATCTGCGCTTATATTTAATTAAATCAAGACAGCGCTGTTACCAGTCGTCCTAGGCATGCAGGCTACAGGTCAGCAAGCAGGTGCTGAGTGCTGTCCCTGCACGAGCGCTGAGTGCAGGCTCAAGTAGGAAGTGTGCCTCGCGAGGTGGTCGGAGTCTTGGATAGTGCAGAGGACCCCGCCCCACACCCACCCGCAGCACCCTCCCTGTGGCTGAGCTGTGGTCGCCGAGCCTTCACAGGGCAGGGCTGCTCTCCATGACCCTGGTCTCTGTCCTTGACGAAGGTGCATCGTGCTCTGGCGGACAGTCGGATTCTGGTGTGCGCGCCCTCCAACAGTGCCGCGGACCTCGTGTGTTTGCGGCTGCATGAGAGCAAGGTGCTGCGGCCCGCAGCCATGGTGAGGGTGAATGCCACCTGCAGGTTCGAGGAGGTGAGTGTCAGGAAGCTGCTGTGCCTCTGAACTTGCTGTTGAGTGGTGGGGTGCTTTGTTTTAATTGTTATTCATTACTCTTATTTATGGTGGAGAGTCAGAGAAGGAGCAGAGAAAGAGAGAGGCTGATTCACTCTCCAAATGCGAACACAGGGCTGAGCCAGGCCGAAGCCGGGAGCCCAGAACTCTGTCTGCGTCTCCCATGGGGATGTCAGATCAGAGTACTTGAGCCATCACCTGCTGCCTCTCTGGGTGTGTGTTAGCAGGACACTGGAATCAATAGAGCTGGGCTCCAAGCTGGACACCCTGACCTCCCAGGCAGCACCTTGGCTGCCGTGCCAAGTGACAGCCCTGGTGGGGGAATTGTTTTCCTGAATATTTCATTAGTTTCTCATTTGCAGTCTGTGAAGTTAGTCCTGTTGTGTGTTTGTAGCTTTGTTAAGTTCTCATGTTCCGGGGTCGACACTGGCTCACTGGGTTAAAACCCTAGCCTGCAATGTCAGCATCCCATATGGGTGTCGGTTCAAGTGCTGGCTGTTCCACTTCCAATCCAGCTCCCTGCTAATGGCCTGGGAAAGCAGCAGAGGATGGCCCAAGTGCTTGGGCCCCTGCACCCACGTGGGAGACCCGGAAGCAGCTCCTGGCTTCAGATCAGCTCAGCTCCGGCTGCTGCAGCCAGCTGGGGTTTGAACCAGTGGGTGGAAGCTTTCTGTCTCTTCCTATTTCTGTAAATCTTTCAAATAAATAAATCTTAAAAAATAATTCTCATGTTCCTCTTTTGTTTGCTGTTCAAATGTATTATTTCTTTTTAGTTTTGTTTTATTCATTTGATTATTAATAACTGGTTAGGAAAATTGTAAGTTTTTGATTTGTTTATAGGTTGAAGATTGCTGGGAAAAAGGAATGAAACCCAGAAAATGTATGAAATTGTTTTTGGGGGAAGGAGCTACAGGATCATATTTGTGGCCTAGAACCTACACAACATGGGCTGAATGTTAATGAAAATATACAGTGTTTTAAAACAATCTTATTTTTTAAGATTTATTTATTATTTGAAAGGCAGAGTTACAGAGAGAGAGAAAGAGGGATCTTCCATCCGCTGGTTCATTCTACAGTTGGCTGCAACGGCCGGAGCTGGGCCGATCTGAAGCCAGGAGCCAGGAGCTTCCTCCAGGTCTCCCACGTGGGTTCAGGGGTCCAAGCACTTGGGCATCTTCTGCTTTCCCAGGCCACAGCAGAGAGCTGGATTGTAAGTGGAGCAGCCAGGACTTGAACCAGTGTCCACATGGGATGCCGGCACTGCAGGCAGCAGCTTTACCCGCTATGCCACAGCGCTGGCCCCTTAGAACAATCTTAGATGGGTACTTAGTCCCGACTAAAGGGTGGCATTGAGGCAAGGTTGTGTTAGGATTCCTGTCAAACTTCTGATTCTGTCCCATTAAAATAAATGCTCACTGCTTTGAAACCTGAGGTTACCTCCCCCCACGCCCGCAGACGATCCTCGACGCCATCAAGCCCTACTGCAAGGACGGGGAAGACATCTGGAAAGCCTCGCGCTTCAGGGTCATCATCACCACCTGCAGCAGTGCTGGCCTCTTCTACCAGATAGGCGTGAGGTGAGCGCGCAGAGGCACGGCCGGGGACCTGCAGGATGGCCAGCACACAGAGGCCTCCGCAGAGCCAGAGCCGGATGACGAGGAGGGCAGGGGAGGCGGAGCTGGCACTGGAGGCCCAGGCCCAGCGGCCGAGCCCCGGTTCAGCAGGAGCCCTGAAAGGCTTTTGAGAAGAGGGGGTGGAGCTTCAAGGGGCACTGGGCGGTCCTGCAGGGGAACTGCTGGGCTCTGCCAGGTCAGCCCCGTGACAGCTCTCCCAGGTGGCCGTCTGTGCAGGAGCTGGATTGGGAGTCCCTGGTTGGAACAGCCCTTTGAGGACCACTGGGGTCCTGAGGCTGGGGATGCTTGGGAGGTGCAGAGAGCGGTGTCGTGCGGGGAAGCAGCCGTAACAGCTGCGGTGGGCTCGGGGTGAAGACAGGCACACCTCGGGAGGGTGCATCGTGTGCTGTGTCAGCTGAGACTGAGTCGTGACGGGGGCGATGTCACAATGTCCTCGTCTTCCGTGGGCTGGGCATCGCTGCAGGAGGCCGGAGCTTGAGATCTGCAGATCCGGGCCTCGTCCGCCCACAGTGGGGCATCCGGGGCTGTGGGCATAAACTCTGTCCAGTGTTGGGGTCAGGGGGAGGAGGGCTCAGGCTTGGCAACCAAATTGGGTGCACACCTGGGGCCTGTCCTGCCAGCCCTGACTCTGAGCCGCAGGGGTCTTCTGCCCCCAGCTTGTTTCCTCGGGCCTAGCAGCTGGCTATAGTGAGGGTCCATACAGAGGCTGGCCCGACGTCCTCTTCAACTCAGGCCTTGGTCTGTTGGCTTGGAAGGCTGGGCAGTGCCCCCACTGAGAGCAGCTGGGGAGCAGAAGTCGGAGGAAAGGAGCAGATGGAGGAGCAGCCTGTGCCGACTGCAGCACCTGACTGGCCCTGCCTGTCACGTGGGGAACAGAGGCCCACGGAGAAGTAGCCACGGGCCTGCCGTCATGGCTGTGCAGTGCCCTTAGTTGCCACGGGGACATCCCGTGCTTTGCCCACACCCAGCCTCACCCCTTGTTCCTTCCCATTTTTTTCTTAAGGGAAGAATTTAAAAATTAGTGTGAGAGCGCCTGTCTGCTGCTCACTCCCCAGATGCCTGCAGAGGCCAGAGCTGCTGAAGCCAGGAGTCCGGAACCAGGCCAGGTCCCGAGTGAGTGGCAGGCATGCAGCCGCTCGAGCATCGGCCTGCGCTAGCGGGCGGCCGGAGCGAGCAGCCAGATCGGCATCAAACCAGGCACTCCGACATGTGGCTGCCTTGGTGACTAGGCCAAATGCCCAGCCTAGATGTGAATATTTAAGCAAACACAAAAGTACTTCATGCAGTGTGTGGGAAATGCCATTCAGAGTAGGTTTGCTTGTTGAAATCCACGTGTTTGTGGAGGCCTCAGGAAGTTCGTGGGAGTGCGCATCATCCAGCATCTGTACGGTGGCCCCGCTGTGACCCCACGGTATTGAACGTGACTTTGCCCATGTTGTTGGCACCAGTTATAAGACAGTTTGGCAGAAATTACCACTGAAGTCATCTTTTGACCCTAGAATTGGACATTTTACCCACGTCTTTGTGGACGAGGCTGGGCAGGCGAGCGAGCCGGAATGCCTCATCCCCTTGGGGCTGGTCTCAGACGTCAGTGGTCAGGTGAGGACTGTGTGCCATGCATGCCGTTTCCCACAGTGCTGGGGCCTTGGTCCTTGGGGGGCAGCCACAGCCTTACAGGGGTCAGGACAGTGCCCAGGACCTGATGTTGCTGGCAGTGGTGGGCTGTGGTGCAGTCACAGATCTCCTTCCTCTGGACCAGGAGGAGGCAGGCCGCTCTGTCGCACTCACTCCTGCTCACTCGGAAGGCGGGACCATCCTGGGCAGTGGGGACGCAGCGGTGGGGTCAGGAACTGGGGTCCCGGCTCTCTGTGAGCTCCCACATGCCCAGGGGCGTAGACAGGTGGTAAAAGGTTCAGACCTGTCGGACACGGAGGTGGTTGAAGCCTGTGGCCTCGGAGATGGTCAGCATGGCTGGGCCTTGTACCTGGATGGAGCATCCGGGAGAAAGGCCGGGGGAGGGGCCTCTGCCAGGGCCAGGCACAGCAGGAACTGGGAGACCGGTCTCGCGGCTGGAGCTCACGCAGCTCTGCAAGTTTAGGGGAGAGAGCCAGCTGCAGCTTGGGCCGGGAGGGGCACGTGGAGGCAGCTCACGAAGGGGCTCGTGTCTCAGGCCTGTGCGGTTCTTCCCCACCTCCGTGGCTGCCATCAGGCTGCCCAGCCACGCCCTCCTGACCCCAGCAGCCAGAGTGACCCCAGGGGCCCTGCTGCCTGTGTGACCGCCAGCGCTCCCCGGCTGCCCTGGGTGGGTGGGAGGCGGGAGGCTGCCCTGCCCGTCACCTGCTGAGTCCCCTTTTGTGCTGCAGATCGTGCTTGCCGGGGACCCCATGCAGCTCGGCCCAGTCATCAAGTCCCGGCTGGCCATGGCCTACGGGCTGAACGTGTCCATGTTGGAAAGGCTCATGTCCCGGCCAGCATACCTGAGGGATGAGAACGCTTTCGGTGCATGTGGTGCATACAACCCCTTGTTGGTAAGTTCCCAGCACAGGTGGTGCCGGGTGCAGGCCGCCAGGCGCAGGTCAGCTGCTGCCGCACAGCTCGGGGCTCCCCTGCCCTCCTTGTCTACCGAGTCGTGTCCTGGGCCTAGAGAAGACAAGTGAGGATTTTCCTACCTGCAGCAGAATCACCTGGCCCCTTCAGGCTTGTTCGTGTTGGCGCACTGTGCCCTGTGCAAGGGCTCCTCGGGGAGGGTGTGCCGCTCTGGGTCCCCTGCGCCACACACGAACCACCGCCCCCTGTCACTGCTCAGGGCTGCTGACTGGGCAGGCTTCCAGCTGTCTGAGGTGCTGCTGAGAAAAGCAGGGAGTCACCTTTGTAATCTTTCCTAAAAGAGAAGGCCTGCCGGAGAGAGGCTGTCAGGAGGGTCCCAGTGGTCTCCTGACCTGCAGCGCACATCCTGCAGCTCCTGGCTCGCCTGCTGCCCGCTGCCTCACCCCGAGTCCCCAGCAGCCCCAGCACGCTGCACTCACGAACGTTGGGTGTGCAGAGTCCGGCGGTCACAGGGAGCCAAGCAGCGTTCTCTGAACTCGCATCTAGAAGCAAAGCCGATGTCCACGTGGGCTCGTGGCCAGCATCACTGGAGACGGGAGGGGCGGCCGACGACGGACAGGTCCACTTGGAGCCTGCTGCTGCTGTGGGCAGTGGAGCCCTCCCCCCGCTGAAAGTCCTGAGGGGCAGGGGTGGAGCCCAGGCTTTGTGGAGGGGTAGGCTGTCTCGAGGTGAGGAAGACCCTGTGAGGGCCACCCCCAAGAGAGACGCCTGCTGTCCGAGCGACGTGGTCCATCGGCAGGCTCAGGGGGCCCCTGCTGCCACCCCAGGACGAGACGGCGGCTGTGACATCTGCTGGGCCCAGCGCGGGCACCTGAGCTCCGTGCTGCCTGCTGGAGCTGCCCTGTGCTCATGGCCTGTGCCCCTGTGCCCCTCGTGCTGCTGCCGTCCCTGGGGACATTCCGCAGGGCCCACCTGTCCTGCAAGCTCTGTGAGCCCTGGTGCAGTGTGCCCCTCCCCCTCCCATCACCTGCACGCCCAGGTGAGGCACGCTGTCGGGATGCTCGGCCAGCCTCAGCGTTTTGATTGGCGTCTTAGGCTGACTTGTGAACTGAAGCTTGTTCCCCTGAGTCGGGAGTCACCGGGCCAGGGGCTGGCATTGTGGTGCAGCAGGTAAAGCCACCGGCTGTGACACCAGCGTCCTAAGTACGTGCTCGTTCATGCCCTGGCTGCTCCACTTGTGATCCAGCTCCCTGCTGATGGTCTGGGGAAGCAGCAGAAGATGGCCCAAGTGTTTGGGCTCCCTCCTCCCATGCGGGAGGCCTGGATGGAACTCCTGGCTTTGGTGTTCAGCGCTGGCCCTTGAGCCATCTGGGAAATGAACCAGTGCATGGAGGATCAATCTCTCTTCTCTGTAACTCTGATTTTCAAGTAAATATTTTAAAAAAGAAGTAGCAGGGCCAATGGGACGAAGGAAGAACTCTGCGAGTGAATGCCTCACGCCACGGGGTTGTCATGGTCCCCAGCCTGTCCATTGTCCTGGTATGTGGCTGTACTACAGCTGAGCAAGACAGGGCTTCGTGTGCAGGCTGGAGTTGCGAGACTGGGTCCAGAGAAAAGCCTGGGGCCTGTAACGGATGTCCGGGTGTCCGTGCCAGCCCCTCGCCTGGCGGCCAGGTTCTGTGTGGCAGGGGCCACCTGCCTCCTTTGAGAGACTCGGCTGCATCCAGACCCGGGAGGGGCAGGAGGGCCTTTCTTGTCTCTGAAGATGGACCCTTGGTTCAACAGCTTTCCGGGGGGCTGGCTTTGAGGGCAGGGGACAGCAGCAGCAGGGCTGCCCCGTGGAGTGGACACTGGCAGGGTTCCCACACACCCTCTCCCTGTGGCCAGGCCTGTTCGAGTTGCCAACATCTGTGGCCGCCTCCTCCGCACAGGTGACGAAGCTGGTGAAGAACTACAGATCCCACTCGGCCCTGCTGGCGCTGCCGTCCCGGCTCTTCTACCACAAGGAGCTCGAAGTCTGTGCTGACCCCGCAGTGGTGACCTCTCTGCTGGGCTGGGAGAAACTGCCAAAGAAAGGCTTCCCTCTCATCTTCCACGGCGTGCGGGTAAGCGGTGTGCACAGCCGCTCGGGACTCGCTGTGTGGGCAAGGGCCCGAGCTTCGACTGTCCCAGTGTGTGCCGGGGCAGGCTCAGTGCTGGTCTCTGAGGGCTAAGAGGCACTGACAAGGGGCTGTTGACCCTCAAGTCTGAGCACTGACCTCTCCTGTCAGACAAACTGTGCCCAGAGAGAGCCACACGGGGGTGGCCGCAGGACAGCAGATGGGTGCTGGGCTCCCTGAGCTGGGGAGGAGCTCCAAGCAGCACTCAGAGGCAGGAGAGCTGGGACAGTGCAGGTCATTTGCTCAAGGAGCCCAGTCACGTGAGAACCCCGTGTGGGGTCGCCACAGGCCTGAGCAGCCCCTGGGACGTGAGGGGCAGCAGCAGGCTAGAGCGGCCCCTCGCCGTGGCCTCAGGAGAGGTGGAGCCAGGGCTCAGTGGCCCAGAACTCAGGTGACTTGCGTTTGGAACTTGGTTGAAAGCAGCAGAGGTTAAGTTTTGTATCAACCCCTAAGAGACAAGGAGCTGGTGTCAGGCACCCCCTTCTGCCTGCAGCGCCACCTCCAGTTGCACAATCGCGGACACAGCTCACATAGCTGCCTGCCCACACTCGGCTTCTCACTGAACTCCACGGGGGGAACATCCATTAGGGGTCTGTCCAGAGTGAACTCACCCCCACCAAGGGTAGGAGGGGCTCCCAAGAGAAGCGGCACCTCAAGAAGGGTGCCCGGGGGGCCGTCTTCACTGGTTGGCCAACACACTGGAGCCTTGAGGTGCATTTCTGCCCCCAGGAATGCAGGTCCCCACTGCCTGCCTGGTTTTGCCATCCTCAGAAGCAGATGAGACAAGCATGTAACCTGGTGGCTAGAACACCTGCATCGCACAGCACAAGTCCTGGGTTCAAGTCCCAGTGCAGTTCTTGGCTCCAGCTTCCTGCCAGTGCAGACCCAGAAGGCAGCAGGGGACAGGCTCCTGCCACCACAGGGAGCCCTGGATTGAGCCCGTTTCTAGTTCCTGTGGCCCAGCTCCTGTGGGCGTCTGAAGAGTGGCCAGTGTGCTTGTGCACTCGCCCACTCGCTCCCCCACTCCCTCTCTGCCTCTCAAATCACAAACAGGACCTGGATCCAGCTGTTCCTGAAGCTTTATCGCTCCTTAGAAACCAGAGGTTGTGCTGGAGGGAGTCCCTCTGCTGCATCTGGAGGAAGCCCCTGAGCCATGCAGGGGCGGCTGCATCTGGAGGAAGCCCCTGAGCCATGCAGGGGCGGCTGCAGCGTGCGAAACAAGATGGGGGCTCCCCCAGGCGGGGGCCGGTGCCCCCCAAGTTCCTGCCTGAGCAGTGCAGGCTGAGTCCAGGTCACCTGGGCGTGGAAACTCGCTCTGGAACAGAGTTGGGGCCGGTGCTGTGACTCGGCAGGCTAAAGCCACCGCCTGCAATGCCAGCGTCCACGTGGGTGCCAGTTCAAGACCTGGCTGCTGCACTTCCAGTCCAGCTCCCTGCTAACGTGCCTGGGAAAGGAACAGATGGCCCAAGTCCTTGAACCCTTGCACCCACGTGGGAGACCTGGAAGAAGCTCCGAGCTCTGTTCTGGCCCAGCCCTGGCTGTTGTGGCCGTCTGGGGAGTGAACCATGGATGGAAGACCTCCCTTCCTCTCTCTGTCTCTCTCTGCCTTTCCAATAAATCTAAAAGAAAACCACCAGAGCTTTACAGAGTAACATGAATCACTGAGCCCACAGGTGACACGTGCTGCCCCCACCCCTTGAGAAGGGCGGGCTCCCGTGTGCCCTCCTTAAGTGCTGTGTCCTCCCTGCCGGTCACGAGGCCCATCCGGGTGGCTCTCACAGCCACTTCCTCCTCCCTTCTCTTCCTTGAAAAGGGTGGGTTTTTTCTTTTTTTTTTTTTTTTTTAAGATTTTTATTTATTTATTGACAGAGTTACAGAGAGAGACAGACAGAAAGGTCTTCCATCTGCTGGTTCACTCCCCAGTTGACCGCAACAGCTGGAGCTGCACCAATCCGAAGCCAGGAGCCAGGAGCTTCTCTCAGGTCTCCCACATGAGTGCAGGGGCCCAAGCACTTGGGCCATCTTCCACTGCTTTCCCAGGCCATAGCATAGAGCTAATCAAAGAGAAGCAGCCAGGACTAGAACAGGCGCCCACATGGGATGCCGGTACTGCAGGTGGAGGATTAACCTACTGCGCCATGGCGCCGGCCCCGAGACAGGTGGTTTTCTTAACTAATTTCTGAGTTGTGGAGAATGTTTTAACCACCGATTTTTTAGTTTCTGTTTATTAAGTGTTGGTTGAAGACCTTGGGTTTTTTTTGTTTGCTTGTTTTGTATTTTTTAATATGGTCAATTAGGTGTCAGCTTTAGTGGATGCTCTGTGTAGTCCTTTTGCCGTTAGCCTCGGAGACGGCCCCCGCTCCGCTGCACCCTGGTCTGCATTCTATCTGCTAGGAGCTCCCCCGTAGAGAAAAGTAGTGAAGTCTCACCTTCAAATTGGGCTTTAAAAATGCATAAAGTGTATTTGTGTACCTGGGAGACAGAGCATCAGAGAGAGGGGGAGACAGACAGACCTTCACATTGGTTCAGTCTCCAGATGGCTGCAACAGCCAAGGCTGGGCCAGGCAGAAGTCAAGAGCCAGGAACCCCATTCTGGTCTCTGACCTGGGTGGCAGCGACCCAAGCACTAGGGTCGTCTTCCACTGCTTTCTCAGGTGCTTCAGCAGGGGTTGGGTCAGACACGGCACAGCTGGGACTCACAGCAGCGTTCAGATACGGGATGCCAGCGTGCATCCCGCTGAACCACAGCACTACTCCAGAAATTGTACTTTTTTATCCAGTTCTGTCTTACTTTCTAGCCCTTGTAGCCTCGTGGGTTTTGCTTTCCCAGGCACATTAGCAGAGACCTAGATGGGAAGAGGAGCAGCTGGGACTCGAACTGGTGCCCATATGGGGTGCCAGCACTGCAGGCAGATGCTTAGCCCACTGGCACAGCACGAGACCCCATGGTAACCATTTTTAGCTGTGAAACTCAGTAGTATTAAAGTATATTTCATCAGTTTGTAACCAGCCTGCAAAACTTTTTCATTTTGCAAAATCCTTATTAAGCCCCCCTGTGCCCTACTCCAGCCCCTGCACCCACCATTCCACCTTGTGTTTCTGAGAACTTGATTCTTCCCGTTGCCTCACGTGAGTGAGTCATGCAGTGTCGGTCCTTCTGTGTCTGGTACAGTGTCCTCAGTGTGTGTGAGTGGTGCGTGTCAGAATTTCTTTCCATTTAGGACTGGCATTGTGGTGCAGCAGGTTAAGCCATAGCCTGCAAATGCAGGCAGCGCCTATCAGAGCTCCCTTTCAGACCCAGCTCCCTGCCGATGGCTCAGGAGGGCAGTGGATGATGGCTGTTGTGGCCTTTTAGGGAGTGAACCAACAGATGGAAGGTACCTCTGTGTCTCTGCCTCTGTCTCTCTTAATCATTCTTTTTTTTTTTTTTTAAGATTGATTTATTTATTTGAGAGGCAGAGTTACAGACAGAGGGAGAGACAGAGAGAGGTCTTCCATCCACTGGTTCACTCCCCAGATGGCCACAACGGCCGGAGCTGGGTCTATCCAAAGAAAGGAACTAGGAGCTTCTTCTGGGTCTCCCGTGTAGGTGCAGGGGCCCAAGGACTTGGGCCATTCTTCACTGCCCTCCCAGCTGCATTAGCAGGGGGCTGCATTGGAAGTGGAGCAGCTGGAACTTGAACCGGCGCCCATATGGGATGCTGGTGCTGCAGGCTGGGGCGTTAACACCCTGTGCTGCTGCACCGACCCCTCATTCTGTCTTTCAAATAAAATTTAAATGACTAAATTTTCCTTCCTGGGGCCAGCACTGTGGTGCAGCAGGTTAAGGGCCTCACTTGCAGTGCCCTGGTTTGAGTCCCAGCTGCTCTACTTCCAATCCAGCCCCTGGCTAATGCCCCTGAGAAGGCAGTGGGGAATGGCCCAGGTCCTTGGAGCCCTGGAAGAAGCTCCCAGCTCCTGGCTTCAGAAGGGCACAGCTCCGTCCACTGCAACCATTTGAGGAGTGAACTAGCAGGTGGAGGACAACCCCCTCCCCGGTATGCGTGTATATGTGAGTGTCTAGCTCTTTCAAGTAAATAAAAAAGAATTCCCTTCTTTTTTCGAAGACTCTGTGGCGCCCCGCTGCTTGTGGACACGTGGGCTGCAAACATTCGGGTGTTTTTACTGAAGCTCTGTGAGCACGGAGGGACACGTGGCTCTGAGGTCCTGCTTTCACTTCTCTGTGGGGTGTCTTCTCAGATACGGAGCTGCCGGGCCACGGGGTAGTGCTGTGTGCCATGGCTGTGCACGGGGGTTCTGGTTTCTCTGCTCCTCCACCAGCTCGTGTTGGTTCTGGGGTTTCATAGTGGCCGCCTTGGTGGGTGAGAGGTGATAACTCAGGTGGTTCCCTAATGACCAGTGACGCTGAGCAGCTTCTCCTAGGCCAGCTGGTCGTGTGTCATCTCGGGAGAAATGCCCATGCGAGTCCTCTTTGTCGTTCTCTTTGACTGTTTAACTCATTTATTGGAGAGGCAGAGGGAGAACAAGCTCCCATCCCTGGTTGACGCCACAGAGGTGCACAGCAGCCGTGGCTGGGCCGAGCCAGAGCCAGGAGACGGGAGCTCCATCCGGGTCCCGACGTGAGCAGCAGGCCCCCCCCCCCCCCCGAGTGCTTGCGCCGTCACCCCTGCTTCTCAGGTCTGTGCTGCAGGAAGCCGAGTCAGCAGCCAAGACTTAACCCACGATGGGGACAGGAGCGCTTTAACTGGTGTCCTGACTGCGAAACCGATGCCCACTCTGGGATTTTTATTTTTATTATTTGACAGAGTTATAGACATTGAGAGAGACAGAGAGAAAGGTCTTCCTTCTGTTGGTTCACTCCCCAAATGGCCGCTACAGCTGGAGCTGCACCAATCTGAAGCCAGGAGCCAGGTGCTTCTCCTGGTCTCCCATGGGGTGCAGGACCCAAGCACGTGGGCCATCCTCCACTGCCCTCCCGGGCCACAGCAGAGAGCTGGCCTGGAAGAGGAGCAACCGGGACAGAACCCGGTGCCCATATGGGATGCCGGCTCCGCAGGCGGAGGATTAGCCTAGTGAGCCGCGGCGCTGGCCCTGGCATTTTATTTAGATTGTCTAGTTTATCTGCTCAGTTGTTCCTGTATCTCTAGCATCATACCCCCCAAGAATCAGTCTCCCCATTTTGTGAAGAGGTGTATAGATTTCAGCCTGCATTTAGCTCTTTGGTCTGTTTTAAATTTTGTATGGAGGTATAACTTCGTTTTTTAAAAAGTGTTTATTTTCATTTAGTTGAAAGAGCAACAGGGACAGAGACCTTCCACCCACCGGGTCACTCACCAAATGCCTACCCACAGCCAGGGCTGGGCCAGGCAGGGCCAGGAGCCTGGAACTCCATCCAGGTCTCTCACATGGGTGCCTGGCACCCAAGCACTCGAGCCATCACCTGCCACCTCCCAGGATGCACTAGCAGGAGGCTGTATTGGGGGCAAGGGAGCCGGGACTCAAACCAGTACTCTGATGTGGGAGCAGGGGTCCCAAGTGGCAGCTGAAACGCTCGCATCACAACGCCTGCCCCTGGCTTCATTCTGGCACACGTGGGAATCCAGTCTTCTCAGCTCCACTCACTGCAGACGGTCCTTTCCTCCCTGAGTGGACCTGGCACCCCTATCAAACCCGTTGGCAGGGCTGGCACTGTGGTACAGTGAACCGGTTAAGCTGCGGTCTGCAGTAACAGCATCCCAGTGCTGGTTCCAGTCCTGGCTGCTCCGCTTTGATCCAGCTCCCTGCTAATACCTGGGAAAGCAGCAGAAGATGGCCCAAGTCCTTGGGCCCTGTACCCACATGGGAGACCCCAAAGAGGCTCCTGGCTTTGGCCTAGCCCCGCCCAGCTGTTGTGGCCATTTGGGGAGTGAACCAGCTTGTGGAAGATTCTCTCTGTCTCTCTTCCCCTCTTTTTCTCTTTCTCTAACTCTGCCTGTTTGGTTTTTGTTTTTTGTGTTTTTTTGTTTTTTTTTTTTGACAGGCAGAGTGGACAGTGAGAGAGAGAGAAAAAGGTCTTCCTTTTCCATTGGTTCACCCCACAATGGCCGCTGCGGCCAGCGCAGTGCGGCCAGCACACCGCGCTGATCAAAGCCTGGAGCCAGGTATTTATCCTGGTCTCCCATGGGGTGCAGGGCCCAAGCACTTGGGCCATCCTCCACTGCACTCCCTGGCCACAGCAGAGAGCTGGCCTGGAAGAGGGGCAACCGGGACAGAATCCGGCGTCCCAACCAGGACTAGAACCCGGTGTGCTGGTTCTAGCTTATTGAGCCATGGTGCCGGACTCTGCCTTTCAAATAAATAAATAAACCTTTTAAAAAAAATAAAAAGGGGCCGGCGCTGTGGCGTAGCTGGTAAAGCCACTGCCTGCAGTGCCAGCATCCCATATGGTAGCTGGTTTGAGTCCTGGCTGCTCCACTTCTGATCCAGCTCTCTGCTATGGCCTGGGAAAACCCACATTGGAGTACCTGGTTTGGTTCCCAGATCCGATCCCTGACTCCTGCTTCCTGCCCGTGCAGACCCTATGAGGTAGTGATGATAGCTCCTGCCAGCGTGTGGGAGGTGGGATAGCATTCCCAGCCCCTTTCTGGATCTAGGAAGTGAACTAGCAGGTAGGAACTCTTATTCTCAGTTTCCATCCCTCCCCCCATAATAAATTTAAAAATACATGAGTCATCTGTTCTCCAGTAAAAGCTGCTTGAGATGTGGCCATAGGGTTGGCTCAGAGAGCCCAGAGCTGGAGGTGGGAGTGGGTGAGGGCCTCAGCGTGCGGTGGGAGCAGCCAGCCCGGGGCGGGGCCTTACTGCAGCCACTCAGCAGGCGGTGCTGCCTGGCTCACTGTGGACCCGTGTCTGGCCACCTTGACGGTTCCCTCTGTCCAGCGTGCGGCCATCCATGCCCTGTGTCAGGGCCCTGCTCTTGGCCGGGAGACTCCTGTGAGTCCTCCCCAGGGCCCCTCCCTGAGGGAGCGCTTCCACAACACCACCCGTGCCCAGTGTTCTCTTCCTGTCCTGGCCTCTGTTGCAGTGTTGAGTCCGGCTGTGATGCAGTTACTTCATGACATCTGCCCTGGGTTCTGCAGGGGGCTGGGTACCCAGGTGTTTCCTGTCGTTGCGTATTCGGCTCCGGGACCACGGGCCCTTGGTTAGCATTGTTGAGTAAACGAAGTTTTCTCTCCTCATCAACCCAGGGCAACGAGGCCCGTGAAGGAAGAAGCCCCTCGTGGTTCAACCCGGCGGAGGCTGTGCAGGTCATGCGCTACTGCTGCCTCCTGGCCCGCAGCATCTCCAGCCCCGTGTCTGCCAGCGACATCGGCGTCATCACGCCCTACCGGAAGCAGGTGCGTGCTGCAGGGCCACGTAGCCTTGGTTTCTGGGCTCAGGGAGCTCTGTGGAAGGTTTCCAAAGACAGAACCACACTTGAGTGATGCAAAGAGGTAGACCCGCTGCCACCCACAGCCTGTGCCAGCAGCTGCCGCGTCCCTAGGGCCATCTCAGCGGCCCCCTATGCCTGCATGAGGACGACGCAGCACCCTTGATGCGGGACTAAGCCAGTGCTCCCCAGAGAAGGCACCCTGGGCTCCTGCAGAGCAGCCACCCTGCTCCTCCTCGTGAAGACCGTCTGGGGGACATGCCCCATGTCCTCTGAGCAGACACTCCTCACGGCTCCCCAGGAGCTGTGGGGTCAGAGGAGCTGCCCACGAGCACATGCAAGTGTCTTGGCCATCCCACCTTACAGCCCCAGAAAGAGCCCCCAAAAGCAGAACACGATGGATCGTGTAGACGGCCACCAGGAGGTCCCCTTCCCTGTGCTAGGAGCTGAGGGGCCAAGCCTGTTTCCCTTGTGATGAGCCGGAGCCTGGTGAGGATACTTGGTCCTCCCAGTGGTGAGGAGATGTGGCCCGGCCCGGGAGGAGCACGCCTGCCTGCGGTTTGCACCAAGTTCAAGTCCAAAGCCCTCTCTTAACTGCCAGGCGGGTGCAGACGTGCGCCCTGTACTAGCAGCAGCCAGGTGCCCTGGGCGGGTCCCTCACGCTGGAGAACAGGACAGTACCGATTCCTACATCATCTTCTCCTGTTTTACTCTTTCCCCATCAGGGACCAGCCTTACCTCTTGGTTGGTTCTCCTGTACTTTTCTTTTTTTGAGATTTTTTTTTTTGAGATTTTTTTTTTTTATTTTTTTTTTATTGAGAGAGGGAGAGACAGAGAGGTCTTCCATTTGTTGGTTCACTCTCTGGATGGCTGCAACAGCCAGAGCTGAGCCAGGCCGGAGCCAGGAGCCAGGGGCTTCTCTGCGTTTCCTGCATGGGTGCAGGGCCCAAGCAGGGGCCATGTCCTGCCGTGTTCTCAGGGAGCGTGATCGGGAGTGGACCGGCACCCACGTGGGTGCTGGCGTCATGGCCAGTGGCTTACCTTGCTAGGCCGCGCCGTGTGCGTGTGTTTGTGGGGTGGTAGGAGCGGAACACATCCTTGGACGTGGGCAGCAGCTGTCAGCGCCCGCCTGCCTCTGCTTCCTTGCGCTGTTCATAAATCCAGCTCTGCCCACGGCTCTCCCAGGAGAAAGTCCTTGCACTTGGAAATGTGGGAAGGAGTTAACGCTCAGCCTCGGGCGTTCGGGGCGCTCACTGCGTGTTGTTTCAGACCGAAAGACCCGCTGGGGGTTTCCTGTAGGGCCAGGCCATGACAGTGAGTTCTTGCAGTCCTGGCTTATCCAGGAATGTCCGTCCTTCTCCCTGGCCATGTTTGTTCTTATCCACTCAGCGTCGTGACCGTGTTATCTGCTGGCCCTGGGCTCTGGAGTCAGAGATGTCAGCTGGAGGTCACTCTGTGGTTCTCCATGCAGAAGTGGTTTTGCTTTTTTTTTTTTCTTTAAGATTTATTTATTTAATTGAAAGAGCTGCAGAGAGGAAGAGAGAAATCTTCTATCCACTGGTTCACTCCCCAGATGGCCGCAACAGCCTGAGCTGTGTCAGTCAGGAGCCAGGAGCTTCCTCTGGCCCACATGGATATAGGAGCCCAAGGACTTGGGTCATTTTCCACTGCTTTCCCAGGCCACAGCAGAGAGCTGGATCAGAAGTGGGCAGCCGGGACTCGAACCGGTGCCCATATGGGATGCTAGCACTGCAGGCGGTAGCTTTACCCACTATGCCACAGCGCACCCCTCCCCCAACCCTTTTTTTTTTTTATTTATTTTAGGGTCTAGCACTGTGGCACAGTAGATTAATCATCCACCTGCAGCACTGGCCTCCCATATGGGCGCTGGTTCTGGTCCTAGCTTCTCCTCTTCTGACCCAGCTCTCTGCTGTAGCCTGGGAAGGCAGCAGGGGATGTCCCAAGTGTTTGGGCCCCTGCACCTGTGTGGGAGACCCAGAGGAAGCTCCTGGCTCCTGGCTTTGGATCGGCGCAGCTCCAGCCATTGCAGCCATTTGGGAAGTGAACCAGCAGATGGAAGACCTTTCTCTCTCTCCCTCTCACTGTCTGTAACTCTACCTCTCAAATAATTAAATAAAATTTTTTAAAGATTTATTTATTTTACTTGAAAGAGTGACACAGAAAAGGAGAGGCAGAGAGAGGTCTTCCATCCTCTGGTTCACTCCCCAGTTGGCTGCAATGGCCGGAGCTGTGCTGATCCAAAGCCAGGAGCCAGGAGCTTCTTCTGGGTCTCCCATATGGGTGCAGGGGCCCAAGGACTTGGGCCATCTTCTACCGCTTTCCCAGGCCATAGCAGAGAGCTGGATAGGAAGTGGAGCAGCCAGGACTCAAACCAGTGCCCATATGGGATGCCAGCACTACAGACGGTGGCTTTTACCCACTACGCCACAGTGTCAGCCCCTAAATAAAATATTTTTTAAAATATTTTATTTATTTGAAAGGCTGAGTTAGAGGGAGAGAGAGAAAGTGAGCTTCCATCCTCTGGTTCATTCCTCAAATGGCCACAATGGCCAGGGCTGGTTCAGACGAAAGCCAGGATCCAGGAGCTTCTTCTGGGTCTTCCAAGTAGATTCAGGGGCCCAAGCACTTGGGCCATCCCCCGCTGTCTTCCCAGCCGTATCAGCCAGGAGTTGGAGCAGAAGTGGAGCTGTAGGGACTCAAACCAGTGCCCAGACGGGAGGCCAGTGCTGCCGGCGGAGGCCTAGCTGTGTAAGCCACAATTGCCACAATTCCAGCCCACTACGGTTGGTGCAACGCGCCGATCCGAAGCCAGGAGCCAGGTGTCTCCTGGTCTCCCATGTGGGTGCAGGGCCCAAGCACCTGGGCCATTTTCCACTGCCCCATTCTCCACTGCCCTCCTGGGCCACAGCAGAGAACTGGACTGGAAGAGGAGCAGCCGGGACTAGAACTTGGCGCACATATGGGATGCCGGCGCCGCAGGCGAAAGATTAACCAAGTGAGCCGCGGCGCCGGCCCCCACCTTGCTGCTTTCAACATTGGTCTTTGGATTGCAGGTTTCCTGTGGCGTGTCTGGCTGTAGATCGTTTTATATTTATCTTTCCTGTGGTGTGTCTGGCTGTAGATCTCTTTGTATTTATCTTACCTGAGGGTCTTTGAGCTTCTTAGATCTATAGATAAATGGTTTTTACCAAATTCAGGAAGTTTTTTTGCCATTATTTCTTCACATTTTTAGTGTCATTTGTCTCTCTCTCCTCTCCTTCTGAGACCCTTCCCCCTTTACATAGGTTGTTTGCTTGATATTTTCCCACAGGTTACTGTGGCTCAATTTTTGTTCAATATTTTATTTGTTGTTATTTGACTTGAATAGTTTGAGTTGTTTTTCCTGCAATGTTTTTTTTTAAAGTATTTATTTGAAAGTCAGAGTTACACAGAAAGAGAAGTCTTCCATCTGCTGGTTCACTCCCCAGTTGACCGCAACGGCCGGAGCTGTGCTGATCCGAAGCCAGGAGCCAGGAGTTTGTTCCAGCTCTCCCACGTGGGTGCAGGGGCCCAAGCACTTGGGCCATCCTCCACTGCTTTCCCAGGCCACAGCAGAGAGCTGGATAGGAAGTGGAGCAGCCGGGACTCAAACCAGTGCCCATATGGGATGCCGCCACTGTAGGCAGCGGCTTTACCTGCTACGCCACAGCGCTGCCCTGCAGTCTTTTTTTTTTCAATTATGCTGGTGTCTTTACCATTTTCTTAACCACCAGACCACACACCCCATCCTGACTTTTGTTTTGTTTTTAAGATTTATTTTACTTATTTGAAAGTCGGGGTTACACAAAGAGGCGGAGAGAGAGAGATCCTCCATCCACTAGTTCACTCCCCAAATGGCCACTAGCGCAGCTGTGCCAGCTGGAAGGCAGGAGCCAGAAACTCCACACGGGAGTCAGAGGCCCAGGCACTTGGGCCGCCATCCGCTGCCTTCCCAGGCGCATTACCAGGGAGCTGGATTGGAGCAGAGCCCTGGCACTTGATAGGGCGTCAGTGTCACAGGCGGCGGCTTAACCTGCTGCAGCACAGACCTGCCTGTTCTGCCGTCTTGAATCTATAACTGTCCGAGGGTCATGTCCGGACACCCGTTGTAAGCTGAGAATAGAGTAAGTAGAAAGTGCATTCCACCCACCTAACCTACCAGATGGCGCGGCTCGCACGGCCAGCGCCTCGGTTACCCCGGTGGCCATAAGGCTGCCCGGGAGTTGCCCAGCCTCTAGGAGACCGTGCCGTGTATCAAGCCCAGGAAGAGGTCCAAGTTCAGAATTCGGTTTCCACTGAAGTGTGTCCCTCTCACAAGCTCACAAAGTTGCGAAGTCAGCAAGTGGAACCTCCGTGAGTCAGGGCCTCTGTCTCCTCCCTGGGAATCCCCGTGTGGCCGTGCCCTGCGTGGACGTACACGCGGTCCCTGCACTCTGAGCGCTGAGCAGCAAACACGCTTCTCACTGGTGTTAAAGATTGATTTTTTTAATGTATTTATTTACTTAAAAGAGTTACACGGTGAGAGAAGGTGAGGCAGAGAGAGGGAGAGGGAGGTCCTCCATCCTCTGGTTCACTCCCCAGATGGCCACAATGGCCAGGTCTCCCACGCGGGCGAGGCTTTAACCTGCTGTGCCACACAGCACGGCCCCAAAGATTGATTTATTTTATTTGAGAGAGAATAGAGAACAAGTGGCAAAGACAGAGAGAGAGGTCTTCTGTCTGCTGGTTCACTCCCCACATGGCCGCTGGGTCGTGCCGATGCTGGGACATCTCACCTCCGAACTGGGTGGGGGTTCCCTCCCTGCCATGGCCTGTGGAACCCGGCTCTCCTGGTAGGTACCGATCCCCACCCCCAGTCTGTGCGAAGCGTGGTGGTTCTCAGCTCTTCAGACGAGAGGAAACACGGGACAGAAAAGCAGAGTTGCACACTAATTGTACTTGGACAGATGTGTCCCATGCGGTCTTTCATCTTTATTTGTGTCTGTTTCTAAGGTGGAGAAAATCAAGATCCTGCTGCGGAACGTTGATTTGGTGGACATCAAGGTGGGGTCGGTGGAGGAGTTCCAGGGGCAGGAGTTCCTGGTCATCGTCATTTCCACGGTGGGGACCCTGGCCGCCGTGCCTGGGCCCGGGTGCCCTGGGGTGGCGCGGGTCGAAAGGCAGGGGGCGGCAGGGTGGAGGCTGCTGGACCCTGGTGCCACCTGGGCGGTAGCCCCAGAGAGCTCGCCCGGAGACGACCAGGAGACAAGAAAAGTAGAAGGGGTGCAGGAGGAGACGGTAACCGCCCCAGCGGGGCTCAGGGCGGGCCAGCGGGAGGCCCCGTGTCGGAGAGGAGCCGCCAGCCACACTGCCCACAGCGTCTGTGGAGAGCTAACGCTCAGCACCCTCCTTAGTTTTAACTCACCCTTGTTAGTACAAGTCACGTGCAGGTAAGTTACAAAATCCAGTACAAAAGACAAGAGTCCCCTCGAGCCCTACCCCCGGGGACACCCTGGCACTGGGTCCCCACGGCAGAGTGGGGGTGAGGCTGTGCTCCCCGCTGCGACCCGGCTGGCCATGGCCTGGGAGCAGCTCGCGACGCCGTTGTGTCCGCGCTCGTGTCTCTCAGGTGCGGTCGAGTGAGGACAGATTTGAGGACGACCGCTACTTCCTGGGTTTCTTGTCCAACTCTAAAAGGTTTAATGTGGCCATCACCAGACCGAAGGCCTTGCTGATAGTGCTGGGAAACCCTCACGTCCTCGTCAGAGTGAGTTCACGGCCCACACAGGTGCCACTGGCTCAAGGAGAGTGTCCAGGCCTCCCGACTGAGCCCTGACGGCCTCCTCGTGTGCCCCCGCAGGATCCCTGTTTCGGGGCCTTGCTGGAGTACAGCATCACCAATGGCGTCTACACAGGGTGCAACTTGCCTCCCGAGCTGCAGGCCCTGCAAACGTGAGTTCCCGAGGCAGGGGCTGTCCCATGGCCCTGGGCCCGCCTCCTGCACAGGGACAGCCCTCTCCCTCCTCCTCCCTCGGCATGGGGAGGGCGTCGGCCTCCCTTGCGGTCTAAACAGGTGAACGGGGCGCCCCTGGACAGCACGAGCGCTCAGCCGCACTGGGAGCTAGACTCACTGCCGCCCTTCCCCCCTGCAGCTGACGGCCCCGCCCAGCGTGCCAGAGCCACGGGGGCCGGACAGGCGGAAGCGGATTGGAGCTCAGTGTCTGACAACCAGAGGTGTGCCTCACAGCCGGACCCCTGGGCTCTCCACCGCGCTGGGGTCTGGGGTCATCCCAGTTTCTCTGGCTCCCGCTGCTGATTTTGGTTCACTCCAGCCTGCTCCTGCCACTGGGCAGTCACTGCCGCCCCCCCACCACCAGAATAAACCCTCAATGGCCCCAGCTTCCTTTCCACCTGAAATGTGCTGTGTCCATCATGACCACGGTGGTGTGTGGCCTCCGATCCCTGCTGGCCACAACCTTTGGGGACAACCTCACTGCCCTCTGTCCTGAGCCGGCTTTGTGCCAGGCAGCCGGCAAGGACTATAGGCAAGGGGTGGGCGTGCAAAGCGCAGGCTCTGAGAAGCTCTGCTTGGGGAGGGGCTATCAGCTTGGCTGCTCTGGGCCCCAGTGCTACTGGGCAGGGCCTGTGCAGAGACCCCTTCCCGTCCCCTCTGACCAGAGCAGGTCCGGCCATGCCCACGCGGACGCCGAGCTCGGAGCTGTGTGGTTCCGTGGCGAGCAGTTCTGTGAAGCAGCTTCCTGTCCTTGGAGGCTGCCGTGTGTGTCGGGAGACAGGACCAGACCCAGAGCTCAGCCACGCGGAGAAGGCTCGGCGGCAAGTCTGGGAACCGGCGTGGCAGGAGGCAGGGCCATGGCCTGGGCTGGGAGAGGCTGCCCACACGGGCAGACGGCTGGGGAGTGAGGGCCAACCCGATTCTGCCTGCCGTCCCCACTGTGAGGTGCACTGGCCAGCACGGTCCCCGACACGGCCACGGGCCCACCCCACCCCCAGATTCACTCCACGGAGGCCTGCACACCTGACTGGGGAGAGGAGGGCGCTTCCTCCCGGCAGGCGCCCCGCTGTAGGCCCCGTGTTCTCAGGAAGGCAGCTGGAGTTGATGTGCCAAGGGGGTGCGTGCAGGCGCAGGCAGGGCCCCCGGACAGTGGGGTCATCTGCCCCCAGTGCTGGGAGCCAGGTAGGACGCCACCGGCAGTGGCTGGGCCCTGTCCTCTGGCTGCAGCCAGTGGGACAGCTTCATGCCCTGCAGCCCCAGCTGGCGAGAGCGCGGCGGTGCCCTGGCTCTGGAGCGTGGCTGCAGCTGTGGTGCTAAGGGAGCCGGCCCCGCTCAGCCCAGGGAGGGGCTCAGTGCTGAGGGGGCAGCCCCTCGGGAGGTGGGAGCTGCCCATCCTGAGCAGCCTTGCAGTGTCTCTCCCTTGCCCCATGTCCAGGTGCTGGGTGCGTCCCCACAGGGGCCTGCGCCCCCTCCCACAGCATCTGCCCCGGGGCACCAGCCCTGCCAAGGTGGAGCACCACACACCCGCTCACTGGCAGGTCCAGGAACAGTGCAGTGGTCGGGCTTGGCTGTGGCCTGACTGAGCAGCCCTGCACGCCAGCTCCCAACATCTGATAACCGGGTCAGGCGTTCGGATCAGAACCGGCCAGGTTTGCCGTGAGGAGCTCTGGTCACGGCAGCATCCAGGGGCGGCCCCGGGTGGACGTGGGGCGTATCCCCTGAGGCAGGTGGCCGGGGCCCGTCTTGTCCACACCGGCTTCCCTGCCCCCAGGCGATTCCTGGCCCCCTGCTGCCCGGGGTGACCGCCCTGCCCCCAGAGCGCGCCTCTGCCACGAAGCTTTTTCATGAGATGTCCCACGTGCTCCTGTGCCCATTGTGGCAGCTGCCCAGCCGTGTGCAGTGTCCACGGCCCCTGGCCCTTCTGTCAGGGACACACATGCTGATTCCAGGAGGTCGCTGCCCCGCTCCCCCTGGGAGGCAGGAGTCAGGAGGACTCAGCTTCCTCCCATGGCGCCTCCGGGGCAACCCCTGCAGAGCAGCATGGCTGGTGGAGGCTGGGTCCCGGGGGCAGCCTTGAGTCTCAAGGGACGAGGACGAGGGGTGGCCCCACTGGGTCTGGGCCACGCCGAAGCCAGGAGTGGAATCCTGTCCAGGTCTCCTGCATGGGTGGCAGGGGCCCTGACACGGGCATCTTCCAGTGCTCTCCCAGGTGCATTCGCGGGGAGCTGGACCGGGAGTGGAGCAGCCAGGACTCACTACAGATTGTGGGGCTTAACCCGCTGTGCCCAGAGCATGACCTCATGGCCACTCTTGGCACACACTGAGGGTCCATGAGGATTTTGTACTTGTGGGCAGGGTGGAGCACCAAACAGCAGTGGCCACACAGGAAACCCCCCACGTGGGCCCCACGTTCCCGTCACACAGCCAAGCCGTATCATGAGTTACGATGAGGTTACCAAGGTAGCAGTGAGCACTAAACCCAGCTTGGGCTCTGAGCACTGCACCTCCCCGCCGCCCCAGTCGCCCCCGCCCTCTGGCAAAGCTGGCCCGCCCGTCAGCTGGGGGCTGGGAGGACTGGCGTGAGGGTTTGTGTCCACCAGGGCAGCTGAGGGGGAGCAGGGAGGCAGGACTCGGGGAGGGCAGGGGCCCAGGGAGGGGAGGCAGGAGCTCGGCTGCCTGCAGCTGCAGAAGCTGGGGGGTCTGACGCGTGGTGTGGGTGTTGGTCGTCGTCCCACCTCGAGGTCTTGCCCAGCAGAAGCCCAGCACGGGAGCTGCCTTGCGTCTGGGCCATAGGAAGGCTGCACCTTGTGCTCACCTGGGCAAGGGCCGCCGTCTGCCGGTCCATGGAGTCGCAGTGGCCGGCACCTGGGCAGGGAGCATCGGCAAGAAAGGGACAGCCCAGCACAGGCAGTCCCACGCCGGCCCTGAGGCTCTGCTGGGGGCGGACACAGGCCCAGCCAGGCCGCGCTCTGCCCGGCCCTCACCTGGCACACAGCACAGCCCCAGCTCTTGCCTCAGGATAATCAAGAGAACTGGGGTCTTGGTAGAAGGAGCAGGCTGCTGGGTCCCCAGGACCTGGAATGTGCTGGTGCCCACCCAGAGACCTGCACAAGCCAGGGGATGCCAGACCTGGACAGGAAGCAGCTCCTGGGCTGTGCCCCCAGCGTGCCAGCACACACAGCAGGGTCAGGCCCTCGAGGAAGGTCAGGCACAGGGACCAGAGCTGTGCCTGAGACCAGCAGCAGAGGAGGGTCCAGGGTCCCTGCGCTGCTGGCTCAGGCTCCAGCCGCGCGCTCACATCCTGCAGGGCACCGCGTGGGTGGTGGTGGGAGGAGGTAGCTTCCAGGGCCAGCAGGGACTGGCTGTCACCCAGAGCCCCCGGCCCCTTCTGGCATCTCCCAGGGGGTGCCTAGTGCCACACTGCCTTGTCCTCATTGGTCATGGCCTGAGGATGACCTGCCCCCCACAGCGGTTCTGTCGGTGCACGGCATTCCACCTCCTGGTTCTGTGGTCAGAATCCAGGAACAGCTTGGCTGGCCGCAGGACACGGTGAGTCCGGGCCGGCCACTCTGTGTGCTCCATGATGTGTCACTCAGCCTGGTGCCGGTGTGACGGGGCGTCCACACCTCCTCCACACGGTCTGTGTGGGTCGTTGGGCCTTGGGGGCAGGACCCTCCCCCGCTCAGGAGCCAGCTGGACGCCCCTCCCCCACGTGGTTTTCACAGCTGGACGTTCGGTTCCGTCCCATTTCCCCCACAGAATTGTCCCCTAGCACAGAGTGTGCCCGGAGAGTGTGGGTGTCCCGGGTGTACCCTGTTCCTTTGGGCACACCACCCCCACACACGAGGGTGTGAGCTGGTGGCCAGCTCCGGCCAGTGAAGCCCCACTGCGTGGAGGCTGCTCAGTTGCAGTGAGGATGCCAGGAGCCCACTGCCACCCTGACACCCACGTGGCAGCCTGGCCTGTTCTGACTGCTCAGGCCACTGCCTGCATTTGTGAGCCCACAGCCCACGAGGGTTGTTAGACTTACTCTCATAAGGGCCGGCACTGTGGGCAGCAAGCTGAGCCTCCGCCTGCAGCACCGGCATCCCACGTGGGCGCCAGTTCAAGACACGGCTGCTCTTCGATCGAGCTCCCTGCTGGTGGCCTGGGAGAGCAGTGGAAGACGACCCAAATGCTGGGGCCCCTGCTCCCACGTGGGAGACCTGGAAGAAGCTCCTGGTTCCTCACTGCCGATGGGCCCAGCTCTGGCTGTTGGGGCCATTTGGGGAGCGAACCAGTAGATGGAAGACCTCTCTGTCTCTCCCTCCCTCCATCTGTAACTCGGCCTCCTTAAAAAAAAAAAAAAAAAAAAAAAAAAAAAAATTTATCGGCCGGCGCAGCGGCTCAATAAGCTAATCCTCTGCCTTGCGGCACCAGCACACCGGGTTCTAGTCCCGGTCGGTTGGGGCGCCGGATTCTGTCCCGGCTGCCCCTCTTCCAGGCCAGCTCTCTGCTGTGGCCAGGGAGTGCAGTGGAGGATGGCCCAAGTGCTTGGGCCCTGCACCCCATGGGAGACCAGGAGAAGCACCTGGCTCCTGCCATCGGATCAGCGTGGTGCGCCGGCCGCAGCATGCCGGCCGCGGTGGCCGTTAGAGGGTGAACCAACGGCAAAAGGAAGACCTTTCTCTCTCACTGTCCACTCTGCCTGTCCAAAAAAAAAAAAAAAATTAACATCGTAAGTGCTCCTGAGGGGCGTCTGTGTTGCCAGTTCCATGCATAACTAAACATGGATGTCACGTGACCTGGAGGGTGTCTCTGGTCTCCATGACAGAAGTAAGAGCTGAGAAAACAGCTGCTTAAATAAGCGGAAATGGATGTTGAGGTTTTATTCTTTGCTTTCATTTTATTTGAAAAGCAGAGACAAAGAGAGGGAGACGGAGATCTTCCATCCTTGGGTTCACTCCCCAAAAGCCCCCCACAGCCAGGGCTGGGCCAGGCTGGAGCCGGGAGCCCCCCCCCCCCCGGCCTTCCAGGTGGGTGGCAGGAACCCAAGTACTGGAGCCATCAGCTGCTGCTCTCCGGGGTGTGCGTCATCAGGAAGCCGGAATCGGGCGGAGGAGGCGGGACGCTGGTGACTTGACGCCCGCCTTGGGAATGTTTTGCTGGTACCCTAACTCAGTCTCAAGACTGTGTCGGGGCCACAGTTTAACACATCCCGGAGGGCAAGCTGCTCCAGTGAGGCGGCTCCTTCCCGAGCCAGGACCTGGGAGGAGCGTCCTCCGGGCCGGGCCACTCTGTGTGACAACCGCAGCGGCAGGCCCTGTTCCCCACGCATCCTCTTGGGAGGGCAGCAGAGCCGGGGCCCCGCAGGACTTGAGCCCCTGTCCAGGGTGTCATCCACCTCTGCCCCTCTGCACAGGTTCCCTCCCGGCACCCATCTAGACCCCCACCCCAGCCCGGAATGAGAGCGGCATCCAGTGGCCACTGAGTGGAGCAGCAGGTGCTAGGGGCCCCGGGCCAGGTCTCGGGTCTGCCCGGCCCTACAGGCCTGCCCCGGGGCTCTCAGGGGCTCGGTCACAGCCAGCCATGGGGCACCATGCGAAACTGGTGGTCAAAGGCCCGGCACCCACAGAGCCAACTCGGTCACACCTGGAAGTCAGCAGCGTTCTTGGGCACTCAGTGCCGGACACGCTTCAGAGAGAAACAGGTGCATGCAGGAAACCGCGTCGCAAACCAGTGCAGGAAGACCCCTGAAGGGCGGCTTAGAGATTTTTATTGCTATTTGAGAGACATCTCCTGTCTGTCGGTTCACTCTGCAAACGTCTGCAACAGCCTGGGCTGGGCTGGGCCAGGCCAAACCTCATAGCTGGAACTGCATCCAGATGTCCCAGGGGGCGGCAGGGACCGAGCGCCTGAGCCATCACCCGCGGCCTCCCAGGATCTGCTGTAGCAGGAAGCTGGAGTTGGACGCGCGGCCGGATATGCGATGCAGAGGTCCCAAGCAGAGCGTCTCAACCAATACATCAAACACCCACCCGAGAGACTTAATTCTGTCACAGGGTGTAAAGAAGCCGTGTGTAGACTGCAGGTGGTCCAGTCACAGGCCTGGGGCTGAGCGAGGAAGGGCTGCGGACCGTGAGCCGGCGCTCGGGCGGGCCTCGTGGCGCGGCGCTAGCGGCTTGGGCACCTGCTCCCGCGTCCGCTGTGCTGGTCCCCTCCAGTTTCTCCGCTTTCTCTACAGCTTCCTGCTAATGCTTCCGGGAGGCGGCGGAAGGCCGGAGCGCTCGGGCTCCTGGCTCTGGGCGGCCTGGGTCATCTGGGGACGTCGGGGTTATCTGGGGGCGGCCACCATCCCCGAGCTACGTGGGGGGCAGCGGACACGAGGGAGCGGTAATACAAGCGGAGCCAGGAGCGCCGGTCCCCCAGTGTGCCCAGCCAAGGGGTGCGCAGCCCCGGACCGCGCGGGCCCGCCCCGAGCGGGTAGAAAACACTGGCGCGCCAGGCGGCCTCTGCGGATGGATTAACCGCGACCGCACCCAGCGCCTTACAAACGCGGTGCGGACGGTCAGCTCCGCCGGGAAGGGGTCGGGGGGCGCGGACGCGCCGCGAGGTGGTGGGGTCCCGACCCACGCGTCAGGACGCCCAGGGGCGGGCACCCTCGGGACGCCTGCGGACGGAGAGCGGAGCGGGCTGCGGCGGCTGCGGGAGGGCGAGCAGGCGGTGCCAAGGGACGCGCGGGCGCCGCGGAGCCTGTGCGGGGAGGGGGCGTCCGGTCGCCACGCCCATGCCGGCCACGCCCCCGGGCAGTGGGGGTCTCCGCGCCCCGGCGGCGGGGAGCGTGCGGGACAGGGACCCCGCCGTGGGGCGCGACTCCCGGGCCGTCCGGCGGCTCTAGGCGCCCGCACCGCGGCAGGTGAAGCCTCGGGCTCCGGCTCGGCCCGTGAGCCGGGGTTAGCCGACCGGTCCCTGTGCGTTCTCTTCGCTCAATTCAAAAAATTTTTTTTCTGCAAAGTCATCGCCCGCACCGCATCTGCGTGGCGGGAGGGGGCGGAGCCACGCCGCGGAGCCGCCGCAGGTAAACAGCCCCCCTCCCGCGCGCAGAGCGAGGCCTCGGCCGCAGGGACAGCGGCGCTCCGCCGGCCGCCGCCCCCGCCGGGAGGGACGCGCCAGGCGCGGGGCCGGGGCTGCAGCGGAGGCGGCCGCCCCGCACCCCGCACCCCGCACCCCGCGGGGGCGGCGGCGGAGCGAGCCCGGCCCCGCCGCGGGCCCCGCGCCCCCGCTCCTGCGCCCCCGGCCCCGCCGCGGGCCCCGCGCCCCGCGCCGCCCATGCACCACCTCCTGGAGCAGTCGGCGGACATGGCGACCGCGCTGCTGGCGGGCGAGAAGCTGCGGGAGCTGATCCTGCCCGGCGCGCAGGACGAGAAGGCGGGCGCGCTGGCCGCGCTGCTGCTGCCGCTGAAGCTCGAGCTGCCGTTCGACCGCGTGGTCACCATGGGCACCGTGCTCGTGCCCATCCTGCTGGTCACCCTGGTCTTCACCAAGAACTTCGCAGGTGAGGCGGGCCGCCCGGCGGCGACCCCCACCCCGCCCGGCGCCTGGTCCCCCCCCGGGGTGTCGGTCTCCGGGAGTCGGGGGTCACGGACGGCCTGTCCCGCGTGCAGCGGCCGTGGAAGGTCACGGCGAGGTTCTGGGGTGGGAGGAGTGGCCAGGTGAGCGCCTTACAGGTGCTGAGTACCCAGACCCCACCCCCAGGGAGCCGGCGTGGGAATTGCGGGGGCTTCTGAGAAGCAGACTGGTTCCCGAAGGGGAGCAGCATCCCGCACGCCCCGCGCCCATCGGGGGCCTGGAGCCGTGAGGCCTGTGCAACTGCTAGATGGTGGCCGCCAGAGTGGGCTGGGTGCAGCCATGTGCGCATCAGGAGGTGCAGGCGGGGCCTGCTGGTGAAAAGTGACCTGGCCAGAGTGGGGGCCAGGCCTGCAGGCACGCGGGTGAGTGGGCTTCTGGGGCAGGAGGGGCACAGCTGGAGTCAGGAGGGGGCATCCCCACCTGCCGCCCACGCCTCGGGGCCTGGGCATCCCCGGGCCGCCTCGGGGGTCCTGTGCACCCCAGATCCCTGGGCTCCTGGGAGTCGCCATAACCGGGACAGGAGGTTATGCTTGGACAGCGATGGCCAGGGTTGGGCATCTGACAGACCGGACAGGAGGCAGCACACACCACCCTGCAAGCATGCGCACACCCAGGTGTGCACAGGTGCGCTCAGGTGTGCAATGGGTTATCTTCCTGCGGTGGCCACGAAAAGCCTGCTAACCAGGGGGATTAGACCAGCAGAAGTCTGAGACCAGGGTGTGGGCCCCCAGGGGTCTTCCTGCCCCTCAGCCTCTGGTGGCCAGGGGCAAGCCCTGGAGCTCCTCCCCGTGGGGGCTGCGTCCCCCATCTCTGCGTCTGTGTGCACTCAGGCGCCCTCCCAAGGATGCCTCTCCTGGGGGTTGGACCCTGCACCCCTCCTGACATCTGCAAAGACCTCGCAGGTGCCGGGTGGGCAGGACCGTGGTGTGTCGTCTTTGGGACACAGCCCCCCCAGGACAGGCAGGTACAGCAAGGCAGGCCCACAGCTGGGCACTCGGCGACCCCACCTGCGTCAGCACCTGTGCCCACCTGTCCCTCATGCCCTGGCCCTTCCCCTGCCACTCCAGGCCTCCGTGTGTGGGGAGGCTCCGGCACTTGGACAGGGCTGGCCTCCGGGCTGTAGCAGGTGGGTGCTGAGTCTCCGGTGACCTGGGCTGAGATTCCCCAGGGAGCTGGGGGTTGGTGGAGGCCTCCAGGTAGCTGCTGTGTGGGGATGGGCGGTTGCGTGCAGTCGCAGGCGGCAGGACAGGAGCTGCCTGGACACTGTCTACCCCGAGCTTGCGTCTGACCTGAGTCACCCTTGGTGCCTCACAGAACCTGGGATCATCCAGGGTGCCCCCGGGACGCATGTGGCTCCTCCAGACGCGATGCAAATCGGGGCGCCTTGCAGGCGGCAGCCACACGTGGCCCTGCCAACCTGGGGGCCCGTGGGGTGTAGGAGGGTGTGTTCAGCCGCTCTGGTGCAGTCCATCAGGGACCATGGGCCAGGTTCTGTGTGGGTCCATCGGTCTGCCGAGCTGCTGTGGGTGAGCCTGGGCTCTTGGGGGGCTGGGGGAGGTCCAGCGAGCAGGTCCAGTGTGCAGGTGCCAGGGCAGACTGCCCAGGGGACACTCCCTGTTTGCTCATCCAGGACACCAGGTGAGCTCGTGCCGTCGCCTTCCAGGACCTAGCAGCTCGGCCTCGGGACACTGTGGGGTGGACCACCCAGGGGCAGGGTGAGGTCCTCCTGAGGCTCCCGGCTGTGCCTCCCGCCTCTTCCCTGGGCTCCTGGGCCTCCACCCTCAGACTGCTCCTATCAGGACCATTGTGGTCACCTTATCCCCCTGGGTAGCCCAGGACCTGACCACACCTGAACGGAACAGTCACAGTTCTGGGGGTGAGGCCGTGGGCAGCCGTGGGCGGCCGTGTATCCCACAGCAGCCTGCAAGGCCACTGTGTCAAGCGGCCTGAGAGCAGAGGGTCATGAGCAGGTATGGGGGCGACGGGGTGGGGTCTGGTCAGCAGGTGAGGGCAGCCGGCCGGGACCAGCTCTGCTCTCTTAGGGGGCACCGTGGGGCCGTGCACTGCCAGACCGCGGGGTGGGGGCAGTCGATGCACACGGTGGGGCAGAGACGTGCTTGGGCTGGTGGGACCCTGACACTGAGCAGGGCTGGGCTGGGCCCCGTGGCACAGCAGTGGCACCCGCAGGAACCGTCAGGGCTCTGAGGATCCTGTGCCAAGGGCCCAGGCAGGCTCCCAGCTGCTAAGGGGGTCCCTGCATGTCCTCTGACGGGGATGGCCAGGGTGCCCCCACCACCCACACAGCACTGCCCCCCAAAGCAGACTGCCTGGACAGGGCAGGCCCCTGGGTCTCCCTCTAGCACACCCATGGCAGTGTCTGTCTGAGCTGGCCCCCAGCTCAGTGGCCACTGCCCATTGTCTCACTGGGCCGGGCCCTGCCCTCCCACGGGGCCCCTGTGGCCAGCAGGAGTGCCAGGGACCACCACGGGGGGAGCAGCTGGGGGCAGGAGGAGGCCCTGCTGCTGTGGCCCTGTGCCCTGCGGCGCCGTCGGCAGCAGCTGGGGAAGCAGGGCCAACGCTGCACCGCTGCGGACGGGGCTGGTGGGGCCACAGGCTGTGCCGCCCCCCACTGTCATTCCCCCAGGGCCAGGGCCAAGCAGGCCAGGCCAGGGGGGAGAGTGTCGTTCGTCAAAAAGACCAAGCACGAGTAAACGTGAGGGCAGCGACGCCTTCGCCTCCCTGGGGTTGCTCTTCCCCGAGCCCAGCAGCCATCAGGTCCCCCAGCCTCCCACCTCCACCCACAGCCAGCCCCGGGCTCTCGTGGGCACGTAGATGTGGTCCCTGCCTCACGGAGCCCCCATTCCACCTGTCTGAGCAAGGCTCACCCCAGCCAGCCCCTGCCCCAGGGCATCTGGGACCCAACAGCACCTTCAAGTGGAGGCTGGTAGCCCAGGGGCGGGCGTGTTCTGGCCCCCTGGGGCTGGGGGTGCTGGCCCGACCCATGGAGGAAGGTGCGTGAGGGCCCACGCCTGACCTGGCCAGGGCCCGGGCCCTGAGCCCTCCGGGTGCCTGGCATTGGGCTGGGCGCAGCTGCAGGCAGCACCTCTGACGTCCCCTCCCTGGGGGGGAGACGGCGCAGCCGTGGCTGCGTCTCCTGCACTCCGGCACTCTACAGGCGGGTCCTCCCCAACCGTGCCTGCCCAGGTCCAGGGCTCCTGGGCTTTCTCCCCCAGGGCAGGGGGTCTCGAGGACGGGGACCTGGGTCCAGCTGCACTGCTGGAGGAGACCCCGGGGGCTGTCTTGGTTGTCTCTGGGACTCGGCTTCTCCTGTGCACGTGGGGCCTAGGGAGAGGAACTCCGTCCCCAGGGCCAGCCCCTCAGCCCGCCTTGGTCAGGTCCTCTGCGGGCAAGCAGGCCTGGGCCGCGCCAGGAAACAGCAGTTCCTGCAGGAGCCGGGCAGCGGTGGGGTGGGGGCCGGAGTGGGAGGCCTCCGGCGAGGGGCCTGACCTGCACCCTTCACCCCAGGCCAGCCCCTTCTTCCCACCCCAGCCCGTGTCTCCTCTCTGCCCCCAGAGGAACCCATCTACTGCTACACCCCTCACAACTTCACCCGCGACCAGGCGCTGTACGCCCGCGGCTACTGCTGGACGGAGCTGCGGGACGCGCTGCCCGGTGTGGACGCCAGCCTGTGGCCCTCGCTGTTCGAGCACAAGTTCCTGCCCTACGCGCTGCTGGCCTTCGCCGCCATCATGTACGTGCCGGCGCTGGGCTGGGAGTTCCTGGCCGCCACCCGCCTCACCTCTGAGCTCAACTTCCTGCTACAGGAGATCGACAACTGCTACCACCGGGCGGCCGAGGGCCGGGCGCCCAAGATCGAGAAGCAGATCCAGTCCAAGGGGCCCGGCATCACGGAGCGGGAGCGGCGCGAGATCATCGAGAACGCCGAGAAGGAGAAGAGCCCGGAGCAGAACCTGTTCGAGAAGTACCTGGAGCGCCGGGGCCGCAGCAACTTCCTGGCCAAGCTGTACCTGGCGCGCCACGTGCTCATCCTGCTGCTCAGCGTGGTGCCCATCTCCTACCTGTGCACCTACTACGCCACGCAGAAGCAGAACGAGTTCACGTGCGCGCTGGGCGCCGCGCCCGCCGTGCGCGTGAGCTGCAAGCTGCCGTCCGTGCAGCTGCAGCGCATCATCGCGGGCGTGGACATCGTGCTGCTGTGCTTCATGAACCTGGTCATCCTCGTCAACCTGGTGCACCTGTTCATCTTCCGCAAGAGCAACTTCATCTTCGACAAGCTGCACAAGGTGGGCATCAAGACGCGCCGGCAGTGGCGCCGCTCGCAGTTCTGCGACATCAACATCCTGGCCATGTTCTGCAACGAGAACCGCGACCACATCAAGTCGCTCAACCGCCTGGACTTCATCACCAACGAGAGCGACCTCATGTACGACAACGTGGTGCGGCAGCTGCTGGCCGCGCTGGCGCAGTCCAACCACGACGCCACGCCCACGGTGCGCGACTCCGGCGTGCAGACGGCCGACCCCGGCGCCGACCCCGGCGCCGACCCCGCGGCCTCCGCCGAGCCGCCCGTGGTGAAGCGGCCGCGACGCAAGATGAAGTGGATCCCGTCCGGCAACCCGCTGCCGCAGCCCTTCAAGGAGCCGCTGGCCGTGGCGCGCGTGGACAGCGGCAAGGCCGACAAGCCCAAGCCCGTGCGCAGGAAGACCACCGACACGCTCATCGCCCCGCTGCTGGACGCGGGCGCGCGCGCCGCGCACCACTACAAGGGCGGCGGCGGCGGCGGCAGCAGCGGCGGGGACTCGGGCCCCGCGCCCGCGCCCGACAAGAAGCACGCGCGCCACTTCTCCCTGGACGTGCACCCCTACATCCTGGGCACTAAGAAGGCCAAGCCCGAGCCCACGCCGGCTGCCCTGCCCGCCTCCCGGAGTCAGGAGGGGGGCTTCCTGTCCCAGGCCGAGGAGCGGGGGCTGGGCCTGGGCGCAGCGCCCGCCAAAGGTAAGGGGCCGGGCCGGGCCGGGCCGGGGAGAGCTGGGCAGAACTCCTTCCCCTGGCCCCAGAGAACCACGGTGGGCAGGGGGCGGGGCTGCAGGTGCATTAGCCTCCAAAGTGGGGACCCTGGGGCGCCCCGAGGGGGAGGAAGGTGGGCCCCGGGGGACTCCGGTAGCTGCTGCTGGCTGGGCAGGGGTGTCCAGGACTGTCCCCCGAGCCGGTCCAGAGTTGGGGGCTGGGGGGAGCAGGGGGAGAGCTCAGCCCCCACAGCGCAGTCGCGTGACGCCGCCCCCTCCCCACTCTCGGCTGCCCACAGATGCTCCGCTCCCAGAGAAGGAACTCCCGTTCCCCGCAGAGCCCGGCAGGGCAGGGCTGCCCCCCGGGGGCCCGTTCCACGTCTGCTCGCCCCCGGCTGCCCCTGCCGCGGCCTCCCTGTCGTCACCAGCTGGCCTGGGCAAGGCCGACCCCCTCGCCATCCTGAGCCGAAATGCCACTCACCCCCTGCTCCACATCAACACGCTGTACGAGGCCCGGGAGGAGGAGGAAGGGGGCCCCCGCGTGGCCCCCGACATGAGCGACCTCATCGCCATCCCCCCCACCCAGCAGCTGCTCATCGCCACCTTCGACGAGCCCAGAACGGTCGTGAGCACTGTGGAATTCTGAGGGGTCAGGGCCACTCTGCATGAGCGCGGCCGCGGCCCTGCGTGGTCTCAGCGCCACGCGCCTCCACTCCCCCCAGTCTCCCTCCACCCGCCGCGGGGCTCGGTGCCGGCCCACCCGCTCAGCGGGGAGCCTGGCCCCTCATGGCATCGCTGTGGCGCCGAGGCGGGGGGCAGCGGCCATCCATCCCGGTGCGGGCCGAGGCCGCCGCCCGCTGCGTCAGGCGCTTGGGCACTGGTGCTGGGCTGTGAGATGAGAAGAGTTTATTTTTTTAGCCAACTTTGTCATGAGCCTGGGCCGCGGCAGGACGGCGAGGGGCCCCCACCTCGCCCCCGGGGGCCGCTGTCCTCCCGCACTCCCACGTGCACTTCCTCCTTGTCGCCTGACACACACTTTATTTTACTACGTACTAACTAATGAGCATCTTGGTCATCAGGAGACTAGGGTGGGCTCGAGACAGATTGGGGTGCGTGTGAGTGGGTGGGAGGCAGGCAGAGCATGCGAGCGTGGGCAAGGGAGCGAGCCAGCGTGCGTGCACGTGTGTGTGTGTGCACATGTGTGTGGGTGCGGGAGTTGTGCAGGTGAGAGTGCGTGAGCCTGCGTGTGGGAGCGTGAGCAGGCCAGAGTGAGGTTCAGATGTGTGCACATGGAGGTGAGCGTGAGCATGTGCACACGTGACAAGTGTGTGACCAGGCGTGTGCATGTGAGCAGCTGTGGCACAGCAGGCGCAGGGCCCGTGTGCAAACGAGGGAAACAGTCCATCGCAATAACCACGCCCCCACCTGGGCCCCCTGCCACCCAGCCGAGGCCCCGCCTCTTCCTGTGGGGGCCCTGGTCGGGCCATCTGGTCCCGCCCCTATTACCTCAGCCACATGGCAACATGACGCAGTATTAACAAGGTAGCACTGAGCGTATCAATAAATACTATTCTGATAACGCTTGTCATCACAGAGGGTGCCGGGTACTGTGGGGTAGGGGCTGCAGGCCCCCCGGTCCCTGCCACAGCCACAGGGAGGCAGGAACACGGAGCTGGCACCCCTCACATCATGGCACGGACCCCCACACACACACCCTGCCAGCTGCTTGGGGCCGGGCAACTGTTGGGGTTCCCTGCCAGGAAGTGGGGGGCGGGGTCCAGGAAGGCTTCCCCGCAGGGGCTCCCTTGGTGTGGTCTGGGGGTGCTCATAACAGCTGTTGTCACCAGGCCCAGGGCTCAGCAGGACAAGGCTGGTCCCTTGCTCTTTGGGCCTAACGCAGAGGCAGCCGGGCCAGAAATCCTTGGGGCTGGAGCCACGGCGGGGAGACCTGGCGGCCCCTCCTTGGCTTCCCTGAACGTGGGTGCCAGGAGTTGGGGCGAGCTGTCCCCGTCCACTGCAGGCAACGCCTCCCTGGGGGATGTCTCCACTCACAGGTGCCTGGAGGAGGAGCAGGGTCAGCAGCTCAGGAACAGCCGGCTGGAAACACTGTGGGCGCTGGGGGGTGGGGCCGCACCAAGCCTGGTTCCTACCCTGGGGTGATGGAGGCAGGTGGGGGCGGGGGCTCTGGGCCTGGGCTTTGCCTAGGAAGTGGTCCACCATCTCTAGGCGCTGGCCGCCCAGGGAGGGACTGCCGTCCCAGGTCAGCAGTGTCCTTGCGTGGTGTCCCCGGCCTCCTGGGTGGCACTCAACACTTCCACAGGAACTCTGAGCACCAGGCCAGCTGCTCGGCGCCTGCCACGGCGGTGGGCCAGGCACAGCAGCCGAGGAGACCCAACGGAACCCAAGTGATGCCGGCCTCGGGTGGAGGTGTTTGCCGAGAGCTGGGACCTCGCCACGGGCACGAGGCTGAGCCCTGCAGCTGGTATCCCCACCCCACCCCCACCCACCGGGGCCCCAGCTTGCCCTGAACACCCCGCATCTTGGCTCAGAGTAGGGGTGGTCCGGAGTCCTGCAGGGGACCCGGTGGTCTGGGCAGTGTGGAGTCCAGCTCTGACTTTCCCAGCCAAGGGCAGTGTGGGGGCGGGGGGCGGGGCACAGCGACTGCCGAGCTGCACGGGAGGCCTTGGGTTCCGCGGAGCCACCGTGCTGTCTTTGGTGGGACCGGGACCAGGGGCAGTGGCCTGCCAACGTCCCCCACCGAGGCCTGTCGAGGGAGAGTGAACTCTCAGCCCTGCGTGTGCAGCTGGCCAGAGCTGCCGGGGGGGCGGTGGCCCAAGCCAGCGCCCTGCAGGTGCTAGGGACACTGCCGACTTACCCTAGACCCTGGTCCTCTGGCTCTGCCTGAAAGGGCGGGGCTGGGCCGGCCCTCTGGGGCCTCCTCCTCTGACCCCCACGCAGGCCCCTGCTTCTCACCTCGCCCCCTCCTCACAAGAAGCCGGCTGGGGACGCAGGCGAGCCTTCCCCTGGGCAGGCTGCCGGCTGAGTCTCTCCCGCTGAGCTCCAGGCCAGCTGCCCCCGCTCTGGCAAGGGACAGGCTGTGGTCGCTGCGCCCGGGCCATGCTGACTCCCCGTCGTGTCCACGTGGGCCTGGGGCGGGGGCTCCTCTGCCCCGCTGTGAACCCACACACTCCTGGCTGTCCCCCGCCTGAGCTGCTAGCTTCTGCCTCGGTCTCCCTGCCGGCCTGGCCCTCGCCGTCCCCGCCCCCGGCCCGGGAGGTCAGTCTCCTGGCTCCTCCTGTCCCACAGCCCTCAGCCCAGGTGAGAGCCTTTGAAGCACCGTGCCCCCCCCACCCCTCCCTGCCAGGGCCGGGCCCTGAGCTGGGCAGGCAGGCAGCGGCCCTCTGGGTGTGGGGGAGGGCTTCCAGGAAGACCCTCAGAAGCCAGCACTGGACCCTTGGTCCCTGCCGGGCCTCTTCCTGCCACACCAGGCAAGTGCTGGGCAGGAGGTGGGAGCTGAGACCTGGCAGAGGGGTCGGGCATGCCTCCTGCTAGGCGGTTGGGTGTGGCCAGCGACAGAGGGGCCCAGGAGGGCAGCAATGGCCACACACTGCTGGCACAGTGGACAACAGTGATGGACAGGAGGTTGACCTGGGGGCCTGGCACCACAAGGGCCGGGTTGGCCTCTCTTCCTGGAATCTGGACGCACCCCAGTCCCCCGGCCAGCTGCGTGGCCGCCCTGCCCCCTGGCGGGGCACACAGGGGACCCCGGGGCCAGGCGTCGCTGATGGCCCTGACTGGCAGGGTCCCCTCTGGTTGGCCGCGCGGGGGTTCCGAGGCACGCCCCGTTCGCTGGGGTCGGAGCTCCGCAGCGCTGGCGCCCCCTCCCCTCTGGCCCTGCTCACGGCCGCGTCCTCGGTGCGCACCGACGGTTCGCGGCACCCTTGGGTTTCGGTGCCACTCAACGCCGCGCCCTCAGCTCCACAGGCCGGGAGCCGCGGCCAAAGGCTCGGCGAGGCCGCGCGGGCCGGGCGGGGCTCGAACCCGCGCCGCCGGCCCAGCCGTCGCGCGCTAGGACCCGGGGGCGCGGGCGGGCGCGCTTCCCGACATGCCGCGCGGCGCACCCCGGCCCGTCCGGCCCGTCCGGCGCCCCCGCCCGCCGGGTCCGCGGGGCCGCATGAGGCCGGCTGAGCAGCGCGGCGCCCGGTGAGCGCGGGCGCGGGCGGGGGTCGGCCCGGGCTCTCGGGGCGCTGCGCGCGGCCGGCGGCGGAGGCGAGAGCGCGGGGCGCCGAGCAGGGTCCGGGGGGGTCTGCCCGGACGTTGGGGTTGGGCGCCCCGCAGAGCCGGACCCCCACCCCCAGGCCTGGACTTGCGCGGCCAGGGGGCCTGCAGCCGCGAGGCCGGGTGGGGGTGGGCCCTGGTGGGCCGGAAGCGGCGTCGCGCTCGCTGCGAGCCGGTGGCCCCGGAGGTCGTGGCGGGTGGGAGGCGTGGGCGAGGTCCGGGGGTCCCTAGGTTCCTGGGCAGGGGGCCCAGCACCCCTGGGGGCGCTCCTGTTGCACCCCTGCCGGACCTGGGGCCTGGGGGTGCGGCTTCAGAAATGGGGGCGCCAGACTGGCACCTCCTGGCCCGGGCCTGCCCAGTCCTGGACCCTGGGCTTCTGAGCAGGCCCAGGGGTGAGTCGGCTGACAGGTGGGGGTCCTGGAGCCAGGGTGGGGTGTGGGAGGCCGCTGCGCCCGGGGAGGGGGCCACTGGGTCTCCGCTCCGGCCACGGCCCAGGTTTGTCCTCTCCATCTGGAGGCCTGAGCCCGGGCGGTGCCCACCCTGGGGCTCCACCCCCACAGCTTCCTGTGGACCGAGCCCCCTCCCCTAAGGCCCCACCTGCAAACCCGAGGGGAACTTCAGAAAGTTCCCGGGAAAACGGCCGAGAGGCGGAACTTTTTGAAATGCACGCGTCGCCCTCCCGTGGGGTTTGGGACACAGGGTGGGTGTGGGCTTGGGCGTAGGATTGGAGGGGGCCGGGGGCCCTGTGGTGCGGACTTCGGGGCTCCCGCGGGAGCCGGGTGTGCTCTCCTAGAAGCCCGGAGTCCACGTGCGCTCACACAACAGGTGCAGCCCCAGCGGCAGGCCTGGGGTCCTGGCATCGGAACGTGGCCCCGCTCCGTGTGCACAGGGGCCAGCTGGCCCTGGGGCCAGGTGCTCGGGGTCCTGTTTCAGCCGGGGTCAGTCCCCGCACTGCCCGGCGGGGGAGGGGGCTCCACAGGGAGTGCTGGTCGGTCCCTCTCCTGTTGGGCTGCTGTGAGCGCCTGGGGAGGGAGAGGCCTGGTCGCTGCCCCCACCCCCGCGGCAGCAGGAACCCTGCCGGTCTGCACTGATGGGCAGTGGGTCCCTGCGATAGCGGCTGTGCCTCAGGTGTGGAAGCCAGGGCGTGGATGTGACAGTCGGAGACAGGTCGTCAGACTCACCGACCCTCGGCACTGGGGGCCTCGGTGGCCTGCTGCGTCCTCCCCTTGGTGAGGGACAGCGGGCCCAGGGTGCTGGCACTGCGGCCTGGCTGTTGTGGGCTCAAGCCTAGCTCGTGGCCGGGCCAGCACCCCTGTCTCCCCACCCCCCATATCTGCACACTTCCCCCACAGCGTCACCACTTGGGCTCAGTTCCTGCCGTGGCCAGCCATCGCTGCAGCCCAGGGGCCGCCTTGGGCACCAAGGACCGGCCCTGGTCCCCGCAGGGTCAGGGGCATCCCAGCCAGGCTGACCACAGGTCTGCGGCCACAGCACGGGGGAGGGGGCACCGAGGCCACGCGGCCACCTTCCATTCGCTGCCGCCTCCCAGGCCTTTGCCCAATGACACAGGATGTTGGCGGCGCGTGCGTGCGTGCGTGTGCGTGTGTGTGTTTTAGTTTTTTTCCAGGCTCGGGCAGCCTGTGCTGTGAGGACAGTTTGCTTCCGCGTGTCTCCGGTCGCCTGCTGGGCTTGTCCTGGGGCTGGGCTCAGGAGGTCGCCAAGCCCCGCCTCCGACCGCACTGGGCAGGGGCGGGACCCCGGTGGCTCTGCCCGGTGTTCAGGTTTCTGTTGGTGGCTGCTTCGGTAGAGCGTTGTACTCTGTGACCGGGAAAGAGACTCCTGGCAGTGAGGGCCAGGGGGCACAGAACAGCCGCCAGCAGTGCTTTGTCACCAGAAACCAGGTGGAGAGGGGGCAGGGGCCTGCAGGGTGGCCCGGTCCACTGGGGCTTGCCTGCCACCCCGAGTCTCCCGCCTTCTCCTGCCCTGAGCCAGTTCCTAAGACAGGAGGCCGTCTGTGCCCGACGGGTCAATTCCGGGCACATCTGTGGGTCCCAGACACCAGACCGGGCTCTGGTTGTGCTGGTCCCCCTCCCCTGCTCAGAGCTGGCCCTGGCCCTGGGGCCCTGGGTGTGCGCTGGTCCCCCTCCCCTGCTCAGAGCTGGCCCTGGCCCTGGGGCCCCGGGTGTGCGCTGGTCCCCCTCCCCTGCTCAGAGCTGGCCCTGGCCCTGGGGCCCCGGGTGTGCGCTGGTCCCCCTCCCCTGCTCAGAGCTGGCCCTGGCCCTGGGGCCCTGGGTGTGCGCTGGTCCCCCTCCCCTGCTCAGAGCTGGCCCTGGCCCTGGGGCCCCGGGTGTGCGCTGGTCCCCCTCCCCTGCTCAGAGCTGGCCCTGGCCCTGGGGCCCTGGGTGTGCGCTGGTCCCCCTCCCCTGCTCAGAGCTGGCCCTGGCCCTGGGGCCCTGGGTGTGCACTGGTCCCCCTCCCCTGCTCAGAGCTGGCCCTGGCCCTGGGGCCCTGGGTGTGCTCTGGTCCCCCTCCCCTGCTCAGAGCTGGCCCTGGCCCTGGGGCCCTGGGTGTGCACTGGTCCCCCTCCCCTGCTCAGAGCTGGCCCTGGCCCTGGGGCCCTGGGTGTGCACTGGTCCCCCTCCCCTGCTCAGAGCTGGCCTTGGCCCTGGGGCCCTGGGTGTGCGCTGGTCCCCCCTCCCCTGCTCAGAGCTGGCCCTGGCCCTGGGGCCCTGGGTGTGCGCTGGTCCCCCCTCCCCTGCTCAGAGCTGGCCCTGGCCCTGGGGCCCTGGGTGTGCGCTGGTCCCCCTCCCCTGCTCAGAGCTGGCCCTGGCCCTGGGGCCCTGGGTGTGTGCTGGTCCCCCTCCCCTGCTCAGAGCTGGCCCTGGCCCTGGGGCCCTGGGTGTGCGCTGGTCCCCCTCCCCTGCTCAGAGCTGGCCCTGGCCCTGGGGCCCCGGGTGTGCACTGGTCCCCCTCCTCTGCTCAGAGCTGGCCCTGGCCCTGGGGCCCTGGGTGTGCGCTGGTCCCCCTCCCCTGCTCAGAGCTGGCCCTGGCCCTGGGGCCCTGGGTGTGCGCTGGTCCCCCTCCCCTGCTCAGAGCTGGCCCTGGCCCTGGGGCCCTGGGTGTGCGCTGGTCCCCCCTCCCCTGCTCAGAGCTGGCCCTGGCCCTGGGGCCCTGGGTGTGTGCTGGTCCCCTCCCCTGCTCAGAGCTGGCCCTGGCCCTGGGGCCCTGGGTGTGCGCTGGTCCCCCCTCCCCTGCTCAGAGCTGGCCCTGGCCCTGGGGCCCTGGGTGTGCGCTGGTCCCCCTCCCCTGCTCAGAGCTGGCCCTGGCCCTGGGGCCCTGGGTGTGTGCTGGTCCCCCTCCCCTGCTCAGAGCTGGCCCTGGCCCTGGGGCCCTGGGTGTGCGCTGGTCCCCCTCCCCTGCTCAGAGCTGGCCCTGGCCCTGGGGCCCCGGGTGTGCACTGGTCCCCCTCCCCTGCTCAGAGCTGGCCCTGGCCCTGGGGCCCCGGGTGTGCACTGGTCCCCCTCCCCTGCTCAGAGCTGGCCCTGGCCCTGGGGCCCCGGGTGTGCACTGGTCCCCCTCCCCTGCTCAGAGCTGGCCCTGGCCCTGGGGCCCCGGGTGTGCACTGGTCCCCCTCCCCTGCTCAGAGCTGGCCCTGGCCCTGGGGCCCTGGGTGTGCGCTGGTCCCCCTCCCCTGCTCAGAGCTGGCCCTGGCCATGGGGCCCTGGGTGTGCACTGGTCCCCCTCCCCTGCTCAGAGCTGGCCCTGGCCCTGGGGCCCTGGGTGTGTGCTGGTCCCCTCCCCTGCTCAGAGCTGGCCCTGGCCCTGGGGCCCTGGGTGTGCACTGGTCCCCCTCCCCTGCTCAGAGCTGGCCCTGGCCCTGGGGCCCTGGGTGTGCACTGGTCCCCCTCCCCTGCTCAGAGCTGGCCCTGGCCCTGGGGCCCTGGGTGTGCACTGGTCCCCCTCCCCTGCTCAGAGCTGGCCCTGGCCCTGGGGCCCTGGGTGTGTGCTGGTCCCCTCCCCTGCTCAGAGCTGGCCCTGGCCCTGGGGCCCTGGGTGTGCACTGGTCCCCTCCCCTGCTCAGAGCTGGCCCTGGCCATGGGGCCCCGGGCGTGCGTGGAGAGCGCCTTCCTGTTGCAGATGGGGCTGAGCTTGGAGGGAGGTGCGTAGGGGGTCATCAGCAGGGCCAGGGCTGGCCCAGGTCCGCGTGTGCTGGGCGTGGCCACAGGGGGCAGAGCTGGGCTGTCTTGTTTCATCAGAGCTTTTTCCTCTTTCCTACGGAAGTTGAGAGACGCGCGGCAGCCTTGGGATGAGTGACCTGGGGCAGCCACAAAGGCCTGCGGGGTCACAGTCCCCGGCCCACGCCCAACGCCTCTGGTGCCACCCACGAGTTCAGTTCTGAGGGTGCCGCACTGCTCCCTGTCGGCCGGGAGCTTCCTCCAATCAGGTCCTGCGCCGGACGGCCGTGCCCCAGCTCGTGTCTCGCAGCCTGTCCCCTTCTGCTGGGCTGTCCCTGTCAGGGGTCACCTGCTTCTGGGCCACCAGAGGCTCCCAGAGCCCCTCGTCCTCACAAATGCCCGCTCTGGCCCAGCCAGCCACGTCCAGGGAGAGGCACGCGGAAGCGCAGGGCGTGCACAGAGCTCACTGTGACCGCTGGCCCCGCCCATGGGCTTGGATGCCTCAGGCTGGAGACTGCCCCTCCTGGGCCAGCGTGAGCCCGGCCCCTCAGCTCTGCTGCCCTCCTTTCTGGTTCCTGTGCCTGGACCACCCCACCCCTGGAGCTGCTGGCTCCTGTGTCCACCCCGGCCCTGATCTGCATCCATACCATCCCTGACCTGTGTCCACCCCATCCCTGACCTGTGTCCACCCCGGCCCTCATCTGCATCCACCCCATCCCTGACCTGTGTCCACCCCGGCCCTGACTTGTGTCCACCCCAGCCCTGACCTGTGTCTACTCCACCCCTGACCTGTGTCCACCCCATCCCTGACCTGTGTCTACTCCAGCCCTGACCTGTGTCCACCCCATCCCTGACCTGTGCCCACCCCGGCCCTGACCTGTGTCCATCCCGGCCCTGACCTGTGTCCACCCCGGCCCTGACCTGTGTCCACCCCGGCCCTGATCTGTGTCTACTCCATCCCTGACCTGTGTCTACTCCACCCCTGACCTGTGTCCACCCCGGCCCTGACCTGTGTCCACCCCGGCCCTGATCTGTGTCTACTCCATCCCTGACCTGTGTCTACTCCATCCCTGACCTGTGCCCACCCCGGCCCTGACCTGTGTCCACCCCGGCCCTGATCTGTGTCTACTCCATCCCTGACCTGTGTCCACCCCTGGCCCTGACCTGTCTACTCCATCCCTGACCTGTGTCCACCCCGGCCCTGACCTGTGTCCACCCCATCCCTGCCTTGTGTCCACCCCGGCCCTGACCTGTGTCCACCCCGGCCCTGACCTGCCTCACTCACTCCACTTCGTCTCTTTGCTGACCACGGAGCCACGCGGAACTCCGTGGTGACCGGGAGGGTTTCCTTGAAGCGGCTCTGGCACTGCGGCCTTGTCGAGACCCCTGTGGGCGTCACTTCGCCGCCGTGTCTACTCCGGGTGCTGGTCGTGGTGGCAGTCCCCACCCGCCCAGCTGCAGGCCTGCCACACCCAGGAGGACCAGCGGCCTGTGGGTGTCGGGGCAGGGAGGCCGCGGATCGCACAGCAGGTCCTGAGCTGGGCGCGGGGCTCCGGGTGAGGCCCCTGTTCTGTCTCCTCAGGCAACCCCAGCGGGGCAAGAAGCCGGCCAGCCATGGAAGGGGAGGAGCGGCGGCCGCCTCAGGAGGTGAGGGGCGGCTGGGCGTCAGGACAGCTCGGTCCGGGCAGCTGCCGCGCTGTGGGGTGGGGGCACCTGGGGACGTGGCCACTCAGTCCTCTGAGACAGGCAGGCAGCACCTCAGGGGAGGGGCCCCCCCGGCGCTGTCTGAGGCCCGGGGCTGCCTTCCCAGGTGCGGCTGCGAAGGGCGGGGCCGTGGCTGCAGGGGCCCCCCCGGCATCCGGACACGGAGACCGGCTTGAACTCTCCCTCCACCCTCAGGCCGGCGTGGACCCTGTTGTGACATCAGAGGCTCCGGAGTCGGTGCCCAGGGTGCTCCCTGGAGAACCCCAGAGCCTGTGTATGTCTCCCCAACCTCGACGTGCTTGCTGGGGCCGGAGCCTGGACCGGTGGGGGCAGGAGGGGGCCGGAGCCTGGGGCGGAGGGGGCTGGAGGGGGCCGGAGCCTGGGATGGAGGGGGCCAGAGCCTGGGGCGGAGGGGGCTGGAGGGGGCTGGAGGGGGCCGGAGCCTGGGCCGGTGGGGGCAGGAGGGGGCCGGAGCCTGGGGCAGAGGGGGCCGGAGCCTGGGGCAGAGGGGGCCGGAGGGGGCCGGAGCCTGGGATGGAGGGGGCCAGAGCCTGGGGCGGAGGGGGCTGGAGGGGGCTGGAGGGGGCCGGAGCCTGGGGCGGTGGGGGCCGGAGGGGGCCGGAGCCTGGGGCGGAGGGGGCTGGAGGGGGCCAGAGCCTGGGCCGGAGGGGGCCGGAGCCTGGGGCGGAGGGGGCTGGAGGGGGCCAGAGCCTGGGCCGGAGGGGGCCGGAGCCTGGGCCGGTGGGGGCCGGAGCCTGGGCCGGTGGGGGCCAGGCCCGCCAGGAGGCGGCACCCCTGTGGCCCCGGAAGCAGTGCCTTGGGGCCAGGGTGCCCCCAGCTGCAGCTTCTGCTAGAAGCCCCGCCTGGCAGCGGGGGGGCCCCTGAGGGGCTGAGCCGTAAGGCTGGGAGGGGGTGAGTACAGCAGGTGCCCCTCGCCTGAAGGTGGGTGCTGCCCTCTGCCGCCCGAGGCCCTTCTCTAAGGCAAACCCTGATTGGAGCTGAGCCGGGACTGAGCCCCTCGCGGGCAGCGGGCCCCCCACAGGCCCCGTGCTTGCTGCCCTCCAGTGCAGCCGAGGCACTTGCCCTCATCGGAGGGCCCGCAGACGTGGTCGGTTGGCCTGTGTGGTCCCGACAGCCCGAAGCGTGCACAGAGCAGGCTGCCAAGGGGGGTGGCCGTCCCGGAGCCGGGCCCCAGCCCCCCATCTCCCAGCGGTCACTGCTGCCGTTGCAGCCGACGTGGACGCCTTCAACCTGCTCCTGGAGATGAAGCTGAAGCGGCGGCGTGAGCGGCCCAACCTGCCGCGCACCGTGACCCAGCTGGTGGCCGAGGACGGGAGCAGGGTGTATGTGGTGGGCACGGCCCACTTCAGTGACGACAGCAAGAGGGACGTTGTGAAGGTGAGCGCCGCCCACGGGCACTGGGGCCGGCCTGGCCGGGCCGGAACCCATGAACCTGTAGCTGTCTTAGTTGCCTGGGGGGTCGGGTCCGCCCTGGGGTCACGCGGTGTGGCCGTGGCCCTGCAGACCATCCGGGAGGTACAGCCGGACGTGGTGGTCGTGGAGCTCTGCCAGTACCGCGTGTCCATGCTGAAGATGGACGAGCGGACCCTGCTGCGCGAGGCCAAGGAGGTCAGCCTGGAGAAGCTGCAGCAGGCCGTGAGGCAGGTACGCGTGCGGGCGGCAGGAGGTGGGCGGCGCCTGAGCCGGAGGCAGGAGCCGGTCAGGGCCCCAGCACCCCTGGCATGCTGGGCTTTCAGGCTGGGGCGGTGCCCCTCGTCCTGGAACAGGGCGCACTCCCCTTCGCCTCTGCGCTGTCTGAGCAGGCCTCCCCCACAGCAGTCGCACACCCTAGTGGGGACGACCCCCTGCACAGGCACAGACCTGGGCAGGCCGCCCTGCCCACGGCTGCACTCACCACAGCCAAAGGGCAATGGGCCAGGGTCCTGGAGACCCCAGGAAGTCACAGATGGTGCTGAACTCTCCCATCAGCCCCTGCACCACTGATGGGGCTCACTGGTTAGGGCCTGGTCACGGCTCAGTGCATCTGGAGCGCGTGGGTACCGCATAGCCCAGGGTCCCACAGGGAGACCGGACTGCTGGGTGGCCGACCCTCTGGGTGAGCGAGGGCAGATCAGTGTGTGGACAGCCACGCAGCGCCTCGGGGGCCCGGGGTGGGGCTCCTGCCCACAGCCGTGCTGCCCTTCCCAAGCCTGGTGGGCTGTGCTGGCCCGGTGTGGACGTGGACGTGGCTGGTGTTGTGCCTCAGTGGGGCTGCCCGTGCAAGGGCCTCACAAACGCACAGTCAGGTCCTGTCTGGCCGCGCGGGAGTGAGCAGTGGCCACGCGAAGGGGCGGTACGTTTGGGAAGTGACCGTGGCAACCCACGTCCGGGACTCGGACCTGACGCGGCCTCCTCTCCCTGCAGAACGGGCTCATGTCTGGCCTCATGCAGATGCTGCTGCTCAAAGTGTCCGCCCACATCACGGAGCAGCTGGGCATGGCGCCCGGCGGGGAGTTCAGGGAAGCCTTCAAGGAGGTGGGCGCTGGGCAGGGCCTGGGGGTGGGGCCGGGGCAGGGCGGGGCCGAGCTGGGGGCGTGGCTGGGCGGGGCGGGGCGGGGCCTGGGGGCGGGGCCTGGGGGCAGGGGCGGGGCGGGGCCGAGCTGGGGGCGGGGCAGGGCGGGGCGGGGCGGGGCGGGCGCTCCCTCCCTGACCCTGCCTCCCTGCAGGCCAGCAGGGTGCCTTTCTGCAAGTTCCACCTGGGGGACCGGCCCATCCCAGTCACCTTCCAGAGGGCCATCGCCGCGCTGACCTTCTGGCAGAAGGTCAAGCTGGCCTGGGGCCTGTGCTTCCTGTCGGACCCCATCAGGTAGGGCGGCCACCCGGGGTCTGGGGGAGGGCCCGGCCGCGCGCCCGCCCGCCCGCCCGGCCTCAGCCCTGCCCTTGCCCGCAGCAAGGACGACGTGGAGCGCTGCAAGCAGAAGGACCTGCTGGAGCAGATGATGGCCGAGATGATCGGCGAGTTCCCGGACCTGCACCGCACCATCGTCGCCGAGCGCGACGTCTACCTGACCTACACGCTGCGGCAGGCCGCCCGGCGCCTCGAGCTGCCACGCGCCTCCGACGGTGACCAGCGCCCGGCGCGGGGCCCCCTGGACGCCGCGCTGCCCGCGGGTGCTGACGCCCCTCTCCTCCCCCACAGCCGAGCCCCGGAAGTGCGTCCCGTCCGTGGTCGTGGGCGTCGTGGGCATGGGCCACGTGCCCGGCATTGAGAAGAACTGGAGCACCGAGCTGAACATCCAGGAGATCATGACGTGAGCGCCCGCCTCCCTCGGCCGGGGTCCTGGGCGTGGGCGGGGGAAGCCCGGTGGGGGAGCGGGGGCACACGCCTCGGAGCCAGCCGGCCCTTCTTCCCTCCCCAGCATCCCCCCGCCGTCCGTCTCCGGCAGAGTGTCCCGGCTGGCCCTGAAGGCCGCCTTCTTCGGCCTGCTGGGCTACGGCCTGTACTGGATGGGGCGCCGCACCGTGAGCCTGGTCCTGTCGCTGCCTGCTGCGCAGTTCTGCCTCCAGAGGGCGCCCTCGCCCCGGCCAAGCCAGTAGAAGGGCCCCACCCCGGAGCGGCCACAGCCAGGGTGGGTGCCCCCACCCTGCTGCAGGGAGGCCCCTGAGGTCTGTGCCACCCCCCATGGGGGTCCGGGCCAAGCCTCGCCGCCCTGCCCTCCCCAGCCAGCCCCAATAAAGGAGCATTTGACCGTCTGAACTCAGGCTTCCCAGCGGCCCCTGCCCAGGCCCTGAGGGTCCGGTCCAGCTGCGAGGAGGGCAGGGCTGAGGCCCAGGCTGCCCCCCGGCCCCTGGGGTGGGTGTGGCGAGCTGACGGCAGAGCCCGCCTCACCGTGCCTTGTGCTGCGTCTGCCAGGGCGTCTCGGGATTGGGGCCCGGTGGGCGTGGGCAGGCTGGAAGCCCACGCCGCCGGCACGTGGGCACGGAGCTCGGCTTGCCCACCGCCTCCCCGGCCCCATCCGCCTGCAGACTCTGGCGCTGGCTTTTTAAAACATTGAAATTTTTTACTCAGGTAACTTTATCTTCAAAGAAATAGCAACCGAAGCGGATGTCAGGGACAAGCCTTAAACCTGGATGGGGCACAGGGCGGCTTTTTCCTTTGTTCGTGTCCCGAGTGGGCAAGTGTGTGGCCACAGGCCGGCCCTCAGGGTCTGCACCCCCAGCCCAGCGTGGCCGGGGCTACCTCTCTGGCCTGAGCCTGCTGTCCGGCCCGGCCCCCACGGGCTGGAGGGGCTTGAACCTGCTTCCTGTGCATCGGCGGAGGTTCCCAGGGACCAGCCTGTCCCGAGTGCCAGCCAGCGCCCACTTGGGCTGCAAATGGGGGCCCCGAGGGGGCCCTGCCCTGCTGAGCAGCCCCGCCCAGCCATGGTCTGTGCCGACCGCTCGAGCTGTGCGTCCCTGTCACTCTCGCGGATCTGCTCCTTAGAAACAAATAAATTCTAGTTTTGGAAGCTCCTGTTTGGTGAAATGTGCGGCGTGGGCTGGGGTGGGGGTGGGGGTGCGGGTGGGGTTCCTGCTTCCTTCCCCCCAGGGCCACAGGATGCAAGGACACTGCCCACAGCTTAGCAAAGGGTATCGGTCCTGAGCCCCTGGTGCCCAGGGAAGGCCTGTACCCAGCACGGTGGGCTGGCACCACCCCACCTCCATGCCCTGGAGGGAGTAAGACGTCCAGCGGGGGCCTGCAGGTGAGACCTGCCCCGATGAGAGCGGTGAGGGCGGGAGCGGCTGGTCTGTGCAGGGGGTGTGGCAGGCTCCTCCTGGCAGGTCTGCTCCTGTGTCTTGCTGTCCTCGCTGACCTGCGGCCTGCCGAGCCTGCCCTGGCCAGGTTTTCTGCAGGCCTAGGAGGTGTTGCTAGAAGCCGAGGTCTGGCTAGGCAGGGGGTGAGGGAGGGGCCTTGAGTCCTGCTGGCTCCCGTGAGCCCTCGCCTGGGTCCCCCTTAGGAACAGGCGTCCCGCACGGCTTCTGAGCCAGGCTGCCCTTGTCCTGTGTTAAGGCGGGCCAGGCTGGGGAGGTCCACCCTGGTGGTGGGCAGGTGTCCAGGGCAGAGTCCAGGGGACGGCAGAGGCAGAGGTGAGGGCTCAGTGCCAGAGCGCCGGCCCTGGAGAAGGGCTGCCCCCGAGGGCCACTCCCGCTGCCTACAGGGGGCTGCAGCTTGACTCCCCGACTCCACCCACTGCCAGCTCCACAGGAGGCCGTGGGGAGGGTCCTGGGTGGGGGTGGGCGGCCTCTCCAGAGGGAAGGGTCCCGTCCCGGCAGGGAGGGCTCGGGGTCACCCACGGCCCCCAAACGGAGGAGGGGGTGAGGGATTCGCCCCCGAGGGCAGAGCCCCAGGAGAAAGTCCCCCCGGGACTCCTGGAGGGGTGGACCGGTGGACCGAGGAGGACACGGCCGGGAGGCAGCGTGTGCAGGGGCCGCATCCCTGCCCCCCCCCGAGGAGGGGGGGCTCAGCTTTTCTCGGGCCAGGTGTGGTGCAAGGCTGGGAAGGGGGTGCGGGGCCAGGGGCGGCCCAGGGGGCACCGCGGGGCTCGTATTCCCTCCGCGGCCCTGGGCAGGGCCGGGGCCCTGGGCCCACCGTCGCCCACAAGGTTCCCGCCCGGACAGGCCGCGGGGAAGCCGGGGGCGCTGGGCGCAGGTGCGGGACCGGGAGGCGCCCCCGCACCTCCGAGCCCAAGCTCTGCTTCAGCCTCGCCCTGGGGCTCTTCCCGGCCCAAACTGAGCGCACGAAGCCTCCGTCGGCCAGCGCCCCCGCGCTCACCCACCTCAGGACCTCCGTCCTGCTCAGCGGGTCGCCCGCCGCGTCACCCGCGGCGAACCTACGGGATCGAATGGCCCGTGAGGCGCGGCACCCGGCGGCGGCCTCCCGCACCGCCCAGCCCCGCAGCAGCCCGCAGCCCCCAGCTGCCTCCCCGCGCGCCTGGGGCCGGCCGCGTCCCTCAGCTGCGGTCAGCCCCGAGCGCGGCCAGGACCGCCCCCGGCGGAGCCCGGCTGCGGACTGACGGACGGGCCAACCAATCACAGGCAAGCGCGAAGGGGCGCGGCCTCGGACACCGCCCTTCCCGGCGAGTGGGCGGCACTTCCTGTCGGGAAAGAGGGGCTTCCGGCCGCAGCGGCGCCGCGCATGGCGGCGTTCCGGGGAGCGCTCGGGGCTTCCTCGCTCGCGGCCGCCCGCGCCGGGTCGCTGCCCCTCGGCCTCCGCGGCCCGCCGCCCGCGCCCTGCTCCTCCTCGGCCGCCGCCCGCGGCGCTGCCATGGAGCCCGAGGCCCGCTGGCTGGCCGGGCTGCGCTTCGACAACCGCGCCCTGCGCGCGCTGCCGGTGGAGACGCCGCCGCCCGGGCCCGAGGGCGCCGCGTCCGCGCCGCGGGCCGTGCCCGGCGCCTGCTTCAGCCGCGTGCGGCCCGCTCCGCTGCGGCAGCCGCGCGTCGTGGCGCTGTCGGAGCCCGCGCTGGCGCTGCTGGGCCTGGGCGCGCCGCCCGCCGAGGCCGAGGCGGAGGCCGCGCTCTTCTTCAGCGGCAACGCGCTGCTGCCGGGCTCCGAGCCGGCCGCGCACTGCTACTGCGGCCACCAGTTCGGCCAGTTCGCCGGGCAGCTGGGCGACGGCGCCGCCATGTACCTGGGCGAGGTGTGCACCGCGGCCGGCGAGCGCTGGGAGCTGCAGCTCAAGGGCGCCGGCCCCACGCCCTTCTCCAGGTGGGCCGGGCGGGTCGCGGGCGCGGGCGCGGGGAAGCCCGGCCTGGGCGCGCGGGCGGGCGGGTCAGAAGCGGGCCCGCGCCCGAGACCGCAGAGCGAGGTCCCGCAGCGGTGCGTTTCCCTGGGCTGCCTGGCGCGGCGCCTGCTTGCACCCTCGCCGTGGACCTTGCCCCGGCCAGGCGTCTGGGCCGTGCTGGGGTTCAGATCTGGTACGCCAGGCCCAGCCAGGAGCCGTCCACGCGGGAGTCCAGTCCGCGAGGGGGCGGCAGGACCCTCCCGCCTTGAACCTCCAGGGCTGCGGGCGGCTGGGGCCAGAGCTGGGCACCCCTGTTATCCGCCAGGCAAACACCTGCTGCCCTTCCGTATTTTTTTTTTTTAAGATTCATCCCAAGAGACAGCTCATAAGGCTCCGAATTTAACATTTCTGTGTTTTTTGGGAAGATTCACTTATATGAAAGGCAGAGTTACAGAGAGAGAGGTCTCCCATCCTCTGGTTCACTCCCCAAATGGGCACAACGACTGGAGTTGAGCTGATCTGAATCCAGGAGCTTCTTCCGGGTCTCCCACGTGGGTGCAGGGGCCCCAGGACTTGGCCATCTTCCACTGCTTTCCCAGGTCTAAGCGGAGCAGCCAGGACTCGAACCCGTGCCCATATGGGAGTCGGCACTGCAGCCGGTGGCGTTACCGGCTAAGGCACAGCTCCGGCCCCTGCCCTTATTCTTTGATCCCTTGTTGAATGACTAATAAAGCACTTGTAAATTGGCATTTTGTGTTCTAAGAGATACCGGATCCATGCCTCCCTCCTGGCCTGTTCCTGGCTGCCCCTCCCCGCCCCGGGGGGGGCTCCTGGAATGATACCCTCCTAAGAGCCTTGTAGTGAAAACTGCCAGACGGTGGCGAGGACGTGGGTGGGTGGCCGAGTCGCCGTGGGAACCCCAGTGCCCCGTTTTGCTGAGATGGAGCAGCCCGTGCTGGGGGCCGGCGCTGTGGCTAGCAGGTGAAGCTGCCGCCTGCAGCGCCGGTGTCCCTTACAGGTGCTGGTTCGAGTCCGGGCTGCTCCACTTCCGACCCAGCTCTCTGCTGTGGCCTGGGAAAGCAGCAGAAGGTGGCCCGAGTGCTTGGGCCCTGCACCCGTGTGGGAGACCCGGAAGAAGCTCCTGGCTCCTGGCTTCAGCCTGGCCCGCCCCAGCCATTGTGGCCATCTGGGCAGTGACCCAGTGGATGGAGAACCTCTCTGTTGCTCTTTCAAATGCATAGAGGTTTTCTAAGGCTCATCTGAAGGGCACAGCTGGTGACTTCCTGACTCACCGGCGCTGGCAGCAGTAGGGGAGAACCCGGGGTGCAGGGGCGGCTGCCTCGCAGCAGCCTGAGTGAGCCAGGCGTCAGACCTCACACGCACGGCCCAGGTCCAGCTGTGGCCTCGTGGCTGACACGCTTCCTGGGACTCCGTCACCCTGGGTTGCAGGACCCGGCTGTGCGGCCTTGCCCTGCGTCCGACTCCAGCCTCCTAGTGCACACCTGGAAGGTGCCACGTGGAAGACTGGATGGAGTTCAGGACCCTGTGGCTGTTCCGGGCGTTTGGGAAGTGAACCAGTGGCTGGGAGAAATCTGTGTGTTGCAAATAAATTTTTATTTTAAAAAATTATTTATGTATGTATGTATTTACTTGAAAGGCAGAGTTACAGAGAGGCAGGAGTTGGGGGGAAGAAGTCTTCCATCTGCTGGTTCACTCCCCAGATGGCCGCAACAGTTGGAGCTGTGCTGATCAGGAGCCAGGAGCTTCTTCTGGGTCTCCCACGCGGGTGCAGGGGCCCAAGGACTTGGGCCATCTTCTACTGCTTTCCCAGGTCATAGCAGAGAGCTGGATTGGAAGTAGAGCAGCCGGGACTCGAACTGGCAACCATACGGGTCGCTGGCACTGCAGGCAGCGGTTTTACCCGCTGTACCACAGCATTGACCCCTCAAATAAGTTTAAAAATAGATGCAATCGTGTGGATGGATCCACCCAGAGTGGCCACGTGCGGCAGCCAGGCGAGGGCACAGGCGACGTCCCCACCGCGGATGGCAGCGGCCACTGGACGCGATACTCAGAGCACAGGACCCCAACACAGCGGGCGGACAGGGCTGCGTGAGAATCACATCTTCTGCATGAAAGACGCCGTTAACAGTGAAAGGCCACCAACAGAATGGGAGAAAAGATGTGCAAATCGGCCGTCTAAGGGGTCAAAATCCAGAATACATGAGTGCAGAGAACTCTGAAGACTTGGCAGTGGGAAATCAGCCCCGTTCCAGACTGGGCCAAGGACTGGCATGGGCGGGCGTCTCCACAGAGCCAATCAGGCTGACGGTGCGCAAGAAGCTGCCGCCGCCACAAGGTTCTACCTCCTGCCCTGGCCCCGGCACTGCCCAACGCCCAGTGCTGACAGGGCGTGGAGACACGGGAGCCTTGCACGCTGCTCGGGGCTTTGTGACTTTAAAACGCTGGAGAGGCGCTCTTGGGACAGGAGGAGGTTCCAAGTCCAGGGGGTAGGGTGGGTCTATGGGGCCGGCGCTGTGGCGTAGCGGATAAAGCCACAGTCTCCGGCACCAGCATCCCATATGAGTGCCAGTTCGAGTCCCAGCTGCTCCACTTCAATCCAGCTCTCTGCTAAGGCCTGGGAAAGCAGTGGAAGATGGCCCAAGTCCTTGGGCCCCTGCACCCGCGTGGGAGACCCAGAAGAAGCTCCTGGCTTTGGATCAGCGCAACTTCAGCTGTTGCGAGCATTTGGGGAGTGAACCAGCAGATGGAAGACCTCTCTCAGTAACTGTCTTTCAAATAAATAAATCTTTAAAAAAATAAAAAATAAAAAAATAAAGACCCTCACCAGAGCAGCCTGGGCGACCCCGGCACACAGCAAGCGCCACCACACCAAGTGTCTACTCTTCATTCCTGACTGCGAGGCCGTGGGGCCAGGCTCCCGTGGCACGGAGCAGGCTGTGGCAGCTCCCCTAAGAACCAAAAACAGCGGGCGCCACGGCTCACTAGGCTAATCCTCCGCCTTGCGGCGCCGGCACCCTGGGTTCTAGTCCCGGTCAGGGCGCCGCATTCTGTCCCGGTTGCCCCTCTTCCAGGCCAGCTCTCTGCTGTGGCCAGGGAGTGCAGTGGAGGATGGCCCAAGCACTTGGGCCCTGCACCCCACGGGAGACCAGGATAAGTACCTGGCTCCTGCCATCGGATCAGCGCGGTGCGCCGGCCACAGCACAGCGGCCACTGGAGGGTGAACCAACGGCAAAGGAAGACCTTTCTCTCTCTCTCTCTCTCTCACTGTCCACTCTGTCAAAAAAAAAAAGGGGGGGGGGACCAAAAACGGGATTCCCGTGTGATCCGGCGCCTCTGCGTTCAGCGGGGTCTCCAAGCTGCCCACGGCGCAGATGGACATGTGCTGTGGGCTTCTTCCCAGAGGCAGGGACTGGCGAGGCGGGTGCTGGGGGTGGGCAGTGTGCCACCGATGTGTGCGCCCAACTCCATTTCATGTTCCTGCAGCCCTGGCTTCGATGTCCTCTGTAGACTGAAGCCGTACATGGCTGGGGGCCAGTACTGCTGGCGCCCAGGTGTGGATTTGGCGTGGGCCTCTCGCCTCTGCCCCTGCATGCCGTGGGCAGTAGCAGGCACAGAGGAGCCTGGTCCCCTCAGCGGCACTCCTCTGCCCTTGACCGTTGGTGTCAGGGCCGTTTGACCAAACTGGACATTAGCCTGGGCTGTGCTGTTGAAGTCAGGCGTGCTCACTGGACTGGGGTCCAACGCATGGGTGTCCCTGGCCTCCAGGCCTGGCACCTGGTCACTTACCTGGGACGCGCCCTGCTGTGCAGCCTGGCCCCACCCCTGCAAGCTGGGGACCCGGAGGGTGTGTCTGCTCCTGAGAGAGAGAACCTTCTAGACTGTTGGAGCTGCCTCCCTGCCCTCTGTGCTGGACACAGGTGCTCTGATGCAATGTGGGTGTCGTAACAAGAATTTGAGAGATTTTTTTTATTTGAGAAAGGTGGCTGTCCCATTCACCGTTCACACCAACAACAGCCAGTACCCTGAACAACTTCGGGGGGGGGGGGGGTGCTTGAGCACGGCTGCCTCCCAGGGTCTGGGTCAGCAGGAAGCAGAGCCTGGACTTGAACCTGGCACTCACAGGGTGTGGGCAGCCCAGGCAGCACCTGACAGGCCGAACGCCCGCCCCAGAATGGCTTTATTTTTTTTTTTTTTTTTTTTTTTTTTTTTTTTTTTTGACAGGCAGAGTGGACAGTGAGAGAGAGAGACAGAGAGAAAGGTCTTCCTTTGCCGTTGGTTCACCCTCCAATGGCCGCCGCTGCAGCCGGCGCACCGCGCTGATCCTGGCAGGAGCCAGGAGCCAGGTGCTTTTCCTGGTCTCCCATGGGGTGCAGGGCCCAAGCACCTGGGCCATCCTCCACTGCACTCCCTGGCCATAGCAGAGAGCTGGCCTGGAAGAGGGGCAACCGGGACAGAATCCGGCGCCCCAACCGGGACTAGAACCCGGTGTGCCGGCGCCGCAAGGTGGAGGATTAGCCTATTGAGCCACGGCGCCGGCTAGAATGGCTTTATTTAAAGACTTACCCATGCGGAAGGAAGGCAGAGCAAGAGAGGGAGACAGCTTCCATCTGCTGCTTCACTCCCCACGTGGCCACGACAGCCGGGCTGAGCCGGGCTGAGGCCGAGAGCTCCATCCGTCCTGGTCCCCGACACGGGGCAGGGACCGTCCTCGGCTGCCTTCCCAGGTTGGAAGCGGAGCAGCTGGGCCTCGACCCTGTGCCGCGGTGTGGGACGCCGGCCCTGGCGAGCAGCAGGGTGAAGCCTGCGTCTCCTTTCAGACAGGCGGACGGCCGCAAGGTCCTGCGGTCGAGCATCCGCGAGTTCCTGTGCAGCGAAGCCATGTTCCACCTGGGCATCCCCACCACGCGGGCCGGGGCCTGCGTCACCTCCGCGTCCAGGGTGGTGCGGGACGTGTTCTACGACGGGAACCCCCGGCAGGAGCCCTGCGCCGTGGTGCTGCGCCTGGCCCCCACCTTCCTGAGGTAGTCGCTGCGGGGCGGGCGGGTGCCGGGGAGGCACACACGAGGGAGCGGTGTGCCCGGTGCAGCGTCCTCGGGTGGCCACGCTCCGCGGCTGCCGCCCAGCTGTGATGCCACCTTTGCTGGCTGGTCCCCAGTACTCAGTCTGACGCCCTGAAGAGACCGTGTGGGCCCAGGCTTTTCCTGTCCTCGGGAAGGGAGCCAGGGCCGGGGATTCCCTTCCCATCCGCAGGCTGCGGCCACCCAGGCCCATGGACACGTGGCTCTTCTGCCAGGTTTGGGTCCTTTGAGATTTTCAAGCCCACGGACGAGCACACAGGGCGAGCAGGCCCCAGCGTGGGGCGGAACGACATCCGGGTGCAGATGCTCGACTATGTGATCGGCTCCTTCTACCCCGAGTTGCAGGCTGCCCACGGGGACCGGGTGCCCAGGAATGCGGCCTTCTTCCGAGAGGTGGGTGAGCGGGCCAGCGTCCCTGCCCCTCTCCCAAGCCCTTCACCTCCCACGGCCCCAGGAGGCTGGGACGGGGGCCACTGAGTCCCCACAGAAGTCACAGGGGCACGAGTGACTGGTGGCCGTGCTGTCCAGGTGACCAGGCGCACAGCCCGGATGGTGGCCGAGTGGCAGTGCGTCGGCTTCTGCCACGGCGTGCTCAACACAGACAACATGAGCATCGTGGGGCTCACCATCGACTACGGGCCCTTTGGCTTCCTGGACAGGTGAGGGCCTCCGGGAGCAGACGGACGGGGCGCGGCGGCCCTGTGTCTGTTCTCAGCCTGGTCAGCTGGAAGCAGGCTCTGCAGACACAGAGACCGATCCACTGGCTCACTCCCCAAAGGCCCATGACAGCCAGGGCTGGGCCGGAGGCAGGAGCTCCGAGTGTCCCACACGGGGGCAGGGACTGGGTCTGCACCGGCAGGGAGCTGGCCTCAGGCCCACGCACGCCTGCTGGACAGGAAGCCGGGCGGGTGTGGGGCAGCGTCCTGCAGGCAGGCAGCAGAAACAGGGCGGGTGCTGGCCTGAGCCTGCAGGGACATGAGCAGCACTGCTCTTCCCTGGTGACAGGTACGACCCTGACCACGTGTGCAACGCCTCGGACCACGCCGGCCGCTACTCGTACAGCAAGCAGCCCGAGGTGTGCAAGTGGAACCTGCAGAAGCTGGTGGAGGCCTTGGCGCCCGAGCTGCCCCTGGAGCTGGGGGAGGCCATCGTGGCCGAGGAGTTCGACGCCGAGTTCCAGCGGCACTACCTGCAGAAGATGCGCAGGAAGCTGGGCCTCGTGCGTGTGGAGCAGGCGGAGGACGCGGCCCTGGTGGCCAAGCTGCTGGAGACCATGCGCCTGACGGGTGAGCGGCAGGGCTCTGCCACCCTTCCTCCACCCTCCTCCCCACCCCATCTCCTGGGTCCCGTCCACCTGTCCGTGCCAAGTGCCGTAGGTCTGGAGGCCAGGGCCCGGCTGCTGTGCACACGAGTGTGGGGGTCTGCTCCTGCTCCCTGCCCTCTGGCTGTACAGGCAGCAGTGCTGCTGGGGTGGGTGAGCCACACCCCCGCCGCTCGTGTGAGTGGAGGGGCTCACGTGGGCACCCTTGACGCGCGCCAGTCTTCAGCCAGCAATGGCCTCTGGCCGTGCTGCCGCCTGCACGTGTCGGTGCCCCAGGCAGCGTCTGCGGTTGCGCTCTGCTCCGAGACCAGGGCTCTGCTGGCTTCTGCAGACGGGCAGCAAGTGCTCCCTCCCCGCCTGCTCTGCCCAGGTTTGAGGAGGGCTGCTGTTCGCTCTTCACACGTCTGATGGAATTCTGGTCCGCGAGGCAGACAGCTCTGCTGGCTCATGCCCCAAAGTCCACAACCTCCAGGGCTGGAAGCTTAGGTCCAGGTCTCCCACACAGGTGCCAGGAAGCTGTAGTTACGTACCCTCCAACGTAGGATGTGGGCGTTCAAGTTTATTTCAAAGGCAGAGAGGGTTCGCCCACAACTGCCAGGGAGTCTCCCCGCAGAGCAGCAGGGACCCACGTACTTGAGCCACCACGGCTGCCTGCCAGCGAGTGCATTGGCTCTGTGTAGGACCAGGGCTCCCCCACCCCCAAACTCACCCTTAACTCCAAGAACAGGGACAGTCGCTGCCTTCAGAGCTCCCCAGGGGTCTGTGGGAGACCCAGATGGAGTTCCAGGCTGACTGGCACCGTGGCCGTCTGGGGATGAGCCAGCAGGCGGCAGGTCTCTGTAGCCCTGCCACAGCTGCGCCTGGCTGGTCTGTTTGCTTCCTCGCTGGCCTGGCTAACGTCTGCCCATTACTTAATGTGGCGTAGTTGGGGCTCCAGCTGTCTCCGTCCTGCCGAGCGCTGTGCCTCTGCTGCATTGTGATTCGACTGTTTTGTCACCTACAGTTCCCCTCTTGGCTCTTGTAGCGGCTTTCGACTTAGTCTTGGCCAGCTCTGCTCGCTCTAAGTTACTGCTATGCATGAGGTATCTGAACAAGTGTCTTTCTTTTTTTATGTAAGAAAGATAGTTACAGGTGCCAGCGCTGGGCATAGCAGGTAAAGCCCGCCCCCTGCAGTGCCAGCATCCCTCTTCTGAGCCACTCCACTTCCCACCCAGCTCTCTGTGTGGCCTGGGAACGCAGTGGAAGGTGGCCAAGTCCTGGGGCCCCTGCTTCCCTGGAGCTTCTTCCAGGTCTTGGCTTCGGATCAGCCCAGCCCTGGCCTTGTGGCCATGTGGGGAGTGAACCAGCAGATGGAAGATTCGCACTCTGCCTCTGAGGTCTTCCGTCTGCTGGTTCACTCCCCACATGGCGCAACAGCCAGGGCTGGGCCAGGAGCTTCAGCTGGGCCTCCGGAGGGGGGCCTCCCCAGGCATGTTAGCAGGGAACTGGGTCAGAAGTGGAGCGGCTGGGACTCGGGCAGCATCGTGGAAGATGCTGGTGTCACAGGGGAGGCTTAACCCGCGGGCGCAACGCCGGCGCGCGCCGTGAACCTGCTGGCGTCCGCTCCTCATTCCCAGTCTGCCTTGCGCTGGACGGAGGAAGCTTCGACAGCACGCAGACCAGAAGCCATTCTCATCCCGTCCTGTCTCCATACTGCCTTGGCTTCCCTCTGCTGGCTCACTGCCTAGATGGCTGCCAAGGCCAGAACTGGGCCAGGACCCAGCACTCCAGCATGTCTCCTACGTGGGAGGCAGGCGCCCAAGGACTGGAGCCATCACTGCTGTCTCCCAAGCGCATTAGCAGGACCTGGGTCTGAAGTGGAGGACCTGGGACACGAATGCGGGTGTGCCACGCGGTGGCTTAACCGGCTGACCACAGGGCCCGCCCCACCTGCTGTTCTGACAAGTCCTTGAGCAGGCAGTGAGATGGGCAGCAGCTGAGGAAGGGGCTGGTGAGGAGGGGTCAGAGGTCGCAGACAGGCCGTGGGAGGGGGCGGGGCCAGTGTCTGCCTCCTGTCCCAGGTGCGGGGCCAGCGTCTGCCTTGTGTCCCAGGTGCCGACTTCACCAACACCTTCTGTGCGCTGAGCTCCTTCCCTGTGGAGCCGGAGTCGCCCGGCCTGGCTGAGTTCCTGGCCACGCTGACCTCGCAGTGCGCCTCCCTGGAGGAGCTGAGGCTCGCCTTCCGGCCCCACATGGACCCTCGGTGGGCACGCAGGCCTTGCTTCCAGGCAGGGAGGCGGGGGCACTGGGGCCCGGGAGGGTGGCAGTCAGGCCCCGCCTCCTCAGCCACAGAGCAGAGGCAGTGGTGCTGACACGGCAGCCGCGGCTGTGGCCAGTGGTCTCTGCTCCCGGTGGACTTGCGCCCCCAACCCCATTCCCACACCAGCTCCCGGAGGGCGGAGCCTTGTTCCTCACAGTGCTGGCTGGGGGTCTCTGCCTGCCGAGCTTTCTGGGAATGAGGAAAGAGCCGGCCCTGGGGTGGCCGAAGGAAGCAGTGTGGCCCACGGCTGGGGCGGGTACAGGAAGCTCTGCCTGCACGGGACCAGAGCCCAGGGTCCCAGCTGCTCCCTGACCTGCAGGCAGCTGTCCATGATGCTGATGCTGGCACAGTCGAACCCACAGCTGTTTGCACTCATCGGCTCCCAGGCCAACATCACACGCGAGCTGGAGCGCGTGGAGCAGCGGTCGCGGCTGGAGCAGCTGAGCCCGGCTGACCTGCAGAGCAGGAACAGCGGCCACTGGGCCGACTGGCTGCAGGAGTACAGGTGAGCCCGCGTCCAGGGGCCCCTGGGTCAGGCCGGGAGCGCAGGCTGGGCTGTCCCTGCTCACCACCAGTGCGGATGCCAACACAGAGCCCGGCTGGACAAGGACGCGGAGGGCGCGGCTGACGCTGCCGACTGGCAAGCCGAGCGCCTGCGCGTGATGCGCGCCAACAACCCCAGATACGTGCTGAGGAACTACATCGCGCAGAACGCCATCGAGGCCGCCGAGAAGGGGGACTTCGCGGAGGCAAGCACACCCGCCTGGGCCTGGGAGGGCGGCAGGGCCGGCGCGCACAACCCTCACCCGTCTCCTCGCGCAGGTGCGGCGGGTGCTGAGGCTGCTGGAGACGCCGTACGGCGGGGAGGAGGAAGAGCCGGAGCCGGCCCCCGAGGGCGCAGAGGGCGCAGCGGCGGAGGCGGCCGGCGGGTGGCGCGCCTACGCCAGCAAGCCCCCGCTCTGGGCCGCCGAGCTGTGCGTCACGTGATCCTCGTAGCGGCCCCGGCGACCCTGCGTGCCGCTGCCCTGGCGAGACGGCGCCGGCCCGGCCCCCGTCTCTCCTTGACGGCAAAGACGTCCAGTCAGGAGCTGACCCGTCTCTGTCTGACGCCTGCTCAGCGGCACTGCCCAGCCCAGCGCCGGGGGCCGCAGCCTCACTGCCACAGCTGCCTGGCCTCGAGTAAACTGGCAGTGTCCAGGCTGTGCGCGTGTGTGTGGTCCTTTCTGCCGTCCCGCCCCCCCCATGCAGGACAGAGAGGCGGGCGGCCAAGCGCGGCTTTATTAGGGCAGACCTCAGGCGTCCTGGTAGTAGCTGTTGAAGTTGATGCGGAGCAGGAAGTCCTCCAGGTGGGGCTGGTAGCCGCGGTTCACCAGCTTGGTCACCACTGGGGAGGGGTCAGGCCTCGCTCAGCTGCCACCCGCGTGGCTGCCGCCCCCCACCCTGGGCTGCCCTTCCGGCAGGCCTCACCTTTGAACAGGAAGTGGGAGTAGTACTTGAAGGCCTGGTAGGACTGCTGCATGAGGGCGAAGTTGGGGTGCTCGGAGCCGCGGGGGCCGGCCGCCGGGGCCCAGGCCTGGGAGATGAGCTGGCTGCGGAACTTGCGCACTAAGCTGAAGACGCTGTGGATGATGTTCATGACCGGGGCGGCCTTCTCGGTCAGCAGGCCCCTGGGGAGGCAGGGCTGTCAGTGGGCTGGGCCCGCACACGGGCGCCACGGCCCAGGTGCTCTGCGCCTCACCTGAAGACAGCCTTGTGCAGGTACTCGGCGTGAGCACGCTGGAGCTCCTCCAGGTTGCCCACCTCGGCCAGCCGGGCCCTGAACTCACACCAGCTGACGTGCAGGATCTGGCTGGCGACGTAGCCCTGCGTGACTCTCACGAAGTGCTGCATCTCGTGCTTGAACAGCTGCAGCTGCCGGAACTGCACGGAGCAGGCCGCGTGGCTCAGCAGGGCTGCAAGAGGCAGAGGGTGAGGCGGGGCGGGGGGGGGTCCGGGTGGGCGGGGCTCTGGGGGGGCCTCACCTGTGCGCTTGAGGTGGAAGCAGATGTCCTTGAGCGTCCACATCATCAGCTTGAGCTGCAGCAGGAAGGAGAAGATGGCGCCGTACTTGCTCAGGCAGCTCTCGGTGATGACGATGTTGAGGGGCCAGTCCACCTGCCGGGAAGCCCAGCTCAGCACCCACGGCCCCGGCACGGCCCCCGCTGCCCGCCACAGGGCCGCCGCTCACCTTGTATCTGAGCTCCAGGCAGCTCAGCACGTCGGGGGCGTTGGGGGCGAACGCCTCGGGCAGGTACTTGAGGGCGAAGGAGAGGTTGGCGGCGTGCGGGGCGTCCCCGTGCAGGCTGCACCGCAGGGCCTTGCTCAGGGCCGTGTTGAGAGACAGGGGGCTGAGGAGTTCCCCGGGCGTCTGCCCGGCCCCGAGCTGAGGCGGGAAGGGACAGGCGTCCAGAGGAGCCCCACACGCACCAGGCCACCCAGGCAGAGCTGGGCCCTCCCCCCCCGACACGCGTGTCCAGGCATCACCTTCTCAAACAGCAAGTCGCTGAGGGACTGGGCAAACTCCCCGTCCTCCATCAGCAGGAAATGGCGCAGCGCCTCGAAGTGCGTCTCCAGGTGCAGCTCCACGAAGAAGTAGTCGACGGCCGCCTTGTTCACCAGGGAGATGCTGGGGGCGGGGTCTGCGTCAGGGTGGCCCGCGGGCAGGGGGAGGGGGGGGCGGGGGGCACTCACTGGGCGGCCAGCGGGGCTGAGAGGGAGCGCTTCATGAGCACGGGCAGCGTCAGCAGCTCGCTCAGCTGCACGGCGGTCTCATCCACGGCCGACTGTACCTGCGGGTCTACGGGGAGGGCGAAGGCCCGGGGGAGCAGGTGATGTATGAGGTGGGCGGCCGGAGGCTCTGCTGTGGGGACAGAACAGACGGTCGCCGGTGGCCGGGGGATGTGCTGGCCCAGGGCTCCTCCCCCCAGCCAGCCCACTCACACATGGCCTCATAGCTGTCTGGATACTGCTCCAGGTGGTACTGGCTGGCCAGGCCTGCCAGGTAGGCCTGCTCCCTGTCCCAGCGCCGGGCCGCCTCTGCCTGCGCCTCCGCCTCACTAGAGCCTGGGCTGCTCTGGGCAGCTGAGCGTCCCTGAAAAAGTCACCCTTGAACAGCTGCCACCCACCAGCACCCTGCGCCCACTTCCCTTCCCCCCAGGGTAACCTAGGCCCCCAGCCAGCGTCCACCTGACCTGTGAGCTCGGAAGACAACTTGGAGAGACATCCTCCGTGTCCCCACTCCTTGGGCCTGCGTGGGCACAAGGACAACAGGGAATCTGAGGCCCACACCCTGCTGCAGGGACGGGAAGGCCAGCACTGCTCCCTCCCAGGCCCCGCGGCCCCGCAGCCACATCCTGACCTGGCTCCTTGGGGACGCCGTCTGTAAGGGTGTGCAGCCCAGCCAGGGCCCAGGGCGATGTCTGGAAACTGCTCTCCTGCTCCAGGGCAGGGCTCTGTGTTCCCAGGCTGAGGCCTGACTGGGACACCGTGGGGCTGGGACTAGGAACAGTGGCCTCAGTTTCTGGGGAGCGCGCCCTCAGCATCAGATGGGACTGAGGGGCACATCTGTGGGCATGCCGCTGTGGCCGGGCAGGAGCCACGTCCAACACGTTCTCCCCGAGCCTGATGCTGGCGTCCGACACGTGCCCGTGGGTGCTCCACCGTGGCCGAGCGGGAGCCACGTCCGACACGTTCTCCCCAACCCTGATGCTGGCGTCTGACACGTGCCCGTGGGTGCTCCACCGTGGACGGGCGGGAGCCACGTCCGACACGTTCTCCCCGAGCCTGATGCTGGCGTCCGACACGTGCCCGTGGGTGCTCCACCGTGGCCGGGCGGGAGCCACATCCGACACGTTCTCCCCAACCCTGATGCTGGCGTCCGACACGTGCCCGTGGGTGCTCCACCGTGGCCGGGCAGGAGCCACGTCCGACACGTTCTCCCCGAGCCTGATGCTGGCGTCTGACACGTGCCCATGCGTGCTCCACCGTGGCCGGGCGGGAGCCACGTCCGACACGTTCTCCCCAACCCTGATGCTGGCGTCTGACACGTGCCCGTGGGTGTTCCACCGTGGCCGGGCGGGAGCCATTCCGGAAGCAAAGCTGCCTGTGGAGTCACTGCCCCCTGACCCGTGCCCAGGACAGCTGCTTTCCTCCTGGGGACTAACATGCCCAAGTGGGTGTGGGAGGGGCATGGCCACCTGCGTGTCAGGCACGTGGGCACCCAGCCTCCCTGAAGGTCCCTCCCATGGCCAGGGCTCCTCCCCTGAGCTACCTGCCACAGCTGGGAGGGGCCCCTGCGAAGGTGAGGTGGCTACAGGTGGCCTCAGGGCAGTGCTAAGGTCCGGCTCCTGTCGGGGGGAGGGCTGTGTGCTGGCTGCAGCAGGGGTCTCCCCAGAGGCTGTGGGGGGCAGGGCAGAGCTGATGGTTTGCAGGGCCTCCTCCAGGAGAGGAGTCTGGGTCTGTGCAGGCGGCTCTTGCCCTGAGCCTGAGGGTAGGAAGTCTCCCAGACTAAGGCCTGCGGGTGATGCCTCCTCCACACACACAGCCTCTTCCTCCTGCCTGGCTCCCACTGCTGGGGCCTCGACAGGGGGCAGTGTTGGCCCACGTGGCCTGCTTGGGGAACCCCTGGCTGCAGGCCCCGGGTCACAGCCATGGACTCCGTCTGGGTGCTCACAGTCTGGAGACACGACCTGAAACACACGCGCGTCGGGCCCTGTGTGGCCTCACGTTTCCTCCCAGCCGGCCACCACTGTTCCCCAGGTTTGGTTCCGCCACCACAGTCAACAGCCAGACAATCGGACGTGGGGATGGGGCAGACCAGGTGCACACGGCTCAGCTCAGACCCACCTAGGGCGCCCTGGGCCACTGACCTGGGAGTGCACTCGCGGGACGGCGCCCAGCGGCCCCTGGGGCTTGCAGCTCTCAGCCACGTCTCTGAGCATCCCCTGCAGTAAGACCCGCCGGAGAGCAGCAGCTGCACGGGGGCCAGCGCAGCCTCCGCAACGCGCCCCTGGGCCAGACCCGGCAGGGAGCTGCGCAGACACAAGTCCTCCCTCCCTGCACCTGCACGACCAGCGGCCCCTCCCAGAGACACCGAAGAGCTGTCACCTGAACCCTGTGCTACCTGGATGCGCTTCTCGTCTTCCAGGAGGAAACGGAGCCGCGCACTCTCCAGCCGGTGCCTCTGGGTTCTCCAGAGCGCCTTCTGCTCCCGCCGAGCCGCCTCCGCAGACAGCGTGCTGTAGTGGTCCTCCAGCGCCTGCCTGGGGCCGCGCCGGGGGACACTGTCACCACGGTCACTGCCACCCAGCAGCTGCCCTCATCTGGGACAGTGCCGCTTCCCCAGGCCCCTGCCCTCCATCTGCTCCTGCCAGTGGCTGGGCAGGAGCCTTCCACCGAGCAGCACTGATGGACAAACTGCCCAGCCGGGACAGACACACGTCTGCTGCACAAACACCCGAGTGAGAATCCACACAGCCTGACACAGGGGCCGAGCAGGGAGTGGGGGCCCAGTCTCCTGGGAACGAGGCCTCACTCTCCAAGCTGTGGAGAAGGCCTTTTCTGTCCTGCAGGGGAAACTGCGGAGAGCCAAGCACTAACGCAGAAACACCCGCGGAGCCCACCCAGCCCAGGGCGTGGTCTGCCAGATTCAACCAACTGGGCTCTAGCCTGGCCTGGCCCCTCCAACACGGGAGCTGCAGGCCAGGTCTCCACGTGTAAAGAGGAGGATGTCCACTCCCACGCATGCAGCCGCACACACCCTCCCTGGCGCCACCACAAGACTAGGCCAGGGCATGCAGGGACCGGGCCTTCCACAAGGGGCTTCATGACAACATGGAGCCAGCCCCTCAAGGGTCCAGCTCTCCTCCCAGCTTAAGGACAAGCTGACACCACAGATGCCCACCTCTCTGCTGGACCAGATTTAAAATAAACAGGGGCCGGCCGGCGCCGTGGCTCACTAGGCTAATCCTCCGCCTAGCGGCACCGGCACACCAGGTTCTAGTCCCGGTCGGGGCGCCGGAGTCTGTCCCGGTTGCCCCTCTTCCAGTCCAGCTCTCTGCTGTGGCCCGGGAGTGCAGTGGAGGATGGCCCAAGTGCTTGGGCCCTGCACCCACACGGGAGACCAGGAGAAGCTCCTGGCTCCTGGCTTCAGATCAGCGCAGTACGCCAGCCACAGCGGCCATTGGAGCGTGAACCAAAGGTAAAGGAAGACCTTTCTCCCTGTCTCTCTCTCTCACTGTCCACTCTGCCTGTCAAAAAAATAAATAAATAAAATAAATAGGGGCCGTTGCCATGGTGTAGCAGGTAAAGCTGCTGCCTCAACACCTGACATCCCATATGGGCTTTGGTTCAACTCCCAGCTGCTCCACTTCTGATCCAGCTCCCTGCTAATGGCCTGGGAAAGCATGGAGGATGGTCCTAGTACTTGCTCCCCTCACCCATGTGGGAAACCCAGATGAAGCTCCTGGCACCTGGCTGGCCCAGTCCTGGCCCTTGCAGCCATCTGGGGAGTGAACCAGAAGGTAGAAGATTCTCTCTCCCTGTAACTCTTTCAAATAGATACATCTTTCAAAATAAACAGGAGTCGCTAAAGCTAGACAGAGTCAGGACACCAAATCCAGTGCATGGATGGTGCCAGATTCTAACTCATGAAAACCAGAGGGCCGGCGCTACGGCTCACTAGGCTAATCCTCCGCCTGCGGTGCTGGCACACCGGGTTCTAGTCCCGGTTGCGGCACCGGTTCTGTCCCAGTTGCTCCCCTTCCAGGCCAGCTCTCTGCTGTGGCCCGGGAAGGCAGTGGAGGATGGCCCAAGTGCTTGGGCCCTGCACCCCATGGGAGACCAGGAGGAAGCACCTGGCTCCTGGCTTCGGATCTGTGCAGCGTGCCGGCCATAACAGCCATTTGGGGGGGGTGGTGAACCAACAGAAGGAAGACCTTCCTCTCTGTCTCTGTCTATAACTCTGCCTGTCCAAAAAAAAAAAAAAAAAAAAGAAAGAAAAGAAAAGAAAACCAGAGATGACACAGGACAGCTGACGACATCCAGAAACAGCAGAGGCCATCACCCCCCGGTGACAGGCCAGGTGTTGTTCTGGGCTCAGTACACCCGTCTTTCTGGGGCAAGTTCTGCTGCCAGAAGCCCCACCGGGCCCCAGCTGCCCCACCTGGCCTCCCCATCCCACTTCAGCTGTCCCACCTGGCTTCCTCTCCCCCCCAGCCCCAGCTGCCCCACCTGGCTTCCTCTCCCCCCCAGCCCCAGCTGCCCCACCTTGCTTCCTCTCCCCCCCAGCCCCAGCTGCCCCACCTGGCCTTCCTCTCCCCCCCGCCCCAGCTGCCCCACCTGGCCTTCCTCTCCCCCCAGCCCCAGCTGCCCCACCTGGCCTTCCTCTCCCCCCCGCCCCAGCTGCCCCACCTGGCCTTCCTCTCCCCCCAGCCCCAGCTGCCCCACCTGGCCTTCCTCTCCCCCCAGCCCCAGCTGCCCCACCTGGCCTTCCTCTCCCCCCCCCCCCCGCCCCAGCTGCCCCACCTGGCCTTCCTCTCCCCCCCGCCCCAGCTGCCCCACCTGGCCTTCCTCTCCCCCCAGCCCCAGCTGCCCCACCTGGCTTCCTCTCCCCCCAGCCCCAGCTGCCCCACCTGGCCTTCCTCTCCCCCCCGCCCCAGCTGCCCCACCTGGCCTTCCTCTCCCCCCAGCCCCAGCTGCCCCACCTGGCCTTCCTCTCCCCCCCCCCCCCCCGCCCCAGCTGCCCCACCTGGCCTTCCTCTCCCCCCCAGCCCCAGCTGCCCCACCTGGCCTTCCTCTCCCCCCCAGCCCCAGCTGCCCCACCTGCCCCACCTGGCTTCCTCTCCCCCCACCAGCCCCACCTGGCCTTCCTCTCCCGCTCCTCCTCCAGGGCCTTCAGCCTCTTCTCCCGGTCGCGGAACTCACGGGCGAAGCTGAAATCGTCATCCAGCTCCTCCTGTCTCGCCGCGAGACGCCGCTGCGTGACACACAGCCGTTGGTTACCGAGGACTCCAGGGCCTGCACCCCTGGGGCTGGGCCTACCCACCTCCTGATCCTTCACAAACTGTTCTTTCAGCCGCTGAAACTGCTCTCGCTTCTGGGCGTCCACGGCCATCTGCTCCGACTTCTGCCGATCTGCGTCGGGGCGACGAGAGGCACAGGGTCTGCGGAGCGCCCAGCGGGGCCGGGACCCAGAGGGGAGGACTCGGGGCTGGGCTCACCACTCAGCGCGCTCAGGACCCGTGACGCTGCTTCCCGGGCGTGGACAATTAGTTCTTGCTTTGCAATTTCCATGCGTAATTCCTGGAAAAGGTCATCAGTGAGCAAAGCACCAACTTCTCCCCTCTTTACGTGGGACGGCCCGGGACACCCACCACCCCACACCGCGCACCCAGGCTGTGACAGGCTGGCGCCAGGCCACTGGTGGTGTGACCCGCCCTGAACGAGGACAAGGGGTCTTAGAGAAAGAAGCCTCTCAGGTCTGCCCCTGGCCAGGTCTCCCTGCTGCCCACCAGATGCCAGCCCCAGAGGGGGTCTCCCGCTCAACACCTGCTCGCTGAGTCCCCAGGGGACCCACAGCCCTGCTCCCAGGCGCAGCAGGGCCGCTCGTGCAGAGGCCACGCCAGCGCAGAGCCCTCGGCTGCAGGGCCCAGGGAAGAGCCGAGGCAGCCGTCCAGGTCAGCACAGGCTGGGGCACAGGTCAGGCCACCAGCCCCACAGGACAGGGCAAAGCCCCGGCCCAGCTCATTCTGACGCCTGTGGTGTCCTCACCCAGGAGCCACACCGGGCACCCCCACCCCCACCGCCACCGGGAGCCCAGGAGGCGGGGCACAGGGAAGCCCGCCGCCCGTGTGGCCACATACCTTCTCCTCCTTGCTGACGGAGCTGTGGCGGGCCACCCTCTCCATCCGGCCCACATAGACAGCACAGTCCCTCTCGATTTCCTTCAGCTCCTCCAGGGAGAAGATGACCGAGATGCGAGGGACCGGGATGTTGGACCAGCAGAGGTAGTGCTGCCAGCAGAGAGAGCGCCGCGGTGAGCCGCACAGCAGGGCAGGAGGGGGTTCTCAGACAGCTCACTGCTGAACCCGGGCACATCGCCCCAGCCGCAGGAGGCGTCTCAGACGCCCCTGCCTGGACCCTGTAACACAGGACTGACGCCCTGCAAACAGCCTTTCAGAAGCTCTGGTCTCTGGGGCCAGCGCTGTGGTATAGCAGGTTAGGCTCCATCTGAGGCGCCGGTTCAGTGCCACCTGCTCCTCGCTCCTCTTCCGACCCAGATCTCTGCACTGGCCTGGGAAAGCAGGGAAGGATGGTCCACGTGCTTGGGCCCTGCACCTGCGTGGGAGACTCAGAGGCAGCGCCTGGCTCCTGGCTTTGGATCGGCTTGTCTCTGGCCGTTAGGACTATTTGGGGAGTGAACCAGTGGAGCAGACTTTTCTCTCCCTCTCTCTGTTTATAGTTTTGCCTCTTGAATAAATAATCTTAACCAAAAAAAAAAAAAAAAACACTTCCACCTGCAGTGCCAGCATCCCATGTGGGCGCAGGTTTGAGTCCTGGCTGCTCCACTCCTGATCCAGCTCTCTGCTGTGGCCTGAGAAAGCAGTGGAAGATGGCCCAACTCCTTGGGCCCCTGCACCCCTGTGGATGACTGGGAAGAAGCTCCTGGCTCCTGGATTCGGATTGGAACAGCTCCAGCCGCCGTGGCCATTTGGGGAGTGAACCAGTGGATGGAAGACCTCTCTGTCTGTAACTCCGCCTCCCAAGTCTTTAACAGACAGCAGCCTTGACCTCTGTCTCCTAGGTGTGAGGGAACGCGGGCTCGCCCGGCCTCCCCTGCACAGGCCCAGCTGTGTGGAGCTGGGAGGCCCTCACCCGCGGACAGCACAGCTTCAGCAGGTTGACGGTCTTCCCACAGACATACACGTCGTGGGCGATGTGCCGCAGGAACACGGGCACGCAGTCCTCCACCTCTTTGGAGATGAGCACGTAGCCATGGGTCCAGTAAAACTTGTCTGCAGGTGGGGCGGAACACATGGGTGGCTGAGACGGCGACCGCCGACCCCGGGCCCACGGCACAGAGCCCAGCCCAGCCGCTGCCACGCACCTCTGAAGCCGAGGTACTCGTGGTTCACCTGGATCATGAACTCCCCATAGAAGTCTCTGAAGACCCCGCTGTACACCCAGTCATGGATGAACCTGCGGGGCCAGCAGGGGTCAGGGGCGAGGCGGGCACGCCCCTCGTGTGCACAGCCCACCCCGCCGTGCCGGGCAACCCACCGCGTGTAGGGCTCGCAGCTCGTCTTCAGCAGGGACAGCAGCACCGGGTAGTGCTCGTTGCTGCAGTTGTCCAGGGCCTCCTGGTAGAGGTAGGACAGCAGCTTCACGCCCTGCGGAGGGCAGGGGAGGCCAGTCAGTCCACAGGGCCGCACACCAAGGGGCCACACTCAGCCCCCCTCCTGGGGCTGACCAGGCCACCACACTCAAGGACGCAGACACACAACTCACAGTAGGAAATGCAGCCTTGGGTCCTCCTCCACTGGTCCCTGGGAGCGCGGTGCCCACGCCACAGAGCTCAGCCAGGTACCTGGACCAGAGACCGCGTCAGACCAGGGGAGACAGCCCATCTTCCAGGATGCCTGTCCGGTCCCGTGCCCCTGCGCTGCCCACCTAGACGTCCCTGACATACCCACCTGACCTGTGACCCTTCCAGCTCCTCCTGACTCACAACTGCTCACCCCACACCTAGAACCCCACCTCTCCACCTCCAGCTCATGCCTACTCAGGCCGGGACGACCAAACCCCCAAAGGCCCCTCACCACTTCCACACAACGGAGCCATAGGACACCCCCTTCCCTAGGCCCCACCTCCCCCACCACCTCTGACAACCAGCCCTGGGGGCCCCACACCCTCACAGCTCCCACCTCCCCAGTGGCCCGCAGCCCCCCACTCTCATGTCTCTGGACACTCACCAAGGGACAGCCAGCTGGTGGGCACCAGAGGCCACGTCCATGAGATACTACTGCTGCCTGGGAAGGAGCCCAGGGGCCTCCGCTGGGCTCACAAGCAAGGACTGCTCTCACAGCCCCCTGCCAGGCAGCAGAGCTGGCCCCCACACGGCCCCCGGCCAGGCAGCTGAGCTGGCCCCCACTGCCCCCCCCACACAACTCCCTGAAGTCCAGGTTAGCTCACCTGAGCTGCCGGCCCAGTTTCTTGAAAAGAAAGCCAATGGTGAGGAGGCTCAGGGTGGGCGGGGTGGAGAGGGCGCAGGCCCGGTAATACTGCAGGTACCTCCTGAGGCCACTGGTGAAGGCCTGCGGGAGGGAGAGGGCTGGGAGGAGCCGGGACACCGGCATGGCCACGGCTCCCAGGTGCTGGGGAAGGGTTCTGCCTCCACATCGCACGAGCAGCGGGCACCTGCCAGCCAGGTCCAGCCGCACTAGCCCAGCTGTGAGTGAGGACAACCCCCAAGATCCTGTCCTTGCAGGGACACTGGCACCAGGGACCCGGGGAGCGACGCTGGGGAAGGCAGCTGGACCTGGGCACAGGCGCTCTAACTGCCTGGCCACAGGGCCTGTGGGTACCAGCACCCTAAGCCACACACAGCCCTCAGGCCATGCTGAGACTACGACACCAGGAGCACAGCTCTACCACCAACCCCAGGAGCTGTCTGTTTGGGCCTGTCTGGGCACACCTCCCAGAGCCCACCCTGCTCAGCTTCCCCTCACTGGCCCCACTGCCAGCCTGGGTGCCCAGTCTGACCCCTCCCCACTGGCTGCAGCCCTCAGGGTTCCTCCTTTACACCGGTCCCACTGCACCCACCTCCCCAGCCCACCTGTCTGAAGTCTAACCCTCATCACATCCCTCTGCCCCAGTAAGGCGTCGCAGCCCCCAAGCTGAAGGCACCTCACGCAGCCCAGCTCCTCCAGCCCCACAGCTGCCCTTCTCGTAGGCACACCTGTCCTCACATGGCCAAGCCTGCACGCGCCTGTGGGCTCCTTCTCAGCACCTGAAGGTGCAATCCGCAGGAAGAAACAGTGGCGGGAGGCAGCCTCGCTCGGCACAGAAGCCGACATTCGAGCGCCTACGCATCGACCCAGGAGCTGCCCCCTGCCTGCACCTGCCCTGCAGTACCTCCTCCTCCCTGCAGGTCTCCCAACACTGCCCACACCTGCCTCCTTCCACCCATGGCCCAGACGTGTGTACCGCGTTTCCTGAGGACACAGAGGGAGGCTGCCGTGTACACAGCTCTCATGGAGCCAAGGGCCGCACCTGGAACACGAGGCCCTTGCTGTAAGCAGAGTCTGAGACGGGCTGCAGCGAGAATCGGCTCAGGCGCATGTAGCAGGTGCCGTACTCGGCCACCTCCGAGAGCAGGCTGCCGACACTCTCAGGGGACGCTCCCGACACGTGGACGCCGCGCTTCACCACGAAGGCCTGTGTGAGCTGCAGGGCAGGGCACGGGGGCCGTGGACCCTCAGGGTGCAGCCATCCACGCACCCAATCATCACCCTGCCCACTGGGCCCCCAAGACCCTCCAACAGCAAGCTCCCAAAGCAAAAAGCAAACACCAGATTTATTTATCTGAAAGGCAGAGCTACAGAGGAAGAGAGAAATCATCCACCGGTTCACTCCTCAAATGGCCACAAAGACCAGGCCGAAGCCAGGAGCCAGGCACTCCATCAGGGTCTCTCACGTGGGTGCAGGGGCCCAAGCACCTGGCCATCTTCCACTGCCTTCCCAGGCTATTAGCAGGGAGCTGGATGGGAAGGCATGAGCTCCCGAACGGGACACTGACGACAAAAGCAGCTTAACCTGTGCGCCACAACGCCCACCCCACCCAGACACCCTTCCCGCGGCAGAAGCCATCACAGCTGAAAATGCAGCTCCCAGGGGCGTGGCGAAGGCGGCACTGGAAGCTGAGCCAGAGACCTGTCGTGGCAGGTTCCCCACAGCACTGCCCTCACAACGAAAGCAGGGGAGGTGGCGAAAGCAGTGCCGAGCCGGGCGGGGGTGGTACAGCCGTAGATGCCTGCACCAAAACAGAAGATGCGTGTGGCAGCCGGTGCTGCGGCACAGTGGGTTATGCTGCTGGCAAAGCCAGCATCCAGTCAGAGCGCCAGGGTGACTCGGGGCTGCTCGGCTTCCAATCCAGCTTCCCGCTAACGTACCTGGGAAGCAGCACACACCGGCCCAGGGACTTGGGTTCCTGCCACCCGTGAAGCAGATCAGGATGGAGCTCCTGGCTCCTGGCTTGAGTCCTAAGCAGACCTGGATGTTGAGGCCATTTGGAAAGTGACACAGGGGATGGAAGATACCTCTCTTTCTTCCTGTAACTCTGCCTTTCAAGTAAGTAATATCTAAGTCTTTATTAAAATCCTCAATAAAATACTTATAAACCGAAGCCAACAGAACAGTAGCAGGGTCACAAGCCATGGCGAGGTGTATTCCAGGAAACTGGGAAAACTCAGCATAGAGCAGCCCACCAGTCACCCTGACCGGGAGAGGGGAAATCAGTGAAGAACAAGCATTTAACAAAACCCAGCACCCTTACCAGAGAAAACACTCCAGGAACTAGGAATGCTCATCAAAGAGAATTTGCTCAACATAAGGGCCACACGTGAAAATCCTACAACAGGGCCAGTGCTGTGGCGCAGCAGGTTAACGCCCTGGACTGAAGTGCCGGCATCCCATATGGGTCCTGGTTCTAGTCCTGGCTGCTTCTCTTCCCATCCAGCTCTCTGCTACGGCCTGGGAAAGCAGTAGAAGATGGCCCAAGTCCTTGGGCCCCTGCACCCGCATGGGAGTCCCGGAAGAAGCTCCTGGATCCTGATCAGCACAGCTCCAACTGTTGCGGCCATCTGGGGTGAGAACCAGCAGATGGAAGACTTCTTCCCCTCTCCCTCTCTCTCTCTCTGCCTCTCCTCCTCTCTCTGTAACTCTTTCAAATAAATGAATAAATCTTTTAAAAAAATCCTATAACAAACACCAAACTCAATGATGAAAAACTGCAAGCATTTCCCTTAAGTTCAGAAATAAAACATGGGGCAGGAGTTGTGGCTCAGTGGCTTCAGCCGTCATGTGCAACGCCTGCGTCCCATATCGGAGTGCCTGGTTCAAGCTCCGGCTACTGGGCTTTAACGCAGCCTCCTGCTGATGCACGGAGTTGCAGCAGGTGGCGGGCCAAGTGCTTCAGCCCCTGCCACTCACGTGGAGACCCAGATGGGGTTCATGGCTCCTGGATTTGGCCTGGCCCAGCCCCACCAAATAAAGTAAAACATGCTTTAGAAAAAAGACAAGGATGCTTGCTGCTGGACTTATATTCAATATAATACTGGAGGGACCAGCACTGTGGCGTAGCAGGTATGAGCACAGGTTCATGTCCCAGCTGCTCCACTTCCAATCCCGCTCCCCCTGCGTATGTGCCTGGAAAAGCAGCGGAAGACGGCCCAAGCGCTTGGGCCCATGCACCCACATGGGAGACGCAGAGGAAGGTCCTGGCTCCTGGTTTCAGCCTTGCTCAGCCCTGGCCATTATGGCCATTTGGGGAGTGAATCAGTGGATGGAAAACCCCTCTCTCTCTCTCTCTCTCTCCCTTGCCCTCTCTGTAACTCAAGTCTTTGGGCCCCTATCACCTATGTGGAGACTCAGATGGAGTTCCAGACTCCTGGCTTCAGCCTGGCCCAACCCTGACCATTGCAGCCATTTGGGGAGTGAACCACCAGATGAAAGATCTCTCTCTCTCTCTCTCTCTCTCTCTCTCTCTCTCTGTGCCTCTGCCTCTTTGTAACTCTGCCTTTCAAATAAAATAAATAAATTTTAAAAAGGAGTGTGTGGTGTTTATAAAACAAATTCAGTAAACCTACAGGCTACAAGATTAATACACAAAAAACGACCGTATTGCTATACACCAAAAATGAAAATCTGAAAAAAAGTTAAGAAAATTTAATTCACATTAGCAACAGCAAAAACACAACATTTAGAGATAAATTTAGCCAAGGAAGTAAAAAGTTCTCACACTGAAAACGATACATTACTGAAAGCAACTAAGACTAAGTACACGGACACACGAGTGAACGGCAGTGACCCACGGTCTCAACCCGGTCCCTATCAAGTCTTATTTTTTTAAGATTTATTTATTTGAAAGGCAGAGTTACAGAGAGGCAGAGGCAGAGGCAGAGAGAGAGGTCTTCTATCCGCTGGTTCACTCCCCAGATGGTCGCAACAGCCAGAGCTGCACTGATCCGAAGCCAGGAGCCAGGAACTTCCTCTGGGTCTCCCACGTGGGTGCAAGGGCCCAAGGACTTGGGCCATCTTCCAGTGCTTTCCCAGGCCATAGCAGGGAGCTCGATTGGAAGTGGAGCAGCCGGGCCGGCGCCATGGCTCACTTGGTTTATCTTCCACCTGTGGCGCCGGCATCCCATATGGGCACCGGGTTCTAGTCCCGGTTGCTCCTCTTCTAGTCCAGCTCTCTGCTGTGGCCTGGGAAGGCAGTGGAGGATGGCGCAAGAGCTTGGGCCCCTGCACCCGCATGGGAGACCAGGAGGAAGCACCTGGCTCCGGGCTTTGGATCAGCATAGTGCCAGTCATGGTGGCCATTTGGGGGGTGAACCAATGGAAGCAAGACCTTTCTCTCTGTCTCTGTCAAATAAAAAAAAAAAAAAAAAAAGGAAGTGGAGCAGCTGGGATTTGAACCAGCACCCATATGGGATGCCACCACTGCAGGCAAAGGCTTTACCCACTACGCTACAGCACCAGCCCTGACCTATGAAGTCTTAACAGCATTTTTTGCAGAAACAGAAAAATCTATCCTAAAATTCATATAGGACCTCAAGAGACCCCAAATATCCGTCAGTCTTGAAAAGGAAGAATTTAGCTGGAGGATTCAGACTTCCCCAGTTCAAAGCCCCTGCAAACCTACAGTCACCAGAACAGCGCAGCACCAGGGCAGGCGCCTGGCAGGAAGCGACGACGCACTCGGAAGTCCTGCAGCCCAGCCCCAGGGTCCCGCCCCCTGCTGGTGCACACCTGGCAGGCACAGGTGATGGCGCAAGTAGTTGGGTCTCTGCCACCCTGAGTAGGACCTGGAGAGAGTTCTGGACTCCTGGCTATGGCACGCCCTAACCCCAGCTATTAAAGGCATTTGCAGTAAAGCAGCCAACAGAAGAACTCTGCCTCCTTGTCTGTCTCTGTGTGTCTCCCCACCTTTCAAATAAAAAGAAAATAAGAATGTAGAATAACATAACCTTGCGGTACTCATAGGTCAGACACACAAACGGAACAGAGCGCAGAAATAAACTCTCAGGTTCAGTCAGCTGATCTGCAGCAAGGACGGCACATGCAGGACGAGGTCAGCCCTCTCCCCAGAACGGGCTGCCGTCTCACTGAAGACTGCGACCTTATTTCTATTAAGTTTCTGAAAGGATGTGGATGGGGCAGGCACTGAGGCGGAGTGCACACCACATGCCACGCTGGAGCCCCGGCTACTCCACTTGTGACCCAGCGCCCAGCTAATGCACCCTGGGAGACACAGATGCTCGGGCCCTGCACCCACGCGGGAGACCTGGATGGAGCTCCTGGCTCCTGGCTTCAGCCTGGCCCAGCCCTGGCTGCTGTGGGCATCTGGGAAATAAGCCAGCAGATGGAAGATCTCTTTCTCTGTCACTCTGCCTTTCAAATAAATAATAACTCTTAACAAAAAAGATTTATTTATTTAAAGGCAGAGTGACAGGGAAAGAGAGAGGGAAACAGATCTTCCATCTGCTGGTTCACTCCCCAAATGGCCACCGGAGCTGGGTCTCCCATGCGGTGCAGGTGCCTGCTTTCCCAGGCACACTAGTAGGGCGCTGGAAGGAAATGAAGCAGCCGCGACTTGAATCAGCGTGCACACGCGATGCTGGCCCTGCAGGCGGCCTCTTGCTCATTATGCTACAATGCCAGTCCCTCGAATAAATCAATCTTAAAAGATATTTTCAAACAAAATGAGAGGACCGGCTGTAACCAGCAGCAGCCTGCGGAGCCGGCCTTCCCTGTACTCCTGCACAGGGCCTCACCCCCACCCCATGAAGTGCTCCGGCCTTGCTTGGCACACGGCAAGCTATCCACACGGGACAGCCCCACAGCCGCGCGTGCGTCCTACCTGGCAGAGGGAGAACGAGGCGGACACGACGCCGATCAGGATGTTGAGCACGTCCTTCACCAGCTCGCGCTCCTCCACCTGCAGGGGCACCGGGGCCTGCAGGAGGCCCCCGCTCAGCACCTGCAGGTCCCCTTGGCGGAGCCTGCAGAACTTGTCAAAGGCATCCCTGCCCGCCTCGGTGAGGTAGGGCTCCTCTCTGTGGCCAGGAGGGCTGTGAGGAGACAGAGGAGGGTGAGCAGACGGAGCGAAAAGCTCTGTGCGCGCATGAACAGGAGAGAGCGAATCAAAACAACACCATGTGAGGAACACCGACCAACAGCCCACCTTGCAGCTGGCTCAGCCAGGCTCTGCGCTGGCCCTGAGCAAGGCCATCGGGACAGCTGTGCAGAAGCGTGTCCAGGGCACATGCCTGGGGTCCAGGGAGCAGAAGGAGTGCCCCCACCAGTCCAACCAGAAGAGTGGCCGTGGCCCACACCAGCGGTCCTTGGGCTGACAACTTAATCAACATATTCTTACTTTAGAAATAAACCCAAGTCATGGACAAAATGTGATCTGTGCACACGGTGGGATTTTCAGTTTTAGAAAGAAAGAATAAAGAGCCGGCACTGTGGCACAGCGGGTTAGGCTGCTGCCTGTGTTCCTGGCATCCCACATGGGTGCCAGTTCACGCACCAGATGCTCCACTTCCAACGCAGCTCCCTGCTATGGCCTGGGAAAGCAGCGCAAGATGGCTCAAGTGCTTGGGCCCCTGCCATCCATGGAGACCCAGAGGAAGTTCCTGGAAGGTGGCACTGGCCACGTCCGCTGCCTCAGACACGGCTGGAGGGAGGCCAGTCCAGAGCCCAGACCTCTGAGTGCAAGAGGGAGTGAAGAAAGGAACACCCCCTTGCAGTCCTCTGGTCACCCCAAGGAGGACCTCAGGACAGCTGCGCAGGTCATGGGCGCCACCTCACTGCCCACCACCCATGCTGCCCAGGTCCCCCGTGACGGCTGGCGGAGCAGACCACAGAGCCACAGGCAGTACCCCAGGCCACTGAGTGGGAACAACAGATCCCCACACGCGCCCACAACCCTCAACGCTTCCCCCAGTCGGGTGACAGAGAATCCAACCACTGCAGCCTCTGAAAGACTCAGCTGCGGCCCACAGCCTCCCACAACCTCCGGATGACAAGGGGAGGGTGCCCCTGATGGGGTCGTAAGGCGAGCGCCAAGTGTGTCTTGGAGTGTGCGTGAACAGGCAGAAGCTTCTGCCAGAGGAGGGATTTAAACAGAAACAGGCTCAAAAATCTGCCAAATGAACTTGGGCCACAGCCTCAGGGTGGCCCACCTGCAGTGCCAGGGGTCTTAGGACCAGGCTTACAACCAGAGTGGGCTGTGGAGGACCCTGGGAGGCGAACTCTGGCCGAGCCGCTACGTGGCTATGTGTGTGTGATGGCGGCTGTGCACCTGCTGACCCCGTCTTCAACTCTACTCAGCAGGTCACTGGGCACGCTGCCTCCAGTCGTGAGTTCTTACAACCTCACGTGGCGCTAGCATTGGTCTGAATGTGAGGCTGGACATTCCCAGCACAGCAGGGCTCAGTCACCACCGACAGCGTCTACTTCCACCCCCAAGCTCCTCACTGTGGTCCACACAACAGCTGACCCCAGTGTCCTCCTCCCGCTGCCCTCACCCCACTGACCGCCTGTCACTGCTTGAGTCACCCCCACCTCCAGAACCTGTGCCCACTGCTGGAAAGCCACCAGCGAGAACAGCCCCTGGCAAACCTGTCAGATCACACCCTGGACTCCACAGCGGTGCCGCCTCAGGCCCTGGAGCACTTGCACTCTCGCTCCATGACTTCCCTGGCCTAAGAAAGTCTGCATTCCCATCTGTGTGTCCCCCAACGGCTGAAGGTGCCCCCATCCGAACGTCCTAAATTAAAACACCAGGGGAGCCCTGGCTGTGGTCCTCACGGGAAACCACCAGGTGTCCCTCAGTGCTGGGGGGACAGCAAGAGGACCAGTGCATTCACAACAGGTGATGAGCACAGTCGCTTGGTGGGCAGTCTCATCTCCTCAACACTGACCCAAAAACAGGACCTGGGGCCGGCACTGTGGCACAGCAGGTTAAAGCCCCAGCCTGAACGCCAGCATCCCTTATTGGCACTGGTTCGAGTCCCAGCTGTTCCACTTCCGATGCAGCTCTCTATGGCCTGGGACAGCAGTGGCAGATGGCCCAAGTCCTTGGGCCCCTGCAGCCACGTGGGAGACCTGGAGGAAGCTCCTGGCTCCCGGCTTTGCATCAGCTCAGCTCTGGTCATTGCAGCCATTTGGGGAGTAAACAGCGGATGGAAGACCTCTCTCCTTCTCCAGCTCTACCTCTCTCTGTAACTTTCAAATAAATAAAATGACAAATCTTTTTAAAAACGAAGAAAAGAAAAACGGGACCTAACGAACGTCACTAGCCAATGTTCACTGCAGAGCACGTTGACTTGCAGGCCCACCTGTCAAACACGCGAGAAGACAGCAGAGAGCTGAAGACAGGCAAACAGGTCTCCCGCCCTGCAGGGGGCTACAGGGCACAGAAGCCCAAGAAGGCAGGACAACTGCCGACGTCACCATGCCAGGGAGCAGGGAGCAGGCCCCTGCAGGAACTTCCCTCCAGGAAGCTCAGCCAGTGGGGACAGTGGCCCACACACCAGGCCAGCAGGGGCCCAGGAGGCTCAGTCAGTGGGGACAGTGGCCCACACACCAGGCCAGCAGGGGCCCAGGAGGCTCAGTCAGTGGGGACAGTGGCCCACGCACCAGGCCAGCAGGGGCCCAGGAGGCTCAGTCAGCGGGGACAGTGGCCCACGCACCAGGCCAGCAGGGTCCCAGGAGGCTCAGTCAGTGGGGACAGTGGCCCACGCACCAGGCCAGCAGGGGCCCAGAGCTGCTTCAGAGGACCCCTTGGGACCCGGCCAGCCCAGATCTTCCGTTGCTCGGAATCACCACTGCGCTGGGTGTGGAGAGGGCTCCAGGACCAAACATTTGGGAAATGCACTGGATCAGCAGAGACACGCAGAGGTTATGAGTGGAGGGGCCTTGCCCGGGAACTGATGAGTGGCCTCCGTGCGGGCCGCTACGCTAGGCCGTCTCACCAGCCACAGTGGCCGCTCCCAACCCCTCTGGATGTCAGCACCCGAGCCCAGGGAGCACCTCTCCAGGGCACTGCCCACACACCTGCCCGGCTGCCCGGCTTGCAGAGGTTACTGGCCCAGCAGGAGTCGGGGCCCTCTGCGTTGCTCACCCCCCAGAACTCTGGCTGAACCCCGAGGCCATGGCCACACGAAGCGGGGCGGGGCGGGGCAGAGCAGAGCATTCGAAGGCAACGGAAGGCGCACCCACCATCCAACTCGCTCCCAGCACCTCCGCTTGCTGCTCTCGTAGGTGAGCGCAGCTTCCCACAGGTCCACATCCGGCGTCACGCTTGGTTCCGACTGGGAATCGGGGGTCAGATTGGACGCTGACTGGAACCCTTCATCCTCCCACTGATCCAGGCTTGGAGGGACCTGAGAGCACAGGAGGGAAGCGCATCGCCCGGTGCCCGAGCCTGTGAGGCGCCCGGGAACCCCCAGGGCCCGACTCCAGCGCCAAACGCTCTTTGCCTTTCTCCAGCTCAGGTGCGCCACCCGGTGCAGAGTTACGCCATTAAGGAAATCAATGTACAGCTTCGAAAGCCACACGCTCCACGAAACTTAAAATAACCCTGCCATGAAACCTCTCTAACCCAGAGCCTCCACCTGCACGGGAAATCGTAGGCAGAGAAAGTCCTACATGTACCCCAGCCCGGCCCTGCAGGCCCACGCGCAGCAGTGAAATGACCGCGGGGTAACACCACGGCCTCCGGCGCACTTCACAGCCTGGCAGTCTACGGCCGCGGGAAACGCGGCTCTCGCCGCTTGAATCACACTGAGTCCAAGCAGCACCCTGGGCGCAGCGATGGCTGAGCCACGTGGCCTCGCGGGACAGCAGCCGGCCCCTCAGCTCCCGGCCTGACTCCTGCTCTCGTCCACAGCCCACGGGACAGGCCAGAGCAACACGCACGCACGCACTACCTTGATGGCCAGTCCGGAGAGGTCGGCGCTGTCCGGCACTGGGGGCAGGTCCAGGCGGACGTCCATGTCGTAGGCGTGGCTGTGCACCAGAGCGCCGAAGAGAGACACCCGGGTCTCTCTCTCGAATCTGTCACCACAGGCGTCCCCCGAGAAGAGCCCGAGGGTGGGCAGGCCGGTGCCCGGGGCGGCGTCCATCACCTGCAGCGTCTCCTGGACCATGCTGTGGCACAGGCTCTCCTCCCGGGCGAGCAGGGCCCACACGTCCGCCTCGGCCGCGCGCAGGTCGCAGCAGCCGTAGCCGCCGTAGGGCACGCGCCTCCGCACGTGCGGGCCGCCCAGGAAGTAGCCCCGTCTCCGCGGCAGGCCCTGCGGCGGCCCGCTGCCGGCCAGCAGCACCAGCAGGTCCAGCGCGGCGCGCACCTCCCGCAGCGGGCCGCTCGCGGCCGCCTCCAGTCCGTCCACCAGCTCCTCCAGGCGGTCGGCCTCGGGGCCCAGGCCGCCCACCCTCAAGTCGAAGGACAGCATGAGGATCTTGTTTCTCACCGGGAGCTTCGGCGGCTCCGGCGGCGGCGCCTCGTCCCGGAACAGGTGCGCGAACAGCGCGTCGTAGGCCACCCGCTTGAGGCCCCGCTTGGCCCTCGGCCGGCTCAGCGCGCGCTGGCCCGGGCGCGCCTTGGCGGGCGGCAGGAGCGCCTCGCACAGGTCATCGAACAGCTGGGTGATGCTGGCCATGCCGCCCCGCCCGTTGGAGGACGCGTCCGCGCGGCCGGGCTGCGGCTCGGGCCCGACCCCGAGGGCCGCGGCTGCCCCGCACGGAGCTGACGGGGCCGGTCCTCCGCCTCCTCCTCCTCGGGCGGCGGCCCCCGGCGTCGCCCCTCTGCCTCAGAACTTGACCTCTGGGGGGGTGTCACTGACCCGTGACAAAACCGAACGGAACTCGCGCGCGGGTGGCGCCCCGGGCCTTGCGCGCGGGCTTTCGGACGTTCGCGGGAGGGGCGGCCAGGAGCAGCAGCGGCCTGCGCTGAGCCCCCGCGTCCTGCCGCCCGCCCACCTTCGGGGAGAAGACCCCCCGGCTTCTGCTCCCGCCCGCGCAGCGTCACAGCCGCGCGACGGCCGGGACCGCTAGAGTCGGCGCGCCGGAACACGTCACTAGGGAGGCGGGGCCTGGGCCGGAAGCTGGTGCGGGACGCGGAGGCCGGGGCGGGCTCAAGGAGAGGCGGAGGCAGACTTTTGTTTTCGCCGACGTTTACTGCGGGCAGCGCAAGGGGCGAGGGCGCGGTGCGACTCGCGCGAGCGGCGGGCGCCCGGGGCAGGGCTGGGACGGCCGATGTCTAACGGCCGGCTCCGGGAGGCTGGTGTGCGGCGCCGTCCCCGCCTGGGCCCGCTTCGGGCTGCGAAGAGGCGCAGAGCTGGCTGCACGGAGCTCCGGGGAGCGGGCCCCGGGAAGGGTCCTGCAGCATCTTCCACTGCGGCTGCAGCTGACCCCTTAGGTAGGTCAGGGCCTGGATGTCCTCTGGAGAGGCCATGGAGAACGGGCCCAGGCTGGGAGGCGCCTGTCCGTGCAGCACGAGGGCCAGGGTCCTTGCAAGCCGGGGTGCGGATTCCTGGGCCAGAGGCAGAGGTGGACACGGTCCCTGGTCTCTTCCCCACCTCCCACCCACGGCGTGTCCACCCTGCCTCCCCCCTTACCTCCTCCAGCAGGACCAGGACTCGGCCTCCTGCTGGCCCCTGCAGCATTGCGGCCAGCAGAGCCGCCCAAGGGTCTTGCAGGCCGTGGGCAGGCCCCAGAGCCACCAGCACCAGGTCAGGTTGGAAACCGTAGGCCAGGGGCAGCACCAGGCCCAAGACGCAGTTCAGGAACCCTCCAGTTGTCTGTGGGGACGGCGGCCAGGCCTCAGTCCGGTCCAGGGGGACCTCCCCACCCCCCAGTCTCAGAGTTAGCAGAGGCCAGAAGGGGCCCGGGGCTTGACCCTCACAACCCTGCGCCTGCTCCTCCAGGGGGCGCAGCCGCTCACCGCCGGCAGTGGTGTGCGGACGTGGAACATGGACGGGGCGGCCGCCTCCTCGACCTTGCTGTTCAGCCACAGGGTCCTCCTTGCAGGGGAGGAGCGCGGGTCACCCTCCAGGGCCGGACAGCAGAGGCTCTGAGCCTCAGTGCTCGAGACCTGTCTGGCACTGCCCCAGCTGCCGAAGGGCCTCGTCCCCCCTCACCCCGTCAGCCCTAGGGGTCAACCCACAGGCGTGGCTGGACACATGCGTGACCGACGCGTACCCATCGTCCGCAAGGTCCAGGGGCCGATCCAGCTGTCCGAGGGTCACACAGAGCACCCTGGGGGAAGAACCGGCCTCAGGCCGCCTTGCGTGTCAACTGGGGCAGGGGGATCCCACGGACCCTGCCCATGGAGGCTGAGATGAGGTGGAGCTCACCTCTGGGCTCCGCGGGACAGACCTCGGCGAATGGCCACGTCCAGGGTGGCCGCCACAGCAGGGCCCGGGGTGACTACGAGGCTGTTGTTCACCTGGGGTGGAATGACAGTGTGGAGGGCGGGGCCCCGGCCAGCCCCAGCCCAGGTAAACAGCCCGTTCTTCCCTCGGCCCCTGCCCACGCGCTGCGGCTGAGCCTCCCTGAAGCTCTGAGGCCAGACGGCTCCGCTTCTGCGAACAAGACGCCCGACTCTGCTCAGGAGCTGAGGTGGGGGGCACTTAGCCCCTGCGGCTGACTGCGGGAGGGTCCCTGGCCCAAGCCGACACCACCCAGCCCTCTAGACAGGCTACGCTCTGTGGGCCTGCCCACAGCCACCCCAGCCACCCCAGCCCCTCCCAGGTGGCTCTACCTGCCCATCCAGGGTCCCGTCTAAAAGGTACAGGAGCTTCCCAAGGGCAGTGAGGGCCTTGTCCTGGGCCAGCGCCTCGTGTGGCCTGTGGTGGGCACGCCAGAGGGACACATGGACACAGTGGTGACACACGGCTCGCCCGGGCCCTCCCCTCAGGCCTGCCCTGCCCACCTGGCCCAGGCCTCTGTCTCCTCCCTGGGTGCCGACTCCTCCTGGCAGAGGACATCAGGGGGCAGGAGCCGGGCAGCTCCTGGCACAGTCAGGGCAGCGGCTGTCAGGACAGGAGGCACGGGGCGGAGACGCAGCCGGTCCAGGAGGGAGCTCAGGGCAGCTGCTGCTGTCTCACACGCCACAGCCCCGGGCAGCGGAGGGGAGCAGGTGCCGGAGGCTGCGTCTGGAGGCGACTCCGAATCCCGGCCATCGAGGGAGCCCCGGTGAGCCCTGTCTGCCCCAACACGGCTACACCGACCTGGCTGCTGCAGGCTCCTCCAGTGAGGGGCGTGGGCTCTCTGGACACTCTGGATGGACTCCAGGGCGCTGTGGGGGGCGGGCGACCATGAGACCAAGCTCCCACTCTAGCCTCCGCCTTCCTCGGATCCTCTGCCACCCCTTGCACCTGTGACATGGCACCATGGGCCCCGATAGGGGCAGGATGGGATCACCCAGCAGGGCCCGCACCGTCATGCACACCGACTGTGCCAGGGACTCCAGATGGTAGCCGCCCTTGGAGAGAGGACAGGGTGGGGGCAGGTGTCACTGCGGTGGGCATCGCTGGGAGGACCCGGTCTGGGCTTGCTGCCCCTGCCCCCACAGTCACCTCCAGCACAGCACAGACCCGGCCTCCAGCCAGCACCTGCAGCAGCCGTGTGAGGTGGGCGAAGCACTCCGGCGTGGCCTGCATCTGCCCCTGGAACCAGCATCAGATGTGACGGGGCCTGAGCCCCAGGACCCCAATGCCCCCCCCCCCAGCCAGGCCAGGCCCTCACCTCGGGATCCCCGATGGCCGAGTCGAATCCTGCTGAGACCAGCACCAGCTCAGGATCAAACTGTAGGCAGAGCCGGGTGGGAGAGGGCAAGGAGGAGGCTGGAGGCCAACTGGGGAGGAAGCCAGGCCCTCCTGAGACCCCGCAGCCCCAGGGGTCTGTCCACACACTGGCCAGGTGGCTCCAAACCCTCCCCAGCCTTCGGTGGAACTGCAGGCACCCAGTCCTCCTCCCACCTGCCTGCCCCAAGGGCCCCCACCCTCTGCCCAGTCACCTCAAAGGCCAGCGGGAGGAGCACGTGCAAGAAGGCGGCCATGTAGTCTGGGTCTCCCATCCCCACCTGTGGAGGGGAGGCGTCAGGGCAGCCCTGCCCACGGCTGTGGGGCGTGGAGGGGTGCACGCGGGGGAGCTTGGCCGGGGCCGAGGACGGGCACCTGGTTCCAGGGCAGGTTGACGGTGAAACCACGGCCCTGCCCCTGCCCGACCGCATCGGCGTCCGACTCTCGCAGGAACGGCCAGAAGCGTCCGTGCTCGTAGCGGTGCCAGGAGAAGTAGAGGACACTGCAGGCGACCGGCCGGGGCCGGCGGTCAGCTTCAGGCTGTTTCCTGAGCGCAAGGCCAGGTCTTCCCCCACTGGATTTTTTGGCAGCTAGGCTGTGCGCCTTCCTCAAAGTGGGGTCCTGTGTCCCCCCAGCTCACCTGGGGTCATCCTCAAAGATATACTGGATGCCTTGTCCGTGGTGGATGTCCCAGTCAACAATGAGGATCCTGGGGACAGACCGCCAGGGGTCACCCAAGGGCTGGATGGGATCTCAGCCACCTGCTTCACCCCTTCCTGCCTGTCCTGGGCCTCCCACCCCCACAGCCGGCCTGCTACACACCTGTGCAGCCCATGCTTCTGCTTGGCATGTTGCGCCGCTATGGCCACATTGTTGAACACACAGAACCCATTGGCAGCTGCCCTCTGGCTGTGGTGCCCAGGAGGCCTGGTGGGGAGGGGACAGCAGTGGACACAGGGCACATCAGGAGCCCTGACCCTCATGAGGCCATCGTGGGGGCACTCGGTGAGAGGGGTGGCTCTCACCTCACCAGGGCGAGTCCGTTGCGTACAGTTCCGGTCAGCACGGCATCCACCAGCTGCAGCGCAGCCCCCGCAGCAAGCTGGGCACAGTGATAGGTCCTCTGCAGGGCAGGTGTGCAGATGAGCACCCCTCCCCCCGCCCGACCTGGGTGCCCACACCACCAGGCTGCAGGGAACCAACCCCGGAGCAGAACACAGGTGCAGGCCGTGGTCACAGGTGTGGACAAGGGGCTGGGGGGCAGCCATGGCCAGGGGCACCGTGCATCGGGGGTGGGGGGTGTGCACAGAGGGCACACACCGGGTGGAAGTAGACAGCGTCGAACTGTGCAGACAGCGCTTGCAGCTCCTGCTCAGCCAGGGCCTGGGTTCCCCGCACCAGGGCCACGTACTCGGGGCTGCAACAGGCAGGCAGAGGCAGGGCAAGGGGCTGGGGATCCTGATGGGTGCACCAACCGCCTCGGAGCCTGTCATCCACCCACCCACGCACCCGACAGGAAACGGGAGGGGGAGTGGGCAGCCTGCCCAGGCTCTGACCTGTGCACCAGGCCCAGCTCCGCCTCGGAGGCCTTGCGGGCTGACAGGCGGAAGCACCTCTGCTCCAAACCACACTGCCGCAGACCACTCAGCGCGGCGTCCAGGCGCGCAGGACACTCGATCTGGCACTGCGGGCTGGGGCGGACACGGAGCTGAGCGCCAGAGCCCCCTCCCCGTAACCCCCGTCCCAGGCCACACTTACTCGTCCCAGAGCAGCCGGGTGGCCGTCATGTCCTCGTGGTACACGAGGGCGGTCCCCATGGTCGCTGTGGGCCACTCGGGGAGGCAGGTGCCTGCACAATCGGTCCCCGCGCAGGGCGCAGCACGCGGAACCCGCGCACGCACCAGAGAGGGGCGCGGTCCACGGCGGAGGCTCCGAGGGCTCGGCTTCCGGCTTCCTCAGGCTCGGACCCGGGTCCCGCCCCAATCCTGACCTCGCTTCGGGGCGGGGCAGCCCCGCCTTCCGGGGAATCCCGCAGCGGCGCCACCTCCTCCGGAACTCCGGAGCCGACGGGAGAGCCGGAGCACCTCCCGCCCCAAACTTCCCGCGGCCACTCTACCTGCACGCAGGTGCGCAACGGAGGCGTGAAGTCGTAGAAGAGGAATTAGGTGCGCGTGCAGGCAAGGGGGGTGCCCAGGCCGCGGAGCAAAGCCGAGCTACTTTGCGGCACGGGTCTCAGGCCCCCTCTGGCTTAGCTCCGTGCACACCCAGAGGCTCCCCCCAACCCCGGCCACTCGCAGAGCTGTGCAGCCTGCAGCTGTGGGCCGGTGCCTCTGGACAGTGGTCCCAGGGTGGAGGGCTTGGCATGGGGAGCCTGGTGTCCACAGTGGCAACTGTGGGCCCAGTCTGGAGGGCTGAGGGCACGGGCACACCCCAGGGAGCACAGGCAGGGAGGCATTAAGGGGGGAGCGGGAAATCAGGTGTGGCCTCCCCACCACGGCCTGGCCTCCTACTTGCCCAGGGCCTGTAGAGGGCAGTGCAGGCTGCCAGCCTGTGTGGCCAGGAGGGTGGGTGGCTTGCTTGGTGGGAAGACCCCACCCTCTGCCCCCGGCTTGCCTAGCCCGGCCCCCTCCACAGGAGCCCCTCCTGCCTCTCAGACAGCTGATGAGACTGAGCCCCTGGCTGGACCCCAGCAGCCACTCCAAGTTGGCCCTGGCCATTACAGGAAATCATTCTACAAAGGGTGGAGTGCCAAGCCCTGACCGGGGCTGCAGGTGACAGGCACAGCACAGCACAGCACTGGCAGCACTTTAGTGGAGACGGGGGCAGGGAGCGGCAGGACACTCCATCCTCTGGCTGGCCAGGCCAGCCTCCATCCTCTGTGTGGGGCCAGGACTCAGGCGCCTACAGCTGGGGCTCAGCACCAGGCTGCACAGCCAGACTGGAGACCTAAAAATGTTTATTTCTTTCCGGCCACCTGGGTGCACCAAGTGGCTGATTTACATTCCAGGCTGGGGGGAGGGGTCAGGAGAGGCCACGGATGCTCCCCCACACCCGGGAGAGATGATGTCCCTGAGTTGGCAACTCCGCACCCCCCCTCCATTCCTGCTCCTCAGGAGCTGGGCCTCAGATCAGAGCCCAGGACTGGGCCCTGACTCCGGCCAGCTCCGCAGCTTCCTGCTCCACCCTGCGGGGGCTGGGGGGCAGGCACACAGCTCCGGGGGTCAGAGGCCAGCCCCAGGACGGGCAGGGGTCCTGTCTGGCTTTAGAGTTCAGGTGCTCCTCCAAGGCTGGCTAAGGTGTGCACCCAGGTGCGGAGGAACAGGCCGCAGGGAGAGGGATCCGTGGATCGAGGGGGGCTGCTCAGCCTCCAAGTCAATGCTCTGAAGGTCAAGGTGGTACCCAGGGTGTCCCCGCCACCCCCCAGAGGTCTTCACAGGGCCGTCTCCTTGGAGACCCTGGCCCCCAGCTGCCTGGGAGGCTTGAAGCTGAGCACCTCTTTGTAAGTGACACCTGGGGAGGGCGAGAGACAACAGGAGGCAGTGAGCTTGGGCCCACACACACAGGGTGCTGCTGCAGAAGCCCCTCCCCCCGCCCTGGCTGGGCCCAGCCCATGAGGCAAGGCCACTGCTGCAAAGTGGACTTTCTCAGGGCACAGGCGTTCCTGACCACGGCTTCGGCCACAGACGGGACCTGTATCTACCACGATCCATTGTGAAAGCAAAAGCTCCCAGCCACAGCCTGTGGGGGGAACCACAGGGAGGGGCTGCGGCCTGTGGTTTTCAAGTTGTCTTTCCAGCAGCAGGAACTTGAATCGTACAAAACTGAACTCCTGAGCACACAACAGAAGGGTGCCAGGGCACCCCGAGCCCCACAGCCCCTTCCCCCCGGGCGCGCGAGACCCAGGACCCGGATCTGCCCAGGACTGGGCGGCACACCCCCCTACCGCGCCCGGTGCTGCCAACTGGTTCTGCAGACACCAGGCCATCCCTGCTGGAGCACTGCCTCAGCGCTGCCTTGCAGGGAGGCCAGGCGTGCACCGGCCGGCGTGGCCAGTCCCAGAGGGGAGGGGCCCACAGTGCAGAGGACAGCTGAAGGGTACAGGCGAGGGTGGTGTCAGGGGTGAGGCCCAAGGGGCTGCCTGGGGCGGACTTTATCGTGGCGGCGGGACACGGCCTCCAGATGGGCTGGGTCCTGACGTGGGGCAGGAGAGGCGGGAACAATTTGGACCGCTGTGAGCAGGAGACCCTTGGACAGTGTGTGTGGAGGGACCTCCAGGATGGCCAGGTCTCTGGCCTGGGCAACAGGGGGCAGGAGCGGCTCAGTGGGCGCCGCTGCCCTGAGCTCAGAGCCACGCCTCGCGGTTCCCGGGGCCGTGTGCCGGGCCACCTGCCGGGCCCCACACAGGCCCCACGGAGCACAACTCACGCTTCCACTCGTCCAGGGTGCGGTCCACGTCATCAAAGGAGTCGTCGTACTTCTGGGCTGTGGGCTCGTCCTCCGTGTCGTGCAGGGACTCGAAGTAGGGGTGGGCCAGCGCCTCGGCCGCTGTCACCCGCTGGTCCCCGTCCAGCACCAGCATCTTCTCCAGGAGGTTCACGGCTGGAGGGGCAGCGGGTCAGGCCGGCAGAGGCGGGCCTGCGCCCCAGCCCCGAGACCGCCCCGCTGCCCCCCGCCCTACCCAGAGGGCTTGCGTTGGTCACCACGGAGGCAAAGTCCTTCCTCTCACACTCGGGGAGGCCCTGCATGTACTGCTTGGCCTGCCAGGGAAGACAGGGTGAGGGGCAGCCCCCAGGCCAGCTGGCCTCACCCGCCCAGCTCCATACGGACATCAGCGCTCCGCAGCTTTTGCACGAAGTCGGCCGGAGGCGTCCCTGTCACCTTCATGATCTCCTTCAGCTGGTCCAGGTCTGCACTGGGGTTCAGGAGCACGACAGGGGACAGGGAGCAGGAGCCACACCCACCTCCTCCGGCCCCGCCCGCCAGGCAGCCCACGACTGAGGATACGGTCACTGCCCTTGAACAGCGTCTTCCCCGTAATCATCTCCGCCATGATGCAGCCCACCGACCAGATGTCCACTGAGACGAGACCCCATCAGCACCCGGGGTGGAGGAAGGGGCTGTAGCACAGGCCCACGCCCTCACCCGGCTCCGCCAGAACACACAGCTTTTGGGGGGCGGGGCCTCCACCATGGAGCGAAGCGGTGTGGTCTGGGAGGCCCCCGTGTCCCTGGGTGGCCTCTTACCTGTCTGTGTGTAGTGCATCCAGTTCAGGATGACCTCGGGGGCCCGGTACCACCGGGTCACCACATAGCCAGTCATCTCACTGTCAGCCTGCCTGGCCAGGCCAAAGTCCAGGATCTGTGGGAAGAATCAGAGAGATGGGACTAAGAGGACCCCTAAGGGATGCACAGGCCAGCCATGGTCCGGGAGACCCCCAGGGGGCTGGGCCCAAGGCAGCAAGCACCACCCCAGGGTCCCTCCCTGGGAGTACCCGGGAGCTCTGGCCCTGGACTCCTCTCCCTGCTCTGCCAACCCCTGCCCGTCTTCCTGGAGGCCTCCTCAGCCCCGCCCTGGGTCAGGCATGGGGACTGGGAACACCTCCCACGCTCGCCCTGACGCAGGTATGGGGGCGTCGTGCCCGATGCCACCCCCTCAGGGACCACCCAGGGCCCATTCGCCCACCAGCTAGCTGCTCAGCCCCTGCCCAGGTGCCAGGCTGGGGGCAGATGGTGAGGGAGCCCCCCCCCCCAGGCCCCTGGCCCTCGCACCTTCAGCTCACAGTCCTCATTCACTGCCAGGTTGCCGGGCTTCAGGTCCTGCAGGCAGAGGACAGGTGGCCACTGCGAGGCCCGACGTTGGACGGCACCCACACAGGGGCCGCCAGGCCCGACCCAGCCTCCCTGGCCCTTGCAGCCCGTCCAGGAGAGCAGAGGTGCCTGGGTCCCCAGGACACGTTCCCAGCAGCAATGCATGGGGTGTCGTGTGCACCACGCCAAGCCCACCGCACCCCCTCACGGGTGAGCAGTGGAGACGGGACTGGGCCCCTCTGGAGGCCGTAGCCAGGACTCACCCTGTGGATGACGCCAGCAGCGTGGATGTACTGCAGACAGAGGGGTCAGCAGGGGTCAGCGTCCCAGGGCCTCAGGGCCACAGAGCCTCCCCGCCCTGCTCTGCCCGGGTGCCCCACCTTCAGCCCCTTCAGCATCTGGTACACCAGGAACTGGATGCGGTCCTCACTCAGCTTCTCGTGCTTCATGAGCTTGCCCAGGTCGGTGCCCATGAACGGCATCACCAGGTAACTGGAAGTGGGGCTGGGATGCAGTCACCCGCCAGGGCCGGGCCCTGGAGCCGGGGGTCCCACCCGATGGGCTCAGGCTCAGACCTGGAGGACTCTGCCCGACAGATGCCCCTCAGAAGGTGACCCTCAGCACCTGGTCCCCGCTGGCTTCGGTCGAGTCCTCTCTTCCCCGACCTCCCTGTCGCTCCCAGCAATGACCCCGCCTCCCCCCAGACATCCCACCCAGCCTACCCTGAATGTCACCCACTGTGGGGCTCCTGATTTCTCGTCTAAAAGGCACAGTGTTGAAGACAAGGGGGCAGGAAGCTTCACACACAGGGGCCGGGGAAGGACGAGATGGGTGGTGGCCAGAGGGGTGGGCTGGGCAGGCCGAGGGAGGGAAGTCACCACTTAGCACCCCAGGAGACGCTGAGGCCTCGGGGACCCACCCTTGGCATGTCAGGCAACAGGGAGCCCGCTGCCCTCCGCAGCCCTCCGCAGGCCTGGCCCTGCTCCCAGCTGAGAACAACGTGAGCCGGAAGCAGCCTGGTCAGTGCTAGGCCGGGATGGCCGCTCCCTGCCACCTCTCCTCCACCCACCGGCAAAGGTCAGCAGCTCCAGTTACAGGCCACACGCCTGGTGCCTGGGGCCAGAGCACGGGACCAGCCTGTTAACAGGGTTCACACCTCCAGCACCGGCGATGGCCCAGGTGCTGCGGGTGGAGGGAGGAGGAGGCCCGGGCTGTGTCTGGGTGTTCCAGTGCCCAAGGGTCCCAGGAACATGTTGGGAGGGGGTGTGGAGTGGCCTGGGTCCGGACACAGAGTGAACAGGGTGTATCCCAGCGCCCGTCACCATGGCTGTGGGGAAAGGCCCCCTGCCGACCCAGAACCTAACGCTGGTGCCCAGGAGCCAGCCAGTGCCCTACTGGCCTGCCCGGCCAGCCCAGCCAGCACTCACAAGTCTGTGAAGTCGTCCAGGGTCTCGTCTGGGGTGAACACGTCCAGCAGGCCGATCACCTGGGGGAGAGCCAGAGCGCCAGGTGGGGGAGGGTGCAGCAGAGGATGCAAGGGCTCGGTGGTGCCGCACAGTGGGCAGGACCCCCCCGCAGCTGGCCTCGTCTCCCCACTGGCTCAGCCCTGGCACCTTCACCCATGCACGGTTATTTTTGGGTGGTGACAGCTGGGATGCTCTGGGGGAGGGGCAGCCTCAAGTCTGTGCTGGCTCTGAACCACCCAGAGGGCTCCCAGCCCCTCGGCCTTCCTCCCCCCTTCCTCTTCCCAACCAAGCAGCCCACAGGACCAGGATGGGGACAGATACCCAAGAGGCCCTTCCCAGAGCCATTGCCTCTGCCGGTGCAACCCAGGCGGGCAACACAGGGACAGCCAGACCTGGTCCTGCAGAGGCCCCGTGAGGCGGCAAGGACAGCAAACAGGTGTCGACTGCACATGCAAGCAGCCAGGGTGGGGACGCTGGACCCGGCGGGCAGGGCCACGGGCAAGGTGGCACAGCACAAGGAGAGTAGGGACACAGGGAAGGAGACCAGGTGAGGCCAGGGCAGGGAGGAACCGACAGGTGCAGGTGTGGCTCTGATCCTGAGAACCACCACTGAAGAGTGTAAACCAGGGTGGGGTACAGAACACATCCCCCTGGCTGTGGGGCAAGGACAGGTGGGAGTGAGGCAAGAACAGACTGAGGGGCTGGCGCTGTGGCATGGTGGGTTAAGCCTCCACCTGCAGCACCAGCTTCCCATATGGGCACCAGTTCAAGTCCAGGCTGCTCCACTTCCGATCCTGCTCCCTGCTAATGCGCCTGGGAAAGCAGCAGAAGATGGCCCAAGTGCTTGGATACTCTGCATCCACGTGGGAGACCCAGATGAAGCTCCTGGCCCCGCCCTGGCCATTGCAGCCATATGGGGAGGGAGCCAGCAGATGGAAGCTCTCTCTTTCTCCGTAATTCTTTCAAATAAACAATCTTGAAAAAAAAAAAAAAAGAATATAGGTGGATGGACAGGTGGCTGCCCACAGCAGCCACCAGCACCAGAGTTGTGGGCAGAAGGGAATAGTGTGGGACATGTGGAGCAGGGCCTGGGGACAGGTGGGCTCACGGAGGTGACCACAGATGTGAAGACCTGGGGGCACTCTTGTGGGGGCTATCGGATGGACAGGGACTTCTGTGCCATGTAAGTAGATCACAGCCCAGAGTAGGGGGCCAGGGCTGAATCGAGGGAAGTGGCCCGGAGAGACCACAGGAGGGGGTCAAGGGAGGCAGGACTGGGACCCACGGCAGCTCCTTCCTCCCCTGAGCAAGGCACTCGGCTTCCTCGTGGGAGAACGGGGCTCCCGCAGGCAGAGCTGCCCAGCCGCAAGCAGCTCAGGAAGCCCCCAGGATGGCAGGACCCTCTGGCCTGGGGCTGCAGCACAGGGGATCGGAGATGGGTGGTGACTGAAGCCCAGAGCCCAGGCAGCACAGGGGGTGGTGGGTGAGCATGAATGCGAGTGTGGGTGAGAAGCTGGCTAAGACCTGCGGTCCAAGAGGCTGCCTCGTGGGATTGGTGTCCACCCCCAGTGGGTTTCACGCAGAAAGGGGTGAGCCCTGGCCAGGGGCGAGGTGGCAGTTGAGGAGAACAAAGGGCCTCCGAGAGCGTCAGTGGCCGACACCCAGGTTTGCTGCTGGACACGAGGAGTCCTTCTCCCAGGGTCTGGCAGCTCCAGGGACCTGGGAGACCAGAACATCCACCCAGACCATGGCCCTGAGACTGGGCCCACCCCAGGGGCTGAGACAGTGTGGCATGGATGGGAGGGGACAGAACTCTGGGCCCCAGGGAACCCGGGTGGAGGAGCGAGAACTCCCCCTGGCAGAAGGAGCTCCTAGCAGCCAGCAGTGGCCCTGGGAGACACCTGGGGCAGCCATGTGTGGGGAGCCAGGGGAAGGATGGGAAAAGATGCCCCCAGGAGGATGTGTGATGTCCTCGCAATGGCCTCCAGCCCTCAGCTCTGCAGACACCAGCTCCCTGAGCCATTGCTCCTACCGGAGACCCCACCCTCCCCGGGGATGGCCTTGCCCATGGCCCCTGCCTGCCTGGAGCAGAGTGGGCGCTGGAGAACGGCACTGGGACCAAAGGAGGGCGGTCCCTGGAAACAGGAACCCCTACCCGACACCCCGCCCCAGCACCCGCTCCCCAGCACGGGGCCGAGGCCTGGACAGAGCCCGGTCCCCGGCAGAGAAACCAGCTGCGGAACCAGCAGGCAGTCAGACGCTGGGCGGAAGGGAAAGGGTGTCCCCCACAGAGGGACTGCGCTGCCCCTCCCCTGCAGCGGGGACTGGAGGCCGGTGGGAGGGCCCCTCGGCCGGGAGGCGGGACCCCGCGTCCTCACGTTCTCGTGGCGCATGTGCTGGAGCAGGCGCAGCTCGCGGTAGGCACGCTTGGCGAACAGCTCCGACTGGAAGGGACGGTACAGCTTCTTGATGGCCACCTTGGCGCCCGTGCGGCTGTCCACTGCCGAGCTGCGGGGCGCACCGCTTAGCGGGGAGGCCAGGCCTGCCGACCCCCGCCCATCCCGCGGCCCGCGCTCACCACACGGCGCCGTAGGCGCCCGAGCCCACGGGCTGCAGGTCCTGGTACACAGCGCGCACCTCCCAGGCGGTCTTGGTCACCTCCTGGCGGTAAAAGCCCTTGCGGGCCGGTGGCGGCGAGCTCATCGCGGGCCGGCGAGGCTCCGCGCGCCCTCCGGCCCCGCAGCCCGCCGACCCCGGCCAGCCCCGGCAGCACGCGGCCCCTCCCCCGCTCGCGGACCAACCGGCCCCAGGGCCACGCACACGTGACGCCCCCGCCCGCCCTCCGGCCCCTCCGGAAACCCGAAGCGGCCGCCGCCCGGGGAGGGAGCAAGGCTGGGGGGAGGGGAGCGCCGGCCCTCGGCCCCAGCGCGGTCCTCCCGGGGCGCTGGGCTCATCCAAGGTCGCTATCCACCTGCCCTTCCGTTACCTCCGCCCAGCCCTTCGTCCCCGTCCCCTGGGCCAGGCCGCATCTCACGCGGGTGTCCAGATCCCCACCCCACTCCCAGGGTGCCCACATTACCATCCATCAGTCCCCGAAAGTTCAGCGCCCCACAGTGCACCTTAAAGATGTATTTATTTGAAAGGCAGTGTTACAGAAGGGAAGGCAGAGAGAGAATCTTCCATCTTCTGCTTCACTCCCCAGATGGCCTCAACTGCAGGAGCTGAGCCTATCCGAAGGCAGGAGCCAGGAGCCTCTTCCCGGTCTCCCATGTGGTGCTCACATGGACGCCAGCACTGCAGGCAGTAGCCCCCACATTTTACATTGTGTCTTGCCCGCATCCCTCCTTCCACGGGGAGAGGTTGGTTCCCCCCTCCTGAAGGTCACACGGCACGCCCAGCGCCCAGCCCTGTGCCTGCAGACCCCAGCCTCCCAACCTGGCAGCCAGAGGGGCACGCCCAGCTCCCCTTCTAGCACGGCTGCAGGTGGGGTGCCTGCTCCAGGCATCCGCCAGTGTGTCCTGAATCCCGGATGAACCGCACTGCCCTCTCTCCAGGAAGGTGGGCCTGCCCCCATGGGTGAAGCCCCCTCCCGAGAAAATCTGGGCCAGGGCCAGGGTCCCTGCCCCACCTCCATGCCCTGTCCATCCAGCTGCTTTGCACCTGGGCTTCATGGCAGGGGGGCTGGAGCACTCACCAGCTGTGAGCACTGGGCAGGGGCAGTGTGTGGCACTCCAGCCACGGCTTCCCCTTGTTTTCCACCTGCCTGACCCAAGAAGCCCCCGCCCTTCATGAGGGCCCAGGGCCTAGCAGGGCCCCATGCCACAGCAGGCTCTGGAGGTGGGTGTGTCACAAGCCCCGCCCCAGCTCTTACCCCAAATGATGGACATGGTCCCTCCTGGTCTCCAGGGCTCCCCCAGCAGTGGCCATCATACTGACCAGGCCTCTGGAGGTCCAATTCCCGAAAGCCCAGGGCAAGAGCAGACTGCCCACTCGTGGGCCGCTAGTGTGGGGAGCAACCCGGACTGGACTGAGTTACTGGAATTAAGACTTATTCTATGCATCTGCTCTCCCACAATATGGCGCTGGGAGAGGAGGCAACAGCTTCTACGCAGCTGCCTCTTGCCAACTTGAGTGATGACCTCCAGGAGCTGATCCTGCTCCTGATTGGAGGAGAGCAGCGTACTCGGCGTGTGGGCAGCCGAGTTGGGATTGGCGGAGGAGGACTATAAAGGAGGAGAGAGACGGCATGCACCAGGAACATCTAAGGGGAACATCTATCTGAAGGAACACCTGTGCAGCCCCCGAGAGAGCCGGCCGGCGGTGTGCCGCTCCCCCGCGGAAGTGGGGAATGTGGCAGGGGGAACCGCCCTTCCACGGAGGTGGAAGGGACGGTAGCCAACCCGGGAAGAACCAGCAGCAAACCCGGGGAGGGCCGAGCAGACGAAAGAACAGCGCAGGGTCCTGTGTCGTTCCTCCACGAAGATGGGGAGCGACAGCTAGGAGCACCAAGCAGGGACCAGGCCCCTGTGTGGAGGTCCATGTGTGGCCATCCTGCTGCCCGGCCCCTGGGGAAGGACAGGCCTTTGCTCCCAGAGATACCCAACTGCCCTAGGCAGCCTTCCCGACCACCGAGCAAGGGGAAGCTCCAGGTGGGCCAGAGCCAAGGTTGCAGCCAAGCCTGGTGCCATGTGTTGCCCAGCGGCCTCCTCCCCTGGGATCCCTGGGTTCTCGGACCCTCCAGGGGACAAGAAGGCCACCAGGAGGTGACTGCTGGTCTGACTGGGGGCCTGAGGGACCGGGTCAGCCACCCCCTCTGGGCAGCAGGGACACCAGGGGCAGTGGGGCTGGAGCCTGGGAACAAGCTGAGCACAGAGGAACTTCTTTATTGCGCACCCCTGGTGCAGGCACTTCACATCCAGACCTCCCTGGTCCCTGGGGGCAACGGGCCCGTCTCCACGAGGGACCCCCCCCTCCCAGCACAGCCGAGCTGGGCCCTGTCCCAGAGGCCACGTGGTCAGCTCCATCCTGGGAGAAGGGAGGACGGCGGCTGACCCACACCCCGGGGCCCCCTGTGTCTGGCTTCAGGACCACAATCAGGGGCAGAGGTAGAGAGGGCAGCGGCTCCTCGGCTGTGGGCCAAGGTCCAGGGGCGGGGGTGTCTGGGGCCGAGTCCACACGCTCGTGTGCTGTCCACCTTGGCTTCCTCCAGTCTGCAGTCTGGCTCCGTCAGCTCCCAGCTGGCTCGTTGCCCTGCCTCGGGTACCCCAGGCCCCAGGAGGACGCCCGCTTTTGCGCGCTTGGCCACCCTGGGCCCACGGACCCTGCAGAGCTGGGCCTCAGCATCACGGGTGGTGTCAGGAACCGGGGGGAGGGAGGCAATGGCACAGCCACCCCAACTCGAGGTCCTGCTGGACACGACCCCTGGCTCTTGGGCACCACAGGGTCACATGCACCAGCACAGACCTACACATGCCCTGACGTGTGAATACCTGGAGCACACACTCACACGCGTGCCCACATGCATGTGCACAGGGAAACGCAAGGGTCCGGCCAGCTTTTCGGACTTGACACTGGGAAGTTGTCCCTGCCCTGCCACCAACTGTCCACCCCAGTGGAGACTGCCCAGCCTGGTGGGGTACTGGCCTGCCTCAGCTCTCAGACCCTGGGTCTCAGGGCGGCCCCCACCACCAGGCCGAGCAGCTCTGGCCACAGAGACCCTCCCTGTGAGTCTCCAGGGTCCCTAGTGTGCCTTCCCCCTATGGAATCTGGAGACAGACACTCCCCAGTGGGACCCCTGTGGTATCCAGGCCTCCCTCCGACAGTGAGGTCCCAAGAGAGACAGTGGCTGGGAGGTGGAACAATGAAGGCAGGCCCAGGGACGCTTCTGCCTGACCCCTGCACGTGGCATGCACACATGCACACTGCATTCATGTGTGTGGGCTGCCCTCAAGTCAGGGATCCCAGAGCAGGGGGTCAGGGCTGCCTGGACACAGAGGTGTGCGGGTTGAGAGGGGGCGAGTTCAAGCCCCACCATGGGTTCAAGGGTGGCCGCAGGGCAGCACCTCACTGCTCAATGTCCAGGCTACCAGATGGCTGTGGTGACTCCGGGGGCTTGAAGCTGAGAACCTCCTGGTAGGTGAGCTCTGGGGGCCAAAGGGGGAAGAGTGAGTTTGTGCCTTCCTCTCATCGCCTTCCCCATCAGGCACCTGCTGCCCTGCCCAGGCCCCTCACCCTCTGCCACACACACCCGTCTCCAGCTGCTCCACGGTGCAGCGGGGGCTGTGTCCCCTCCCAGACCACTCTGGGGAGGAAGTGGGATGTTTCCTGCGGTGTCTGGAGGAATGCAGAGCCCTGAGCCCCCCACGCCTACCCTTCCACTCCTCCACTGTGCGCTCCTTGGCCTCAACGCTTTCATCATAGGGCTCGGCCACCGGCTCATCGTCGGGGTCGTGGTACTGGCTGAAGTAGGCGTGGGCCAGGGCCTCCGCGGCGCTGACCCGCTGGTCGCTGTCCAGCACCAGCATCCTCCCGAGGAGATCTATAGCTGCACGGGCCGGTGGAGGGGGAGGGGCTGTCAGCTCCAGCTCCAGGACTCGAGGTGCAGCCAGCCTGGGCCCGGGGCCAGTCCTCACCCAGGGGGTTGGCTCCGCGGAAGATGCTGCTGAGGTCCTTCTGAGGCATGGGGGGCAGAGACTGGATGTAGGTCCGGGCCTAGGGCACATGAGAGGGGCCTGCAGGGGCCGCTCATCCCTGGGCCCTGCGTCCCCAACAAGGCAAGGAGTCAGCAGGGCCGGGCGCGGCACAGGCAGAGCAGACGCTGCTCCCCACAGGCCTGGCTGGTTCTGCCTCCTCACCCGGCCCTGACGGCTGCAAGAGCTGGGTTTGCAGCTCCCCCGTCCCCACTGCCCACGCGGCTGTGACTTTCACCCCTGCCATCGCCGTCCCCCGGGCTCCCCGGCGGGGCGGCTGTGACTTTCACCCCTGCCATCGCCGTCCCCCGGGCTCCCCGGCGGGCGGCTGTGACTTTCACCCCTGCCATCGCCGTCCCCCGGGCTCCCCGGCGGGGCGGCTGTGACTTTCACCCCTGCCATCGCCGTCCCCCGGGCTCCCCGGCGGGGCGGCTGTGACTTTCACCCCTGCCATCGCTGTCCCCCGGGCTCCCCGGCGGGCGGCTGTGACTTTCACCCCTGCCATCGCCGTCCCCCGGGCTCCCCGGCGGGCGGCTGAGGGCAGGCTGGGCAGGACTTACGTGCTCCGAGGAAATCTTGGCCAGAACCTCAGGGCTGGGCGTACCCACCACCTCCATGATCCGCTTCAGCTGGTCGATGTCTGCCTTGTTCAGGAAATACCCACTGGCCATCCACCGCCCCCAGGCCCAAGAGCCCCATCTTGGGGCCCCACCCAGAGCCTCTGTCTGACAGCTGAGGATCCAAGCCTGAGGTGGCCCGGCCCAGGGCAGAGGAGAGCCAGAGCCCACCCCCACCCTGGAGGAGGGGTCCCCGCAGCGTGACGCTGCAGGCCGCACGGGCAAGGATACAGTCACTTCCCGGGAAGAGAGCCTTCCCCTGCAGCAGCTCGGCCATGATACAGCCCACGGACCAGATATCCACTGTTGGGGGAGGGGCAGGCTATCAGCCTGCCCACCCCAGCCCCTCCTCTGGAGGCTGGGGAGGAGCCGGCCCAGCGGACCCTCAGTCACACCCAGGCCGAACCCTTCCTTCTGTACACCCACGTTGGGTGGGGAGAGCAAGTGGCTCAGACCCCAGCACACACCTGCCCCGGGGACCCTTGGAAAGTCTGTTTTTGAATGCTGGTCCCAGACCCTGCCTGTCCCCCAAGACTGGGCAAGGCTCCCCCAAGGCCCCTCAGCCATGGGCCGACTCCCATCCCCGTGCCCCGGGTGGGGCCCCGGTGCGAGCCCGGTCAGCCGGCCTGGCCGCGTGAGGGCTGACGGCACCTGTCTGGTTGTAGTGCATCCAGTTCAGCATGATCTCTGGGGCTCGGTACCAGCGTGTGGCCACGTAGCCGGTCATCTCCTCGTCAGCCTGGCGGGCCAGTCCGAAGTCTAGGATCTGGGGGGACCGAGAGGTGCTCAGGGCCCCTCCTCGCCCCACAGCCCACCCGGCCCAGTCCCGCCAGTCGCTCACCCTGAGCTCGCAGTCTTCATTCACCGCCACGTTGCTGGGTTTCAGGTCCTGCGTGGGCGGGCAGAGGCCTGAGCGCAGGGATAGCGCCCGCCTGAGCCCACCCGCCGCCCGTCGCCCACGCTGCACCTACCCGGTGGATGATCCCTGCAGAGTGGATGTACTGCGGGGAGGGAGGTGGTGAGCATTGGCCATGTGCCCAGGGACCCCCACCTCCAGCCCAGGCCCTAAGACCCCGCCTGCAGCCCAGGCCCTAAGACCCCCACCTCCAGTCCAGGCCCTAAGACCCCGCCTACAGCCCAGGCCCTAAGACCCCCACCTCCAGTCCAGGCCCTAAGACCCTGCCTGCAGCCCAGGCCCTAAGACCCCCACCTCCAGCCCAGGCCCTAAGACCCCGCCTGCAGCCCAGGCCCTAAGACCCCCACCTCCAGTCCAGGCCCTAAGACCCCACCTCCAGCCCAGGCCCTAAGACCCCGCCTGCAGCCCAGGCCCTAAGACCACCACCTCCAGCCCAGGCCCTAAGACCCCCACCTCCAGTCCAGGCCCTAAGACCCCACCTCCAGCCCAGGCCCTAAGACCCCGCCTGCAGCCCAGGCCCTAAGACCACCACCTCCAGCCCAGGCCCTAAGACCCCACCTCCAGCCCAGGCCCTAAGACCCCACCTCTAGCCCACGCCCAGAGACCCCCACCTTCAGCCCACGCAGCAGCTGGTATACCAGGAACTGGACGTGTTCGTCACTCAGCGCCTGGCACTTGACGATGTTGTTCAGGTCTGCGCCCATCAGGGTGGTCACCAAGTACCTGGGGCAAGGTAGGGGGTCAGGGGTCAGGCCGGAGCCCCACTGCCGTGGGCCGAAGGTGCTCCTCTAGCCGCCAGGCACTCACACTTCACTGAAGTCCTCGATGGACGTGGCTGGCGTGAAGACGTCCAGAAGCCCGATGACCTGGGAGGCAGGAAAGCAGCTGGGCAGCATGCGGTGGGCAGGGCTCGGCCCCAGGCCAGAGCCCTCCTCCTGCCAGCCCTCCCTCCCATTGGCCCAGGGCCCGGGGCCCTCCTCCCGCCGGCCCTCCCCCCCACCGGGCTTCCCCACCCCCCCCGCCCTCCCCCCCCCGCCGGCCCTCCCCACCCCCCCCGCCCTCCCCCCCACCCTCCCTCCCACCGGTCCTTCCCCCCACCCTCCCTCCCGCCGGCCCTCCCTCCCGCCGGCCAGCACCCGCTCACGTTCTCATGCTTGAGGTGCTTGAGCAGCCGCAGCTCCCGGTACGTCCTGCGGGCGTGGATCAGCGACTGGAAGGGCCGCGAGAGCTTCTTCACCGCCACCTTCTGCCGCAGCCGGGCGTCGTAGGCTGAGCTGGAAGGCGGGCGAGTGAGGCAGCCTCCCCAGCTCCGCGCCCAACCCCTCCTCGCCCGAGATCCAGAGGAGCCCCTGAGGCTGGGCCCCGGCTCGGGGAGAGGCCTGGGTACTCCCAGGGCAGAGGGTGCCCCCTACCCCGGGACTGGGCAGGTCCAGAAGTGTGTGCTGCATCACTGGCAACCGGAAGTGGACACTGGGAATGCCCAGCGAGGCCGGCCTTGCCCAGCCCCACGCCCCTCCCCTCGGCAGCAGCCCCTCGCCTGGCGGCAGGTGCAGCAGTCTCGGTCACGATCAGGGCTCAGCTGGGAGCAGGTCTGGAGCCCTTTGCACAGCCGGCTCTCTGGCCAATGCGCCCGCCCACGCACCCCTTCCCTTCCCCTCAGAACCCGCCCCGCAGTGAGCCCAGACTTGACTGCCCCCGGTGTGGGACGCTCATGGGTGCCAGTGGCAGAGAAAAATTCACCAGGCCCCCAGTGCCCCCATCACCAGGTTGTGACCCACAGGGGCAAATCCAAGTCACTGCTGGAGAGGAGGTGGCAGATCCTTTGGCCCAACTGCATCTGTGTGGTTAGCTGAGCAACAGGGAATGGGCACCCGCGCAGTCACCTCCTTGGCAGTGGAACTCAGCAAACATGGAGGGTTGGGGTGCAGCCCAGAAAAGCCCAGGTCCCCCTGTGGGGACTTGACACCCCCGGAACTCCCAGATGTGCAGACCCAGCCATGAGTCCACCTGGGTTCCTGCCACAATATCCTCTGGTCACTCACACACGCCGGAAGACGGTGCCCCGGTGCTGGAGTGGCCGAGGTGACCGCCTCAGGCTGCGGGGACAGGCAAAGATCCGCCCAGGTGCGGGCAGCCACGCCCGCCCACCAGTCCCCAGCCTCTCCGGCCCCACTGGGACCCAGCAGCGGCCAGTGACGACCTCGTCGGGTGCCATGGGGGCACCTGGCAGCGTCCACACCTGTGAGCAGCCTGTCTACACAACGCTGGTCTGTCACCGCCCTGTCCGGCTTTCCTGTCCTGGAGCGAAGGCCGCGGCCCAATCGGCACCCCCGCCCCCCACAAGCCGCCGTGGTCTGTTTGGGTTCAGGCTCTGGAACCTGCGCTCTGGGGATCGGGCGTCAGGTCCCCCGCTCAGGATGGAGTCCGAGACTCCTGGGAAAACGAGGAGTGGGCAGGACCCGCAAGGGGCTCCGAGGCCACGCTGCGAGCCTCCGTTTTCAAACAATGGCGCGGGGCGGGGGCGGGGTATCCGCCGGACCCTGAGCCGCGCGACCCCTAACCCAGGAACTGCGAGGGGAGCGCAGACGCCGAGGGCCCCGGGGCGCCCGGCCTCCGCCGGCCGCGCCATCCCGGGACTGGGCGCGGCAGGAAGACGACCCCCGCCCCGCTGGGGGCGGCGTGCGGCGGGCACGCTTCTCGCACGCCCTCACCCCGACGCATCGCCGCGGCCCGCGCAGGGCCCGGGGGCGGGGGCAGGCCGAGGCCCCTCCCCACGCCCGCAGCCCCGAGCGCGCCCCGCGCCCCGCCCCTACCAGACCGAGCCGTAGGCGCCGGAGCCCACCGGGCGCAGCCCCTGCAGCCTCTGCGGCACCTCCCACACCGTCTTGTTCAGCTCCTGCCGGTAGAAGCCGGCGCGGGGCCCCGACATGTCCGGAGCCGGAGCCGCGCGCAGCTGAGGGCGGCGGGGCGCGGGGCGGGGCGCTGGGCGGGGCGCGCGCGGGGCTCCTGGCTGGGGCGGGGGCGCCCGGAGCCGAGCGGAAACCGGGGCGGCGGCGGGATCCGGGCCCGGAGCTCGGGAAGCGCTTCCTCTCGGGACGGAAGGGGGTTGAGGGCCGGGCCTTTGTGGCGCCGGACCACCTGCTGGGGTCTCCCGCGGGCGCGGCCGGTCAGCACCAGGGACAGCGGCGACCCGGGGGGCCTCTGGGGCCAGGGCTCGGGAAGAAGCGGCCCCAGATGAGTCCCCTCGGGTCCCTCGTACTTTTTGCCTCTTCGGGAAGCCCACCCGAACTTCCCCAGACCCTGGGAGCCGCCCCTACCGCCCTGCGCGGCGGTCCCGTGGCCGGCGTCCTCCCGTTAAGCCCCGGCCTCGCGGGCAGTCGCCGCAGGCACGGACAGACGCTGGGTCGGGGGCTTTGGGCGGGACGCCCCCTCCCGGGATGGGAGGAACTTGGGCTCCAGTCGCCCCCTCTTTTTCAAGACGAACCCAGCGGCGCGCGCCGGTGAAGCTGGGGTGCTTGGGACCAGCGTGAAACGCGGAGCGAGCTCCCTGGACCCGCAGCTTCATGCAGACTTCATGGGTCTTGGGACCCTGGCCGGGGTCCAGGGCCTGTCCTGCTGGGGCCCCTAAGGGGTTCGGAGACCCGGGCGGGGAGGGGGACTCAGTGGATGCTTCCCCACCGCCACACGAATCGCTGGTGAGGGTCTGGAACAAGCAGGATGCAGTCTTGGCTCCATTCTCTGGACATGGACAGGTCAGCAGCATTGCTCGTGGCTCCTTCCCATCCTCACCTCTCCCTCCCCCTGCTCACTGGAAATTGGACAGTGACCGGAAGGGCTGGTCACCGCTGGGGCTGAAGGGCATTCTGGCCACCTGGACAAGCCAACATTCACCCCTCGCTGGCACCAGCCAGGCTCCTGGGTCCTGTCACTCCCATCCCTAAGGGGAGGGGTGAGGGTGGAGACCACCTGGGCGTGGATGGCAGGACCTACAGCCTTCCCCTCCCCCTGAGTGTCCCTTGCGTGTGTAGGGGTGTCCTCACAGATGAGCCCCTTCTTTCCTGACTGCCCCGGGGGACAGCAGCAGCAGACCCCTGGAAGCCAGGCCTCCAGGTTCCTGTTTCCCTACAGCCAGTGTTGGGGAGGGGCCCGAGTCACCCCCTTCCAGGAGGGGTTCACAGTCCCCTGACCCCGGCTCCTGGGCTCCCCAGCCGTAAGGGGAGGCCCCAGCGGCGAGACCAGGCCGGAGACCATTCAGACAACGCACACAGGGACAGCGAGTGTCCAGGCCGCTCTGCTTCTTCCTGGGCTCAGCCTGCTTGGGGTTCACAGGAAGCTCCGTGGGGGCAGGGCCCCTCCGTCCCATTGGCTGCAGGCCCAAACTACGTCTTCATCTTGTGGCCCCGCCCCAGGTCCTCGGGGTTACCTACCCCCACCCAGACCCCCACCAGGCAGGAGCAGAGGAGTCCGTCGCCCTCAGAGGTGCAAAGGGTGGTCCTGGGCGAGTCATCCTGGGTAGCTCGTGGGACAAAGCTGACCTCACAGCCCCAAGGCCTTGAGACTCTGGCCCTCTGTCCAGTGGGGCCGGCACACAGCGCGAGGCTTACCAGGCATCTCTCTCGCTCGCTGCTGCCTCATGCCTGCCCGGGGAAGGGAGGGGGACGCTGAGGGCGCCAGATGGGGGCGCTAGAGCCAGTCTCTTTCCAGCACCCAGCCAGGCTGGCCTGGTCCCACCTGGCCCACACAGGGGCCCACCTCAGATCCAGCAGTGTCCAGGGAAGGGGAACAGGTGGGTGGGGACAGACCAGCAGCCCCTGGAGCCCAACCAGCCAGCAGAGTGAAAAAGACAGCTGTATTTGATTTACAATGAACAAGATTTACAAAAAAGGGATGGGTGGTCCTGGTGGAGCTGCTCCCAGCCCCCCAGACCCAGGTGGGGCCTCCAGGGCAGCCTGTCTGACAGGTCGGCTGGGCTCCTCCTGGCTGCCTGGCCCCGACGTCTGACGTCCAGCGTGACCTTTGAGGTGGGGCCCGGCAAACGTGGGTGCCCCCTGGGGAGGCAGGGTGAGGTCAGGAAGGCGTCGTACCGCTTGTCCTCCGTGTCTCCTCCTGCTGTCCGTGGACAGTGGGCAGACACGTCTGGGCACTCGCCCCGGGGCTGCAGGGACTCGGATCCCACCCAGAGGCCAGGCCCTGGGCATCTGAGGCGGCTGCTGGTGCGAGGGGAGGCGGAGGCCCGACTGCCCCAGGGGCCCGGCGCGGCGTAAGGCACGTTTGCGAAACACTCAGTCTTCACACAGAGACCCCGGGCTGGCTCCGTGGGCGGGGGCTAGTACAGGCTCCGGTGCCATATTGCTCGGGGCCTGCGGCGCCCCCTGCGGGGAGAGGAGGACTCAGTCACAGCCAATCCGGCCCGCCCCAAGGGCTGCTCTGGACCTCACATACCTGCGCCAGGAGGCAGGCGGAAGGCGGGAGGTCAGAGGTCGGTGACCTTGTTCTCGAGCGCGGCTGCAATCTGCTGCAGGCGGAAGGCCAGCTGCATCTTCTGGGCAGCGGGGTCCTCCTCCAAGGCGTTGATGATCTGAGGGAGGGTCCTGTCAGACCACGGCCAGGGAGGGGCTGCCCGAGCACCTGCCCCCGGCAGCGGGGACCCTACCTCATCATAGTACTTGTGCGTGTACTGGTAGAGCTGGTGCAGTGCCACGAGGGTGTTCAGCGAGTCCGTGTGGGCCTGGGGTGACGGTGAGGTGGGAGGACAGCACGGGCTTCAGAGGTGCCTCTCCCCGCCTCCCCCCCCCGCCCTGCTGGGAGGGCCGAGGCCAGCAGGCACGTCCCCGGGAGCCCCTTACCCGGGAGATCTCTGCCAGGTGTGTGTTCATGTCCTGGTCGCTGACCTGCACCATCTGCCGGATCCCCTTGTAGTAACTGTGGGAGGGGCCAGTCACAGGGGTGGGGGGATGGGACAGGGAAGAGGGCCGGTTACAGGAGTGGGGGAGGATGGTTACACGGTGAGGAGGGGGATGGTCACAGGGGCGGGGGGGGATGGTTGTGGGGAGATGGGACGGGGGAAAGGGCCGGTTACAGGGGCGGGGGGGATGGGACGGGGGAAGAGGGCCGGTTACAGGGGCGGGGGGAGGATGGTTACAGGGTGAGGAGGGGGATGGTCACAGGGGCGGGGGGGGATGGTTACAGGGTGAGGAGGGGATGGTCACAGGGGCGGGGGGGATGGTTACAGGGTGAGGAGGGGGATGTTACAGGGGCAGGGAGGGATGGTTGTGGGGGGGATGGGACGGGGGAAGAGGGCCGGTTACAGGGGCGGGGAGGATGGTTACAGGGTGAGGAGGGGGATGGTTACGGGATGGTTACAGGGGTGGGGAGAGAGACACAGAGAGGTGGGGAGGGGGATGGGACGGGTCAGAGAGGGTGACAGAGGCTGGGCCTTGGAGGGCTGCCCAGCGGGGCCCCTCCCAGCCAGGGGCCGTGGGGGCACTCACTCCTCCACCATCTTCTTGTAGGTGGAGATCTCCTTGGCGTAGAGCAGCTTGTTGCTGGGAGAGTCCTGTGAGGAGGCAGCACGTGACCCCCGGCCGCGGCCTGCTCTGCCCAGCACCCTCAGTGCCCTCACCAGGACGGCTCTGGCCCAGAGCAGAGGCGAGGGGCCCTTTTCTCTGCCAAGAGCCGCCTGGATATTTCTGACATCATCCAGAGGCTGTGTGGCATCATCCACTTAGAAATCAGCCTGCGGTAGCAAATCCCAGTCCCCAGTGCTGCCCGCAGGAGCCGAGGCAGGGCCAGGCCAAGCACCATGGCCACCCTGTCCCGGGGCTGGAGGGTGCCTGCATCCCACCACAGTGGATCTGCTAATGCAGGCTCCGGGGAGTGACCTGGGTGGGGCTCCCGCTCCCAGGCGTGGCCTGGCCCAGCCCCCGGGTTGTGGGTGTTGGGAAGTGAACCAACAGATGGAATTCCCGTCCCTCTGGCCCCCATCTCTGCCTTTCAAAGAAAATCTTTAAAACAAGCAAGGTTTATATTCTCCGTGTTTTGTTATCTGTAGTAACACGGTTTCCCGCCCTGTGCAAGGGCAGGCCCAGTCTCCACCTGCCCTGTCCATCCCGCGTGCCCACCGCACAGCCCCCGCGTCTCCGCCACACCTGCCCAGGCCGTCCCCCACTCACGCGGCTGAGCTTGTGCTCTGTGCGCGTGCAGGCGTCCATGAAGGTCTGCGCGATGACCGACAGCGAGGCGTCCACCACCTCGTGGACGTGCACATCAAAGATGAAGTGCGGGTTCTTGAGGATGTTCACCCAAAACCGGAGTGGCAAGCTGAGCAGAGTGACACAGGGTGAGGGGACCTCCGTGAGCTGGGCAGGGCCATGGGGACCTGTGTGAGCCGGGCAGGGCCGCGGGGACCAGCGGGGGCGAGGGGCTGTGTGACCGGGCAGGGCCGCGGCCAGCCAGCGGCCACACCTATTGGTCTTCCAGATGTGAATGGTGTCCTCGTCCTTGATGTCATGCTTCTCCGCCTGCTCGTCCAGGAAGTCAAAGAAGTACTTGACGGCGGGGGGCACCGCGTGCCGGGGCGCCAGCACGCTCTGGAAGAAGTTGTCCACGAACTGCTGCAGCGTGCCCTGTGGGGGGGCGGCTCCGTGAGGCCCCTGGCGGCTCCCGGGCGTGCCCGCCGGGCGCCACGCGGCCCACCTTCACCGACAGCAGCCGCGTCAGGTAGATTTCGGTGATGGCCTTGGTGCGCTCCTTATCCTTCACGCTGCCGCGCTTGGACTTGCCCTCGTCCACCTCCTCCGCTGGCCGCACCAGGTGCCACACGCGGTTCTCCTCTTCCAGGAGGGCATGGCCTGTGGGCAGCACACAGCGTGGGCGGTGTGGGCAGGGGGCTGGGCGCTGCGCCCCCTGGGGCTGGGCGGGATGGGGGCAGGAGGAAGGGACTCACGCTCCCCGGGGAGGTCCTGCTGGCTGTCCTCCGGCTGCTGGGAGACCCCCACCTTGGACAGGATGAGGGTGGCCCCGTCCCGGACCTGGGGAGCACAGTCAGGAGGGTAGGCTGCGGCCCCTCTGTGCCGCCCCGGCCTGGCCCGGCCCGGCCACTCACATTGTAGTGCATCAGCGTGTTGATGCGCTTCCACCGGCCCTCCCGCTGCGAAGTCAGGTCCAGGTCAGACAGGATCTGGGCTGTGGACCCCGGACGCCACTCTGTGGGAGGACAGAGCCCAGCTCCTGGGACCCTCCATCCAGGCAGCCCCCTCCCGGGGCACGGGTGTCCAGGTGGGCTGTGGCCACACTCACCGAGCACCACGCTGTCCGGCTTCGGCCAGCAGGAACAGGGCTGCGTGCGGTACACCTGGTCGATGATCTTCTCCTTCACCTGGGAGATGGTGTCGCAGTTGAGGACCTTGACGGGGACGGCATCCACGCCTTCGTCCTGGACAATCACGCTCACCGTCTGTGGGGCAGGGGACAGGCGTGAGGGCCCCACTTCAGCTGCTGCTCCAGGGCACCCAGGGTGACCCAACCTTCTCCTCCTGGCTCAGCCAGCTTGCGGGGAGGGGCTCGCTCACCCAGAGGGCACCTGTCGCACACCCCTGCGTCCTGACCCACATGTGCACACAGCTCACACAGACACGACAGGTGCTAGCCCCGCCCCCGCCACGGCCTGGCTTGAGGCTCAGGGCCAGACCCCCGGCCCTCCCTGAGCACAGGACACACGTCAGCCGCAGAGCACAACACGCAGGGAGAATGTACTCTCTCACACACCACTGCACGGGGCAATCGCCCACCGGCCCTGCCCTGGATGCCAGGCACGCTCGGCCAGCACTCAGCCTCCAAGGACCCCGGGGCTCACCAGGGGCGTGTACTCCACGTCGTCCCCGAGCAGCCCGGTGTCATTCAGCGTGTACTTGGCTTTCTTCTGCACGGCGTCCACAGGGCCCTTCTCCACCTGGTGCTTGATGGCCTTGAAGAGCTTGTACAGGGGCTCGCCAGCACTGTCCTGCAGGGCGAGGGGCAGTGTGGGTGCAGGGGCCCTCGGAGAGGGCGTCCCCCGCTGGCACTGTCCTGCAGGGCGAGGGGCAGTGTGGGTGCGGGGCACGGGGGCCCTCGGAGAGGGCGTCCCCCGCCGGCACGGTCCTGCAGGGCGAGGGGCAGTGTGGGCGCAGGGCACGGGGGCCCTCGGAGAGGGCGTCCCCCACCGGCACTGTCCTGCAGGGCGAGGGGCAGTGTGGGCGCGGGGCGCGGGGAGGGCGTCCTGGGGGTGGGACCCACCTTAAGGTACTGGTACAAGCAAATGGACATCCAGTTGGACAGCATCCTCTCCACCACCGTCTCAGACCTGGGGTACAGAGAGGCCTGTCCCAGGGGTCCCTGGTCCCCCCAAGGTTCAGCTGGCTCTTCTAAGCCCCTGACCACCCTCACAGCTCCAGCCTGGGCTCAGAGGGGTGCCGTCAGCTGGTGCTGGGCACACAGCAGCGGCTCCCCCATGCCCCAAGCACTGCAGGTCACAGCAGCGGAGCAGCCCCGGGCACCCACGCACCTGCGCAGCATGAGCTTGGGGTTCTTGGCCACCACGTACTGCTCCATGAGCTCCAGGAAGAGCGTGCGCATGATGTCGGTGTAGTACTCCAGCTTCCCGTGCAGCGCCACCGTCAGCAGCGACGCGAAGTACACCTTGGCTCGGGCCGAGAACTCCCGCTGGTTCTCCAGGGTGTGGATGAACTGTGGGGCCGGGAGGCTCAGAGGCCGGCGGTGCCCCCCTCCCCGAGCCCACTCCCCGCCCCCCGCAGCCCCAGGGGCTCACGTTGATGAGGAAGGACTTGCTGTTGAGCAGGTTGGAGAACTGGTAGAGGGCCTGCTCCACGGCGGGCCGCCGGGCCTCGGGGATGTCCAGCTTGCCCGTGATCATCACGTCCTTGTCGCCGTCCTTGGAGGGCAGGAAGAAGACGCGGTCGGTGTAGGTCTTGTAGTCCAGCACGGGGATGCCGGCCTCGTGGACGTCGTTGGTCTGGTCTTCCATCTCGATCATCAGGTCTGCAGGGAACGCAGGGTGAGGCGCCCGGCCACCCTCCCTGGCCCCTGCCCGCCCGGGGCCCTGCCCGCAGCCCACCCGTGAACTCCTTCTTGCAGCGGTCACGCACGCTCTCCTCCAGGCCCTCCAGCTGCGACCGGATCTTTTCGTACTCGCGCTCGGCCTGCTGGCTCTTCCTCCTGCGGGCACAGGAGGGCGGGCACGTGATGCTGGCGGGCCTGGGCCGGGGAGCCTGGCTCGGGGGCGTCTCCTGCGCGGGGCAGTGGGCTCACCAGTAGCAGTAGACGGACACAGCAATGACGGCCACCATGGGCACCATGACCAGCGGCAGGATGAGGCTGAGTGGCACGTCACTCACACGCGTGTCGTACTCCACACGGCCCAGCACCCACTCGCGGGAGCCAAACTTCACCTGCGTGGAGGAGCAGGCTCAGGGCGGGCGTGGCTCCCACCAGGACCCCCGCCCACCGCCCGCCGCTCACGCACAATGAACTCAGGCAGGTTGTGCGCTGTGTCCCGCTTCTGCCGCCGCTTGGGTGGGGGCTGCACCTCCGGGGGTTCACAGTACAGGTCCGTCTCGGTCAGCGTCTTCATGACGCAGCGCTCAGCGCCCACAAAGGCCTCAGCCTCGTGCAGCGTCATGGCCTTGTTCAGGTTGGTGCCCTGGGCAGGGGGGCAGGGTCACTGTGACCGGGGGTGGGGTGGGGTTCCTGACCCGGCCACCCAGGCCCCGAGTCATTGTTACCGGGGGAGGGGGGTTCTTGACCCGGCCACCCAGGCCCCAGGTCATTGTTACTGGGGGAGGGGGGGTTCTTGACCCGGCCACCCAGGCCCCAGGTCATTGTTACTGGGGGGGTTCCTGACCCGGCCACCCAGGCCCCGGGTCATTGTGACTGGGGGGGCGGTTCCTGACCCGGCCACCCAGGTCCCGGGTCATTGTGACTGGGGGGGCTGGTTCCTGACCTGGCCACCCAGGCCCTGGGTCATTGTGACTGGGGGGGTTCCTGACCCAGCCACCAGGCCCCGGGTCATTGTGACTGGCGGGGTTCCTGACCCGGCCACCCAGGCCCCAGGTCTGTGGCTCTCCTTACCCGGGCGTGGATGAGCTTGTTGACCTGCTTCTTAACGCCACCTGTGAAGTTCTCGAAGGTGGGATCGGCCACGTACTCGAAGGCACCGGCCTCCGTCCTGAGCAGGGCACGGTGCCCGTCCATCTGAATCAGCACCGTGAGGTTGTAGGCCTCGGGCTCCTCGGGCACGGCCGGGGACAGGAACACCACCTTGGTGTCGTTGTGGAACACGTATTCCGTGCCCGTGACCTGCGGGCCAGACCGGGCCATCGGTCCACTCGGCACACACCCTGCCTGCCCACCCAGGACGCCCCCGCTGGCCAGCACTGGCGCTCAGCCTTGGCTCCCACCAGGACTGACCGTCACGGGGTGTAGGGGTCCGGCCTCCCGCCGCTGTCTCCAGGACTGCAGGGGCTCGGCGATGACCACCATGGCAAACTTCTGGATCAGGCTGAAGCCGTGCCCCGTGACGTTGATGCTCCGGCCGCCACTGGGGGAGGGTACAGGGCAGTGTCTTGAGGCCTGGCCAGGTAGGGGAGGTGCCTAGCCGGCTCCAGGGCGCACCCTGCAGGCTGTGTCCCCCCCACCAGCTCCCACCCCCTCCCTGGCAGGTCTGTGTGGGTGTGCAGAGGTGGCTGGGTCAGAGCATGCTGGGACCAGGTGTCTTAAGTCACAGGCTGGGGGGAGGGGGCTCACAGGGCCCAGCGAGGACCCTGCCGAGACTGCCCGCCTCGATCCTGGGAGCGAGCCCGTCGGGGTGTGTGGGGTTTCCTGTGGACTTCTCCCACTGGGGTGGGGTGGGGATGGCCCCAGCCACACCTGACAAAGCTTCGCAGTGGCTCAAATGCCCGCAGCACTGGGTTCTCCCGGTAGGTGAAGGAGACGCCGGGGCTGGGCACGAGGGAGCCCCCGTAGAAGATCTCAAGGGGCACCTCGCCCAGAGCCGCCTGGGGGCCGGTGACGCACTGCAGCTGCGCCCCAAACTTCGTCCTGGGGTGGGAGGTGCCAGTCAGTGGGATGCCCCTGCCAGGGCAGACGCAGGGTCGGGCCCCCACCCTGTCGGCAGGCAGGGCCAGTCAGACGTGGCGGCCGCGGTGACACCCACACTTTACAAGGAACGTCACTGAGGGTCACCCGCACGTCCTCTTCGGATCCTGTGTCCAGGTGCGTGCCACTGATGGTCAGCGTGGTGCCGCCTGCCTGCGGCCCCTGCCTGGGCTCGACGCTGAGGGGCTGGGGCTGCTGCAGGGGTAAAGGTGCACACGGGTCAGGGCCGGGGGCAGCCCAGCCCAGGCTTGGCTGCACAGGCCAGGGCTGCCCCAGGTCCTGAGGGCCAGGCGCTTACCTGGTAGGTGAACTGGACGCTGGGAGGCGAATGGCCAAGCTTCCCGCTGACGTCTACTTCGACACCCCCGGTGCAGGGCGCCTCTGCGGCCCCAATCACGCACACGATCCTGTGGGACAAGGAGGGTCACCAGGCCCCGCCCATGCCGCCCACTCCAACCCCGCAGGCCCACACTGCCCTTCTGTTCCCCAGCCTCTCGTTCTCCTCCTCAGCAGGCCCCGGCACCCCAGGGTGGGGGCTGACCTGGCCAACTGGCTGCAGCACGCACTCACCGGGTGGACACGGAGTACAGTTCTGGCTCAAAGACACAGTCCTGGCCAGCCACGGTGACCCTCTGCACGTCGTCTGCTCTGATACCCAGGTTTGACCCGTGGATGGTGACCCGGATGCCGCCGCCCAGAGGGCCTGTCTCAGGCTGGATCTGGGGCGGGCAAGGACCTGGTGAGATGGGGGCTCTGGCAGGCGGCCGCGGGGGTGGGCGAGGGCCGGGCCGCGAGGCTCACCTTGGTGATGACGGGCGGTGGGCACTCGGAAGTGGCGTTGCTGCACAGGGCCTCGTACACGCACCTGCCCTGCCCACCGCACCACACGCACCTGTAGGCAGGGTCGGCGGCCAGGCACAGGCTGCAGTCGCTGCGGCCGAAGGAGCAGTTGTACAGGGTCACTGCAGAGGAGAGCGACGGTCAGCCAGGGCGCCCTGCACCCCAACGGCCCGCCCCTGGGCCCCACCCCCGGGCCCCACCCACCTTGCAGGCGACTGTCGATGTTCTTGCCGTAGGACTTGACATACAGGTGCAGGGGCAGGGTCTCATTGGCGTCGTGGGACAGCTGGGGGGACACACAGGGACACACTGCACGCCCTGCCCTTACCCGGAAGGGTGGGGGCCGCTCACAGCCGAGGGCAGCACAGGGAGGCATCCAAGGGGCCAGAAGCCGGTGGGTGGGGGATGCTCTGAGTGAGACACGCTGGCCGCTCTGAGCACCTTCCAGAGAAGGGGACGAGGACAGGACCCCCGTGTCTGGGCTCTGACCTGGGACTTCCCGACAGCCCCTCCCTCACACTCCTGGAGGTCAGGGCCCCCAGGAGCCCCCAGGCCCAGCAGCCTGGCCTGCAGCCATACCTTCGGGGTTTGAAAGAAGAAGACCCCTGGCTCCTGCATGGTCACCGGCTCCTCAAACTTCAACAGGTCGCTGCCCACGTACAGGGAGGAGCCCTGTGGACAGCACAGTCAGGAGCCCGGCCCCAGCTTCGGTGCCCGAGTGCCTCCACGGCACGGACGCGCTCCCTGCCCCACGCCTCCTGGGCACGTGGAGGGCCTGCCTCGACTGACCACTCGGACCCCTCTGCCACCCGCCCCCAGCTGAACAAGGCCCCCAGCCCACTCCCACACCTCAGGAGGAGGCCGCCCAGCCCCTGCATGGACGGAACCTGCCCGTGTCCTGCTCTGCCTCACCCAGGCCCCGCGCCCTCCCAGCCCTGCTCTGGCCTCCTGCCTCCTGGACACTCTCCCTCACGGCCGGGCTCTAGTCAGGGAGGACAGGGGTGGGCCGCCCTCAGCAAGCCCCACCAGCACCTCCCCCACCTTCACTGTGTCCAGGTTCTTGCCCTGGAAGGTCACGGCCGTCTCGTGATTCATGGGGACCACCAGAGGACTGGGGTTCAGGAACTGTGGGCAGTTGTCCTCCTAGGAGAGAACGAGGCTGGCAGGATGTGCGCCTGGCCACCGCCCCCCGGGCCTGGGCCGCGCCCCGCGCCCTCACCATGTGGGCGCGCACGATGCCGTCCTCGGGGTTGGGCGAGGCCTCCCGGCACTCGTGGTAGCGCAGGTCCCATTGGCAGGTCCAGCGGTTGCTCGCACAGGAGATGCACCTGGAAGAGAGGCTCATGAGGGGCGCCAGGGCTGGAGGGGCCGGGGGAGGGTGTGGGGCAGGACTCACGGCAGCTTCTCCACCAAGCTCATGGCCTCCCGGCAGTCGTAGAACGGGTACTCGTGGGAGGTGAGGGAGACGTTGCCATGTCTGAAGAGCAGCTGGATGGTCACGGCCACGTGGTCTAGGGTGCAGGCAGGGGGTCAGGGCCAGGGAACAGGAGCCTCCCCAGGGCCAGCTCCTCACCCCAGCAGAGGCTGAGGACAGCACTGTCTCTAAGCCTGAGGGCCTTGTGTGGTCACCCTGGTCTGCAGGCCTGCAAGTGAGTCCAGGCGGGGGCCCCCACCCTGGCTCGGCCGTGGGCTCAGCTGGGCCTGCTGCCTCCATCAGATCTCAGGGCTGGGCTTGCCCTTCTCTCCAGGGCCCTGCCGCTTTGCTCTGTCTGTCTCTGCCAGCACAGAGCTGTGGCTCCTAGAGTCTGGGCGGGAGGCTTGCTAGGTCCCTGCCTGCGCCAGTGTGTCCCCACAGTCCCCAACACTCGGGAGACAGGACCGGGCCCCAGCCTCTAGGGGCAGCCCGACCTGTCTCAGGCTGGACAGGGCAGGGAGGGCACGAGGGGCTGCACACAGAACACCCCCATCACAGGTCCCACCACCCACAACCCACACTTTCCTGGAAGGCCTGCGCTAGGTCAGGGAGGGCTTCAGGGTCTTCAATGGGCAGGCAGGGTGCCCGGGGGCCCACCCACGCCCGAGGGGCCTCACCCTCGCCGGGCCTCGTGCTGGGGATGCTGCTCGGGGAGTTGCAGACGACGGTGTCACCTTCCACGCGGGCAGGGTGTGGCGGTGACGCGCCGAAGAGGCACAGCAGCTCGTCGTCTGCACTCAAGTCGGGGAGGGGGCTGACAGTCAGCTGCACCTGAGGGAGGGGCCGTGTGGCTAACCCCGGGTCCCCCCGACCACCCCACCCCACCCTGCATCCTGCCTGTCTGCAACCCGGCTCCATCGCAATGCAACCCGCACGGGGCCTGGTCTGCCTGGACACACAGGAGCCCCACTCTTGACTGCCCTGGTGCAGGGGCCATGGGGGCCCCACAAAAGGATGACCTCCCACATCCTGCATGCTCAGCATCTAGCGGCCAGGCCAGAAGGGAGATGGGGGGTCGCCCCCGGCCCTGCCTCTGCACTGCCCCGCCTCCACTGCCCCCACGCACCTCCCCCTGGGCCCGCCGGCTCATATTCTGCGGCTGGGCGTCGGTGATGGCCACACAGGACTTGTCCCAGCTCCACAGCCAGTGGCCGGTCTCCTCGGCCCGTGGGCACTCAGCCCTCCTGGTGCACCTGCAAGAGCAAGGGGCAGCCTCAGTCCTGGTCCCTGGAGACCCACCTGTGAGCCTTCAGGCCTGGCACAGGTGCTGGGGACCCGGCCCATGGCCATCCAGAACCAGGGTACAGGTGCTGGGAGACCCAGAGCACAGGTGCTGGGGACCCGGACTGCAACCCTCCAGGCCTAGGCACAGGTGCTGGGGACCCGGCCCATGGCCATCCAGAACCAGGGTACAGGTGCTGGGAGACCCAGGGCACAGGTGCTGGGGACCCGGACTGCAACCCTCCAGGCCTAGGCACAGGTGCTGGGGACCCGGCCCATGGCCATCCAGAACCAGGGCACAGGTGCTGGGAGACCCAGGGCACAGGTAACTAGGGGACCCGGCCTGCAACCCTCCAGGTCTAGGCACAGGTGCTGGGGGACCCAGCCTATGGTCATCCAGGACCAGGGCACAGGTGCTGGGAGACCCAGGGCACAGGTAACTAGGGGACCCAGCCTGCAACCCTCCAGGCCCAGGCACAGGTGCTGGGGGACCCGGCCTGTGGCCATCCAGGAGCAGGGCACAGGCACTGGGGGACCTAGTCCGTGGCCATCCAGGACCAGGGCACAGGCACTGGGGGACCCGGCCCGTGATCCTCCAGAACCAGGGCACAGGTGCTGGAGGACCCGGCCCATGGCCGTCCAGGCCCATGCACAGTACTGGGGGACCCAGGGCACAGGTAACTAGGGGACCCAGCCCGTGGCCATCCAGGACCAGGGCACAGGTACTAGGGGACCCGGCCTGCAACCCTCCAGGCCTAGGCACAGGTGCTGGGGACCCGGCCCATGGCCATCCAGAACCAGGGCACAGGTGCTGGGAGACCCAGGGCACAGGTAACTAGGGAACCCGGCCTGCAACCCTCCAGGCCTAGGCACAGGTGCTGGGGGACCCAGCCTGCAACCCTCCAGGCCCAGGCACAGGTGCTGGGGGACCCAGCCTGCGGCCATCCAGGCCCAGGCACAGGTGCTGGGGGACCCAGCCTGTGGCCATCCAGGACCAGGGCACAGGTGCTGGGGGACCCAGCCTGTGGCCATCCAGGACCAGGGCATAGGCACTGGGGGACCTAGTCCGTGGCCATCCAGGACCAGGGCACAGGCACTGGGGGACCCGGCCTATGATCCTCCAGAACCAGGGCACAGGTGCTGGAGGACCCGGCCCATGGCCATCCAGGCCCATGCACAGTACTGGGGGACCCAGGGCACAGGTAACTAGGGGACCCAGCCCGTGGCCATCCAGGACCAGGGCACAGGTACTAGGGGACCCAGCCCGTGGCCATCCAGGTGCTGGGGGACTCGGCCCAGGTGCTGGGGGACCCAGGCCCGGTGCTCACCGTCCCTCGATGACACACCAGCCGCAGTATGGGTCTTGGGAGTCGCGGCACTGCGCGCAGGAAGAGTAGCTCAGGCATTCCTGCACCGGGAGCCGGAACACCTGCGGACGCAAGTGAGGGGCTCTGGCAGCCACACGGGAGCCCCCAAGACCCCCTTTATGGGACCACCAGCTCAACCCCACTTTGTCTCTGTGCCACGAAAGCCTTGGACACTAACTCGGTTCTACATGGCCACAGCCCATTAGCCACTCATGGCTCACAACACAGATGGGGTGGGGGTCCCGGGCATGGTGCCCACCCTGGCCAGCCCAGGCCCTCCGAAGGCCAGCTGGAGGGGTTCCTGCCATCTCCGGAAGCTCAGGGGCCCCTCACATTCCTGTCCTCCCACAAGGGACACACACTCCGACACTGGCCCTGGGCAGAGGCCAGTCAGTCAGGGAGACGTCGCTGAGACCAGGACAGACAGGCAGACAGCTGCAGGCAGGCCCAGGAACCCAGCCCCGGGCAGGCGCAGCCCGAGGCTCCTCGCCCTGTCCTGCTCTGCTCACCCGAAGTCTCTCACAGTGGCCTGGGGGACGGCCTCGGGGCTGTGTCCAGCATACCTTGTCCTGCGTCATGGCGTACAGACTGGCCAGATCCCCAGACAGCACCAGGTCCTGCTTGATCCTCTTGTTGATCTCCACGAGGATGGAGCCATACTCGGTGGAGGTGCCATCCGGGGCGAGGTACACCTGTGGGCACAAAGGCAGGGCGTGGGGGGGCGGTACACGGAAGGGTCCTCCAGGCCACCCCCTGCCCCAGCCTAGGGTCTCACCTTGAGGATCTGGCCGTCAGAGGTCCCCAGGAAGGCAACGGTGTGGTTGTTCTCAGCGGTCACCACCACGGCCGTCAGGTTCAGGCCCCCGCGCTGCAGCACAGCTGTGGCCGTGAGTCCATCACGGCTGCCCAGTGGGTAGGGCAGGTGCTCCGAGCCACATGGGAAGTTCTTACTGGCATCCTGTGAACACAGTGTCAACGGCAGGCGCTGATCCCCCACCAGGTTCCCCTACCCCCGCACACGAGGCCCCCAGACCCATCCCCAAGAACAAGGCTCCTACAGCAGGGACTATGTCCAATGCTGGCCCCGATGCCCAGCACAGGGCACACACACACACACACGCACATATACACAGCTGTGCCCCGATGCCCAGCACAGGGCACATGCACACACACACGCACATACACACAGCTGTGCCCCGATGCCCAGCACAGGGCACACACACACACACACGCACACAGCTGTGCCCCGATGCCCAGCACAGGGCACACGCACACACACACACACACACACACACACAGCTGTGCCCCGATGCCCAGCACAGGGCACACGCACACACACACACACACCTGTGCCCCCATGCCCAGCACAGGGCACACACACACACACACACAGCTGTGCCCCCATGCCCAGCACAGGGCACACACACACACACACACAGCTGTGCCCCCATGCCCAGCACAGGGCACACACACACACACACACAGAGCTGTGCCCCCATGCCCAGCACAGGGCACACACACACACACACACACACAGCTGTGCCCCGATGCCCAGCACAGGGCACACACACAGAGCTGTGCCCCCATGCCCAGCACAGGGCACACACACACACACACACACAGCTGTGCCCCCATGCCCAGCACAGGGCACACGCACACACACACACACACACACAGCTGTGCCCCCATGCCCAGCACAGGGCACACGCACACACACACACACACAGCTGTGCCCCCATGCCCAGCACAGGGCACACGCACACACACACAGCTGTGCCCCCATGCCCAGCACAGGGCACACACACACACACACACACACAGCTGTGCCCCCATGCCCAGCACAGGGCACACACACACACACACACACACACAGCTGTGCCCCCATGCCCAGCACAGGGCACACACACACAGCTGTGCCCCCATGCCCAGCACAGGGCAAACACACACACACACAGCTATGCCCCCATGCCCAGCACAGGGCACACACACACACACAGCTGTGCCCCATGCCCAGCACTGGGCACACACACACACACAGAGCTGTGCCCCCATGCCCAGCACAGGGCACACACACACACACACACACACACACAGCTGTGCCCCCATGCCCAGCACAGGGCACACACACACACACACACACACAGCTGTGCCCCCATGCCCAGCACTGGGCACACACACACACACAGAGCTGTGCCCCCATGCCCAGCACAGGGCGCACACACACACACAGCTGTGCCCCCATGCCCAGCACAGGGCACACACACACACACACACACACAGCTGTGCCCCCATGCCCAGCACAGGGCACACACACACACACACACACACAGCTGTGCCCCCATGCCCAGCACAGGGCACACACACACACACACACAGAGCTGTGCCCCCATGCCCAGCACAGGGCACACACACACACACAGAGCTGTGCCCCCATGCCCAGCACAGGGCACACACACACACACACACTCACACACAGCTGTGCCCCCCTGCCCAGCACAGGGGGCACACACACTCACACACAGCTGTGCCCCCATGCCCAGCACAGGGCACACACACACACACACACACACACAGCTGTGCCCCCATGCCCAGCACAGGGCACACACACACACACACACACACACAGCTGTGCCCCCTGCCCAGCACAGGGCACACACACACACACACACACACACAGCTGTGCCCCCATGCCCAGCACAGGGCACACACACACACACACACACACAGCTGTGCCCCCTGCCCAGCACAGGGCACACACACGCACACACACACGCACACAGCTGTGCCCCCATGCCCAGCACAGGGCACACACACACACACACACACACACAGCTGTGCCCCCCTGCCCAGCACAGGGCACACACACACACACAGCTGTGCCCCCATGCCCAGCACAGGGCACACACACACACACACACACACACAGCTGTGCCCCCCTGCCCAGCACAGGGCACACACACACACTCACACACACACAGCTGTGCCCCCATGCCCAGCACAGGGCACACACCCACGTACCAGCCCGTGGTTGCCGCACTGGATCTCGCCATGGAAGGGCTTGTAGAACAGGTCGCTGCGGCCCGCCTCCCGTGTGCCCGCGTAGCAGGCCTTGCGGGTGGCCTCCATCTTGGTGTGGACCTCATCCAGTGGGAAGAGGCAGAGGCCTGCCCCGGGCCCTCCGTGGCCACCTCGGCCATCCCGACTGAAGACAGCGTACAGCACCCTGCCAGCACCCGGCGTGGCCACGGAGGCCGCCAGACAGGTGCCAAAGGCGGGGGCCTGGGGGTCGCTGGGGTCGTGGCACTGCAGGTCCACCTCCAGGTAGGAGTAGTAGAACGGGTCCTGTCTGCACATGCGTGCCAGCAGCGTGCGGTTGTGGGCTGGGTGCTTGTCCTGCTGGTTGAAGACGAAGAAGACGTAGGGGCCGTCCTCGAAGGCCGCCACGAACTGCTGTGTGCTGGTGGACAGGTAGCCGGCCTTGTAGGTGGTGTGGTCCGTGTAGGCCTCGAAGGCCTCCCTGCCCTCGGCCCGGTCCAGCAGGCGGGTGCTCACGATGATGCCATTGTCGTGCGGCCCGTTGCCTTTGCCCACAAACAGCACGCGCTCCCCGCCGGGGCCCGTGGCGCTAACCAGCCCCACGGTGGCCACGCCCTCGTCATTGCTGGCCACAAAGGACTTCTCGCCGCTGCTGTCTTCATAGAAGAGGCGCGTGGAGATGTTGCTGAGGGCCCGCAGGGCACAGATGCCCTTGAAGAGGCTGCCACACTCCACCAGGCGCCTGCCAGGAGGGTCGAGCAGCAGCAGCTGGTTCACGTTGTCGGTCAGCACGGCCTCATGGCACTGGCTCGCCTCGATGGGCGGCGTGCACTTCTTGTTGTCCAGGGCCGGGCCTGTGTTTGCCTTCTGCTCCAGCTGCAGGTCGGCACTCAGCTGGTAGAGCGCGTTCACGGCCCCCACGTACACCACGCCGGAAGCCTGGTCCACGGCCAGGTGGTTCAGCTCTGTGTCACTGTGGAAGAAGTCCAGTCTGCCAGGCCGCAGGCTTGACCCCATGCCCGCCAGGCCCAGGAGGGTCAGGGCCCAGAGCTGCAGTGCCATTGCCCCCGACAGCCTGTGGGAAAAAAGCAGGGGTCAAGGGAGCCCTAGCCCAAAGGGTGCCTGTGAACACAGGCCAGCGGGCCGTGATCCCAGACTGAGCCGGGGAACCCAGCACCCTTCACACACACACACACACCCCTGTTCCACCTCAGAGCTCCAGGAAACCCACTTCCTAGCCCTTCACCGCGCAGTCTACCTGGTGACCAGGGTGGAGCCACCGCTACTCCACGCCCTGGGAAGCCGAGGCCTCTTCTCCACCTCCAGGTCCAAGGCAACAGGCCAGGGCGGAGCCCAGCTCCCCACCCTGTGACTCTCCAAGAAGCTCCAGGCTGTCGGTCGGGGGGCCTTTGGCCCCAGACAACTTGCCCCCATGCACAGGCCCAGGCCGACGGACAAGCCCTGGGGGCACGAGCAGGTGAGCTGTACACCTGTCCTGTACTGACCCCGAGCACAGGCTGGTCCTCGAGGCCTGCTGTGACCAGCTCAGCCAACACACAGGCACTTTCCCCTGTTCCCAGAGTCACCTGCCCCAGCCCCGCCCCACCTGCAGAGCTCTCCCCGGAGGCCTCCCGGACCCCCTTCCAGACCCCTGTTCCCATGGCAGAACCAGCGGGGGAGAAAGTAAGTCTTCTCAACCCCTCCTCGCCCTGCCTCACCCCCCTCCCGGCGCCATGGGCAGAGCCTCAGATGTGGGGGCACAGAGACAGGATCCCAGGAGGGACTTCCAGGGAGCTTTGAACAGCTCCAAACCCAGCAGACGTGGAGGGAGAGCCCTCATGCATGCCCTGGAGTTCAGACCACGAATGGGACGAGTGGGCTAGTGGGCTGCAGGATCTGCCATTCCCTTCCCACTTGCCTCAGGGAATCCAAGAGCAGCTGGCAGGGAGAGCCATTCTGTGCTGGCAGGGAGAGCCCTTCTGTCTCCCTCTGGGGACCCCAGCCCCCAGACCCTCTCTCGTTATCACAGCCTCCCCCCGCTCCTGGATCACCGTCCCAGGATCTAGGCGTCGGCTGCTCCAGACCAGGACGCAGAAACCCCGTGCAGGCTTTGAGTGAAGCTGTGTTCACTGCAACAGGCTGCCTGCTCCTCGCAGACCCTGTCACTCCTCCCAGTCGCTCCTTTATTGCTCAGGCACCCAAGTCGCCCTACAGGCTGTGGCTGTCCCCTCCCGCACGCTGCACCCAGCTCTGAGCTCAGAGGAAAGGTGCCCAACAAAGCCTTCTCGGCGGGGGGAGGCCGAGCTGGTCTGCCACCCTGCTCCCCGCAGACAACCCCTCCAGGTGACCTGGCCTCTGCACAGAACCTGCACCGGGGCTCAGTCCTCACACAAACCCTGGGGACACAGGGTCCAGGAGCCCACCCACAGGTGGGGTGGGGGAGGAGGAAGATGGGGAGACGCGAGAACAGCAAGACTCTCTTGGGGTATCCATGGGTACAGGCCCTCCTGCTACCCCCCCACAAAGGCCCCACTTTCCCCACACCCCCCCGCAGTCCACCCAGCAGTATCAGTCCCCACCAAGCCTGTCCTTCCAGCCTTCCCCACTCACCCACGCCCCGCCCAGCGGGCCGCGCCAGCCACAGTGAGCCCGGAATGAATGGAATGTCCTGGGGCCCAGGGAGGGGGGGAGGAGGAGGAGTGCGTGGGCGGGGCTGCAGCTGGGGCCGCCCAACAGGCGCCCAGGCCCCTGGGCGGGTCTCTACCACAGGGCTAGGCCTGGAGCCCAGGCCAGACAGACAGGGGGACCCTGTGGGCCCCCTTCAGACAATGCTCTCACCCCTGGCAGAAAGATCCAGGCGGCTCCCCCTGCGCCTCTCCTGACTGATGTCAACAGACACCCCTGGGGCAGGCACACCCTGGGTGCTCAGTAAATATCATGTGTGACTAGATCCTGCCACTGACAGCAGCACTGGCCAGACACCCCCACACTGCCCAGGGCTGGCAGAGGGACCCCAGGGGTGGCAGGAGGGAGGGCCTGTGTGTCCACAGGAGGCTCCCGTCTACTTCCTGGACAAATAGGCCTCAGGTGACCTGCCTGCCAGCCTAGGAGCAAAGGGCGATCCACCTGCCGACTAGCAAAACCCTGGCCAGCCGGGCGGCAGGCGCCAGGGACAGCCGGCTGAGCTTCCTGCCTCTGGAGTTCCTGGAACAGGAGGGCGGGCAGGCGGCAGGCACTTCCTGTTTTGAAGTCAGTCCCAGGACCCCCACTTACCGGGCTGGTGGGGGATTTCCTCGAGGCCTCCTTCCTGGCTGAAGTTTGGGGGTGCACGTCCGAGAAGCCACACAAACTGCGGCTGCTGGCCCGGAGAGCTGTACAGGCGCCCTGCCCCCAGCCGAATCCCAGCCGTGCTGTTCCCGGAGCCCAGTGCCACAGTGCCCGTCCCACCTGAGCAAACCTGGCCTCCAGGGAACCAGGGGCCTCAGAATGGCCCCCCCAGTATAGGGAGGCTCCCCACGCCCATCCCAGGGTCACCATGAGCCTGCTCTGGGCACAGGCAGAGCTGTGCACCCCGTGCCCTAGCCCTGGGAGCTCTCCTCCCTCCATCTGGCCATCTGTCCTTCCCTCAGGGCCAGGCTGTGGGAGGGGCTGCAGGGGGATGTGTGTCGTCACAACCCCGCCGGACACAGCCCCAAGGACACCACAAGGGGGTGGTTCAAGACACCTGGAGCCTTGCCATCCACACAGCCCCCGCCACCCACTGCCTTCCCCTGGGCCGAGCGGCCCTACTCACCAAGGCTCCAGTGGTCCGGGGTCAGTCTCTGCTCCAAGCCAGCATCAAGACTCTCTAGGAGGCAAAGGAGAGACAGGAGTCAAGGCAGCAGCCTGGCCTGTGTCCACTTGGGTCCCTGCATCCTCTACCCCACTGCCAGTGCAGCCCCTCCCCCCGACAGCTCCAGCCCCCAGGCCTGGCACCCCCAGTCTGCTCGGGGTCAAGGACTGCCTCTTTTTGCTCTAAGTAGATTGGTAGTAGGCATGTGTATCATGCTGATTGAGATGAGAAAACCAATCACACCCCGACCCTGTAGTGCTACTTACTAGCTGTGTGACCTTGGTCAAGTTACTGGACTTCAAGGTGCCTCATTTTCCAATCTGTGAAATGGAGACAGTGACAGGGAGCGCCCATCAGATAAGCAAGAACCAAGTGAACCAGCTCCCAGGGGCTACACTGTAGCGCTCCTCCGGGCTTGGCTTGCCACTGTATCCTTTCACCACATCCTCTGGCTCCCTAACCCCCAGCCCTGCCCAGGAGGCGCAGACCAAGGGTACCTTGGGGCAGGGTCTTTGAGCCACATTTTTACTACAAAGCCCTGCACCAGAGGACACCGTGGAAAACGGCAGAGCCCAGACCTGCTGTGGTGCGAACTCCACATTGTCCACTGAGGTATAGTCACTGCTGACAGCCCTCCATGGAAACTGAAAGCAGGGGCCAATCTTGGGGGCAAAGTAACTTTCACTGCCATTTAACAACAACAAAAGAAAACCCTCGAGAACATATTCCCATATCACCACCAGTCTGAACTAGGAGAGCTGTGCCCCGTTGGCTCCGTCTCAGGATGTGGCCTTCCAGGCTCTTGGCAACACCCCCTCCCCATAGGTCAGCCCCGGAATCCTGCTCCTGCAAGGGGTCCTCCTCAGGTCCACTCCCAGCCAGGTCAGCCAGCAAACTGCCTCCAGCACCCCTGCTCCAGGCCCAGCCCAACACTCCTCCTCCTGGATCCGCCTCCATGTGCCCTGTGCGACCCCCCCCCCCCACTGTCCCTACCTGCTCACACCCCTGGACAGCGGGACCCAGGGTGGGGGTGGGGCACACAGGAAACTTGGGCAGCACCTCTGGTGGGGTGGTGGGAATGTCCCTCTGTCCTCAGCCCTGGCTGAGCAGGGAAGGGTTAACCTGCCCAAGGGGCTCGGAGCTGCCAGTGCCAAGGGTTTGGGGAGAGAGTGTCCTTTTGCCCCACACTCAACACAGCCTTTGTGGAAGGAGAACCGTGAAACACAGGGGCCTGTTTCCGAGGCACGGGTTCCTGGGACGGCCCGGTCTCCAGGCCGTGCTGGCTCTGTGCAGCCCCACCAGCCCCCCATGTCTCCTCCGGGGAGATCTTCAGTTCCCAGCAAGCAGCCCTCCACTGGCCCAGGAGCCCAGAGGTGAATCCAGTGAAGCTGGCTTCCCAGTGAACGCTCGGCCTGCGCCTCCAGCCCCCAGCCTCCCAGCCAGGCGGACACAGTGACTGCAGGGCCTGCCACCCGGCACTGTGGAAGGTGGGTGGGGCCAGCTCCCGCCTGCCCCTGCCCTGGCCTCCAGAGGCTGTGGACTTTCCCCCCAGTATCAGACTCCTCAGAGCCAACACTTCCTGGAGCCCGGGACCTGGACTGGTCCCCACTCCCCAGCCGCCTGCCTGCCAGCCCTGCCCTGCCCCCAGCACCAGGGTCTGCCTCCTGCTCCCCAAGACCCCAGTGCAGACTCCTGTGCTGGGTACCCAAGGCCCAAGTCCCCACTGGAGTGACCAACACTGCTGCACACAGGGAGTAGCAACGGCCTGCTCTGTCAGTTCCTAGCTGGGGCTGTGGGTGACCCTGCCAGGCTGCCCTGTGCCTCAGCTTCCCCACGGAGAGCCAAGCCAGTGAGAGGACACACTCACCGCCACTCTGCCTGCTCAAAGGAGGGATCGCGAGCATCACAGAGCAATCGCGCCCACTCCTCCCGTCCCCTAGAGAACTCCTGCCTGTGCTTCAGAACACGACACCGCCCCCCACCCGAGCCCAGTGAACCAGGAAGGTGTGATGGCCTTGAGGCCGGTCCTGTGACCAACACAGCACAAGTGTTTCCTGCCCAGCCAGGGCTGGGGTGGCCCTGGCCTCTCCTGCCCACCCCAGGCCCAGCGGGGGGCAGCGGGAGCCCCTGGCCTTGGGGACTCTGAGACTGCCCTGGCCAGAAGCTGAGCCCTGCCCATTCCCTCCCCTGCCCTCAGGAAATGGCAAACCAAAAGCATCTAATTGAGGTACCTCAGTTATGAGCACCCCCATCCGTGGGTGGGCCTCGGTCCTGGGGAGCCCCTTCCCTGTATCTCAGAGAAGCAGGACTTGGGGCTCCCAGTAAACCACTGCAAAGCAGGAGAGCCCCAGGCAGACCCAGTGCAGAAAGGGGTGCCGGCTGCCAGGACTCAGGCCCAGGCCTGTCCCTGCGTCGGTGGAGGGAGGGCTCCAGCACTTGGCGGGGCCCTCTCAGGGTCAAAGGACAGAAGAGGGTCCCCAGGCACCACACCAGGGGCCTCAGAGGCAGGGCTGTCCGCGGCCAGGAGGAGGAGCACAAAACCTGCCCAGTGCGGAGCCAAAGCAGGAACACAACAGAGCCTCCAGCGCGTCCAAAACAAGCCCGGAGCGCACCGAGCCCCCTCCCTCGCCGTCGCGGTCTCTTGGGGACACCGCGCGGTGACGGCCACGCACACAGCCCGGCCCAGAGGCCGCGGGAGCAGAGCTCAGGCCAGAAGGCCGCCAGAGCTTGGGCCGGGAGGGCCGCCCTCCCGCCGCTCCCAGATAGCAGAGCCCCCTGCGCGGACCTGGGCCGGGCACCCGGGGCCCTGGTGCAGAGCCACCACCACCCCCCGCCCCCGCCCCGCTGCTCCTGGATGCCGGGAGTGTGGGGCAAGGGGGTCTCCCACGCCGCCCCCCACCACGCGCCCGCTGCCCGCCCCCTCCCTGGGGGTCCCCGCAACCTGGGCGCACACCTGGGCGGGGCAAGGAGACTCACTCGGCTCTCCAGGCCCGGGGTCCCCAGGCCACGCCGGGAGGGTCCCTGACCCCGGTAACAATGACGGCGGCGGAGGCGGTCACGTGACGCGGGGAGACCTCCCCTCGGGAGCGCTCACCTGGTGTCAGCCGCGGGAGCGTGGCCGGCCACTCCCGCGGTCCTCCCCGCCCAGAACGGGGCGAGGCGCAGGGCGGCTCCGCCCCCGCCTCAGGGTAGGTGCCGGGGGCTCTTCCCACAGCCCCGCCCCACAGCCCCGCTAGCCAGAGCCTGCGGACACGCGCCCTCCCTCCCCGGCCCTGGCTCCTGCCAGGCCCCAGACGGACCGGGTCAGGGCCCCGACACCGACCTAGGGGCAAAGGTGGGGCGCGGGGCTCCAGGGATGGCTGACGTCAGCCTCAGCGGCTCCCTCCCCATCAGCCCCTGCCTAGGGGTCACCGCATGTAAAGCCCTCCCTGATGGGTGGCAGGGATGAGGTTACCAGCCCAGGACCCTGGCTGTGCTCAGAGAAGCCCCAAGGCTTCCCCAGCCACTGGACTTCAGGACTCCAGGCTCAGGTCCTCCTCCCTCCTGCCGGCCCCCACGGGTCCACCTCTTACAGCCACACAGTGACCAGGGTCCCTGCACCTAGCCCTGACCTTCAGGTGCCTGAGTCTGCCCTGGCCCCTCCCTCCCCAGTGCTAACTGCAGCCTCTGCAGCTGGGGTCCCCACAGTGTCCTCCCATCCTAGCCTCCCCTGGGATATCCAGAGCGCAAGGTGGCGCCCCCTCCCCACACGCACCCCAGGCCTGAAGGGCCACTTCCTCTCAGCACCCTCCCCAGGCCCAGCCGCAGTCACACTGTCCTGCCTGCCCCAGGCTGCCGTGGTCTCCCCACTTCCGTCCCTGCCCACACACAGTCCTCTAGATCAAACAGAGCAGCCGCCACCTCCACCCACTGCCCCCACTCCTGGAGGACCCCTGAGTCAGCCGGCCGAGGGGAGCGGGCCTCCAAGGCCCGCGGGGCACAAATGGGTCCTGTTGCCTCGGACGGGGGTCAGCTCATCAGAAGTGTCCGAACAGCTGCCTGGCCACAGAAGAGGCTCCCGTGGGGACTGGGGACTCAGTTACCCGATGCCTTTCCAGCCTGGAGCTGAGGTCTGCACCCGCCCCTGTCCACCACCCCAACTCTGAGCTCCTCACTCCGCTGGCTGGTCACAGGCCAAGTCCTGACTGCTGCTGCTCGCCAGGGCAGCCCGAGGATCATGGAGGCTGCAGCTGGCCCTGAGCCCTCCTCCCCACGCACAGGAGAGGGGGTGGAGTGGGGGAGGAGGGTGAAGGGGGTGAGAGCCAGAGCAAGCGAGGAGCCAGCAAGGCTGTAATCTCCCTGTCAGTCTGTCAGAGCCTGGACCGCCTCTCCCATCACAGCTGAACCCTACAATTAGCTCGGGGCGCAGTGCCACGCCTGTACGCCCGCCACCCTCCCATACGATCCCAGGGAGGAAGGCGCTCCCGGCTGCGATGCTGAGGGGAGAGCCCAGCCAGCTGGGGCCGTCCTCGGGACAGAGAGCCCAAGGGAGACACAGATCCGGCACTCTGGAATCCTCTCAGAGCTGGACACACCTGGAGCTGGGCTGCAAACAGGCTGCCTCAAGCCTCCTGTCCAGACTGAGCCAGGGGCTTGGCAGAGGCGCTGGGCAGGGTCTAGAGTCCAGGCTGAGAGTGAGACGGGGGCAGGGAGGGCCCTGGGAAGTCAGGGCAGTCAGGGGTTTCCCAATGAGGAAATTCTCCAGCTCAGGGTTGGGGCAGGGCGGAAGCAGGAGGTGATACAGTGTGTGGGGTTGGTGACCAGGACTTGGGGGGAAGGGTTTGCCTGGCCTCCCTGCAGCTACTCAGCAAGGAGCCCCCAGCCCTCCTGGAGGCCAGGCCTGGTCCCTCCTTCCACTCAGCTCCAGTAGCAAGGCGCTGGCGGGAGGGAGCTGCTCACGCCAGGCTGTGCAGGGCCATGTAGGCTCTGGGTCCAGGCACTGGACCCCCGGGCTGGCCTGCTTTCCCATCCAGGCATCTCTGTCTGGGTCCTGAGACCCCTCAGAGCAGCCCCTCACAGGAGGCCTGATGCCAAGATGGAGGGGGGAGGCCAGGCCCTCAGATCCCCAACCAGCCTGGGGAGCTCCCCTGAATCTCCCAGGGGGTGGGGGTGGCGGCTGCTGGAGCCCTTCCCTCCCACCACCTGCCCCTCACCCCTGCCAACTGGCCCAGCGCAACTTAAAATAGCTTCTCCCACTTGCTGGCCCTGGTCTTCAATGGGTGAGGCCGGGGCAGGGGGGCCCAAGCTGGGGTCCTCTTCCCCTCTTCCCCAGGGGCAGCTGTCCCCTCCACAGAGGGCACTGGACGGGCCTCAGCAGGGAGGAGAGTTCACAGAGCCCCTGCCTCCTGTCAGTCGCGAACCTTCTCCACGGCCAGGCCCCCAACACACCCCAATCCCACCAAGTGGCGACCCCCATACCGCCCGCCACCTCTGGACCACGCGGGCCACAGCCCCCTCGTTCTCCAAGACAGAGCCACACTGTTGCGTCAGGCTGTCCTCGGACAGCTACGGCCTAGATTCTGAGCTAGAACTCGGGTGAGGGCAGGGCAGGGGTCCCCGGTGAGCACAGGGACAACACACCCCTCTACCACCTGCAGCATGTCCTGCTGCAGCCCCCCACCCCGAGGCCAGGGCGGGGCAGGGGCCCTCCTCCCAGAAGCCCCCGGAGCTGCCTGGGAAGGAGCAGGCCCTCCTGGGGAGAGCACCGGCCCAGCACAGGGCCACACTCGGAGCGCTGCAGCTCCAGCCTCCAGTCTCTTCCTTTCTTGCTCCTGCTGAGGAGGGGGCCCAGTTGGGGCAGAGGGGCCTGGTCTCTGCACCTGGACATGACACGTCCCTGGCCACACTGCCAGGCCGAGGGCAGAGCTGGAGTCCAAGCCTGAGGCTTGCTCCACAATGGGGAACTACAAGGGGGGCCTAGGAAGAGGGTGCGGGCAACAAGTCCGGCCCTGCCCCCAGCCGCCCCGGCCTAGCACACTGGGTCACCAGGCAGCTCAGGCACGAACCCCGCCAGTCCACAGGGACCACCCCCAGAGAAGGCCACCAGCCACAGAGGGGGCAGTGGTGAGCCAGGCTCTGGGTGCGAAGGGAGACTGAGGCACAGAGGCAGGACGAGAGTGACAACAGCTGGGAAACTCTAGTGGGGCCGGCCCTGGGCTCCTCCCTGTGAGCAGACATCACCATGGGGTGGGGCAGCCTGCTCCACCATCCCTGAGTTCCATCTGAGGCCTGAGTCCACAGAATAGTGACAGAGACCCACGGAGGTGAGTGTCCCTGCTGGGGGCAGGACAGCAGGGGTCCCGCAGGTCCCTTCCATCTGTGCCTGACCAAGATAAGGTGGAAGGGCCAGGAAGGCCACTAAGTCGGGGCACAGGGGGCCCTAGGCAGCTGTGAGCAGGGTCCCTGTCTGGTTAGCAGAGGGGGTGGGGAGAGGCAGGAGCCTGTGTCAGGGGATATGAAACCACGGAGGGGAAGAAGGCAGAGGAACCACATGCCCTGGAAAGAAGAGGGGACCGGGGGCCCCTCCCACCCCCTCCATCACAGGTTCTGACCTGCCCGTCTCTGCCCAGAATTAGTCAGAGGCCCCACCCCACACACAAATAGCTGTGACCACACGGGGAGAGACTGTGCCCAGCTTCCCTGTCCCTGCACCCACAGAACAGAGGCTGGAGCGAGGGGCTGCTGCTCCGGGGCCCTCTGAGGCCAGGCCTGGGTTTCAGTGCCCACCAGTTCACCCCCGTCTCCCTGGCCCCCTTCCAAGGCAGCAGCAGGAAAGAGAGGCTTAGCCCTGCAGCCAGGGGGCCAGGGCAGAGACCAGCCTGTGGTGGGAGGGGCTCCCGGCAGCCCGCACAGCCCTGCGCCCCTCAGAGGAGGGGAAGGCACAGCCGCCCCCCACCAGGGCACCCCCTGCCCACTCCAACATCCTCTGCACCCCCGCGGGGCCAGGCCCAGCTGAAGCCCCAGGTTGGTCTAGGTCCTGGGGCCTCTGCCATATGGACACACTGGCAGCTGCAAGCCCACCCAGTGCCTATCCAGTCCTATCCCTTCTGCTCCACTTGCCTGGGCAGGGGGCACGGCAAGTCCCCCGCCTCCTGCACGTGGGCCCCAGCTGCCGGCTCTGCCTCCCCACTGCAGTCCCTTCGTAGCCTGCTAGGCACAGAACCACAGGCACACCCAGGGACGGCCCCAGGGAGCAGCTCACAGCAGGGACCCAGCTGTGGCCTCAGTCTCCCCACCTGTGGGCCGGGTTGACAGGGACCACATGCAAGTACAGCAGTCCACAGACAAGGGCTGGGCTGGGGAGGGCCTCAGTCCCTCAGCTGCCGACCAGCAGACAAGACGGGGGGGGGGGGGGCCCTCCAGCCCGGCAGGCTGTTCCCTTTAACCACAACCCTGCCAAACTCGGGGTGAGAAGAGGAGCAAGGCTCAGGGGCTCTCGAAGCCAGGGCTCCCCTGGCTGAGAGCGCCTTCTGCCCACCGCCTCCCCTGGAGGGGCCTGGGCCCCCTGCAAGGCTGAGCAGGGCCCACCGGAGCTGACACCGGGGCCTTCTCCAATCCAGGGGTGACGCATCGCCTCCTGCCCCACCCCCAGCCGGTCTGAGCAGCCTCAGGAGGGGAGGAGCTGCCCAGACTCGCCCGGTCTCCCTCCAGGGGTTCTCACCCACCGCCCGGAAATGGATCCTTCTCCCACGGCTGCAGGCTGCGGCCTTTCCCTCTCGGGTGGCTGGACACGGCTGGATAATCCAAAATAATTCCATCTTGGCAGGCAGCCGGCGGGGGAGGGGGGCCTCACATTCCAAACTCAGTAACTTCCCTGGCCTCCTGCAGCCGGGAGCCCCCGGCCAGACCTCAGACGGAGGCGGCGTCCGGAGGTATGGCGGGGGTGTGAGCGGAGGTGTGGGAGCTGGCTCGGGCCAGCCAGGCCCACCTGTTTGCTGCTGTCTTCTCCCGGACACTAAAAGCTGACACAGCACGGAGATAGCAGCGAGCTGACCGCCCTCCTCCCCTCCGGGCAGGGGCGGGGCTGCTGTCCAGCCCCCAGGGAAGCATCTGGGCTCGGGGTCTCGAGCTGTCACCTGGAGAGCCCTCCGCACGGGGTGGGGGGGGCACAAGCCAGACTGGAGGAGGGAGTTTCCAGCCTCACCCCCACTTCTGGCTTCTGCCACAGGTCATGGCAGGCACACACAGCCTTCCTTCCTTATCCAAGGAGCTGGGAAAGCTCCAGGGCTCCTGAGGTCAAAGACTCCCATACAGGACAGGCAGGATGCCCCCCCACAGCCAGAGCTCTGCCGAACAGCCTGAGGACAGAGGTGGCGGGAAGGGTCTATCCAGGAGGGCTTCCTGCAGGAGGAGGCATGTGGAGGTGCAGCACCAGTCGGTGAAGGGCAAGGCCAAACCACCGAACACACCCCCACCCGCCAGCCAGGTCTTAGACTTCCTGGGTCCCAGGTGCCCACCCAACGGGAACCACACCAGGAACCGGAGACACCCCGCGGGAAGCAGGCTCAGGCCTGGGAGCTGCGCACACACTGGGTGCGGGTCTCTCCCACTCCCGCACCCCTGCCAAGGCCGGACCGCGGGGAAGCCTGGGCGAAGTCGGCAGTCCGCGAGGGCTGCGCGGGAGGCTGGGCCCGGGGCCCATACACGGCCGGGACCCCCCTCGCTCTGGCGCGGATCTCCGCGCCTGAGGAGGCGGGGGCGTGGGTGGGGCGGAGGATCCGGAACCAGACACGGTCCGGAGCGGCTCCGAGGGACGCGGGCCACCGCGTCCCCGGCCGCCACCTGGAGGCGCGTGGGGCGGGGGCAGCCGCTGCAGCCGCGGGACCCAGACGGCGGCCCAGGCCCCAGCCGCGCTCCGCCGAGCCGCAGCCGCCTCCCGGTCGCGCGCCGGAGCGCGTCGGGCCAGGCGGGGCGGCGCTGACGGCGGAGCCCCCAGCCCAGCTAAGCGGCCCCGCAGGCCCCGGCCCCGAGCTCGTACCTGCACGTCGGCCGCCGAGGCTCGATGGCGCCCGGGCCGCGTTCGCCGCTGCGCTCCGGCCCGCGCGGCTGCCATGGAGACGGGCCTTTGTGTGGCCGAGGAGGGGCCGGAGCGCGCGGGAGCCGCCGGCCCCGCCCCCGACGGGGGAGGGCGAGGGCCGGCGGGGGAGGGGCGGGGGCCGGCGGGGGAGGGGCGGGAGGGGGCGGCGACGGCTGAGCTCGCGGCGCGCCCCGGAGCCCCCAGGCCTGGCGCCCTCGCGCGCGGCCTCGCCGGGAGGTTGGGCGCGGGCTCGGGCCCGCCCTGTCGCTGTCAGGGTCTCCCCCGGCCTAGGCACCACTTCGGGGACGCCCCCTGGGCTCGGCACTAGGGCAGCGCTTCGGCCCCGCCCGCACGAAGGTCCCTAGGGCACCTGCGGGCGCTAACCCACCCCCAGATTGGGCGCAGGCTGGCTGCACTCGGGGCCGCTGGACCTGGCCCCTTTCAGCTGCCCCCAGCCTCTTAGGGCAGAGGACACCTGGGGGCATCCTGGCGGCGCAGCCAGCACCCCACGTCGGCGCCTGGCTGGAGACCCTGCTGCTGAGCGTCCCCTCCGGCTCCCAGGTCGATGCCCCAAGTGCTTGGGCCCCTAACCCCACGCAGAGGTCCCGGCCTCGGGCTTTGGCCTGCCCCTGCCCTGCCCTGCCCTGCTTGCGACCGCTGGAGAGCGAACCAACGGATGGAAAAGCGGTCGCTTTGCCTTTCAAATTAATGAATAAATAAGTGTCAAAAAAACCAACCAACCTATGTCTCCACCTGCTGCCTTCCCGCTCCCCCAGCCCAGCACATCTGGGCCTTCCTGGGCAGCTGGAGACCCAGCGCCGTCCTCCAGGGGCTAGGGGTGGGTGGAAGGAAACCACTCTTCCTGGGGACCTGCCATGCCCCACAGCATCCACACCTTGGTGCCCGTCCCCTCTGGCTCCTGCAGCCCCTCCCCCCAGCTTTGTACAATTCCTCCACCCCTACCCCCCGACCCTGGGGACCTGCCCCCAATCCTGGATCCAGGACTCCCAGAGGCAGACAAAGCCTGGATGAAATCTGATAAGACCCGGCCACTCAGTTCTGGCCTCTCTGCCCTCCGCTGTCCCTGCCCAGACCTTCTCCCCAGTCCTGAACCACAGTCTACACATGGCCACCCTGCCCCAACGGCAAGGGACCCCAAAATTACCAGTGTCTCACCGGGGCTGCCAAGTTTTTATCAAAAAAGGAAGTTAGAAGACAAGCATTGTCACAAAAGGCCATTTTAATACCAAAAGATGTGGGGAGGCCAGCATCCCAGACTCAAAGGCGATCTTTAAATAGCAGGCAGGAAGCTTGAGGGTGAAGAGCGTCCTTCCTGTCCAGCCAGGAGCAGCCCAGCCTCCACTGGAGCCCTCGCCCACCTCGGGGCCACAGCGGCCCCCCACCATTTGGGCCTGGATTCTGCCCACTTACGCCCCCAGCCGCGGGGCTCCTGCAGGGCAGGTCTGCCTCTCTGGAGCCATCTGACTCCCTCCCTCTGGTGTGGGAAGGTGGGGTGGGAGCAGGGCCGTGACCCAGGACAGAGGTTCTGACCTGATCCTGGGAGAACACCAGGGGGCATGTTGGGCACAGGATGGAGCTGGCAGGGGCCCACACCCAGCTGCACCACACCCCTGCCCCTGCCAGTCCAGACTGCTGTGTGCACCCCGAATCTGCAGGCAGGCACCAAGGGAGAGGCATGGGGTCAGCTCCACTTCCTCTTCTTCCTGCCTCAGCCGCGGGATTCTGCCTGGGCAGCTTGCTGACTGTGCCAGTGTCCCTCCCCTCCCCTCGAAATCCTGAGGACTGGCACTGCGGGGAACATGTCCGGCATCAGCCGATCCTCCAAGCAAGATGAGGGCCCTGGGGCTGCTCTGAGGCCACCCTGCAGCTGCACAGTGCAGGGAGGGGACCCCACAGTGCCAGGCTGGGGTGATGCTGGGGGCGTGCCCCTTGAGGGTGGGGTCGCAACCAGGAGGGGTCCGGGCCACCTTCCTGTGCAGCTCCTTAGGGACTCAGCCCCAGCGCTGGTGTCGGCCACGCAGGCAGAACCACAGATCTTTGACGCCTTGACACAGGCAGGGTCCCCACCAACACCACAGCCCCTTCCTGTGGCAAGCATTCCAGCTGGCCACACAGGAAGGTTCTGGCCTCCCCGCGCAGCCTCAGCAGGGGGCTGTCAGCTGCCTGACGCCCAGCGCGTCGCACATCGGGGTCTGGTGCTGCAGCTCCCTCACTTGTCTGCCCCAATCTGTTTAACTGTGGCCATGTCCTTAGTCCTGCCCTGGACTGCCTGCATGCCACTGCCCAGCTTCATAACCCCTCCTGGTGGGTCCCTGCCCTTGCCTGTAAAGTGGGGACAGCCTAGGGCCGGCATTGTGGCACAGCTCTGTGACACCAGTGTCCCATGTGAGTCCCAGATGCTCCATTTCCCACCCAGCTCCCTGCTGTGGCCTGGGAAAGCAGCAGAAGATGGCCCAAGTGCTCGGGGCCCTGCACCCACGTGGGAGACCCGGATGGAGTTTCCTGGCTTTGGTCTGGCCCAGCCCTGGCTATTGTGGCCATTCAGGGAATAAACCAGCAGATGGAAGATGTCTTTTTCTTTATCCCTCTCTCCCTGCCACTCTGCCTTTCAAATAGATAAAATAAATATATATTAAAAAAAAAAAAAGACAAAGACGGGGACAGCCTGGCCTGGACAAGCCGGTGGCACGAGGTGTACCCATGAACAGTCTCACCGCAGAGCCCACCCTGAAGGGAGCTCAGGTGTTGTGCAGCCCTGCCTCATAGAGGGTGCCATCTGGGGTATAGCGAGAACCCAGCAGGGCTTACAGTGGCACCAAAGGGGACCTCAGTCCCCCACCCCGGGCCTGCTTGCTCTGCCAGGTGTCCCGGGCAGAATCTGCCCCGCCAGGCACCCACACGGCTCGGTCTTTCGGATGAGGAAGGAGCAGAGGTTCTGAGTGGTCAGGAGACACAGGTGGGTGCTACGAGCTGGGCTGGGCTGCAGCTCTGGGTCCACACCCTGGCGCTCACCCTCCCACAGGCCCAGTGTAGCCAGTGAGCGGTGACAACACTGGCCTTGCTGGGTCCAGCACCCAGGCACAGGGGAACCTAAGACCTGGCAACTCCCAGAAGGCGCTCGGGTGCCCCTCAGTCTAGCGAGGCACGGGGCTCCAGCTGGGGAGGCAGGCTCAGGCTGGCGTCCAGAGTTCCTCCGGCTGCTTGGGGGTGGGGGAGGGGGCACGGAAATGCATGGAACTCATGCCATCCTGGGAGTGGGAACCAGGCGGAAGGGCATGCAGAGGGGCACTGTGGGTGGTCGGTGACTGTGGGCAAGGTACCCCTGCCACCCCCAGGCAAGACAGGTGGGCGGAGCCTCCTCCCTCTGTCCAGGCTGGGCGGCCTGCACATCGAACACAATGCCTGGGGCTCAGGCAGATGGGCCAGCAGGAGATGGGCAGCAGGCGTGCCCAGACCAGTGAGGCCCCCACCACTGCAGCCTGTGGAGAGCAGGTGCGGCCAGAAGGAGGGAGGCTCTGCCAGCACACACGCCCCCCCAGTCAGGGACCAGGCCGTGGTTCCAAGTACACCTTTACTGCCAGGACAGTACGTGAGGGGAGGGGTCCTGGGCCTGCAGCCCGAGCTCTGTCCTAGGGAGGGCACAGTACGGCCTGCAGGTCCTTGGGCAGGGAGCCAATGGCCATCTCGATGTAGAGCTGCACCCGCTGCAGCGTCACCGCCTTCACAGGGAGCTGGTGGCCCTGCGCGCGCACCTGCAGGGGCAGCAGAGGTCAGGGCCAGGAGCAGCGCAGGGGGGCGGGCAGCGGCTGGGCAGGGCTGCGAGCCTCACCAGCTTCTCCCGAAGTTTCAGGACCAGGTCCACGACCTCCACCTCCGACTTGTCCTTCATCCAGGTCTCGATGTCCTGCCAGGGACATCACTTCCATCACTTACGCCCTCCCTCCCGCCCGGGGCCTGTGCCCTGCTCCCCACCCGGCCTCTGCTCACCGCCTCACAGAGGGCCTCGAGGTGCAGCGCCTCCAACTTGTGGGCCATCTCCCTGTGCCGCTGCCGGTACCAGCCATCGAAATGAGGGGACTTGAAGAACCGTCTGTGTGCGACAAAAGCTGCGGCTGAGGGGCTGACCGTCTGCTGGGCCTGCCGTCCACTCTCCTGTACAGGCCCAGCCTGGAGACCTAGCACACGTGCAGCTGAGCTGGGCTGACCGTCTGCTGGGCCTGTCGTCCACTCTCCTGTGGCCCAGCCTGGAGGCCTAGCACACATGCAGCTGAGCTGGGCTGACCGTCTGCCGGGCCTGCCGTCCACTCTCCTGTACAGGCCCAGCCTGGAGACCTAGCACACATGCAGCTGAGCTGGGCTGACCATCTGCTGGGCCTGCTGTCCACTCACCTGTGGCCCAGCCTGGAGGCCTAGCACACATGCAGCTGAGCTGGGCTGACCATCTGCTGGGCCTGCTGTCCACTCACCTGTGGCCCAGCCTGGAGACCTAGCACACATGCAGCTGAGCTGGGCTGACCATCTGCTGGGCCTGCCGTCCACTCACCTGTACAGGCCCAGCCAGTCGCCCTTCAGGATGCAGGTGAGCTGGGGCCCTGAGTGCTCCAGGCTCCGCAGAAAGTCCTCCTGCCGGAAGGGGCGGATCTGCGGTGGGGTCTGAGACAGGGTCTGGGTGAGCTGAGCGCGTGGCGAGCACAGCCCCACACAGGCCCTGCACTGGGCTGGTTGGGACGGACCCAGGACAGCGTCCCTGAAACCCTCCAGGTCCCGACACACACCCCCTCCCCCGACGTGAGGGGCCTCTGGCAGGTGCAGGGCCCGCCTCCTGCCCTGGTGGCCCCTGCACATCCGCACTTCCTCCAACCTCTCCTCCACGGGGTCACCTGCCCACGACCTTCCCTCCTCCAGCAGCGGGCTGGGGTTCACCCTCTCCAGGCCCCTGGACCCCCACCTTCCAGGGCGTGATGTTCTTCTGCAGGGGCATGAGGCTGGCCATGTAGTGTTCCTGCAGGGGGAGGGGAGTCAGCCTGGGCCACGGCACCTGCCCCCCTCACCCCCACCCCCGCCCTAGCCCAGGTCCTCACCAGGGGGAAGATGAAGCTCTGTGTGAGCTCCAGGAGGTGCCGCCGCAGCAGGGCGCTCTGCAGGTCCCCGGGCCGCTTCTTCTGCACACCCTGTGGGGGAGGGGCTGAGCCCTCAGGGCCTTCGCACCACACCAGGGACCCCGTCCAGCCCCTGCCCCACCTGTACCTTCAGCAGCCGCTTGAGCAGAGCCTTATCCCGGTGCAGGTGGGCCGTGTAGGCAGTGTAGAGGCCTGGCAGGAGGGCAGAGCTGCATCCCAGCCTCTGGGCCTCCCTCCAACACAGGCAGGGCTGGACCTGCACCTCTCACCCCACCCCACCCCAGACGGAGGAGATCCCCAGGTCCCACGAGGACTCAGGAGGGCTTGGGGGGCCTGGCTACCCCCACTGCCAAGTTCCAGACAGGACCCCACGTGGAAGGCAGCCCACAGCACAAGCGCAGGGCAGCCCCCACTGGAAGGGCCCCAGCACAGGGCACAAGCACAGGGCACAAGCACAGGGCAGCCCCCACCGGAAGGGCCCCAGCCCAGGGCACAAGCGCAGGGCAGCCCCCACTGGAAGGGCCCCAGCCCAGGGCACAAGCACAGAGCAGCCCCCACTGGAAGGGCCCCAGCCCAGGGCACAAGCGCAGAGCAGCCCCCACTGGAAGGGCCCCAGCCCAGGGCACAAGCGCAGGGCAGCCCCCACTGGAAGGGCCCCAGCCCAGGGCACAAGCGCAGGGCAGTCCCCACTGGAAGGGCCCCAGCCCAGACGTACAGACCTGGTTTGGTGTCAAGGGTCTTCAGCCGCGAGGGCTTTTTCAGCTTGACCTGCTTAGGAAGGTCCCCTGCGAGGTGTCCAGTGGCCACGCTTCAGGGCCCAGCTGTGGCCACGCCCACAGGCTCAGGCACCGCCCCCTCCCATCCCTAAGCAGAGGCGGCTTCGGAGCCCCACCCTGACCCCCAGGACTGCTCACCTGACATCTTGGGCTCCCCGACCCGGAGGACATGGGGCCAATGCTGGAGTGTTTTGATAAAGAAAGGGTTTGTGACTCCCAGAACCACGTTGGGTCTAGAGAGAGAGAGAGAGAGAGAGAGAGGGGGGCAAAGACAGGCCCGGGGAGCTGCAGGGAGGGTGTGGGAGGTGGGGCGGCAGCACTCACGGGGCCTGCGTGCGGGTGGTGAACTCCTTGAACTCGCTGTCGTGGATGGTGAAGTAGGGGCGGAAGTCGCAGCAGAACTTGAGGGGCTGCAGGCAGCTGCGGGAGCCGACAGTAGGGAGCAGCCGAGGAGGCACAGCCTCGACAGCCCCGCGCCCCCCGCCTGGCCCAGCAAGGCAGGTACCTGGTGAGGGCCAGCACCAGCTCTGAGGACACGTCGGGCGAGGGTGCCAAGACCAGCAGGGGCTCCCCCAGGAGCATGAGTTCCCACAGCATCTGCACGTGGGTCAGCACAGGCCGGAAGCACCTGGTGCCAGGCAGGGAGGCTGGGGTGGGTACCCTGCAAGGCGACCCAGGCCCCTGGACCTTGCTCTCCCACCGCTCTCCAGGTTAGCCCGGGTGAGCACAGAGCACTGGCCCAGCAGGAAGGCAGGGGGAGGGGCGCTCACAGTCGTGAGAGTGTGTGTCCCTGACAGTCCACTCACACTGGGCCTGGCCCACGCAGGGCGAGACAGTCTCAAAGCCCAGCCTCCCTGCCCGCTTTCCTCTGGGTACAGACGCGGGGCCCAGGTTTGCTTTCTGTGTACTTCCACCAAGGGTCACTGTCCTGAGTTACCCATGGCGAGCGGCCCCCTCCCCGCCACACGCACATGGTGGTCTCTGGTGGGCTCACCTGAACAGGTCCAGCTCATGGACACTGGCGAGGACCACTGGGGCTGGCAGGAGGTTCTGAGAGGGGAGGGTGAGTCAGGACCGGGGGCCAGGCTGGTGCCCCTTGGGCCCCAAGCAGCACCTTGGGGACCAGGAGAGACCCAGGGCCCCTGCTCCACCACAGCACAGGGGAGGGTGTGACGCTCCCAGCCCTGCCCCGAGACACAGCCACCCCACAAGGCGAGGTCCCACTTCTGGTCAAAGTCCAGGCCCTCGGCCTGAGCCCCCACCTGGTCACACTGCTTCAGAGGGCTGGGTTCAGGCTTGTCCACCCTGGAGGGGATGTGTGCCTGGGGAGGAAGAAAGCAGCTGCCAGAGGGCAGGAAGCCTCCACGAACCCGCGGCACCTGCTCCCAGCCGGCCGGCCTCACCTGGATAACAACGCCCATGACAGGCAGGTTCAGGGTCTGCCCAGGCACAGGGGCTGGCCACTGGTCAATTTCGTTGCACACTGTGAACACAGGTGGCCCGTGTCAGGAGCTCTCCCTGAGAGGCAGCCTGCCAAACCCTGCCCACGCCGCCCATTCCTGCTGGCCACTCACCTGCTTCCAGGCAAGGGGCCAGCTTGTCGAAGTACTCGGGGGCAATCAGGCTGAGCAGGGACTGGAACAGCCGGACAAAGGGCAGGCGGGACACCAGCACCAAAGACTGTGGGGGATGCAGGGCCGGCGAGGAGCGGTCACCCCTAGCCATGCAGCGGGCTGCAGGCTTCCCCAGAGTTGGCCCAGCTTGGGCTGACATGAGGGGACCAACGCCTGTTTCACAGCGCCGGGGAGACCCTGGCACGGCAGTGGGGTGGGGCTGGACACCAGGGCCCCCCCCAGAGGGAAACCCACAGTGGCCAACGTTTCGGGGACAATCTCCCCGGGGCAAGCTTTGGCTCTCAGCGTCTGAGTTCGAGACTGAAGTTGAAGGCAGACATTGGCGCAGCAGGTGAGAAGCGGCTGGGGACACCTGTGTCCCACACGACAGTGCCCGGGTTTGAGTCCCGGCTCTGCTTTCCATCCCAGCATCCCGCTGCTGAGGACTCTGGGAGTCAGCCGTGATGGCAAGAGTGGTTGGACCCCTGCCACCCACGTGTTCTTGGATCCCGACTTCAGCCTAACCCAGCCTTGGCTGTTACGGGCATTTGGGGCGTGAACCAGCAGATGGGAGATATCCCTCCCGCCCTCTGCCCACCCCCCTTTCCAATAAAATAAAATTTAAAGAAGACTAAAGTGGTCCCAAATGTGACAGTGTGAGGCCCCTCCAGCCAGCAGTGAGGAGCAGACAGGGCCTCCCGGGAAGGGTCAGCAGGCGCGCTGGCCCTGCGGCCAGGGGAGGGCCCCTCAGAGTGGGCAGGCGGCTCACCTTCTGAAAGTAGCCCCTCTTCACGGAGCTGTCCTTCACCTGCCTGAAGTAGACATAGCCGAAGTAGTGGGCTGGGTCCCTCTGCAAGGAATGAGCGTTGGCCACGCCCCTAGGACGGCCCAGCAGGGGCAACAAAGCTCAAGGGACAGGAAGGCTGGGGGAGCTGCTGTCCCTGCACTCCGGCCTCGCCGGGCCAGGCCTGGGGTCTTTGGCTCAGAAGCGGGCAGGACCACAGGCAGCGAACATGACTGCTGACCCAACGGGCAGCTGAGGTGGCAGGCGGGGGCTCGGGGGCGCCATGGTCAGCCATGCAGATGCCACGGACACGCGGTGCAGAGGGAAAGTTCCAGGGTCTGGCCAGTCTGCTAGGAGCTGGCCCACCCCCGGGGCTCAAGGCGGTCAGGGACCCCACAGGACAGGCTGGCCACCACCTCTCCTGCCACACAGGACCCAGGCACTCACTTGAAGGGACTAACACCAGCCTGACCCCCGCAGGGCCCCAGGGGACAGGGGTCGGGTGCGGAACGGCCAGAGAGGCCCGCAGCTCACCTGCAGCGCCACGGGGGCCCCGCTGTTGTAGCGCCTGTCCTCACTGTGCCAGGGGCTCCTCTGGCCTCCACACTGACGCATACGGAAGCTGAACTGCGTGTCCCCCAGGCAGCCTGAGAAGCAGGGGCCACCACATGGGTCAGTGCTGGGCCTCTGCTCGGCGGCGGGGGGGGGGGGGGCTCTGTTGGCCTAAACGGTGTTGAGGACAGCCCAGTCCGTGCTTCCCCACAGACTGCCCGCCTCAGCCCAGCCCAGCCCAGCCCGGCGTCTGCTCAGGGGTCTTGGGATAAGCTCAGCACACAGGACACACCTTCAGCCTGTCTAGGGAGACAGGCTCCACCTTCCCAGACAGAAATCAGGCCCTGGACAAATGGCCATCCCGACACCCGTGCTCCAGGGGCAGAAGAGGGGAGCAGGCCCAGCTCCCGGTGGCCACAGCGATGGGGTGGACGAGCCCACACTCCACCTCTTTCCATGTGAATCGGGGAACCTGGCCACATGCTGCGACCAGGGCTCTGGGTGTCCACTGACACTGGGCAGCACAGGTGGCCCAGGGCCCCACCCGCCTCCGCAGCCCCAGAGCCAACACCCAGTCCTGGGGAGAGCGCGGGGCTGCTCACCTGAGTGCGAGTCGGGAAAGGAGAGGTAGCAGATGCTGCCCTTCTGAAACACAGAATCCCCAGTGAGGGCCGACTCGCTCCCGGTGCTCTCTGCTCCCGAGGGCTGGGACCTACCTCCTTGTCCGTGAGCTGGAAGTCGCTTGGGTACACCAGCTGCGCGGAGGACAAAGCACTAGGTGAGCTGTGTCTGCGAGGTGTCCAGCTGGTGCGGTGCCCTCTCCCCCTGGCTCTCTCCCTGGCCTCCAGGCACTCCCCCGACAGCTGAAGCTTCTGGCCGCCCACCTCCGGGTCCCCCTCAGCCAGGGGCCAGCACACTGAGTGGACTTCCTGCCTCCTCCTACATATCCTGGCCAGCCTCCCTGGCCCCAGCATCCAGGGGGAGGCTTTCAGAGCCCTCCTGGGGCCTCCTCTCTCGCCTGGAGTGGTCACAGGGCCCTGCCAGAGCTTGGCCTGGGAACTCCACCCACCCGGGGTGCCACAACGGAGCTCCCTGCAGCTTGTCAAGAGGCAGAGCCCTCAGAGCCCCCATTCCCCGTGCCTTCTGGGCCGGCCTGGCTCTCCCAGGCAGCCGTTGTGCCTGGAGCTGCCACGCCTGCCCTGAGGAGCTGGGCCCAGGCTGGAAGGAGCCCTCTGCAGTGCGCCCTGAACCCCACGGAGGCGAGCCACCGGGCCTGCTCTGCTGAAAGGGCCCTGCTTTTTGTCCTTGTCTGGTCTGGGCCTGTTGCTGCGTCCCACCCGGCCTTTCCAGGGCAAGGACCTGTCCCCCCCCCCCCAATACAGTCACTGTGGAACACGCGCACACGCGTCTGGGGTAGCCCAGCACAGGCAGGTGTGGCCGCTGACTGGATCAACGGACACCTTCATCCGAGGCGTCTCCAGGGAGGCTGGTGGGGGGTGCCCTGCGCAGCACCTGGCCCAGGGCAGGACGGAGCAGGGAAGGCGGAGGAAAGGGGGGTTCCTCTCTGTCTGTCCTGGAGCTGGGGTGCTCTTTCCCCTGCCCTGCAGCCCACAGCTCGGACCCGCCACGGTTCTCAGGCCTTTGGCCTCTGCCTGAAAGTCACGGCATCAGCACCCCTGGTCCTGAGGCCCTCAGACTCGGGCCGAGCCGCGCTCCAGGTCTCCAGCGTGCAGGGGCTTCTCAGCCGCTCCACCTACAGGAGCCGAGCCCCCAGTTCCCTCTGCTGTCTTTCAAAATATTCTACTGTTCCTGTCTCTCTGGAGAACCTAACATCAGAGGGGAGCACAGTCAAGAAGCCCTCAGCTGGGCAGGTGCCACGAGGCGCGGCAGGGCCTGGTGTGCGGCACAGCCGGTTCAGCCACCCCCTGCGATGCTGGCATCACGTCAGGCTGCCAGAACCAGTCCCGGCTGCTCTGCTTCCTCTCCAGCTTCTTGCTAACGCACCCAGGATGGCACCAGATGTCCACACATGTGGAAGACCAGGACTAGGTTCCTAGCTCATGGCTTCTGCCTGCCCCAGCTCCAGCTGTTCTGGCCATTTGGGGGTGAAACAGCGGATGGAGGACCTCTCACTCACTCTGTCACTCTGCCTTCAAATAAATAAATCTTAAAAAAAAAAAAAAAGAGGAAGGAGGGAGTCAGGAGGGAGAGATGGGAAACTAAGGGGACCTGTTAGGGGGGCTGGGCCCACTGGGTGCTCAGCAGAGCTCCGTGAGGGGCAGGGCCCACCAGTCACTCAGGACAGGACAGCCAGAGACAGCCACAGCCTGGTGCCCACTGGAACAGTCCTGGGCTCCTGCAGCATCTGACCAGCCACCTTGGCCTCCGGCTCCATGTGCACAGGGGACGTGGGTGTCCCAAGCAGTGGCTTACCACGCTGTGCCACAACACACACCTCCTTAACTTCGCCTGGGGTTTTAGGGAGCAATTTGCACAGGCTGGGTAACCTCTTACTCATTTTTTTTTTTTTTTTTGACAGGCAGAGTAGACAGTGAGAGAGAGAGAGACAGAGAGAAAGGTCCTCCTTTGCCGTTGGTTCACCCTCCAACGGTCGCCGCAGCCGACACGCTGCGGCCGGCGTACCGCGCTGATCCGAAGGCAGGAGCCAGGTGCTTTTCCTGGTCTCCCATGGGGTGCAGGGCCCAAGCACTTGGGCCATCCTCCACTGCACTCCTGGCCACAGCAGAGAGCTGGCCTGGAAGAGGGGCAACCGGGACAGAATCCGGCGCCCTGACCAGGACTAGAACCCGCCTAGTGAGCCGCGGCGCCAGCCCAGGGAACAATTTGAAAAAGGCACTGGGGTAAGAGAGTGGGCTCTGCAGCCCTAGGCGAGTCACCTCCCTGTCCACACTCCGTAACTGCACCAGTGTGTCCAGTGGGGACGGTGTGTGGGCACCCACAGTGTCAGGAGCCCACGGGTCACTTGTCCACTCAGAAAACTGGAAGAGCCCACAGGGACCTTGGAAAGCATCTCCCAGGCAGAGCCACGGCTTCCCTGAGGACACCTCTGGGAGTCCAGCAGGGCCAGCGGCTACCTCTCAGTCCCTCCCTCTGGCCCTGGTGAAGTCTACATCCCGGACAGTCCCCAGTTGGCAGCTCCCCATCAGCGTCATGGCCACATCTTCATCCCCAGCTCCAGGAGACGCTGCCCCGCGGGCAGGTGGAGGCTGGCTGGCAGTGGGGAGACCCCCGGGAAGGCCCCAGGCCAAGAGGAGCAGGGAGAGGACACACAGCCAGGGGTGCAGCAGGAGGGACACAACCGCGGGGCCTCGGCTCCACGTGAGCCAAGCGGTGCACGGGGTTTTAAGGAGACATAGACTCCGGCGGGGGGCAGTGGGGAGGAGGATGCCAGAGACGGTGGGCCTGAGCTCCAGGGCGACCCCGCGCCTGCTGGAGCGGCTGAGGGGTGAACATCGGAGGCCGACAGCCGCGGCAGGCATCTACCCGGAAAAATCAGAAGGGCCCGCCTTGGTTGGGCCGTGTGCGGCCCTGCCGCCCCCACCCCAACGGGAACTCAGCAGCTTGCTCTGCCCTGCTCTGCCTGCGGAGCCCTCCTGGGGCCCTGAGGAGGGCGGAGGCCGAGGCCTGTGCAGGGGTGCGACGCGCGCGGCGGCTACACGGGTGCACCTGCCTCCCGGTCCGCTGGCGGCGGCGGGGGCGGGGACCGGGCGGAAACCTGCGCACCAGGGGAGGGGGCGCGGCCCGCCGGCCGGCAGCTCACCTCCAGCGCCTGGCCCAGCTCCAGGTCGAAGGTGACCACGCACACGCACTCCAGCCAGGCGGAGAAGCGCGCCCAGGGCGCGGTCGGGGCCCGCGCCGAGCGGCCCGCCGCCGTCGGCTCAGCAGTGCCGGGGCTGCCGCGAGCCCGGCGGGGCCCGGCGCCGGACGGCGCATCCATGGCGGCGGCTCGGGGCGCGTTGCCGGGGGAACGCGAGAGGGCGGTGGCCGCGGACAGCGCCTGCGGGACAGCGCCCCAGAGCAGTCGAGCGGCCGCCTCGGAGCAGAGCAGCCGGCCGCGGCCGCGGCCGCGCGCGCCCCCTGACGCCGGAGGAGCGCCGGCCCCGGAGCGCCGCCGCGCGCACCGGCCAGCGGGCCGCACTTCCGGGACGGGGGGTCCCGCCTGGCCCCGCCACCTCGGACGCCCCTGTCGCCCCGGCCGGCGGCTCCGCGCTCTGCGGCCGCCCGGGCCCCGCGCGCGCGCGCGGATCCAAAGGCTGCGGCCCGCGTGGGCGCCCGCGCCCGCCCGAAGTCCCAGGCTTGCCTGTGGCCCCCACGCCGCTGAGCGAGGTGCGGGGCGAGGGGAAGGCGGGGAGCGCAGCGGGTCCGCCTGCCTCGCCCCTCGAAGGCGCGCCTGGGAAGCCGCGGCTGCGAGCCGGGCCGTGCGTCCCGGGTGCTTTTGGTTTGCTTCGGAGGAAAGCCCTCCCTCTTCCAGACGGCCGGGCTGCGGGAGCTGCCCCCAGGCCTCCGGTGGCGATTGCGCCTGGAGTGGCCTGGGGGCGGTCAGGGGATGCTGTCAGGATTCCCTTCCATCATGCCCACAGCTGCGGGGCAGGTCAAAGCCAGGAGCCAGGGACTGCAGGCCATCCATGTCGCTCAGTGCTCGGCTGTGGGAGGCAGGTTGGTTAACCACCAGCCGAAATGCCTGCCTCACAGAAGTACCACCCTGCGTAAGGACGGCAAGTCACTAAACTTGCGATACAAGTAAGGGGCAGCCCAGGACCGCTGGGGTGATGAGCCAGCACGCGCTGTTAGGAACACGTGCAAGTGTCCAGAAACTAGAGTGAGGGGCCGGCATCACGGTCCAGTGGGCTAAGCCTGCCTCCACGCCAGCATCCCAGATGGGTGACAGCTGCTCCACTTCTGATCCAGCTCTGCTAATTCACCCAGAAAAGCAGCAGGAGGTGGCCCAAGAGCTTGAAACCCTGTGCCCACGTGGGAGACCGGGTGAAGCTCCTGTCTTCCGCCTGATCCGGCCCCTGCCGTGGCAGCCATTTGGCGAGTGAGCCAGCCGATGGAAGCTCTGTTATTCTGCCTTTCAAATAAAATGTGTTGTGATCATCCACCTGCCTATGTAGAATCTGCTTCTGAAACTAATGTTGTCATAGTTTATTATTCATTCCTCTGTCCACCAATCCATATTATTTTTAGAGAAATTTATTTTATTAAAGATTTCTTTTATTGTGGCTGGTGCTGTAGCACTGCGGGTAAAGTCACTGCCTGCAGTGCCAACATCCCCTGTGGGTGCTGATTGGAATCCCAGCTGCTCCACTTCCCATCCAGCTCCCTGCTAATGTGCCTGGGAAAGCAGTGGAGGATGCCCCAAGTCCTTGGGTCTTGGCCATCCATGTGGGAGACCTGGAAGAAGCTCCTAGCTTCAGCTTGGCCCAGCCATGGCCACTGCAGCCATGCAGGGGTGAACCAGCGAATGAAAGATATCTTTATCCTCTCTTTGTAACTATCAAATAAATAAATCTTTTAAAAAAAAGTTTAAAGAGATTTATTTAACTTGCCCGACAGGCTGAGTTACAGAGATTTGTCCCCTGGTTTGCTCCTCAAGTGTCCACAGTGGCCAGACCTGAGCCGGACTAAAGTGGGATTGCATCCGGGTCTCCCACATGGATGCAGGAGTCCAAGCACAGGGCCATCTTCTGCTGCTTTCCCAGGCACGTTAGCAAGGAACTGGATTGAAAGTGGAGCACCCAGGGCCGGCGCCTCGGCTCACTAGGCTAATCCTCCACCTGTGGCACTGGCACCCTGGGTTCTAGTCTCGTTTGGGGCACCGGGTTCTGTCCCGATTGCTCCTCTTCCAGTCCAGCTCTCTGCTATGGCCCGGGAAGGCAGTGAGAATGGTCCAGGTGCTTGGGCCCTGTACCCGCATGGAAGACCAGGTAGGGGCACCTGGCTCTTGGCTTTGGATTGGCGCAGCGTGCTGGCCATAGCGGCCATTTTGGGGGTGAACAACAGAAAAGAAAGACCTTTCTCTCTGTCTAACTCTGCCTGTCAAAAAAAAAAAAAAAAATGGAGCAGCCAGGACTTGAGCTGGTGCTCATAACACAGCACCACGGTGCAGGCTGTGTTTCATTTTTTAAAAGATTTAGTTGTTTGAAAGGCAGAGTGAGAGAGAGAGAGATCCCTTCTATCTTCCAGTTCACCCCCTAAATGTCTGCAGTAGCCAGGTGTGGGCCAGGACAAAACCAGAGTCAGGAACTGTCAGGCTTCCCATGTGGTTGGCAAGAACCCAAGTACTAGGGCCATGATGTGGAAAATAAGCCCACCTGAGACCACCTACCCACGACGGATGGACTCAGAAATCTGTAGGAAGCAGAGAGGGAGGATTTATTCCCCACCCCACCCCACCCCAAGGGCCCAGACCAGAGTTCACCAGCTTTCAGTTCCTGGTATCCCTGCAGGCAGCGGTCCCTCCCCTGTTTCTCCTGGGTGGAGAGAGCTGGGAGGTACAATCTAGCCCAAGGTGGGGGCAGGCGGCTGATAGGAGAGTGGTTCCCAGGAGGGAGGGGGACTTGCACACGGCAGGCGGCAGGCGCAACACAGGAGTGAACTGGAGCAAAGGGGCCCAGTGGTAGTCCTGTCTGACCTGCTCTTGCTGAACAAAAAGCCATCAGAAGGGTGGGACGGGGTGGGGTCGGCACCTTGTGTCTTGTAGCTTCCGGGGGGGAAAAAGAGCTTTAGATGGTGGAGGGCGGGGCAAACCCACAGGGAGGGCTGGGATCATCTGCAAGCCCTCAACCTGCCGCTCTATCACTGAGGCCTGATATCATGGCTGCGCTGAGGCCAAGCCGAGTTTCTACAAAAATACACCACTGACCCATTTCCAATAGTCACCTGCTGCCTCCCTGGGGTCTTAAGCGGAAGCAGGATCAAAAGTGCCGGTGCTGGCTGTGGCATAGTGGGTAAAGCACCACCTGCAGGGCCAGCATCCCATATGGGCACAAGTTCGAGTCCCGGCTGCTCCACTTCCAATCCAGCTCTCTGCTGTGGCCTGGGAAAGCATTGGAAGATGGCCCAAGTCCTTGGGCCCCTGCACCCACGTGGGAGACCTGGAAGAAGCTCCTGGCTCCTGGCATCGGATTGGCACAGCTCCAGCCGTTGCGGCCACTGGGGAGTGAACCAGCGGATGGAAGACCTCTCTCTCACTGCCTCTCCTTCTCTCTCTGTATAACTGACTTTCAAAGAAATAAAACTTAAAAAAAAAAAAAATGAAGTGTCCAGGACTGGAACAGCGCCGTAACATGGGATGCAGGCGTCTAAGCTGAGGCTCAGCCACTGTGCCACAGCCTGGATAGAATACAGCACCCATGCACTCCTCAGGACACTTCAGTCTGTGTGGTTTCTCACTGGGAGGAAAAGTGAGTGTGTAGTGAATCCGGGACTCTTAAATGGACCATTCAGTGTGTTCCGACACACTTGTGTAGCCAAAACTGTTAGGTAGCGAAGTAGATGTTAGCTACGTGTGAGACAGCCTATAGAACAAAAATGAGACTTTCTTTTTCCCCTCTGTGGTTGACTGAGAAGAAATGTAGAAGTCTCGCTGCAGACCAGCATTTGCACATCAAATGGCTTGCTCTGCTGGGATCACTTGCTCAGGTGGGTCCCAGCCCTCCCCCTGGGCGGGAGGAGGCTGTTGAGCCCAACAACACTGCAGACAAAGTCCTGGGGAAGATTTCAAAGCCCCCCACCCACCAATATCCCGGAAGAAGAAGGGGAAAGAGGAAGATGGCTGAGCCACACCTCTGGGCTCAGTGCTGCTCTGCGGGGCCCACCTGCTGTGTCATGACCCTGGGTTACCTGCTCGCTCTACACCCGACTCACATCTTGCTTGAAGACAAGGACCTCTGACCCAGCTGCCCTGGTAACAGAATCACTAGCGAGATGTGGACCTTGTCGTGGGGAGGTCCCCTCAGGCCTCTCTGCAGGCACTGTCCGTGCACACACTACCCTGACTTCCGCGGAGTCGGGCATCCTCTGGTCCCCACGTCCGGTCCTTGTGCTCCCCGTCGTGTGTGCTTTAGTTGCCTGCTTCCTCCTGCTGTGCCTCCTGTTCCCCCTTGTGACTGCGGTTTGTTCCTGCTCCTGTGGCCGCATGTCCGGGCTTTTTCCAGCTTTGGGTTGCGATAAATAAAACCTGCGGGGCCCAGTCATGGCAGCTGTTCACTGGATGAAGGCTGTGTTTTATCTGCTTGTTTGCAAGGGAAGGGGCTCTGTTTTGGCTGCTGTTGAGAGCCTGATTTAGGAACTTCACTATTTCCCTGTATCTAGGAATCCGTAACCTGTGAGGGAAACGCTGGGACTGTCTCAAGGTTGCAGAAGTAGGAATTTGCTGCGCGGCCTGTATCCTCTCTGGGGCTGGTCTTCTCTCCCCAGGGGTGAGGGTAAGGGTTAAATGATTAACTTTCTGGTAGATTAACTGTGATTTTCCCCTGGATGCCTGGTAGCTGCATTCTGCTGGGACGCAAAGGGGTTTGCTAATGCACAAGACCAGAGTCTCAGGTTGGGAGGGGAGCAGACTAATAAACCTTCTACATTGTGGACTATTTCACAACCCCCTCGTGAGAGATCGTTTAAGTCCTCTGGAGGGCCTGTCCAAACAGGGGCAGGACTATCTAGGTTAGCTGTTATCTAACCCCCACTCTTTAACTCGTTAATAGCAAATAGGAACTGACAGGAGGGGGTTTTAGGCTTAATACTGTTCTGATAGGCTTTAGGGCTTGGCCAGGTATGTATGAGGCCCGGACCAACCCACAGGGTGCTGGAAGAGACAAGGGAGGCTGAACCTTCCTAAGGAGGCATCCCATTGACTCCTGCTGCGTGGCTGGACTGGGGAGAGAGCTGCTCTGAACAGCAGGCTGCTAGACCACGCAGTGTCTCTAAATGGAAATTCACGTTCCACTGAATCTAGGCCATCGCCTCAATTGTAGTGGTTGGAGTTGGAAGCTGGGCAGAGCTAAAGGCTTTTTTATTATTAATTAATTAATTTGAAAGGCAGAGTTACAGAGAGACAGAGAGGCAGAGAGAGAGAGAGAGAGAGAGAGTCTTCCATCCACTGGCTCACTCTCCAGATGGCTGCAAAGGCCAGAGCTGGGCTGATCTGAAGCCAGGAGCCAAGAGCTTCCTCTGGGTCTCCCATGTGGGTGCAGGGGCCAAGGACTTGGGCCATCTTCTACTGCTTTCCCAGGCCATAGCAGAGAGCTGGATTGGAAGTGGAGCACCCAAGTCTCGAACCGGCACCCATACAGGATGCCAGCACTGCAGGTGGTGGCTTTACCCACTATGCCACAGTGCCAACAGGGTCTGTGGTTCTGAACCAGGAGTCCTTCAACACCCAGGGCAGTGCTGTTTCCAGTGGCCTTATTCTTGGCAAAGCTGACAGAATCTGGTTTCTGTTATGACAACTGCCTGCCCAATGCCCTGGCTGCTCATGTCGAAAGCAGGTGCTGTTTGGGGTGGACTGGCCTTGTTGGTCTCCTTGGTGGCCATCTGGGGTGGCTGGCCTTGGTGGCCTCCTTGGTGGCCGTCTGGGGTGGCTGGCCTTGGTGGCCTCTTGGTGGCACATCACCATGTAAAGCAGCCCTTAATTGCCTGCTGCCTATCCTTGCGTTGGTCCTTCTGCCCAGCTCTCTCCTCTTTCCCTGGTCTCTGATAAAGCAGACCACGGAGGCAGCCTCTATGATGGCAGTCAGAGGGGTGCTCAGTCCCGTCCCTAATTTTTGAAGATTTCCTTTAATATCATCAAGGTGAGCTAGAAAGCTATGGTCATGGGCAGATTCTGACACTTAGCAACTCCCTATGAATTAAATGGTGCCCATGACGGAAAGTGTGGCCTTTCCGGCAAGATCAAACGTGGTGACCTGTTTTATATATTTTGAGGTCATCAGTAAAACCTCTTATCTCCCCCTCAGTTTGGTTTAAAAGGGGAGCTGTGCCCATTTACCGTGCACACAGATAAATACATCCAGCTGTAAAATCGTGTCATAGTTTGGCCTCTCATTCTCTGGCTAAGCCACTGGGGCCAGGCATTATTACAGAAAAGGTCAGATCTTTTCTAAGGCCTGGGGACCCAGCTGTACATCGCAGTGGAGAGCCCTGTGGAACAGAGTCAGCCTCCCTTCTGGAAGAGAGAAGAGGAGATGCTGTTTGCTTCAGGCCCCTCTCTCACACACAGGCTAATTTCTGGCTTCCTGTGTGATGGGGTGTCAGCCGGGTATGTGTCTAGCTTTTAGTTGCTACACAGCTAGTCTGCCTGGTGCTACCAAAATCTCAGGCTCTCAGAAGGAAAGCAGGTGTTTTGGGGCTGGCACTGTGGCATCCCACACGGGCTCCAGTTTGAGTCCCAGCTGCTCCTCTTCCCATCCAGCTCTCTGCTATGGCCTGGGAGAGCAGTGGAGCATGGCCCGAGTGCTTGGGCCCCTGCACCCACGTGAGAGACCTGGAGGAAGCTCTTAGTTTCTTGGCTGTTAGACCCGAAGCAAGTCACAGAGAAGCACCACACACTAAGAATTTGGAGTGAGTCTTTTTTTATTAGCCGGCAGCAGAGAGCAGGCTAACGCCTCCATCTCTAGATCCCAGCAGAGGCAAGGGTCTGTCTTCTAAAGCTGAAAACCACAATCGCATTTGTGGGAGGGACAAATGGGACCAAGAGATGGGACTGTGTGAAGTAACATTCAGCTGCTGTCATTTTTACAAGTTGATTTACTTGTAGAGTATGCTGTTAAACAGGACGTGGTAAATTAACCCGAAGCGTCAAAGCATGACAATTCCCAGAGTCCCGGTGGCTCTCACCGGCAAGGGGGTGGTGGTCAGACAGAGAAAACCGCCAAAGCAGCAAACGGCGCCTACAGGTGTTCGGGAGCTGACTTAAGCTAACCCAGCATTTCGAGCCTGACCCCTCACAGCCGTCGCAGCCATCTGGGGAGTGAACCAGCGGATGGAAGACCTCTCTCTCTTTGTGCCCCTCTGTAACTCTACCTTTTAAATAAACGAACAAATTCTTAAAACAATTAAAAAAGCAACAGTTTGGCCTCAGTGGTGTTGTTTGTGCAGCAGTCAGGTCCCCAGGAGCCTCTCTGATTGGCTGCGGGGTTGATGGGAGCTCTCCCGGGATCCAGGTGCCCCAGTGCCGGCCCAAGGCCCGCGGTGCACACCACGAAGTCACACCTTACTGTGTGTGCTTTTGTTATCCTTCCTTCAGCAGTTTCATTTCCAGACAGTTGTGAATGGATTTTCTGCTATTTCCATTTTCAGATTGTTTCTTTCTAGTATGTAGAACTGTAACTTGTTCGTATGTCGATATTTACTCCTGGGACCTTTTTTTTTTTAATACTTTATTATTTTTATTTATTTATAAAAGTAAGACTTGCAGAGAGAGCAGGAGAGAGAGAGAGATCTTCCATCCACTGGTTCACTCCCCAAATGGCCACAATGGCCAGAGCTGGGCCCATCTGAAACCAGGAGCCAGGAGCTTACTTCTGGGTCTCCCACATGGGTGCAGGGTCCCAAGGACTTGGGCCATCTTCTACTGCTTTCCCAGGCACATTAGACGGGAACCGGACCGGAAGTGGAACAGCTGGGACTCTACCCGGCACCCATATGGGATGCCAGCACTGCAGGTGGGGACTTCACCCAATACGCCACAGCACCAGGCCACCCCCACCAACTTCTTCCTTTCTAATCTGTGTGCCTTTAATGTATTTTTTTTTTTTTTTTGTGGCCACACTGGGATTTGAATCCCAATTTTTTCTTGCTTTATTGCACTGGCTAGAACCTTTAGTATAGTGAGAAATTCTACTAAATCTAACCTAACCTAATAATCCAAATCCAAACCAACCGGGCTAAATGGTGAAGGCATCCATCCCTGCCTATTTGTCGACCCTGGTGGAAAAGCACTGCATGTTTCACCCTCAGGCTGTTGCTAGCTGTAGATTTCCAAACCTTTTACAAAGCTGAGGGACTGTACTGGCCAATGTTGGTAACCACAGTGACGTACAGGAGGCAACTACCTTTGCAAGAGGAAAGGTTTAGAGGTTTGTGTCCAGTGAGGGCAGCAGATGGCAATGGAGGGGCGTGGGTGTGCGTGTGCTGCATGGCAAGCCAGGCGGTAGAGAATGTGGGGGGGGGGGCTCAGGACCAAACCTGACGAGGCTATCCCAACAACCCTTGCCCAAGAACCACTTTCTGGGCCAACCACCTAGGGATCTCCCCCTTGACCCACCTCTTAAAGGCTCTACCTACTCTCTTTTCTTTAAGATTTTGTTTTTATTGATTTGAAAGGCACAGTTGGGGGGGGGGAAGATGGGGGGGGGAGAGAGAGAGAGAGAGAGGTCTTCCATCTGCTGATTCACTCCCCAAATGGCCCCAATGGCTAGGGTTGGGCCAGACCAAAGCCAGGAACCAGGAGCTTCTTCCTGGTCTCCCATATGGGTGCAGAGGGCTTGGGCCATCTTCACTGCTTTTCCCAGGCCATTAGCAGGGAGCTGGATCTGAAGTGCAGCAACCGAGACTTGAACCAGTACCCACATGGGATGCCAGCGTCACGGGTAGTGACTTTACTCCTACACCAACAGCACTGGCCCCAGATTCTGCCTCTTGGCTATGGCACCACCCCGGGGGCAAGCGCTTGGCACCTGTGACAACATGCAGACCAGAGCAGGAATTTTCCATTGTGCTTGTCGTGAGCTGGCACCAGATTTTGTCAAGTCCGTTTCTGCACCTGCTGTGGCACCCACACGTTCCCTTCACTTGAGGAGTGTTCCTCGTAGGACAACTCAGCCAGCAATGCGCCTCCTGCTCTGTGTGCCTGCGATGTCCTTACTCTTCCTTTCTTTCTCTCTGGCTCTTTCTTTCTTTCTTTTTTTAATGCAGATTCTGATTCAGCTTGTTGGAATTAGAAGCTGAGAGGCTGCATTTTAAAAAAAGATTTGCTTGGGGCCTGTGCTGGGGCGTAAGTAGGCTAAGCCTTCGCCTGTGGCTCTGACATCCCGTATGGGCGCCAGTTCATTCCCCGGCTGCTCCTCTTCCAGTCCCGCTCTCTGTTGTGGCCTGGGAAAGCAGTAGAAAATGGCCCAAGTGTCTGGCTCTCAGCATCCATGTGGGAGACCTGGAAGAAGCTCCTGGCTCCCGGCTTCAGCTTGGCCCAGCTCCAGCAGTTGTGGCCATTTGGGGAGTGAAATAGCGGATAGAATCTCTCTCCTCTCTCTGTCTGCCTCTCCTTCTCTCTCTGTAGCTCTGCCTTTCAAATAAATAAATAAATCTTTTTCTTTTTTTAAAAAAAGAAATTATTTATTTGAAAGCCAGAGAGACAGAGATTTTCCATCTACTGCTTCATTCCCCAAATGCCCACAACTGGGAACTTGGTGCTCAGTCTGGGTCTCTCACGTGAGTGGCAGGGAGTCAGCCACTTGATCCATCCTCTGCTTCCTGGGGTGTGCGTTAGCAGGCCGCTGACCTGAGGCTTGGAGCTGGGCCTCAAACCCAGGTGCAGGTGGATACAGGATGCAGGGGTTCCAAGTGGCATCTTAAGTGCTGTGCCAAGTGCCTGCCCCGACGGTGTCGTTTCACAGCCGTTAGGGCCTCTGCTGTCTCTTAGGAGGAGTCAGCTATTCACGGAGTGATGGTTCTTCTTCGTGCAACAAGTCTTCTTGATGCTTTCACACTCTCTCTGATTCTGCCTCTCAAATTAATCAATTTTTTTTTGACAGGCAGAGTTAGACAGTGAGAGAGAGAGACAGAGAGAAAGGTCTTCTTTTTACCGTTGGTTCACCCTCCAATGGCTGCTGTGGCCGGTGCACCACGCTGATCCGAAGCCAGGAGCCAGGTGCTTGTCCTGGTCTCCCACGCAGGTGCAGGGCCCAAGGACCTGGGCCATCCTCCACTGTCTTCCCGGGCCACAGCAGAGAGCTGGCCTGGAAAAGGAGCAACCAGGACAGAATCCGGTGCCCCGACTGGGACTAGAACCTGGTGTGCTGGCGCCACAGGTGGAGGATTAGCCTATTGAGCCATGGCGCTGGCCAACTTAATCATTTTTTTAAAAAAAGATTTATTTATTTGAAAGGCAGAGTTACAGAGAGGCAGAGGCAGAGAGGGAGAGAGAGGTCTTCCATCCGCTGGTTCACTTCCCAAATGGCCACAAGGCTGGAGCTGGATTGATCTGAAGCCAGGAGCCAGGAGCTTCCTCCGGGTCTCCCACGTGGGTGCAGGGGCCCAAGGGCTTGGACCATCTTCTCCTGCCATCTTCCACTGCTTTCCCGGGCCACAGCAGAGAGCTGGTTCAGAAGTGGAGCAGCTGGGTCTTGAACCAGTGCCCATATGGGATGCCGGCACTGCAGCTGACAGTTTTACCTGCTACGTCACAGCGCCAACCCCATAAATAAATCTTAAAAAAAAAAAAAATCCACAAATATCAGCTACGCCTGTGATCCATTTCCAGAAACAAGGACCGTAGTAGTTTGCATGTTTTCTCTTTACTTGTCAAATTATGTATTTGTGTATAGGAACATTTTCTTCTCTCTCTTTCCCATCAAAATGAATTTAAGAAGTTCTGTGAGGCAGCCCGCGGCCCAGCAGTTAGGACGCTGCTCGGCCCGAGTCCTGTATCAGTGCCTCGCCCAAGCAGCTCTTCAGTTTCTGAGTCCAGCTTCCTGCTGGTGCACACCGTGGGAGGCAGCAGGTGACGGCTCCAGAACTCCACGCAGCAGACCCGGACTGAGCTCCTGACTCCTGGCTTCGCTGGCCCAGCCATGGCTGTTGTGGGCATTTGGGGAGTGAACCAGAAGATGAAAGATCTGTGTTTCTCTGCCATTCAAACAAATAATTTTAATTCACTTACTTTAAAATATTTATTTGAAACTCAGAGTTACACAGAGAGAAGGAGAGGCAGAGAGAGAGAGAGAGAGAGAGAGAGAGAGAGAGAGAGAAGTCTTCCATCCGCTGGTTCACTCCCCAGTTGGCCGCAACGGCCAGAGCTGTGCAGATCTGAAGCCAGGACCCAGGAGCCTTATCCGGGTCTCCCATGTGGGTGCAGGGGCCCAAGGGCTTGGACCATCTTCTCCTGCTTTCCCAGGCCACAGCAGAGAGCCGGATGGGAAGTGGAGCAGCCAGGTCTCGAACTGGCACCCATAAAGGATGCCGGCACTTCAGGCCGGGGCGTTAACCCGCTGTGTCACAGCAACAGCCCCATCTAGTCTTATTGTAAGAGATTACTCAGAGGAACAAAGTCAGCATTTGAGGAGCTGCAGCCAGTGATGCACATAGTGGCTGAGAATGTGCACATCCTCACTGGGGGAGGAGTGAGGACTTCTTTCCTGTGCAGCAAGAACCAATGCACTGAGCAGGCGGAAGTGTCGAGTGCTTTACGGCACTCCCAGCAATGCAGCGAGCACACACAGGAGCGAGCCAGCCAGGTTTGGACGGTGTCACTTTTCTACTCACTGCCTCAGTTCCAAGTCCACTTCCCGTGCTCCGAGCCCTCGTTTGCTGCCTGCTCTCTGTCCTGGAGCTGGACTGCACTGTGGGCTCGTCCTTTGCTGTGGGCACCATGTGAAGCTGTGCAGGTGGCCGAGGGCTGCAGTCTCAGAGGGACTGAGCCCAGCTCCCCTGCCTGTGTCTCCTTGATCCCACTGGGGGACTAAACGGCTGTCCTGGCCCTCGCCCAGTTTTGGTGCCACCCCTGTGGATAGCTCCTCACTCAGGTCAGCGGCAGCCCGTCGGCAGATGCTTAGTGAGTCTCACGGGCACCCGAACAGTCGGTTTCCTGGCCTGGCTCACCTGCACCCTGGCAGGGTGGCTTGCCGCCCAGCAGCTGTTGTTATAGGTCACTGCGGATCAAACGTGTCCCTGCACAACCAGGGACAGAGTCCCTCATCAGTTGGGCTGCAGCCACAGGTCTCTAACAAGAAGCCAAACACACCTCGGGAGGGGACAAAACCCAGTTTTGTCCTTCCTTGAATATGGAATTATCTTTATCCCTTTACTACCTGTTGATGCTTTTTGTATCAGACTTTTTCCTGTCAAAATCGTTGTGTGGTTCCTGTGATCTGTTTGGATCGTAACTAGTGCTACAGCGGGGAGGAGAAGGAACCAAGCTGGGAAGGGGGTTGGGAGCTCTGTTCCTGGGTGCGCGTTGGGGGGCAGGGAGGGAGAGAGGGGTGACAGTTGAAAGAGGGCAGCAGGGAGGCTCCCGCTGAGGAGCGCCGGCCACAGCTCCAGGAGAAAGCCGGCAAGCGCCGCCTCCCGGGCAGCCCGCAGGGAAGCAGGGACCCAGAGCAGGGCTGCAGCAGGAGGTTGTCATGACTGCAGACAAAGGAGCAGGGAGAAAGAAACCACACGGGGCCGTCTGGCAAGGACAGGAGCCCTGTGGGGCGCGTGGGACCCTCCTGGGGGCCATGTTGACTGCGCTGAGCTGACGACAAGTGCAGGGGCCCCTCAGGAGGCCGGTGTCCCGCCCCAGGATGGGGTGGTGTGAGCTCCTGCTGCTCAGAGTGCAGGGAATGCCCTTGGGAGCCAAAGGAGGCAAGGGCTCCTGCCAGTCGCAGCACCAGGGAGGGGTTGGCCGTGCTCCCCCTGCCAGGCCGCCAGGGAGCTTGTCCCGCGTGGCCCAAGCTCCCACCCGGCAGCTCCAACAGCGTCTGTATGCAGGGACAGGCCTGAGAGAGGGCAGTCACGGGAGGACAGGCCTGAGAGAGGGCGGTCACGGGGGACACGGGATCAGGTGAGGGCAGTCACGGGGGGACAGGCCTGAGAGAGGGCAGTCACGGGAGGACAGGCCTGAGAGAGGGCAGTCACGGGGGGCTCGGCTCTGAGCTAGGGCCGTCATGGGGGACACGGGATCAGGTGAGGGCGGTCACGGGGGGACAGGCCTGAGAGAGGGTAGTCACGGGAGGACAGGCCTGAGAGAGGGGCAGTCACGGGGGACATGGGATCGGGTGAGGGCGGTCATGGAGGACAGGCCTGAGAGAGGGCAGTCACAGGGGGCTCGGCTCTGAGCTAGGGCAGTCATGGGGGGACACGGGATCAGGTGAGGGCAGTCACAGGGGACACGGCTCTGAGTGAGGGTGGTCACGGGGGACACGGGATCAGGTGAGGGCAGTCACGGGGGGACAGGCCTGAGAGAGGGCAGTCACGGGGGGACAGGCCTGAGAGAGGGCAGTCACGGGGGGCTCGGCTCTGAGCTAGGGCCGTCATGGGGGACACGGGATCAGGTGAGGGCGGTCACGGGGGGACAGGCCTGAGAGAGGGGCAGTCACGGGGGGCTTGGCTCTGAGTTAGGGCGGTCATGGGGGACACGGGATCGCGTGAGGACGGTCATGGGGGACAGGCCTGAGGGCGGTCACGGGGGGACACGGCTCTGAGTGAGGGCGGTCCCAGGTGGGTGGACATGGGATCGGGTGAGGGCGGTCATGGGAGACAGGCCTGAGTGAGGGCGGTCATGGGGGCTCGGCTCTGAGCTAGGGCAGTCACGGGGGACACGGGATCTGAGTGAGGGCGGTCATGGGGGACACGGCTCTGAGTGAGGGTGGTCACGGGGGACACGGGATCAGGTGAAGGTGGTCATGGGGGACAGGCCTGAGAGAGGGGCAGTCACGGGGGGCTCGGCTCTGAGCTAGGGCCGTCATGGGGGACACGGGATCAGGTGAGGGCAGTCACAGGGGACACGGCTCTGAGTGAGGGTGGTCACGGGGGACACGGGATCAGGTGAAGGTGGTCATGGGGGACAGGCCTGAGAGAGGGGCAGTCACGGGGGGCTCAGCTCTGAGCTAGGGCAGTCATGGGGGACACAGGATCGGGTTAGGGCAGTCACAGGGGACACGGGATCAGGTGAGGGTGGTCATGGGGGACACGGCTCTGAGTGAGGGTGGTCATGGGGGACACGGGATCGCATGAGGATGGTCATGGGGCACAGGCCTGATGGCGGTCATGGGGGGGGGACACGGCTCTGAGTGAGGGCGGTTCCGGGTGGGTGGACATGGGATCGGGTGAGGGCGGTCATGGGGGACAGGCCTGAGAGAGGGGCAGTCACGGGGGGCTCGGCTCTGAGCTAGGGCAGTCACGGGGGACACGGGACCTGAGTGAGGGCGGTCATGGGGGGGACAGGCCTGAGAGAGGGTGGTCTCGGTGGGGGGGTGGACACGGCCCGAGGGCGGGGGTCCTCTTGGCCCTGAGGCTCAGGTCTTCGCACCCCTCCCAGGATTTTCCTTGGACACAGCTCGCCATAACCCTTTCCCTCGGATGGTGGGAGGTGACAAGCGGAAGCCGTTGGCCGCGGGAACAGGTGCCGCGGGGAGGTGGGGGCCTCCGAGGGAGGTGGCCGGCCCGGAGGGGAGGGGCGCAGAGGGTGGGGGGCGGGCCGGCGCCCTGTCGGCCGCGGGAGCGCGCTCTCGGGGGAAGGGGCGGACGGACACCCCTCTCTCCCACGCATGTTAAACCCGCACGGACCGAACGTGCGAAGCTCGGGGTGCGGCAGGAGACGGGATGCAGACACCCGGCGGCGCCGTTCCGCGCTGGCGCGGTCCAGCAAAACGTCACCGCGAGCATCCCGCCCCGGGGCCGCCCGGGGGCTCCGGCCCCGCCCCGGTCGCGAGCGCGCGCGCCCCCGCGCCCGGAGAGCGCGCGCGCGCCCGCGCCGCCGCGGCCGCCATCTTGCGGAGAGCCGTGGGCTGCCCGCGGCCCCGAGCGGGTCCCTGGCGGTGCCGAGCCGCCGGCCGGCCGCGCCCGTGTCGGAAGGCGCCGAGCCCCTGGCCAGGCCCATGTGGGTGCGGCGCGCCCGAGGCCACCCGGGCTTCGCCGCCGCCCGCGCCCTGGCCTCCACTCGGGCCTCCGAGCAGCCGCCGCGACGCCCGGCCCGCGGGGCAGGTGAGTGTGGCCGCCCGGCCGGCGGGAAGGACAGGCAGCGGCTCCCGTCAGGCAGACAGCGCCCCCTGTCCGTCAGTGCCTCCTGCCAGTCAACGTCCCGACCGCCTGACAGCGCCGCCTGTCAGTCAGCCAGCGCCCCCTGTCAGCCAGCGCCCCCTGTCAGCTAGTGCCCCCTGTCCGTCAGTGCTCCTGTCAGTCAGCGCCCTGTCAGTCAGTGCCCTGTCAGTGCCGCCTGTCCGTCAGTGCCCCCTGTCAGCTAGTGCCCCCCGTCAGTCAGTGCTCCTGTCAGTCAGCGCCCTGTCAGTCAGTGCCCTGTCAGTGCCGCCTGTCCGTCAGTGCCCCCTGTCAGCTAGTGCCCCCCGTCAGTCAGTGCTCCTGTCAGTCAGCGCCCTGTCAGTCAGTGCCCTGTCAGTGCCGCCTGTCCGTCAGTGCCCCCTGTCAGCTAGTGCCCCCCGTCAGTCAGTGCTCCTGTCAGTCAGCGCCACCTGTCAGTCAGCGCCCTGTCAGTGCCCCCGTCAGCTAGTGCCCCCCGTCAGTCAGCGCCCTGTCAATCAGTGCCCTGTCAGTCAGTGCCCTGTCAGTCAGCGCCCTGTCAGTCAGCGCCCTGTCAGCTAATGCCTTCTGTCAGCACCACCTGTCAGTCAGTGCTCCTGTCAGTCAGTGCTCCTGTCAGTGCCCCCTGTCAGCTAGTGCCCCCGTCAGTCAGTGCTCCTGTCAGTCAGTGCCCTGTCAGCGTCCTGTCAGCACCCTGTCAGCTAGTGCCCCCCATCAATCAGCGCCACCTGTCAGCTAGTGCCCCCTGTCAGTGCTCCTGTCAGTCAGTGCCCCCGTCAGTCAGTGCTCCTGTCAGTCAGTGCCCCCGTCAGTCAGTGCCTCCTGTTAGTCAGTGCCCCCGTCAGTCAGTGCCGTCAGCTAGTGCCCCCTGTCAGTCAGTGCTCCTGTCAGTCAGTGCCCCCGTCAGTCAGTGCCTCCTGTTAGTCAGCATCCCTATCAGCGCCCTGTCAGTCAGTGCCCCCGTCAGTCAGTGCCTCCTGTTAGTCAGCATCCCTATCAGCGCCCTGTCAGTCAGTGCCCTATCAGCCAGCCTGTGTGTGAGCCTTGGTGACCCCTTGACCTCGTCTGCAGCAGTTCCCTCCCCTGTCTGTGATCTCTGTTGGCTTCCCCGTGGTCAGCGCCCTCCTCAGCAGTGACTGTGCTGGCCTAGAAGTGCCTGCCATCCCTGCCTGTCAGGGTCCCTGGGTCGCTCAGAGCCTACCCCCGACCCGGTCAGATGGGAGGACCCCTGATGTCAGTGCTCACCCCCACCTTGGTGCCCCCTCCCTCCTCTGTGACCTTCCTGTCCACACCCCGTGCTCCTGTTGGAGACCCCGCCTGTCAGTGGTCCCCACACTGTTCCTCCGCTGCCTGTCAGTGAGATCCTTCCCCTCAGTGGCGCTGCCACTTCTCACTGCAAAATCTCCGCTTCCCAATTGTCCTTAAGCCCTTTGCCAGCTTGTTATTCTTTTTTTTTATTTTTTTTATTTTTTGACAGGCAGAGTGGACAGTGAGAGAGAGACAGAGAGAAAGGTCTTCCTTTGCCATTGGTTCACCCTCCAATGGCCGCCACAGCCAGCGCGCTGCGGCCGGCGCACCGCGCTGATCCGATGGCAGGAGCCAGGTGCTTCTCCTGGTCTCCCATGGGGTGTAGGGCCCAAGCACCTGGGCCATCCTCCACTGCACTCCCTGGCCACAGCAGAGAGCTGGCCTGGAAGAGGGGCAACCGGGACAGAATCCGGCGCCCCGACCGGGACTAGAACTCAGTGTGCCGGCGCCGCAAGGTGGAGGATTAGCCTAGTGAGCCGCGGCGCCGGCGCCAGCTTGTTGTTCTTTCCCAGTCTGCCCCAACCTCCCCCATGGCTTCTCTCTGACAGGCTTGACATGCCTCTCGGGTCCTGCCATCTCTCATCTCTCAGCTGTTCACCACTTTCCGTGTGTGTAAGATTTATGGGTGTAGTACGTTGAGCATCTGCCTGTGGCACTGGCATCCCATGTGGGCGCTGGTTCAGGTCCCAGCTGCATCACTTCTGATTCAGCTCCCTGCTGATGGCCTGGGAAAGCAGTAGAAGACGGCCCAGTGCCTAGGTCCCTGCACTTGGATGGCAGACCGGAGGAAGAGCCTGGCTCCTGGCTTTGGATTGGCTCAGCTGTGGCCATTGTGGCCATTTGGGGAGTGAACCAGCAGATGGAAGACCTCTCTCTCTGTCTCTCCCTCTCTCTGTCTGTAACTCTGCCTCTCAAGTAAATAAATACATCTTAAAAAAAAAAAAAAAGATTCATGGGGCTGGTGCTGTGGTGTAGCAGGTAAAGCCATTACCTCCAGTGCCAGCATCTCGTATGGGCACCGCTTCCAGTCCTGACTGCTCCTCTTCGATCCAACTCTCTGCTATGGCCTGAAAAAACTGCAGAAGACGGCCGAAGTGCTCGGCTCCCCTGCACCCACTGGGAGACCCAGAAAAGGCTCCTGGCTCCAGATCAGCTCAGCTCCGGCCGTTGCAGCCTTTTGGGGAGTGAACCATCAGATGGACGATATCTCTCTCTCTGCCTCTACTTCTATGTAACTCTGCCTTTCAAGTAAATAGGTTAATCTTAAAAAAAAGAGAGATTTATTTATTTATTTGAAAGATGGTGGAGCCGGGGAGTGGGAGGAGAGACAGAGACGGAGACCCTCTGTCTGCTGGTTCACTCCCCAAATACCCACAGCAACCAGAGCTGGACCAGTCCAAAGCTAGGAACAACATCTGGGTCTGCCATGTGGGTGGCAGGAACCCAAGTACTTGGGCCATCATCCGCTGCCTCATTACCAGGAAGCTGGGCCAGAAGCGGAGGTGGGATTTGGTCCCAGACACTCAGTATAGGATGCAGGCCTCCCAAAGCCATGGTTTAAGCTGCACCACTCCCGTTGACCTCTTCTTGATGCCCCATCCTTTCCGTCTTCTCTTCCTTCTTGTGTCTGTGTGTTAGCTAAGCTCTGGAAGGTGAGAAAAGGGCAGCTGCGAGGAGTGGGTGGACAGAGGCTTGCAGACTGAGAGGACAAGCACGTGCAGTGGGGAAAGGGGAGATCGTCAAGAACCTGGTAAGACTCATGTGTCTCTAGTGAGGTGGAGGTATGCAGAAGCCTGGTTGGACAGTGGTCTTTCAGTCAAGCTGTTTTTGTAGGCATTGGTGAGGAATTGGGCCTTGAGTCTGAGTTGTGAGGCAACTTGGGCTAGAGGTGGAGAAGAGGAGAGCTGATCGTATATGTACGTCACATGTGAGTACTCAGAGTGTAGTTGTGCTTAGAGCTTTTGACTCAGGGAGATATTCTGGAAGTAGAGCTTTGGGACTTGCTGATAAAATAGGAGAGGGGTGTGAGGGCATGTGAGGAATCAGGGTGGTGTCTAGGTTTCTTGATCGAATAAGTGGGTGACAGAGGTATCTGCTGAGATGGGGAAGCTGGATTGGGGTGGCGGCCGGCATGAGGGAATTAGAGGTTGGAGATGGAAAACAAGGCTTTCTTTTGACTGAAAGGAGTGGGAAAGGTCCAAGGATTGAAAGGGTCTCACAGAAAAATCGGATTCCAGAGGAGAGGTCAGGCTTCAGGAATACAGCTGTCAGCAGGGGGATGATGTTTCACGCCTTGGGAATAGTTATTTGTTTAAAACACACAGAAGAGGGCCAGCGCCGTGGCTCAATAGGCTAATCCTCCACCTAGTTGCGCCGGCACACCGGGTTCTAGTCCCGGTCAGGGCGCCGGATTCTGTCCTCGTTGCCCCTCTTCCAGGCCATCTCTCTGCTGTGGCCCGGGAGTGCAGTGGAGGATGGCCCACGTCCTTGGGCCCTGCACCACATGGGAGACCAGAAGCACCTGGCTCCTGGCTTCGGATTAGTGTGGTGCCACTCTGCCTGTAAAACACACACACACACACACACAGAGAAGAATGTACTGGGTATTTATTAAGTGCTATGGCATCAAATGCTTTATATGAATTACTTAATTCTCATGGAGACCATTGATTTCCTGTTTCCCAAGTGAGGAAACAGGTCTACAGCAAACAGGTCCTGGAGTTAGGATTTGTGCCCAAGAAATTTGATTCAAAAGCCTTCATGTTTTACTAAAGGAAAAGCAAAGTTTTGAAATATTAAATTTTTATAAAAGATTTATCTATTTTTTTGAAAAGCAAGAGAGAGAGAGAGGAATTTTCCATCTTCTGGTTTATTACCCAAATGGCTACAACAGCCTGGTCTGGGCCAGGCTGAATCCAGGAGCCAGGAGCTTCATCTGGGTCTCCCATGTGCATGCCAGGGGCCCAAGTACTTGGGCCATTATCTACTTCCCTTCTTAGGTGCATAAGCAGGAAGCCAGAAGGGGGTTGGAGCAGGTGTTGTGGCACAGAGGCTTAAACTGCCACTTGAGGCAAACTCATTCCATGTCAGGGTGCCAGTTTGAGTCTTGGCTACTCTACTTCCAGTCCAGCTCCCTCATAGGAGAGCTGGAGAATGCTGAGTACAAATAAACAATAGATCTAAGATCAGAGTAAATAAATGGGATAAGCAGGACTCAGTTGAGGTGGTCAGACTCCAGAGCTTGTGCTTTTCACTGTTGCCTTCTGTGGGAAACTTATGTTCCTGGAAATCTCAACTCAGAATAAACTGTGAATGGTACCAATGTGTGTTTTGTGATTTTTCTCACTCTTAAACCCTGTTACTCAGCTACCTTCTTCCTCTTCCAAGAGAACTGGTGTGGCTTTTTTCCTTTGTTTTCTTCTGAAGAATAACATCATCTGTGTGTGTGTGTGTGTGTGTGTGTAAGACATAGTGTGAAAGAGATTTTATAGACATGAGTAGCATACTCCATACATTTTTCAGTGTCATACTTTACTAATTGACAGTTATATTGGAGATCGCGTTGTATCCATATACAGCAATCAGCCCTCTTTTTTTTTTTTTTTAAGATTTATTTATTTGAAAGTCAAAGTTACACAGAGAGAAGAGAGGCAGGGAGAGAGAGGCCTCCCATCCTCTGGTTCACTCCCCAATTGGCCACAATAGCCAGAGCTGCGCTGACCTGAAGCCAGGAATCAGGAGCTTCTTCCAGGTCTCCCACGTAGGCCTAAGGACTTGGGCCATCTACCGCTTTCCCGGGCCATAGCAGAGAGCTGGATCAGAAGTGGAGCAGCCAGGACTCGAACTGGCGCCATATGAGACACTAGCACTGTAGATGGTGGCCCCACCCGCTATGCCACAGTGCCAGTTCCAAGCAGCCCTCTTTTAAAAAACTAATTTGAGGGTCAGGAGTTGTGTTGTAATGGTTTAAGCTGCCACTTGCTGGTTCCAGTCCCCAGCTGCTCCACTTCCCATCCAGTTCCCTGCTAATGCAGCTGGGAAAGCAGCAGAAGATAACCCAAGTCCTTGGGGCCCTGCACCCACACAAAAGACCTGGGATTAAGCTTCTGGCTCCTGTCTTTGGCCTGACCCAGCCCATGGGTCATTTAGGGAGTGAACTAGCAGGTGGAAGATGTGTCTCTGTCTCCCTGACCCATTCCTGCCCGTAACTCTGCCTTTCATGTAAATAAAATATTTTTAAAGAATTAATTTGAGAGGCAGAGAGAGAGTGTGCTCCCATCCGCTGATTCACTCCTTGAAAGTTTACAACAACTGGGGCTAGGCCAGGGCTGGACTAAGGCCGAAGCTGGGAGCCAGGAACTAAATCCAGGTCTCCCATGTGGGTGGCAAAGACCTAACCACTTAAGCTGTTATCTCCTGCCTCCCAGGATGCATATTAATAGGAAGCCAGAATTTGTAACAAAGCTGGAACTTTTAGAATGTATAGATCTTAACTGTATAAATTTGATAGTGGTTGTGTATAGCCTTGTGTTCATTACTTGGGAATGCTTCCATTATCTCTGAAAGTTGCCTTGTGTTCTTTTTTAGTCATTGCAACCACCCTCTAAAATCTCCAGAATGACCGTTGTTCCGATTTCTATTGCTATAGATTGATTTTATAGTTCTCTGAATTTCATGTAAATGAAATAATGAGGTATATGCTCATATTGAGGTATATGCTCCTTTATATCTATTTTCCTCAGTGTAATTTTTTTTGAAATTTGTTGATTTGGAGGCATGTGTCTGCTTTTATTTGAGTAGTATTCCTTTCTAAAGAAATTTCATTTTATTTGAAAGGTAGAGAGAGGTCTTTCATCTGCTTGTTCACTTCCCAAATGCCTGCAGCAGACAGCAGGGCAGGCTGAATCCAGAAGCCTGGAACTCAGTCTCGGTCTCCCAGGGGAGTGTCGGGACCCAAGTACTTCAGCCATGATCTGCTGCCTTTCCAGTACGCACATTATCAGGAAGCTGGATCCATCCGAAGTGGACTAGCCAGAACTTGAACCAGGCACTCTGATGTGGAATGTGGCTGTCTCAGGTGCCAAGTGTCTGCTCTCAAGTAATATTCCTTTGTATGAAAATAATGTAATTTTTAAAATCTATTTTCCTGTTGATGGATATTTGGGTAGCTTTCACTTTTTTTTACTATTATGACTAAAATTTAAAATTTCTGTTGTTGCTATGGGTTTGTTCTGAGAGGAGGAGTGTGATGGGGGCAAGAGGTGCGGCATTACCACACAGACCCCAGGAGTCGGGTAAAAGCAGGCCAGAGGCGAACAGCCCGCAGACTTGTTTATTTCAGTTGGTACAGCAGCTTATATAGCTGAGGCAGCCAATCTGGTCAAGGGGAGATTTATGCCCTAACCAATCACAGCCTGTTGCCAGGCAGGCTCCTTTGCCAGGTGGTTTCCGAAGCCATTCAATCACAGCCTGTTGCCAGGCAGGCTCCGTTGCCAGCGGCCATCTTGGCATGGCCTTCTCATTCCACCACATTCTGTGAAGATTTTTTTTTTTAAGATTTATTTTATTTGAAAGAGAGACAGAGAGGTCTTCATCCACTGGTTCACTCCCAAATGGCCATAATGGCCAGGGCTGGGCCAGGTCAAAGCCAGAAGCCAGGAACCAGGAGCTTCTTCTGGGTCTTCCATGTGGATGCAGGGGACTCAAGTACTTGGGCCTTCTTCAGCTGCTTTCCCAGGCACTTTAACAGGGAGCTGAATTGGAAGTAGAGCAGCTGGTACTCAAACTGGCACCCATATGGGATGCTGGCACTGTGGAGAGGGAGAGACAGAGACAGAGGTTGTTTATCTGCTGGTTCACTCGCCAAATGGCCACAATGGCTGGAGCTTCCACTGCTTTCCCAGACCATTACCAGGGAGCTGGTTGGGAAGTGGAGCAGCTGAGACTCAACTGGTGACCATATGGAATGCCAGCATCACAGTTCTGTCCCCTGTGAGGATTCTTATATAAGCCTTTTCTGTGGACAAACGCTATTTCTTCTGGGTAAACATCCAGGAGTGCAATTAATGAGTCATCATATGGATGTATGTGTTTAGTTTTTTTTTTTTATTTTTAATAAAGATTTATTTTTCTTATAAGTCAGAATTACAGAGAGAAGAGAATGCTCTTCCATCCTCTGGTTTACTCCCTAGATGGCTGCAACAGACGGGACTGGGCCAGGCTGCAGCCAGGAAGCAGGAGCTTCCTCCAGGTCTCCCAGGTGAGTGCAGGGGCCTGAGCACTTGGACCAACCTTTGCTGCCTTCTTAGGCGTATTAGCAAGGAGGCGGATCAGAAGTGGAGCAGCTGAGACTCAAACTGGTGCCCATATGGCATGCTGGGGCTGCAGACCGCAGCTTAACACACTGCACCACAGCGTCTCCCATGTGTGTTTCAGTTTTTTAGGAGCTGCCAAACAGGGCAGCGTTTGGGCCCTACCACCTGTCAGGGGGAGACCAGCATGGAGTCCTGGTTTTGATACAGCCAAACCTGGCTGATGCAGCCATTTGGGGGTGGATCAGCAGATGGAAGATCTCTCTCTGTCCCCCTCTCTCCCTTTCTTTCTGTCGCTCTTTCTTTCAAATAAGTAAATAATTTTTCCAAAAATTGTATGCTTGGGGCCAGTGCTGTGGAGCAGCAGGTTAACGCCCTGGCCTGAAGTGCTAGCATCCTGTATGGGTGCTGGTTCAAGACCTGGCTGCTCCACTTCTGATGCAGCTCTCTGCTGTGGCCTGGGAAAGCAGTAGAAGGTGGCCCAAGTCCTTGGGCCCTGAGCCCATGTGGGAGACCCAGAGGAAGCTCCTGGCTCTTGGCTTCGGATTGGTGCAGCTTGGCTATTTTGGCCAATTGGGAAGTGAACCAGAGGATGGAAGACTTCTCTCTCTCTGCTTCTCCTCTCTGTGTAACTGGCTTTCAAATAAATAAATCTTTAAAAAATTATATGCTTTTATAGGGTATTATGCAATGTTTCTATGTATAATTACACTATGTAATATCTAATGAGGGTAAACAAACCTATTTTCTCAAACATTTAACGTTTCTATATGGTAAAAACATTCAGAATCATTCTTCTAGGTTTTTTATTGTTTTTAAATATTTTTTAAAGATGTATTTATTTATTTGAAAGGCAGAAAGAGAAAGAATGATTCCATCTGCTGGTTTATTCCCCAAGTGGCCGCAGCAGCCAGGTCTGAGCCAGGCCAAACCCAGGAACTCCACTCAGGCCTCCCACATGGGTGGCAGGGCCAAGTACTTGAGCCACCATCTGCTGCCTTCCCAGGCGCATTAGCAGGGAGCTGGATTGGAAGAGCAGTCAGGACTAGAACCGGCACTGTTCCTTTTTATTTCTTAATGATTCTTTTTGATAAATGGAATATTTGAATTTAGATTAAATAAAATTTTACCAGTATTTTTCTTTTATGACTATTTTGTGTCCTAAGAATATTTGTGGTACAAAGATTAAATATGAAAGTAGCTTTTGTACTTTATGTTTGAGGTAACAGTTGACATGTAACAAAGTACACATGTTTAAAGTAAGTTCTGCCGTGTGAATACACCTGCGAAGTCATCACCACACTCAAGGTGGTAAACCTGTCGTATTCCTGTCTTTTTGGGTTCCTTCCTTCCCTCTCACCTTTTCCTTCTTTCCCCATGAAGCTATCCCTTAGCTGTACAATCCACCTCGAGTTAGTCTTTGTGTGTGGTGTGCAGTCAGGACACTGTTTATTCTCCGTGTGGATATATAGTTATTCTACCATCTTTTGTTGAAAAGTACTTTTCTCTGTTAAATCACTTTTGCGTCTTTGTTATAAGTTAACTGTGGGTGCAGACTTATTTCTGGGCTTTCTGTGATGTTCCATTTATTCATTTTTTTCTTTCTTTTTTATGTTTTAAAGATTTAATCTTTATTTATTTGAAAGGCAGAGTTACAGAGAGAGAGGGAGAGACAGAGAAAGCAAGAGAGGTCTTGCATCCACTAGTTCACTCCCCAAATGGCCACAACAGCCAGGGCTGTGCCAGGCCAAAGCCAGGATCCCGGAGCTTCTTCCAGGTTTCCCATATGGGCGTAGGCCCAAAGTATTCAGGGCATCTTCCGTTGCTTTCCCAGGTACATTAGCAGGGAGCTGGATAGGAAGTGGGCAGCCAGGACCCGAACTGCATCCACTCAAATGGGATCCCAGAGACAAAGGTGGCACTTTAACCCACTATTTATTTGAAAGGCAGAGCCAGACACACACACGCAGATCTTCTATCCATTGGTTTTCTCCCCGAGTGGCCACAATAGCCAGGGCTGGGCCAGGGTGAAGCCAGGAGCTTCATCCTAGTCTCCCCCATGGGGACAGGGGCCCAAGCACTTGGGCTATCTTCCAGGTACATTAGCAGGGAACTGGATCTAAAGTGGATCATTTGGGACACAAACTGCTGCCCATATGAGGTGCCAGCATTGCAGGCAACATCTTAACCCACTATGCCATAACACAATCTCCCAATCTGTTTTTCTGTCCTATGTCGTTATCACTGTCTTAATTACTGTAACTTTTTAAAAAAAGATTTACTAGGGGCTGGTGCTGTGATGCAGTAGGTTAATTCTCCACCTGTGATGTCAGCATCCCAAATGGGCACCAGTTCTAGTCCCGGCTGCTCCACTTCTGATCCAGCTCCCTGCTATGGCCTGGGAAAGCAGCAGAAGATGGCCCAAGTGCTTGGGCCCCTGCACCCATGAGGGAGACCTGGAAGAAGCTCCTGGCTCCTGACTTTGGATCAGTGCAGCTCTGGTTGTTACAGCCATTTAAGGAGTGAACCTGTGGATGTAAGACCTTTCTCTCTGTCTCTCCCTCTCACTGTCTGTACCTCTCAAATAAATAATAAATAAAATCTGTAAAAAATTATTAATTTATTTGAAAGAGATAAGGAGAGACAGACATCTTCCATCCACTGGTTCATTCTCCAAATGGCTGCAACAGCCAAGCCAAAGTCAGGAATCAGGAACTTTTCCTGGGTCTCCCATTTGGGTGGTCAGGGGCCAGGCACTTGGGACATCATCTGCTGCTTTCCCAGGCACATTAGAAGGGAGCTGGGGGTGGGGGGGCGGTGCTATGGCATAGCAGGTAAAGCCACCACCTGCAGGGCCGGCATCCCATGTGGGCACCGGTTCGAGTCTCGGCTGCTCTACTTCCGATGCAGCTCTCTGCTTTGGCCTGAGAAAGCAGTAGAAGATGGCTCAAGTCCTTGGGCCACTGCATCGTGTGGGTGACCTGGAAGAAGCTCCTGGCTCCTGGCTTCGGATTGGCGCAGCTCCAGCCATTGCAGCCATCTGGGGAGTGAACCAGTGGATGGAAGACCTCTCTCTCTCTCTCGCTGCCTCTCCTTCTCTCTCTGTATAGCTCTGACTTTCAAGTAAATAAATAAATCTTAAAAAATATATAAAAAAAAGGAGAGCTGGATTGGAAGTAGAGCAGCCACCTTTTTTCCTTAATTTATCTATAAAAGTGTCTTGCTAGTTTTCAGAATAAGCTCTTCAATTTTTTCCAAGGATTTATTTATTTATTTGAAAGTCAAGAGTTACAGGGGGCTGGCACCACAGCTCACTAGGCTAATCCTCTGCCTGCGGCGCCGGCACCCCAGGTTCTAGTCCCGGTTGGGGTGCCAGCTTCTGTCCCGGTTGCTCCTCTTCCAGTCCAGCTCTCTGCTGTGGCCCGGGAAGGCAGTGGAGGATGGCCCAAGTGCTTGGGCCCTACACCCACACGGGAGACCAAGAGGAAGCACCTGGCTCCTGGCTTCAGATCGGCATAGCACGTCGGCTGCAACATGCTGGCCGTAGTGGCCACTTGGGGGGTGAACCAACGGAAAAAGGAAGACCTTTCTGTCTCTCTCTCTGTCTAACTCTGTCCAAAAAAAAAAAAAAAAAAAAGTTACAGGGAAAGAGGGAGAGACAGATCTTTGGAGAACTGGTACTCATGTGGAATGCCAACCTTGCAGGCAGCAGCTTAGCCCACTGTGCCACAGCGCTGGACCCCAGCTCTTCAATTGTTATGGAAATTTTTGCTGGGGATTTGGTTGAGATTACCTTGAACCTTTATTTTTAATTTTTTTTCAAGATTTATTTATTTATTTGAAAGGTAGAGTGACAGAGAAAATGCACAGAGAGAGGGGGAGAGAACCAGAGACAGGAAGAGACATCTTCCATCTGATGGTTGGCTACCCAAATGCCTGCAACAGGCAGGGCTGGGCCAGCTGAAATCAGGAAGCACGAGCTCCATCCGGGTCCCACATGGCTGGCAGGGACTGGATTGTTGGAGCTCACCTGTTGTTTCTCTGGATGCGTTAGTCAGGAGCTGGATTGGAAGTGGAAGAGCTAGGACTTGGACCAGGCACCGGTATGGGCTGTTTCGAGGAGCACTTTAACCTGCTGTACCACAATGCTTACCCCTTCTGCCTGTTTTTTTCCCCTTTTGGGTTTCCAATTATGTCCTTTTAGATTGTTTGATATTGTCACATGTTTTTATTATTTTATTGTTTATTTTTAAGGTATATTTGTTTATTCAAAAGAGTTACAGAGAGGGAGAAACAGAGATTAAGATTTTTCTTTTAAATATTTGTTTATTTATCTGAAAGGCAGAGTTACAGAGAGGCAGACGTAGAGAGAGAGAGAGAGAGAGAGAGGGGCAGAGGCACCTTCCTAGAGGTAGATAGTAGGGTTAGTCGTCTCTGAATGCCTACTTGAAGTTCGTGGTCATGTGAGGTGGTGAATTACAGTGGGGCAAACTCCAGCCAGGCTTCTTCACGGGAGCCTTCTCCAGCCAGCACTGCCCCCTCCTTGCTGCCTGCCTGACGACAGCAGTTGCTGACATACACTGAGCAATTCATTACTAACTAGGCATGTGGTGGGAGCTCCATGCAGATTATCTACTATAATGTCCACACTACCCTTACTGGTTCACACCATCATCACCTATATACTTTACAGTTGAAGAAGCTGAGATACAGAGTTTAAGACTTGACCCTAAGTTTGGCTGACAGGAAAGTTGACATTCTCAATCTCTACACAATAACCATATATTCTGGATCAGCTGATAAAATAAAACAAGTTATAGAAGAAAATACAGATGGAGCAATCAAGATTGTGGGTGTCCTTGGGCTGGCTGTGTGATTACTGAGGCCTCTGCCTCTTATCTGTGCGGTTGGTGGAAAGCTGCGCGCCGCACTGCCTTCTGTTGAGCTTTGAGTGCTGCTCATGCAGTGCCTCATATAATAAGGTCTTTGAAAAAAAAAACTATTATTATATTATTGCTTCTCTTCCTTGGGGTAGGCATAATCCTAAAGTCAGTGTTCCTTTTTTTTTTCTTCTTTAAATTTTTATTTATATCTTTGGAAGGCAGAGTTACAGAGAGATTGAGAAAGAGAGAGATCGAGAGAGAGAGAGAGAGATCTTCCATCTTTTGGTTCACTCCCCAAATGGCTGCAGTGGCCAGGCCAAAGCCAGGAACCTGGGTCTCCCATGTGGATGTTGGGGCCCAAGCACTTGGACCATCTTCTGCTGCTTTCCCAAGCATGTTAGCAGAGAACTGGCTGGGAAATGGAGCAGCCAGGACTCCAGTCGGTGCTCAGATGGGATGTTGGCATCGCATACTTAATCTGCAGTGCTGCAACACTGACCCCAAAGAATCCCTTGATTCCTAGTTCTTTTGTGTATCTTGTTTGGAACTTATCTCTCTTTCTTTCTTTCTTTCTTTCTTTCTTTCTTTCTTTCTTTCTTTCTTTCTTTCTTTCTTTCTTTCTTTCTTTCCTTCCTTCCTTCCTTCCTTCCTTCCTTCCTTCCTTCCTTCCTTCCTTCTTTCCTTCTTTCCTTCTTTCCTTCCTTCCTTCCTTCCTTCTTTCCTTCCTTCCTTCCTTCTTTCCTTCCTTCCTTCCTTCCTTCCTTCCTTCCTTCCTTCCTTCCTTCCTTCCTTCCTTCCTTCTTTCCTTCTTTCCTTCTTTCCTTCTTTCCTTCTTTCCTTCTTTTTTTTTTTACAGGCAGAGTGGAAGAGTGGACAGTGAGAGAGAGAGAGACATAGAGAAAGGTCTTCCTTTTACTGTTGGTTCACCCTCCAATGGTCGCCGCGGCCAGCACACTGTGGCTGGCGCACCGCGCTGATCCAAAGGCAGGAGCCAAGTGCTTATCCTGGTCTCCCATGGGGTGCAGGGCCCAAGCACTTGGGCCATCCTCCACTGCACTCCTGGGCCATAGCAGAGAGCTGGCCTAGAAGAAGGGCAACCGGGACAGAATCCAGCGCCCCGACAGGGACTAGAACCCGGTGTGCCGGCACTGCAAGGTAGAGGATTAGCCTAGTGAGCCGCGGCGCTGGCCTTCTGCTTATTTCTTTTTTTTTTTTTTTTTGACAGGCAGAGTGGACAGTGAGAGAGAGAGACAGAGAGAAAGGTCTTCCTTTGCCGTTGGTTCACCCTCCAATGGCCGCCGCGGTTGGCGCGCTGCGGCCGGCGCACCGCACTGATCCGATGGCAGGAGCCAGGAGCCAGGTGCTTTTCCTGGTCTCCCATGGGGTGCAGGGCCCAAGCACTTGGGCCATCCTCCACTGCACTCCCTGGCCACAGCAGAGGGCTGGCCTGGAAGAGGGGCAACCGGGACAGAATCCGGCACCCCGACCGGGACTAGAACCCGGTGTGCCGGCGCCGCTAGGCGGAGGATTAGCCTAGTGAGCCGCGGCGCCGGCCTGCTTATTTCTTCATTTTCTTCCCTGGTGCTTTTGGGTGCTGTTCTCTGCCTCTTTGGCAATGTTTTTGCCTATTTGTTTTTGTTTTTGTTTGTTTTAAGATTTATTTTGGGCTGATGTTGAGGCACAGCAAGGTAAAGCTGTTACTTACAGTGTGGGCGTCCTATATCAGAGTGCTGGTTTGAGTCCCAGCTGCTTTGCTTCCAGTCCAGCTTCCTGCCAATGTGCCTGGGGAGGCAGTGGAAGATGGCTCAAGTACTTGGGCCACTGCCACCCATGTGGGAGACCAGGATGGAGAGGTTTTTTTTTTGTTTTTTTTTTTTTTTTTTTTTTTTTTTTTTTTTTAAGATTTATTTATTGGGGCTGGCGTTGTGGTGTAGCAGGTTAAAGCCCTGGCCTGCAGCGCCAGCATCCCATGTGGGTACCCGTTTGAGTCCTGGCTGCCCCACTTCTGATCCAGCTCTCTGCTATGGCCTGGGAAAGCAGTGGAAGATGGCCCAAGTCCTTGGACCCCTGCAGCCACGTGGGAGATCTGGAAAAAGCTTCTGGCTCCTGGCTTCAGATCTGTACAGCTCCGGCTGTTGAGGCCAACTGGGGAGTGAACCAGTGGATGGAAGATCTCTTTTTCTCTCTGGCTCTACCTCTCTCTGTAACTCTGTCTTTAAAAAAAAAGATTTATTTATTTATTTGAAAATCAGATTTACAGAGAGAGAAGGAGAGACAGAGAGAAAAAGATATTCTACCTACCTGTTCACTCCCTAAGTGGCCACAACAGCCAGACCTGAGCCAGGCTGAAGCCAGCAGCCTGGAGCTTCATCCAGGTCTCCTATGTGGATGCAGGGCCCCAAGTACTTAGGCCATCTTATGCTGCTTTTCTGAGTCCATTAGCAGGGAGCTCGATTGGAAGTGGAGCAGTTGGGACTTGAACCATGCCCATATGGGATGCCTGTGTTGCAAGTGGCGGCTTAACCCATCACACCATAACACCGGGCCCAGGATGGCGTTTCTGGCTTCTGGCTTTGGCCTGACCCAGACCTGGAGGTTGCAGCCATCAGTGTAATAAACCAGCAGACAGCAGAAATCCCTTTCTGTCTGCCCTTCTCTCTCCTTTATTTAGTGATTTGAGAGAGCGACAGAGAAAGACACATGCCCCCCACACACATGAGAGAGAGAGAGGGAGACAGAGATATCTTCCATCTGCTGGTTCTTTCCCCAGATGGCTACAACTACAAGGGCTGAGCAGGCCCGAAGCCAGGAGCCAGAAGCTTCATCTGGGTCTCCCACATGGATGGCAGTGGTCCAAGTACTTGGACCATCCTCCACTGCTTTTCCCAGGCCATTAGCAGGGAGCTGGATTGGAAGTGGAGCAGCTGGGTCATGAACCTACGCCCATATGGGATGCCAGTGCTACAGGCAGCAGCTTTACCTGCTATGCCACAATGCCAGCCAGCCCCCCACCCACTTTTTTAAGATTTATTTATTTGAACAGCAAATTTACAGAGAGAGAAAGAAAGAAGGGCAGAGGAGAGGGAGATTTTTTATCTGTTTGTTCACTCCCCAAATGGCTGTATCAGCTGGGGCTGGACCAGACTGAAGCCAGGAGCCAGGAGCTTTATCCTGGTTTCCCATGTGGGTGCAGGGGTCCAAGTACTTGGACAATTCTCTGCTGTTTTTCCCAGGTACATTAACAGGGAGCCGGATTGGAAGCTGAGCAGCCAGGACTGGAACCAGCACCCATCTGGGATGCCGGCACTGTAGGTGGTGGTTTAACCTGCCTGTGTTCCAACACTGGCTGGGAAATGGAGCAGCCAGGACTCCAGTCGGTGCTCAGATGGGATGTTGGCATCGCATACTTAATCTGCAGTGCTGCAACACTGACCCCAAAGAATCCCTTGACTCCTAGTTCTTTTGTGTATCTTATTTGGAACTTATCTCTGCTTATTTCTTCATTTTCTTCCCTGGTTCCACTCATATAGAACTTGTTCCTCAGAAAGGTTCGCTATTTTTCAACTGTGTTTCTTGGCTCTTCTTGAAGGCATACACCAGAGTTAAGAGCTGCCAAAATGCAGGGAGGAGATGCAGCCACTTAGCTGTGGGCAGCTGCCATGCATCAGCTGCTGTGCCTGCTCCTGGTCTCTGTTCTCGTGGATGGGCCTGGAACCCTGCTGGGCCTGGCCAAGGGACGGAATCGTGACTCCACAGCACTCACCACTGGTACCTCTTTGGGGTGACTGCTCTGCTGTTTCCTGATCAATTTGCTTCCGTTATTTATTTTGCCAGAAAATTATTCCCTCTAGAATTTCAAATGTGTTTCCTTACATTTGTATATATTCTTTTTTTTTGAAATATTTTTAAATTTTATTTTTTGAAAGGCAAGGTTGCATCTGCTGTTTCACTCCCCAATGACCACAATGGCTAGGGCTGGTCCAGGCTGAAGCCTGGAGCCAGGAAATCCATCTGGGTCTCTCATGTGGGTGGCAGGGGTCCAAGTTCTTGGGCCATGTTCTTCCCTGGCTCATTATCAGGGAGCTGAATTGGAAGGAGCGCAGCCAGGTCTGATAAGCACGTAGCTTCACCTGCTCTAGCACAGCACCAGCCCCTCCTCACTCTGTTTTGGGGGCTAGACTGTGGAAGTCCTCTTAGGACTGATTTTCCAAAGCGGGCTGCCTAGTTTAGGTGAAATGCTCTTATTTCCAGGGACTGGGTAGACGTGTTCCGTCTTGAACTGGAGGAGCCTGGCCTGCATATCCAGGGCAAGTCCATCTTGGGAAACTTGGTGGTTGGTGGTAGGGCAAGAGCAATGGGGTTGTCTTAGATTTGGTGACCTCCTTTTTTTTTTTTTTTAAAGATTTATTTATTTATTTGAAAGAGTTATACACAGAGAGAGAAGGAGAGGCAGAGAGAGAGAGAGAGAGGTCTTCCATCCATTGGTTCACTCCCCATTTGGCCGCAATGACCGGAGCTGTGCTGATCTGAAGCCAGGAGCCAGGAGCTTCTTCTGAGTCTCTCATGTGGGTACAGGGGCCTAAGGACTTGGGTCATCTTCCACTGTTTTCCCAGGCCATAGGAGAGAGCTGGATCAGAAGTGGAGCAACTGGGACTTGAACTGGTACCCATATGTGATGCCAGCACTGCAGGCAGTGGCTTTACCTGCTATGCCAGAGTGCCGGCCCCTGGTGGCCTTCTTTTAAAGATTCCCATAAGACTCTTAGAATGTGACTTATTTGGGTAGAACGTTCTGACCGGGAAATTACACATAGTAACACGATTAGAAATAATTATGTAATGAACTCCCATTACTCAACTTTAACACTTACCAATGTGTTGACCATCTTGTTTCAGCCTTCCCCTGCCACCCACACTCACTTTTTTCCCTGATTTATTTATTTATTTATTTATTTATAGAAAGATAGAGTGACAGCCACCCATCCACCCACCCCTCTTATCCCTGCAACAGCCAGGGCTTGAGCCGGGCTGAAGCCAGGACTGCATCTGGGTTGTCCCGGGTGGCAGAAGCCCAGTGCTTCCCCCGGCACCTCTGCAGGGAGCTGGATTGGATGTGGAGCAGCTGGGACTTGGTCCGATGCTCCTGTGGGATGCCAGTGTCACATGTGGTGGCTTATGCTGTATCACAGTACCTAACCCTATATCTAATAATTTTTAAATTGGTATCTGGAATATTGTCTTTCAGTTTTGTTCTCGTGAGCAGTGAAGTTATTGGAAGAGCATTTTGGTTCATTTGAGGCTGGGTATTTGAAGTAGAGTCTGTTGGATTTTTTTTTTTTTTTTTTTTTTTTTTTTTGACAGGCAGAGTGGATAGAGAGAGAGACAGAGAGAAAGGTCTTCCTTTTGCTGTTGGTTCACCCTCCAATGGCCGCCATGGCTGGCGCGCTGCGGCCAGTGTACCGCGCTGATCCGAAGGCAGGAGCCAGGTGCTTCTCCTGGTCTCCCATGGGGTGCAGGGCCCAAGCACTTGGGCCATCCTCCACTGCACTCCCTGGCCACAGCAGAGAGCTGGCCTGGAAGAGGGGCAACCGGGACAGAATCCGGCGCCCCGACCGGGACTAGAACCCGGTGTGCCGGCGCCCTAGGTGGAGGATTGGCCTATTGAGCCGCGGTGCCGGCCTGAGTCTGTTGGATTTGGAATTTGGTTTTAGGGCAAGGCCCTTTGTTTGTGGTTTTGCTCTGGAGGCCTTTGAGGGTCTCAGCTGGATGTCTGAGGGCACTGGGGAGGCTTCAGCTTCAGCCTGGGGCAGAATTCCAGCCGACAGCAGCCCTCTTGTCTCCCCTGAGTGGTGAGCTGCGGTGCTGGACTACCTGTTACATAGTTTGCCTTTGGAACCATATACATGTTTTTTGTAAGTAAAACAAACAAACAAACAAACAAAAAACCAAAAGAAAGCCACAGTCACCTATCTCCACAAATTGAACATAAACACAAACAAGTGAATCTATATCAAGTTGGTAGCATGGTCAAACAGGAGAAATAATCACTTCAAATAACTTTAGACACAGTATTTTGACCGTATATTCCTAGTAAGATATTTTAAGATCAGAAGAAGAGAAAATTAGTCTTTAAATTTTTTTAAAGATTTACTTTATTCATTGGAAAGGCAGAGTAAGAGAGAGAGAGAGAGAGAGAGATATCTTCCATTTGCTGGTTCACTCCCCAGATGTCTGCAATGGCCACAGCTGGGCCAGGCTAAAACCAGGAGCTTGGAATTCCATCTGGGTCCCCCGTGGGGTTGCAGGAGTTGAGTATTTAGGCCATCTTCCGCTGCTTCCAGGCAGGCACTTTAGCAGGGAGCTGGATCAGACGCTCTGATACGGGATGCAGCATTGCAGGCTGTGTGTTAATCTGTGCCACACTGCTGGCCCTGAGAAATTAGGTTTTTTTCTTTTTTTTAAATTAATTAACTTTTTTTTTTTTTATTATTTTTTTTGACAGGCAGAGTGGACAGTGAGAGAGAGAGAGACAGAGAGAAAGGTCTTCCTTTGCCGTTGGTTCACCCTCCAGTGGCCGCCGCGGCTGGCGCGCTGCGGCCGGCACACCGCGCTGATCCGATGGCAGGAGCCAGGAGCCAGGTGCTTTTCCTGGTCTCCCATGGGGTGCAGGGCCCAAGCACCTGGGCCATCCTCCACTGCACTCCCTGGCCACAGCAGAGGGCTGGCCTGGAAGAGGGGCAACCGGGACAGAATCCGGTGCCCCGACCGGGACTAGAACCCGGTGTGCCGGCGCCGCTAGGCGGAGGATTAGCCTAGTGAGCCGCGGCGCCGGCCTAAATTAATTAACTTTTTAAGGAATACAAATTTCATATGTACAACTTTAGGAATATAGTTATTTTTCCCACCATACCTGCCTTCCCACCCCTCCTCCTCCTCCTCCCTCTCCCCTTCCCAGTACCATTCTCCATTAAGATTCATTTCCAATTTAAGGGAAATTAGTTTTAAAAAGTGTTCAGTAGTCTTTTTGTTAGTAGTAACTGCTATTTTGAAACAATTCCTTTTCTGTTTCAAGTAAAATTAAATTAGTGTTGTAATCTTGTTAGAAACAAGACTTTCAGCAGAAGTTAATCTAATCAGGGTCCTGTCTTTCAGAACTCACTTTCTTCTGTCTAGTGTGAGACTGGGTGGGTCTGAGTCAGGGCCACGTGTTCATCTGTGTGGCTTGGATGTCCCTCGACCTTTCTGGGCTTAGCTCTTTGTGAAGAGGAGCTGGTAGCTGCTTGTCTTCACAGAGTTTGAGAATTCCGTGGTGAATGTGCAGAAAGCACTTACAGTGAGAGCTGGCACCTCTGCAGAATCCATAATTATTTTTTAAAGATTTATTTATTTATTTGAAAGTCAGAGTTACACACAGAGAGAAGTAGAGGCAGAGAGAGAGAGAGAGAGAGAGAGAGAGAGGTCTTCCATCTGCTGGTTCACTTCCCAGATGGCTGCAATGGCTGGAGCTGAGTTGATCCAAAGCCAGGAACCAGGAGCTCCTTCCGGATCTCCCACGCGGTGCAGGGGCCCAAGGACTTGGGCCATCTTCTACTGCTTTCCCAGGCTATAGCAGAGAGCTGGGTCAGAAGTGGAGTAGCTGGTTCTTGAACCAGTGCCCATATGGGATGCTGGCACTGCAGGCTGCGGCTTAACTCGCTCCGCCACAGCGCTGGCCCCCCATATTTTTAATTCTTGTGTTTCTTACTCAGAACACAACACAATATGTAAAGGGATAGAAATATGTAAGAGAGTATAGAATGGGCCGGCGCTGCGGCTCAGTAGGCTAATCCTCTGCCTCGCGGCGCCGGCACACCGGGTTCTAGTCCCTGTCGGGGCGCCGGATCCTGTCCCGGTTGCCCCTCTTCTAGGCCAGCTCTCTGCTGTGGCCAGGGAGTGCAGTGGAGGATGGCCCAGGTGCTTGGGCCCTGCACCGCATGGGAGACCAGGATAAGCACCTGGCTCCTGCCTTTGGATAGGCGCGGTGCACCGGCCGCAGTGTGCTGGCTGCGGCGACCATTGGAGGGTGAACCAACGGCAAAAAGGAAGACCTTTCTCTCTGTCTCTCTCTCTCACTATCCACTCTGCCTGTCAAAAAAAAAAAAAAAAAAAAAAAAAAAGAGAAAGAGTATAGAATGAAAAAATCTTAGATATGTGGGTATTCCCCTGTAAAGCAGGGGGAATGGGGAGAAAATGGAGGACATGTAACGTTGGCAAGATAATGGTTGAAAATTTATAAAAACTTGGGACAGCATTGTAGTGTAGCGAGTAAAGCCACCATGTCCCAGCTGCTTCACTTCCAATCCAGCTCCCTGTTAATGGCTTGGGGAAAGCAGCAGCAGATGGCTCAAGTGGTCATGGCCCGGCCACCCATGTGGGAGACCCGGAAGAAGCTCCTGGCTCCTGGCTTTGGCCTGGCCCAGCCCTGGGTGTTGCAGCCATCTGGAGAGTAACCAGCAGATACAAGATCTCTCTGTCTCTCTCTGTGTCTTTCCCTCTTTCTGTAACTCTTTCAAATAAATAAATAAATATTTCAAAAATTTATAAAATCAGTGAAATCTGAGAACAAGTTCTGAGGAGGATAAATGAGTCTACAAAATAAATATGAGCAAAAGCCAACAGGCACCAGCCAGGTGGTGCAGCTGGTTAGGCTGCCTCCTGGGAGCTGGCATCCCACATCAGAGCTCCTGTTCAAGTCCCAGGTGCTCTGCTTCTGATCCAGATGCTGCAAGTATGCCTGGAAAGCAGTGGAAGATAGTCAAGTGGCTTTCTGGAGATTTACTTATCTGCAAGGCGGAGTTACAGAAGGAGAGGGAGAGACGGAGAGGTCTTCCATCCACTGGGTCACTCCCCAAATGGCCACAACAGCTGGGGCTGGGCCAGGCCAAAGCCAAGAGCCTGGAACTCCATCTGGGTTTCCCACGTGGGTGGCAGGGCCTAAGCACTTGGGCTATCTTCTGCTTTTCCAGGCACATTAGCAGGGAGATGGATTGGAAAAAAAATCTTTAAAAAAACTATATATATATATATATATATATGTTTTTTCCTTTAATAAATAAAAAATTAAAAAAGAGCACAGGAAAAAAAGATCTTTCACTGGCGCCGCGGCTCACTAGGCTAATCCTCCACCTTGCGGCGCCGGCACACCGGGTTCTAGTCCCGGTCAGGGCGCCGGATTCTGTCCCGGTTGCCCCTCTTCCAGGCCAGCTCTCTGCTGTGGCCAGGGAGTGCAGTGGAGGATGGCCCAGGTGCTTGGGCCCTGCACCCCATGGGAGACCAGGAAAAGCACCTGGCTCCTGGCTCCTGCCATCGGATCAGCGCGGTGTGCCGGCCGCAGCGCGCTGGCCGCAGCGCGCTGGCCGCGGCGGCCATTGGAGGGTGAACCAACGGCAAAAGGAAGACCTTTCTCTCTGTCTCTCTCTCTCACTGTCCACTCTGCCTGTGGAAAAAAAAAAAAAAAAAGATCTTTATGGGGATGGTGTGTGGCGCAATGGGTTAAGCTGCCACCTATGACGCCAGCATCCCATATGGGCACCGGTTCCAGTCCTGCTGCTCCATTTCCAATCCAAAATGGGTACAACTGGATCTCTGTATATTAGTCACTAAAATACTAAAATAAGGGAAAACATGATATTTGTCTTTTTGGGACTGGCTTATTTCACTAAGCATAATGATCCTGTTGTACCCATTTTGTTGTGGAAGATAGGATTTTGTTCATTTGTTTTTAATTGATTAATTTATTTGAAAGAGAGTTACCGAGAGGCAGAGAGAGAGAGAGAGAGACAGAGAGAGGGGTCCTCCTTCTGCTGGTTCACTCCCCAAATGGCCACAATGGCTGGAGCTGGGCCGATCCAAAGCCAGGAGCCAGGAGCTTCTTCTGGGTCTCCCACGTGGGTGAGGGGCCCAAGGACTTGGGCCATCTTCTTCTACTTTCCCAGGCACATTAGCAGGGAGCGGTATCAGAAGTGGAACAGTGGAGTCTTGAACCAGCACCTATACGGGATGCTGAAACTGTATGTGGTGGCTTTACCTGCTGTGCCACCGGACTGGCCCCAGTCTGTGGCATTTAAAATATAATAACTATTTGCATCACTATAATTTTCAAAAATTATAAGGTTGAGCTTTTAAAAATGGAGTGCGTATGTATATATTATAAAAGTATTTGCATTCTTTAGAATGTGTTATTTGTGGACAAGTAGTGAAGGGATGAAATTATGATTTGTAAGTTATTTGTGTGGAAGAAGGGGTTTGAATGAGTTGTTGGAGGCTTCATTGTGTTAGAAACACTTTTTTTAAGTAAGAGACATACATAAACAAATATTCATATGTATTAAATCTCAATACATGTATATTATAGTCTTGGGACTTTTTATACATTTACAAATTTTATAATGAAATACTTAAAATTAGGTTATTATAATAATTCTCTACAAGAAGTACAGTCTTTTTTAAAAAAGTTTATTTAAATAAGTTGTTTTTTCCTACACTGTGGTGTAATAGGTTAAGCCTCTGCCTGTGGCACTGGCATCCCATATGGGCACTGATTGGATTGGAAGTGGAGCAGCTGGTACGTGAACTGGTGCCCATTTTAGGATACAGGTGGAGGCCCAACTCACTGCACCACAATACTAGATCTGAGAAAGAGATCTTCTATTAGCTGATTTATTCCCCAAATAGCCAAAGCCAGGAGCTGGGACTCCATCCAGGTTTCCCACATCGGGGTCAGGGGCCCAGTACTTGGGCCATCCTTTGCTGCTTTTTTATTTTTATTTTATTTTTTTTATTTTTTGACAGGCAGAGTGGACAGTGAGAGAGAGAGAGAGAGAGAGAGAGAGAGAAAGGTCTTCCTTTGCCATTGGTTCACCCTCCAATGGCTGCCGCGGCCGGCGCACCGCGCTGATCCGATGGCAGGAGCCAGGTGCTTCTCCTGGTCTCCCATGGGGTGCAGGGCCCAAGTGCTTGGGTCATCCTCCACTGCACTCCCTGGCCACAGCAGAGAGCTGGCCTGGAAGAGGGGCAACCGGGACAGAATCCGGCGCCCCGACCGGGACTAGAACCTGGTGTGCTGGGATTAGCCTGGTGAGCCGCGGTGCCGGCTTAATCCTCTGCTGCTTTCCCACACACATTAGCAGGAACCGGAACCGGAAGCTCAGAGTTGTTGGGACTCTAAATGGCGCTCTGATGCGGGATGCAGCATCGCAGGTGGCAGCTCAGCCTGCTGCTCCACAGAGCCAGCCTGGGTCTTGGCTTTTAACCTTTGTCACTGGAACCAAAGTAATGTTTTGCCTAGGCTGATTTTGCTCTGCAGTCAAGGCACAAGTCTTTCAATGCCACATGAATTTTGAGGTTTTCCACTGTGTCTGAAAGAAGGACTATCCTTGTCCCTGTGTGAGATTTAAAGATTGCTTCCTCTAATCTTACTTATTCACCTGAAGGGTGGAGACAGATGGACAGAGATCTCCCGTCTGTTGGTTTACTCCTCACGTGCCCTCAACAGCTGAGACTGAGCCAGGCTGAACCCACAGGCCTGGGTCTCAGCAGTCTGTGTGGCGACAGGGATTCAAGTGCTTGAGCACCACCTGTTGCCTTCCAGGTGCGCATTGGTAGGAAGCTGGGATTGGAAGGGGAGCCAGCGCGGGGTCAGCACTGTAGTGCAGTGGGTTATGCCACCACCTGCAGTGCCGGCATCCCACATAGGAGACCTGGGTGAAACGCCCCTGGTTCCTGGCATTGGCCTGGGCCAACCCTGCCCACTGCAGCCATTTGGGGAGTGAACCAGCAGATGGAAGACCTCTCTCTGCCTCTGCCTCTCCTTCTCTGTAACTCTGGATTTCAAATAAATAAATAAATCTTAACAAAAAAAAAAAAAAAAAAAAAAAGGAAAGGGAGCTGGGCCTCAAACCCAGGCACTCTGACAGGAGGTGCAGGCCTCCCACGTGGGATCCTGACTGCCGTGCCAGTGCCGCCCTCTAATCTTCGCGAGTGGTATTTTCCCTGGGTTGGATTCTTGTGCGCTGATCAGAACTCTGCTGAGAGGGTGACCACCTCTGCAGTTTGTCAGCCTTCTGCCTCCATCCCTGCCCTCTCCGCTGTGGACGGCAGCCCCTTGACCTCCTCTACTCTCAGCTCTTTTTTTTTGAACTCAGAGGGCTGAGGGTGCCCTGGGCCATGGCCTGGAACTATGTTTCAGGCAGAAAGCTAGGAGATTACAAGGCTCCTCTTATCCGTTTCCCCTCTTTTGGGGATCACTGTCCTTTCTTGTCTGATGTCTAGTATCTTGAAAACCATTGCTTAATATATTTTATCCTTTTTTTATTTAGTTGTAGGTGGGATCAGATCAGGTAAAGAAAGGTACATCTGGTCTCTGTTATTCCATCTTGACCAGAAACAAAAGTATCAAAAACAGGTTTCCCTTCACCCCCAGGTTTTATTTATTTATTTGACAGAGAGGGAGAGACAGAGAGAAAGGTCTTCCACCTCCTGGTTCATTCCTCAAATGTCCACAATGGCCGGAGCTGGGCTGATCTGAAGCCAGGAGCCAGGGGCTTCTTCTAGGTCTCCTGCGCAGGTGTAGGGGTCCAAGCACTTGGGCCATCCTCCACTGCTTTCCCAGGTTACAGTAGAGCTGGATCAGAAGAGGAGCAGCCGGCACATGAACTGGTGCCCATATGGGATACTGGTGCTTCTAAGCCACAGTTCAGGCCCTGGGAAATTTTTTTTTTTTTTTTTTTTTTTTTTGGACAGGCAGATTTTTAGACAGTGAGAGAGAGACAGAGAGAAAGGTCTTCCTTTTACCGTTGGTTCACCCCCCAAATGGCCGCTATGGTTGGTGCGCTGTGGCTGGCGCACTGCGCCGATCTGAAAGCAGTAGCCACTCACTTCCTCCTGGTCTCCCATGCGGGCGCAGGGCCCAAGCACTTGGGCCATCCTCCACTGCCCTCCCGGGCCACGGCAGAAAGCTGGACTGGAAGAGAAGCAACTGGGACAGAATCCGGTGCCCCAACCGGGACTAGAACCCGGGGTGCGGGCGCCGCAGGTGGAGGGTTAGCCAAGTGAGCCGCGGCGCCGGCCTTTTTTTTTTTTTTTTTTTTTTGATGAAGGTATAAGGTGGTCTAGAAATATCCATGGGAGCCTAAGAGAATTCTGACTCCTTTTCTGGTTGGGTTACTTGGGTGGGAGAACAGAGGTGACTTTTTCCTGGGTAGATATCAAAGAAATTGGTGCGTTTAGGTAAGGAACAGGGATAGGGCTTGAGAGAAAGGTTACCTAGAATAACCCAGAGCTGTAGAATGAGATCCCGAAGCCATGGTAAGAAGGAAGGAGTGGAACACCTCTTCCCAACATTAGTGATAATAGAATTTGGACTGGAGGAATCAAGAGAAAAGAGGCTTGTAGCCTGCAGTGGAGGGTGCAGGAGAGGGTGATATTGCCAGGGAATTGCAAGCAGATGGGAGTGGATGCTTAGTATGTGCACTGTGAAGGAGAAGGCATCTTGCTCTTGAAGCTGCTCCTCTCTCCTGAGCCACGCTGCTCAGGGCCACAGGTACCCACTTTTCCTTCAGCTAACTCTGAATAGAGTTTGTCGATGTGTATGTTATAAAACCATTGATTTAAAGTCAGAATAAACAGACCTAAAGTCAACATTATATAAATATTTTCTTGGGGCCGGCACTGTGGTGCAGCAGGTTAATGCCCTGGCCTGAAGTGCTGGCATCCCATATGGGCGCCGGTTCAAGTCCCGGCTGCTCTACTTCTGATCCAGCTGTCTGCTATAGCCTGGGAAAGCAGTAGAAGATGGCCCAAGTGCTTGGGCCCCTGCACCCATGTGGGAGACATGGAAGAAGCTCCTGGCTTTGGATTGGCATAGCTCCGGCCGTTGTGGCCAACTGGGAAGTTAACCAGCAGATGGAAGACCTCTCTTTCTCTCTCTGCCTTTCTTAGTGTAACTCTGACTTTCAAATAAATAAATTTAAAAAATTGTTAACTATAAAATAATAATTTCTTATTTTGAAAACTGTATAAATTGCCAAAAGCTGGGGCTAGCATTATGGCACAATGGATTAAGCTGCCACTCATGATGTCAGCATTCTATATCAGCATACTGGTTCCAGTTCTGCCTGCTGCACTTCTGATCCAGCTTCCTATTAATGTGCCTGAGGGGATAGCAGATAATGGCTGAAGTAGTTGGGCTTAGACCACCCATGTGGGAGATTAGGGTGGAGTTCCTGGTTCCTGATTTCAGCCTGGCCCAGACAGGGCTGTTGCAGCCGTTTGGGAAGTGAACCACCAGATTCTCTCTCTGTCTCTGTCTCTTCCTGTCTATGGTTCTGCCTTTCAAGTAAATAAATAAGTAAATCTTTTTAAAATATTGCTAAAAGCCAATTTTTTTTGACAGGCAGAGTTAGACAATGAGAGAGAGAGAAAGGTCTTCCTTCCATTGGTTCACCCCAAAAATGGCCGCTACGTCCCGTGCACTGCGGCTGGCATGCTGCGCCGCCGATCCGAAGGCAGGAGCCAGGTGCTTCCTTCTGGTCTCCCATGCGGGCGCAGGGCCCAAACACTTGGGCCATCCTCCACTGCCTTCTCGGGCCACAGCAGAGAGCAGGACTGGAAGAGGAGCAACCGGGACAGAATCCGGCACCCCAACCCGGGACTAGAACCCAGGGTGCCAGTGCTGCAGGCGGAGGATTAGCCTAGTGAGCCACAGCGCCGGCCGCTAAAAGCCAATTTTGACTTACATTATTTTGGCTTAATTTAATTATGAAATATTAGGTATAAAATAATTACTTCAGAAGATGATAACACTGGCTTATTCCTGGATTATTGGCACTACTTTGAATGCCTTTTTGTTTGTTTGATTTTTGTGAAATTTAAAAATACACAAAAGAAGAGAAAACATTATAGTGAATACCACTGTGCTCATTACCCACCTGCAACTGTGACTAACACTTTGCCTCTGTTGTTTATAATCTGTTTTTCCCTCTCATTTTTTTTAGTTCTTGTTTTCTGTTGGAGTATTTTGAAAGCAAATTCCAGGAATAAGGTTGTTTTATCCATGAATACTTCACATCTCTGTAACAGGTAAAGGCAATTTTTATTTTTGAATATATAACTATTGTGTCATTATTATATTTTTAAAAAGGTTTATTTATTTACAATGAGAGTGAGAGAGAGAGAGAGAGAGAGATCTTCCATCTGCTGGTCACTCCCCAAATGGCCACAACAGCCAGGCTGAAACCAGGATCTCCCATACCAGTGGCGGAGGCCTAAACACTCTGCCATCTTCCACTGCTTTTGCAGATATTAGCAGGGAGCTGGATTGGGAGTGAGCAGCCAGTACTTGAACTGGTGTTCATATGGGATACTGGCATCTCAGGTGGTAGTTAACCTGCTGCTCCACAATGTTGGCCCCATGGATATCCATTTTTTGATTGAGAAAGCTTATATGAACCTGGAAAATTCATATAAATCCTTCTCATGGCCTTGAATTCTAGTGTGACACTCTAACCCTGAGCCAGTTAACTAGACAGAATTATTTGTGCCATTGGTACCAATCTCTCTCTCTCTCTCTTTCTTAAAAATTATGTATTTGCTTGAAAGGCATAGTTACAGAGAAAGAGAGAGAAATTGGGATCTTCCATCTGCTGGTTCACTCCCCAAATAGCTGCAATGTCTGGATCTGGGCCCATCCAGAGCCAGGAGCCAGGAGCTTCTCCCGGGTCTCCCAGGTGGGTGCAGGGGCCCAAGCACTTGGCCATCTTCCACTGCTTTCCCAGGTGCATTAGCAGGGAGTTGGATCAGAAGTAGAGCAGCTGCGGGAGACCCAGAGGAAGCTCCTGGCTTTGGATCAGTGCAGCGGCCAATTGGGGAGTGAGCCAGTGGATGGAAGACCCCCCCCCACCCCCTTGTAACTCTTGACTTTCAAATAAATAGACAGATCTTAAAAAAAAAAAAAAAAAGGGCCGGCGCCGCGGCTCACTAGGCTAATCCTCCGCCTAGCGGCGCCGGCACACCGGGTTCTAGTCCCGGTCGGGGCGCCGGATTCTGTCCCGGTTGCCCCTCTTCCAGGCCAGCTCTCTGCTGTGGCCAGGGAGTGCAGTGGAGGATGGCCCAGGTGCTTGGGCCCTGCATCCCATGGGAGACCAGGAAAAGCACCTGGCTCCTGGCTCCTGCCATCGGATCAGCGCGGTGCGCCGGCCGCAGCGCGCCGGCCGCGGCGGCCATTGGAGGGTGAACCAACGGCAAAGGAAGACCTTTCTCTCTGTCTCTCTCTCTCACTGTCCACTCTGCCTGTCAAAAAAAAAAAAAAAAAAAAAAATTAAAAAAAAAAAAAAAAAAAGAAGTAGAGCAGCTGAGACTCGAGCCAGTACCCATATGGGGTGCTGGTGCCACAGGCAGCAGCTTGGCCCTGGTACCAGTCTCTCTAGAGCAAAGACAAGGGGGTTTCCAGTCCTTAATCATGATGTACTTTGGTAATTTGAATACTAGGTAAATAATTTTTAAAAAAGATTTGTTCTATTTATTTGAAAGGGAGAGATGTAGAGAAGGAAAGAAAGAGAGGGATCTTCCATCAACTGATTTACTTACCCAAATGGCTACAATGTCTGGGGCTGGGCTTCATCCAGGTCTCCTACCTGGGTGGCAGGGGTCCACATACTTGGGCCATATTCCACTGCTTTCCCTGGCTCATTAGCAGGGAGCTGGATCAGAAGTGGAGCAGCCAGGACTCAAACCCATATGGAATGCCAGGACTGCAGATGTCGGCTTAACTCACTGTGCCACAGTGCCGGCCCCTTTCCTTTTGTTTCTGCCTGCCGTTTTGGTAAGTTAGCTTCACAAAGAAAGAACTTAAAATAAGTTTTTTTCCCTCTTATTTTTCAGACAAAGATATTATAAATCTTCTACTGAATGAAAATTATTCCTAAAGTTGCATATACTCCAGGGGAAAAAACCCAAATGTTTTTCTATTTTGCTTCAATGTAAGATTTGAACAAGAAGTTTCCACAGAAGGTAAGGTAATTTTCCATTTAAATTTAATTGTTTTATTGTATAATTTACTCACATACATCGTGTAGATTGAGTTTCAAAGATGATTGACAGTAAAACATTTAATTTTGAAGGTTTGTTTATATCTGACGTCCATGGTTGCTTTTTGAGATAGTGTGTATGTCTGTGGACTAGTTACTTGGTCTCTCCAGGCAGTCAGGTCATCTGTATGCCACAGGGACACTCGTGTCTGTAGTGAGGCATATGTTCTATCTCTCTGGCAGCAGACATGTGAGGCAGGGCGTATGCACTCTCATGGTTGCAGTTCTGGGTAAAAACTCCATGTAGAAGATAAAAGAAGTATGAAGGGGAGGGAAGGACTTCTGCTTCCAGCAGCATTAGATCTCTGAAAAGGCTGTCTCATTGCAGTCCAGTCAGATACTGGATAAATTACAATAAAAAGGGGCCTTCATTGTGGTACAGCAGGTTAAGCTACCCCCTGAGATGCCAGCATCCTACACGAGTGTCCGTTCAAGCCCTGGCTGCTCTACTGCCTATCCAGCTTCTTGCTAATGTGCTGGGAAAGTAGTGGGAGATGACTCAAGTACTTGGGCCCTTGCCACCCATGTGGGAGACCCCGATGGAGTTCCAGGCTTGTGACTTTGTCCTGGCCGAGCCCTGGCCATTGAGGCCACTTGGGGAATGAACCAGTGGATGGACAATCTCTCTCCCTCTCTCTCTGTAACTCTGCCTTTCAAATAAATGAATAAATCAATCTTTTAAAAATTATAATATAATTTCTTGTGAACATTTCAGCTTATTAAAATTTTTTTTATTTGACAAGTAGAGTTATAGACAGTGAGAGACAGAGAGAAAGGTCTTCCTTCCGTTGGTTCACCCTCCAAATGGCCGCTACAGCCGGCGCTGTGCTGATCTGAAGCCAGGAGCCAGGTGCTTCTTCCTGGTCTCCCATGGGGTGCAGGACCCAAGCTCTTGGGCCATCCTCCACTGCACTCCTGGGCCACAGCAGAGAGCTGGACTGGAAAAGGGGCAACCGGGACTAGAACCCAGCGCCCATATGGGATGCCGGCTCTGCAGGTGGAGGATTAACCAAGTGAGCCATGTGTCGGCTCCTTAGCTTATTAAAATCTAGATGGATGGATGTTTGGCTTAGTGGATAAAATGCCACTTGGGACACCTGTATTCCTCCCTAGATGCTTGGGTTTGGGTCTTGGCTCTGCTTCTACGTCTCACTTCTTGCTAATGCACACCTTGGGAAGCAGCAGGTGATTGCTGAATGATGGGGTACTTGCAGCCCACATAAGATACCTGGCTGGAGTCCCTGGCCTGACTCAGACCTGCCCAGCCCTGGCTATTGTAGGCATTTGGTGAGTGAACCACAGATGGGGATCTTCCTCTTTCTTTGTCTCTGCCTCTCTCCATGCCTTTCAAATAAAATAAAATAAATACAAAAATTAAACAATAACTTTATTTTAAAAATATTAAAATGGGCATGCAGTTGGCCTAATTGTTGAGATACCACTTGGGGGCCAGTGTTGTGGTGCACTGGGTTAAACTGCTGCCTGTGACACCAGCATCCCATACTGGAGTATTGGTTTGATCCCCAGTTGCTTCATTTCTGACCCTGCTAATGTGCCTGGGAAGCAGTAGAAGATGGCTCAAGTCCTTGGGTCCCTGCACCCACCCATGTGTAAGACCCAGAGTTCCAAGCTCCCAGCTTTGACTTGGCCCAGCCCCAGCTGTTGCAGCCGTTTGGGGAGTGAACCAGTGGGTGGAAGATCTGTGTTTTTCTCAGTCTCTCCCTCCCTCCTTGCCTTTCAAATGAAATAAATCTTACGCGAACAAACCACTTGGGATGCCTGCATCCCTTATCAGAGTGCCTGGGTTTGAGTCCTGGCTGCACTCCTGACTCCAGCTTCCTGTCAATGAGCATTCTGGGGGCAGCAGTGATGTCCAAGTAGTTGGGTCCCTGCCACTCACGTGGGATTCTTGACTCCTGTCTTTTAAGCATTTGGGAGTGAACCAGCAGATGGAAGATTTCTCTGTCTGTCCGTGTCTCTTTCTTTCCACCCTTCACATAAATAAAATACGTTTTTAAAAAAATTTTTTTTAATTTTTTTTATTTATTTATTTGACAGGGTTACAGACAGAGAGAGAGACAGAGACAGAGAGAAAGGTCTTTCTTCGATTGGTTCACACCCCAAATGGCCACTACAGCCAGCACTGCGCTGATCCAAAGCCAGAAGCCAGGTGCTTCCTCCTGGTCTCCCATGTGGGTGCAGGGGCCCAAGCTCTTTCGCCATCCTCCACTGCCCTCCTGGGCCACAGCAGAGAGCTGGACTGGAAGAGGAGCAACTGGGACTAGAACCTGGCACCCATACGGGATGCCAGCGCCGCAGGTGGAGGATTAACCAAGTGAGCCACGGCGCTGGGCCCCGTTTTTAAAAATTTTAAATATAAATTAAACTAACTTTTCAAAGAGTAAGAGACAAAGTAGAACAGTGACTACTAAAATAGCTCTCTTTTGCCCTTGGCTGAAAAAAGCATAAATCTTCAGAGGAAGCATGCATAATGTAGGCCCTTAGGGTTTCTGTAGATTAAATTTAAGGAAGTTTGAACTTCCATCAGAAAACACACAGAAATACCACACACACATACAGCCACTATGAGGAAGTCAGCATAAAGATTCTCAAAGGTAGGTAGGTATTGAATAATCAGATATGTAATATGTATAGTATGTGTGTAATACTTAGGTATAACATAGTTAAAGAGGGGCTAGCGTTGTGGCATAGTGGGTAAAGCTGCACCTGTGATGCTGGCATCCCACATAGGTGCCAGTTTGAATCCTGGATGCGCTCCACTTCTGATACGGCTCATGAGGGAGAATTGCACTCACTCCAGTTTGGTCACTCCCTTTATCAGCAGGGGTAGAGTTTGGTCAGGGTTCAGATCTTGGGAACCCAAAGTATAGGATTATTTCTTTTAGCAGGACTTTAGCTACTTCTTGTGCATCTCCTGTCCATACCATGAAGATTATCAATGAAGACTAATGGACACCTTTGGCCATTTGGTAGAGGCATTTAGTAAAGACTGTCAGCCAGTCTCACCAGGGTGGGTCCTTTTTCGTTGTACGGGAGTAGATAAAGGAGGTATTGTGGTGTGTCCATCCAGGCTAGTTTGTAGACAGGGGACATGACTGGCCACAGTCTTTAATTGAGGTTCTCTTGAGTTCCTTTGCAAGGGTATTGCCAAAGAGACGAGGGCCTAAATCCTGAGGAGAGACAGTCCGCGTGTACTGCTGAGCTGTGTTTGAAGACAGATCGGCCCCTCAAAGGTAGACAGACAGGAGGACTGTGGATGCAACGGTGCACAGAAAAAGGCATCCTCCAGGTCTGAGACTGTGAACCAAGAGGTACCTTCAGGTATCTGAGCTAAGAATGGGGTACAGTCGGGTGAAATGGAACAACTGCCCCCTTCATGGCGCCAGATCCTGAGCCACCTGATTCTCCTCCATTTGACTTGCAAGCAGGCAAAATAGGGATATTACAGGGACTAACATGATCAGGACTCCATGGTTGGGGAATTCGTCAATCAAGGTTGAAGTCCCCGCTTCTGATTTTAAGGGGTACTGGTGTCGATGAACAAATGTCATCTTGTCCTTGAAGAGGACTGTGATGGGGCAGCAAGTGCGGCCCGTCCAGGTGTGCCCTTGTCCCAGAGGATCTGTTTCCCCTTGGATTTCAGCAGGAAGATGACCAAGCTGGGACTGTCTCAGTCTGCGTGATCGTCACGACAAGATTTAGACTTGGGGTACTCAGCCTGAGAGAGGTGTCCAGGGGTGAGAGCAGACCCTGCCGGGTAGAGGGACGAGTACATCTTCTTTCTGCAACCAGAGCCAAGGCCTGGCGACAGCTCTTGGAGGACGGAGTCCTACGTGGGAGTCCGGTGTAGAGTGGCTCCCATATCAGTTAGAAAATCAGGATTCTTACTGTGACATCAGAAGTCACCCGAGCTTCAGGCACGAGATGTTTATGTAGGTTGTGGAAGCCACTTGCACTCCTGGTCCCTGTTATCCCTCAAAGCAGAGCATGAAGCAGTCGGAGACCCACCCTGTCTTTTACCTTGAGGGCAAGGCCAGGGGGGCATTTCAGGAAGGGACATTCTTTATGTCGGTGTCCAGCTTCTCTCACCTAAAACGTCCTTTCTTGGGCTTTTATTTATTTTTTTTAATTTATTTTTTATTATTTATTTATTTATTTATTTATTTATTTATTTTTTGACAGGCAGAGTTAGACAGTGAGAGAGAGACAGAGAGAAAGGTCTTCCTTTGCCGTTGGTTCACTCTCCAATGGCCGCCGCGGCCGGCGCATCGCGCTGATCCGAAGCCAGGAGCCAGGTGCTTCTCCTGGTCTCCCATGGGGTGCAGGACCCAAGGACTTGGCCATCCTCCACTGCACTCCCGGGCCACAGCAGAGAGCTGACCTGGAAGAGGGGCAACTGGGACAGAATCCGGTGCCCTGACAGGGCAAGGCGGAGGATTAGCCTATTGAGCCGCTGCACCGGCTCATCCCAGATCTTAGGTGTCTTTGAGCAAGAAAAAATTCAGACCTGAGATAAAGATGAGGAGCCAGCAAGGTACAAGGTTTAGTGGGCTAGGACGTCCATCAGAACGGATGGGCACCTCTCTGGACAGAATCTGCGCGCGTGCCCAGCTATTCCGACTGGGGAAAGCAAGGTTACATGGTTTAGTGGGATGAATACAACCAACAGACCAAACGAGTGGCTCAGAAAAGAGCTGAGCACATAGTCTATGTTCAGACTGGGGCTTACAAGGGAAGGGGCCCCAGTTCTTGCACCATTTCTCCTTTCTCTCTTCTGCTTCTCCTGGACAAAGGGTTTGCTGAGTGTGAATTAGGTGAAATTCCTCCCAAGGCTTTGCTACACAGTGCCGTCAGACTGGGTAACCCACCTAGTGCCGGGCAGAGGAGATTCCCCTATGGTAGAGTTGGTACTGCCCAGTGTTGCCAGCTAGTTAACCCATGTGGTGCTGAGCAGAGAGGATTCTCCTGGGAGCTTTCCTGTGAAGTTATCAGGGTGTGGGCGGCACTTAGTGCCGTGAAATCCAGGGCAGCTTCCCAGGCTTTCCTTTCTGCAGAAGCTTTGTTTTCCTTAGGCCCTTAATTTCTTCTTCTTCTTTTTGAAGATTTATTTATTTAAAAGGCAGAGTTACATAGCGGCAGAGGCAGAGAGAGGGAGAGAGGGAGGTCTTCCATCCACTGGTTCACTCCCCAGTGGCCACAACAACTGGAGCTGGGCTGATCTGAAGCCAGGAGCCAGGCGCTTCTTCCGGGTCTCCTCCATGGGTGCAGGGGCCCAAGCACTTGGCCCATCTTCTACTGCTTTCTCAGGCCACAGCAGAGAGCTGGATTGGAAGAGGAGCAGCCGGGACTAGAACCGGCATCCATATGGGATGCTGGTGCTTCAGGTCAGGGTGTTACCCACTGCGCCACAGCGCTGGCCCCTTTAAGCTTTTTTTAAAAATATTTATTTGAAAGTTTATTTAGTGTTTCCTTATTTTTAAGGAATACACAATTTCATAAGTACAACTTTAGGAATATAGTTTTCTTCCCATTATACCAGCCCTCCCACTTACACTGCCCCCCCTTCCTCCCTCTCCCCTTGCCAGTCACATGCTCCGTTAAGACTCATTTTCTTTCTTTCCTTCTTTTTTTTTTTTTTTTTTTTTTTTTTTTTTTGACAGGCAGAGTTAGTGAGAGAGAGACAGAGAGAAAGGTCTTCCTTCCGTTGGTTCACCCCCCAAATGGCCGCTACGGCCAGTGCTGTGCCAGTCCGAAGCCAGGAGCCAGGTGCTTCCTCCTGGTCTCCCAGGCGGGTGCAGGGCCCAAGCACTTGGGCCATCCTCCACTGCCCTCCAGGGCCACAGCAGAGAGCTGGCCTGGAAGAGGGGCAACTGGGACAGAATCTGGTGCCCCAACCGGGACTAGAACCTGAGGTGCCGGCGCTGCAGGCGAAGGACTAGCCTAGTGAGCCATGGCGCTGGCCAAGACTCATTTTCAGTTAACTTTGCACACAGGAGACCAACTCTATACTAAGTAAAGATTTAACAGTTTTCACACACACACACACACACATACACACACAAACACAAACCGTTTCAGAACAAGTTTTACAGTTAATTCTCATAATACAACTCATTGAGGACAGAGGTCCTGCATGGGGAGTTAGTGCGCAGTGATTCCTGTTGTTAATTTAACAATTAACACTCTTATGTGTGACAACAGTGACCACCCAAGGCTCTTTACATGAGCTACCCAGGCTATGGCCTTTTGAGTCCACAAACTCCGTCAGTATTTGGACAGGCCGTAAGTTTTCTCCCTTCAGAAAAAAACTACATCCTTCTTTGATGGTCACTTCTTTCCGATGGGATCTCACAGAGATTCTTCATGTAGAACATTTTTTGCCACAGTGTTTTGGCTTTCCATGCCTGAAATGCTCTCATGGGATTTTTCAGCCAGACCAGGAAGCCTTAAGAGCTGATTCTGAGGTCAGAGTATTACTTAAAGTGATTGTCACTCTGTGAGTCTGCTGTGTGGACTGCTTCTCATCATGTTGGAACATTCTCTCCTTTTTAATTCTATTATTATCACCAGGCACTTGATCCTATTTATATAATCACTTTAATACTTAATCCTATCTATTTGTTCACTTTAACACTTAATATGATCCCTTTAACAATTAAGATGGCAATTTTACCACCCAGCTTAATGGGATTTGGGGTCACTGGGATGTTTTTAAACATACCCTTAGAAGTAAGTCTGCAGGAATGTATGCAGAACTATACAGCTTTACAGTTATCAACTTCCTCCTCCCTCTCTTATTCCCACTCTTATTTTTTTGCTGAGATCTATTTTCTTTTCTTTTTAATTTTTTTTACTTGACAGGTAGAGTTACAGACAGTGAGAGAGAGAAACAGAGAAAGGTCTTCCTTCCGTTGGTTCACTCCCCAAATGGCCACTACGGCCGGTGCTGCGCTGATCCAAAGCCAGGAGCCAGGTGCTTCTTTCTGGGTTCCCATGTGGGTGCAGGGCCCAAGCACTTGGGCCATCCTCCACTGCCCTCCTGGGCCACAGCAGAGAGCTGGCCTGGAAGAGGAGCAACCGGGACTGTAACCCAGCACCCATATGGGATGTCAGCGCCACAGGTGGAGGATTAACCGAGTGAGCCACGGCACCAGCCCCTGAGATCTATTTTAAATTGACTTTATACACATATGGTTAACTCCATGTTAAGTAAAGAGTTCAACAAATAATATGAAGAAAAAGCAAACAAACAAAAAACCCACGAAGCTGTTCCTTGACAGTTGAGACAAGGGCAGCTCAAGTCCTCTCTTCTCGTGTCAACTTCACTTCTACGGATTTCATTTTAGGTGCTCTATTAGTTATCCCAGGCCAGGGAGAACATGTGGTATTTGTCCCTTTGGGACTGGCTTATTTCACTAAGTATGATGTTTTCAAGATTCATCCATTTTATTGCAAATGACTGGATTTCATTTTTTCTAACCACTGTGTAGTAGTCCATGTTCTACATATCCCATAATTTCTTTATCCAGTCTTTGGTTTATGGCATCTGGGTTGATTCCATGTCTTATCTTGTGATTTGAGCTGCAGTAAACATGGAGGTGCAGATAACTCTTTTGCTTACTGACTTCATTTCCCTTGGGTACATTTCCAGGAGTGGGACGGCTGGGTCATATGGTAGGTCCTGTATTCAGAATTTTGAGGTATCTCCATACTGTCTTCCATAGTGACTTTACCAGTTTACAATCCCACCAACAATGAATTGGGGTACCTTTTTCCTCACATCCTCACCTGCAATTGTTGTTTGTTGATTTCTGTATGAAAGCCATTCTAACTGGGGTGAGGTGAAACCTCATTGTGGTTTTGATTTGCGTTTCCCTGATGGCTAGTTATCCTGAGCATTTTTTCATATGTCTGTAGCCATTTGGATTTCCTCTTGAAAAATGTCTGTTTAAGTTCTTGGCCCATCTCTTAACTGGGTTGTTGTTTTATTCTTGTGGAGTTTCTTGATCTCTTTGTATATTCTGGTTATTAATCCTTTATCAATTGCATAGTTTGCAAATAATTTCTCCTATTCTGTTGGTTGCCTCTTCACTTTCCTAAGCATTTCTTTTGCCGTATAGAAACCTCTCAATTTGATGTAATCCCATTTGTTAATTTTGGCTTTGACTGCCTGTACCTCTGGGGTCTTTTCAAAGAAGTCTTTGCCTGTGCCAGTGTTTTGCAGGGTTTCCCCAATGTTCTCTAATAATTTGATGGTGTTGGGTCATAGATTTAGGTCTTTAATCCACGTTGAGTGGATTTTTGTGTAAGGTGTAAGGTAGTGATCTTGCTTCATACTTCTGCATTTGGAAATCCAATTTTCCCAGCACCATTTGTTGAATAGACTGCCCTTGCTCCAGGAATTGGTTTTAGCTCCTTCATCAAATATAAGTTGGTTGTAGATATTTGGATTGATTGTTGTTTCTGTTCTGTTCCATTGGTCTATCCATCTGTTTCTGTACCAGTACCAGGCTGTTTTGATTACAACTGCCCTGTAGTATGTCTTGCAATCTAGTATTGTGATGCCTCCGGCTTGTTGTTGTTGTATAAGATTGTTTTAGTTATTTGAGGTCTCCTGTGCCTCCATATGAATTTCAGCATCATTTTTTCTACATCTGAGAAGAATGTCTTTGGTATTTTGGTTGGTATCACATTGAATCTGTAAATTGCTTTTGGAAGAATGGACATTTTGATGATATTGATTCTTCCAATCCATGAACATGGAAGATTTTCCATTTTTTGTTTCTTCTTCTATTTCTTTCTTTAACGTTTCTCACCATAGAGATCTTTGACATCCTTGGTTAAGTTTATTCCAAGGTATTTGATTTTTTTATGGCTTTTGTGAATAGAATTGATTTTAGAAGCTGAATCTCAGCCTTGGCAGTATCTGTGTATACAAAGGCTGTTGATTTTGTGTATTGACTTTATATCCTGATACTTTACCAAACTCTTCTATGAGTTCTAATAGTCTCTTAGAGGAGTCTTTTTGGTCTCCTATATTTAGAATCATGTCATCTGCAAATAGGGAGAGTTTAACTTCTCCTTCCCAATTTGTATCCTTTGATTTACTTTTCTTACCTAATGGCTCTGGCTAAAACTTCCAGCACTATATTGAATAGCAATGGTGATACTGGGCATCCTTGTCTGGTACTAGGTCTCAGTGGGAATGCTGCCAACTTTTCCCCATTCAGTAGGATGCTGGCCATGGGTTTGTCTTGATTGCCTTGATTGTGTTCAGGAATGTTCCTTCTATACCCAGTTTGCTTAGAGTTTTCATCATGAAAGGGTGTTGTATTTTATCAAATGCTTTCTCTGCATCTATTGAGATAATCATATGGTTTTCCTTCTGCAATTTGTTAATGTGATGTATCACATTGGTTGATTTGCAAATGTTGAACCATCCCTGCATACCAGGGATAAATCCCACTTGGTCTGGGTGGGTGATCATTCTGACGTGTTGTTGGATTCGATTGGCTAGAATTTTGTTGAGGACTTTTGCATCTATGTTCGTCAGGGATATTGGTCTGTAATTCTCTTTCTCTGCTGCGTCTTTTTCAGGTTTAAGAATTAAGGTGATGCTGGCTTCATAGAATTTGGAAGGATTCCCTTCTTTTCAATTGTTTTGAATAACTTGAGAAGAACTGGAGTTAGTTCTTCTTTAAATGTCTGCTAGAATTCAGCAGTGAATCCGTCTGGTCCTGGGCTTTTCTTTGTTGGGAAGGCCTTTATTACTGATTCAATTTCTGACTCAGTTATGGGTCTGTTTAGGTTTTCTGTGTCTTCATTGTTCAATTTAAGTAGATTGTATGTGTCCAGGAATCTATCCATTTCTGCTAGATTTCCCTGTTTGCTGGCATACAACTCTTTGTAGTAATTTCTGATGACTGTTTTTATTTCTGTGGTGTCTGTTGTTACATTCCCTTTTTCATCTCTGATGAAATCATCTCTGATGATTCTATTGATTTGGGTCTTCTCTCTCCTTCTTTGGTTAGTTGGGCCAATGATGTGTCAGTTTTGTTTATTTAAAAAAAAAAAAAAACCCAGCTCTTCAGTTTTGCTGATCTTTTGTATTTTTTATTCAATTTTGTTGATTTTTTCTCTAATTTTAATTATTTCTTTTCTTCTACTAGTTTTGGGTTTGGTTTGCTGTTGCTTTCTAGATCCTTAAGTTGCATTGATAGATCATTTATTTGGTGCCTTTCCAATTTCTTGACATAGGCACCAGTTGCTATAAACTTTCCTCTTAAGACTGTTTTTGCTTTATCCTGTAAGGTTTTTTTTTTTTTTGGACAGGCAGAGTGGATAGTGAGAGAGAGAGACAGAAAGGTCTTCCTTTGCCGTTGGTTCACCCTCCAATGGCCGCCGCGGCCGGCGCGCTGCGGCCAGCGCACCGCGCTGATCCGATGGCAGGAGCCAGGAGCCAGGTGCTTTTCCTGGTCTCCCATGGGGTGCAGGGCCCAAGCACTTGGGCCATCCTCCACTGCGCTCCCTGGGCCACAGCAGAGAGCTGGCCTGGAAGAGGGGCAACCGGGACAGAATCCGGCGCCCCGACCGGGACTAGAACCCGGTGTGCCGGCACCGCAAGGCGGAGGATTAGCCTATTGAGCCGCGGCGCCGGCCTGTATCCTGTAAGTTTTAATATGTTGTGTTGTCATCTTCATTTGCTTCCAGAAAGTTTTTGATTTCTCTTTTGATTTCTTCTGTGACCCAGTGTTCATTCAGGAGCATATTGTTCAGTCTCCATGTGTTTGCATATGTTCTAGAGATTCCTGAATTCCTGATTTCCAGCTTCATTCCATTGTGGTCTGAGATGATGCATGGTATGATTTCGATTCTTTTGAATTTGCTGAGACTTGCTTTATGGCCTAGTATGTGGTTAATCCTAGAGAAAGTTCTCTGCATTGGTGAGAAGAATGTGTATTCTGAAACTATGGGATGAAAATTTCTATAGATATCTGTTAGGTCTATTTGGTCTACAGTGTCTATTAAATCTGCTGTTTCCTTCTAATTTTCTGTCTGATTGATCTGTCCATTGCTGAAAGTGGGGTATTGAAGTCCTCCATTTCTATTGTATTATTTATTTATTTATTTTTAAAGATTTATTTTTATTTATTTATTTATTTATTTTTTGACAGGCAGAGTGGACAGTGAGAGAGAGAGACAGAGAGAAAGGTCTTCCTTTGCCGTTGGTTCACCCTGCAATGGCTGCCGCGGCTGGTGCGCTGTGGCCGGCGCACTGCGCTGATCCGATGGCAGGAGCCAGGTACTTATCCTGGTCTCCCATGTGGGTGCAGGGCCCAAGCACTTGGGCCATCCTCCACTGCACTCCCTGGGCCACAGCAGAGAGCTGGCCTGGAAGAGGGGCAACCGGGACAGAATCCGGCGCCCCGACCGGGACTAGAACCCGGTGTGCCGGCACCGCAAGGCGGAGGATTAGCCTAGTGAACCATGGCGCCGGCTATTTTTATTTATTTGAAAGAGAGTTAGAGAGAGAGGTTGAGATAGAGAGGTCTTCCGTCCACTGGTTCACTCCCCAGATGGCTGCAATGGCCAGAGCTGAGCCACGGTGCTGGCCCCATGGCTCCAGTCTTAATCCTGGCTTCCTGCTAACGTGCACCTTGAGAGCCTCAGTGATAACCTGAAGTACTTAGGTCCCTGTATACATGGGGCAGCCTGATTGAGGTTCCGGCTCCTGGCTTCAGCCTGACCCCTTCCTGGCTGTTGCAGGCATTTGGGAAGTAAACCAGCAGATGGAAGGTGTGTCTGTGTCTGTGTCTGTGTCTGTGTCTGTGTCTGTGTCTGTGTCTCTCTTCCTTTCAAATGAGATGAATATGCGTAAATAACATTTTTTAAATTGAGGGAGTGGGAAATCTGTTATCCCTTTTGCCCTTTTACCATATGAAGAGAGAGCACCTCACCCTCTATCACTCTGTCTGTGCTCCATCTTGGATTTCAGAGTCTCTAGAAGTATAAGAAATTAGTTTCTGTTGTTCATAATTTCCCCAATTTAAGGCATTTTGTTAGCATTAGCAATGTCTAAGACACAGACCTTTTATTAAATATTTTTATAAAAAATGGACTCAGGGCAGCTGGTGCTGTGGTGTTGTAGGTAAGGCCACCACCTGTGATACTGGCAACCTGTATGAGTGCAGTTTGGGTCTCATTTGCTGCACTGCTGATCCAGCTCCCTGCTAATGCATCTGAGAAAGGCAGCAGAAGATAGAGCAAGTGGTTGGGCCCCTGCACCCCCATGGGAGACCTGGAAGAAGCTCCTGGCTCCTGGCTTCAGCCTGGGCATCCCTGACATTGTGGCCATTTTGGGAGTGAACCAGTGGATGGACGACCTCTCTCTCTCTCTCTCTCTCTCTCTCTCTAACTCTGCCTTCCAAATAAATAAATATATCTTAAAAAAAAAAAAAGAAAGAATGAATGTAGTTTAGGCAAAAAGCAGTGATACCACGTAGAAGAACTGAGATTCAAGAAAGAATGAAAAGCAGTAATCAATAATCGCTTAGTAATAAAATAATGTCTGTGGGGAAGAGCTGGTGCAGTGGCACCGTGTGTCAGGCCATTCTGCAGCACTGGCATCCCACAGGAGAAGCAGGGTTTGAGTCCTGGCTGCTCCACTTCTGATCCAGCTGCCTACGAATGTGCCTGGGAAAGCAGCAGCAGATGTCCCGAGTACCTGGGCTCTGCCAGCTACATGGGAGATCCAGGTGAAGCTCCTCGCTCCTGGCTTTGGCCTGGCCATTGTGGTCATTTGGGGAGTGAACCAGTAGATGAAAGATCTCTCTCTCCCTCTTTCTGATTCTTCCTCTCTCTCTGCAGGTCTGCCTTTCATACAAATAATAAATAAATCTTAAAAATAGTGTCTGTGAAGTAAAATTAATATGGGATACATGAAAACAGTATTCCAGGACTTGGGGAGGAGGGTAAATGGAGTTAAAGCATTCCAGTCTTTGTAATAGCAGAGATTGATACTGACTGTAGATTTTATTTTTATTTATTCACTTATTTATTTTTATTTAAAGATTTGTTTATTTATTTGAAAATCAGAGTTACACAGAGAGAGAAGGAGAGGCAGAGAAAGAGAGAGTAGGGGCCGACACTGTGGTGCAGCGGGGTAATGCCCTGCCCTGCGGTGCCGGCATCCCATATGTGCACCAGTTCGAGACCCAGCTGCTCCACATCTGATCCAGCTCTCTGCTATGGCCTGGGAAAGCAATAGAAGGTGACACAAGTCCTTGGACCCCTGCACCCATGTAGGAGACCTGGAAGAAGCTCCTGGCTCCTGGCTTCGGATTGGTGCAGCTCCGGCCATTGCGGCCAATTGGGGAATGAACCATCTGATGGAAGGCTCTCTCTCTTTCTCTCTCCCTCTCTCTGTAACTCTGCCTTTCAAATAAATAAATCTTTAAATAAAAAAAAGAGAGAGAGGTCTTCCATCCACTGGTTCACTCCCCAGTTGGCTACAACGGCCGGAGCTGTCCTGATCCAAAGCCAGGAGCCAGGAGCTTCCTCTGGGTCTTCCCATGTGCATGTAGGGGCCTACGGATTTGGGCCATTTTCTGCTGCTTTCACAAGTCAAAGCAGAGAGCTGGATTGGAAGTGGAGCAGCCAGGACTTGAACTGGTGCCCGTTTGGGTTGCTGGCACAGCAGGTGGCTGCCTTACTTGCTATGCCGCAGCACTGGCCCCTTGACTGTAGATTTTAATAAATGTGCAATTTACAAATTCTAAGGACCGTTGTAGCAATATAAATAATATACAGATCCCAAAGTATTGAAGAGAAAGTGATTGAACTTTCTTTATTCTTGTAAGAAAAAGTTGTGGAAAAGCTATTTTGTAACCATTAAACTTATATTGGAAACTCCCTGTGAAAGTGAGATGAGCCGGCACCACAGCTCACTAGGCTAATGCTCCACCTTGCGGTGCCAGCACCCCGGGTTCTAGTCCTGGTTGGGGCACCGGATTCTGTCCCGGTTGCCCCTCTTCCAGTCCAGCTCTCTGCTGTGGCCCGGAAGTGCAGTGGAGGATGGCCCAAGTGCTTGGGTCCTGTACCCGCATGGGAGACCAGGAGAGGCACCTGGCTCCTGGCTTTGGATCAGCGTGGTGCACCGGCTGCAGTGCTCCGGCCGTGGCTGCCATTGGGGGGTGAACCAATGGATAAGGAAGACCTTTCTCTCTGTCTCTCTCTCTCTCTGTCCACTCTGCTGAAGACAGGTGCTGCTTTTACTATTTTTTAAAGATTTGTTAATTTTTTAAGATTTATAAATTTATTTGAAAGGTGGAGTTATAGAGAGGCAGAGAGTGAACCACTGGTTCACTCTCCAAATGACCACAATGGCCAGAGCTGGACTCATACGAAGCCAGGAGGCAGGAGCTTCTTCCAGGTCTCCCACATGGGTGCAGGGGCCCAAAGACTTGGGCCATCTTCCACTGCTTTCCCAGGCCATAGCAGAGAGCTGGATCAGAAGTGGAGCAGCTGGGACTTGAACCGACATCTATTATGGGATGTCGGCACTGCAGCCAGCAGCTTTACCTGCTATGCCACAACGCAGGTCCCCCTACTTCTTTTTTTAAAAAATACATTTATTAACCAATGTTAACACATTAAATTAATCTGTATATATTGCTAGTCAGAACAGCTTACAGAATGTCAGAATGTACCATAGAGCTAGACAGGTACAGTGAATCGTTACGATGTGCGTAGTGACTAAGCCCAACACCTTGATATATAGCTTTATGATTTGAAGAAAAATGTTAATGATTCCTAAAACAATAGTAATTTTACCTAAAACTTTTTTTTAGATATTTATTTATTTATTTGAAAGTCAGGGGCCGGAGCTGTGGCTCACTTGGTTAATCCGCCTGCGGCGCCCGCATGCCATATGGGCACCAGGTTCTAGTCCCAGCTGCTCCTCTTCCAGTCCAGCTCTCTGCTGTGGCCCGGGAAGGCAGTGGAGGTTGGCCCAAGTGCTTGGGTGCCTGCACCCGCATGGGAGACCAGGAGGAAGCATCTGGCTCCTGGCTTTGGATCGGTGTAGCTCCGGCTGTAGCAGCCATTTGTGGGATGAACCAATGGAAAGAAGACCTTTCTCTCTGTTTCTCTCTCTCACTGTGTAACTCTGTCTGTCCAAAAAAAAAAAAAGATTTACACAGAGAAAGAAGGAGAGCCACAGAAAGAGAAGTCTTCCATCCACTGGTTCACTCCCCCAGTTGGCCACAGTGGCCGGAGCTGTGCCAATCTAAAGCCAGGAACCAGGAGCCAGGAGCTTCTTCTGTGTCTCCCATGTGGGGTGCAGGGGCCCAAAGACTTGGGCCATCTTCCACTGCTTTCGAAGGCCATAGCAGAGAGTGGGATTGGAAGTAGAGCAGTGAGGTCTTGAACCGGTGTCCATATGGGATGCCAGAACTGCAGGTGATAGCTTTACTCGCTATGCCACAGCGACAGCCCCATCTCTTTTTAGTTTTTGTTGTTGTTGTTGTTTTTGTTTTTGTTTTTGTTTTTGACAGGCAGAGTGGACAGTGAGAGAGAGAGAGACAGAGAGAAAGGTCTTCCTTTACCATTGGTTCACCCCCCAATGGCCGCTGCAGCCAGCATGCTGTGGCCAGCACACTGCGCTGATCCGAAGCCAGGAGCCAGGCGCCTTTCCTGGTCTCCCATGGGGTGCAGGGCCCAAGCACTTGGGCCATCTCCACTGCACTCCTGGGCCACAGCAGAGAGCTGGACTGGAATAGGGGCAACCGGGACAGAATCCGGTGCCCTGACCGGGACTAGAACCCGGTGTGCAGTCGGGGATTAGCCTAGTGAGCTGCGGCGCCAGCCTAATTTTTTTTTTAAACACACAGTTTTCATACTGTAGTAACTTGGAAATGTGCAGCTGTGTCAACAGAGACAAAAAAGCCAAAGTAACATGAATTTCACTTTCATGCAGCTATTAGTTAAATATTGCATACTCTGGAATGACTTTACACCAAAAGTATCCACAATAACTTGCTCATTTATGGGGTGGCTCAAAGTTTTAAAGCTTGAAAAGTAATCAGAGAAGGTTAAGTGTTCTTGACTATGACGTTTCTATCAGCGCCTCCACACCGGGGCAACAGTGACTGATTACACAGCAACAAAGAGGAATCAGTGATGCCCAGTGACTGCATAATTTAGGTACATTGTATGAAATGGGGCTACTGGGTAGTTTGTATAAAATATTGTGCGTATTAGGCAATAGTTTATCAGTTAACTTGTGTCACCACCATCTGCAGCAGCATCAAGATTAGATGGCTATTTCACAGAAGACTTTAGTTATATTTTTTACAAAAGATTTATTTATTTATTTGAAAGAGAGTTACAGAGAGGCAGAGGCGGGGGTGGGGTGTCTTCCATCCGCTGGTTCACTCCTGAGAGAGAGAGAGAGGTCTTCCATCCGCTGGTTCACTCCCCAAATGGCCACAATGGCTGGAGATGCACTGATCTGAAGCCAGGAGCCAGGAGCTCCCACGTGGGTACAGGACCCAAGGACTTGGGCCATCTTCTACTGCTTTCCCAGAGCTGGATCAGAAGTGGAGCAGCTGGGACTCGAACCGGCAGCCATATGGGATGCCAGCACAGCAGGTGATGGCTTTACCCACTATGGCACAGTGATTTAATTATTTTAATTTACATTTATGTTGTAGTTATTTTCTCTTTTCACTTCTGATTTTGAGTGGGTAGTTATCTGTTGAGCTCACCCCACCCCTTTTCTCTGCCATTCAACCCCTTTTAAAGTTAAGCCTTTATTGGCCTTTTCACCCAGTGGACTATGCCCAGTGTACACAGTGTAGTTCATTTATAATTTGGTTGGTTGTACACATACTCATTGCACTCATGGACTCACAATGCCATTTGTGTCAGGCCAGGTGGAACGCTAACGTTCAGCTGCCCAGTGGTGTAAATGCTTAGTGCCTGAAAGAGATTTGGCCTGTGGCATCTTGTTTCCATGGTGTCAGTCTTCCCATCACTTCTGACTTAAACGGCCAGAGTGATGCCCTGAACGTGGACCTGGAAAGCGAGGCACACAGTGGCGGCCACTAGGCACCATGATCTTGCCTCTGCTTCCTTCTTTTCTTCCAGTTAGGGTCTTTGAGAGTAAAATGTTAGGGATTATTCTCAGCCCTTTATGTGAAATAACTCAGTTCTCACCACAACTGTATGAGATGGGGATTCTTTTATTTCTTGACTTATTTTTTTTTTGTTTTATTTATTTTATTTGATAGGCAGTGTTAGACAGTGAAAGAGAGAGACAGAGAGAAAGGTCTTCCTTCCGTTGGTTCACCCCCCAAATGGTCGCTATAGCCAGTGCACTGCGCCGATCCGAAGCCAGGAGCCAGGTGCTTCCTCCTGGTTTCCCATGTGGGTGCAGGGCCCAAGCACTTGGGCCATCCTCCACTGCCTTCCTGGGCCACAGCAGAGAGCTGGCCTGGAAGAGGGGCAACCGGGACAGAATCTGGCGCCCCAACTGGGACTAGAACCTGGGGTGCCGGTGCCGCAGGTGGAGGATTAGCCTAGTGAGCCGTGGCACCGGCCTTTTGTTTTAATTTATTTTCATTTTATTTGAAAAGCAGAGAAACAGACAGACACAGATAGATCTCCCATTTGCTAATTCACTCCAGAGATGCCTGTGAAAGCTCCAGCTAGGCCAAACCAAAGCCGGAATTCTGGAACTCAGCCTGAATCTCCCTTGTGAAAAGCTGGGACCAAGTACTTGAACCATCACCTGCAGCCTCCCAGGGTGCACATGAGCAGCAAGCTTGAATCAGGAACCCGGCAGGACTCAAAACCAGGTGCTCTTAGGTGGGATGTGAATGTCCTAAGTACCCCCCCCCCCTTTTTTTAAAGATTTTTGGTTAGGGGCTGGCACTGTACTGTAGAAGGTTGAGCCACCTCCTGCAGTGTCAGCATCCCACATGGGTGCTGATTCAAGTCCTGACTGCGCCACTTCTGATCCAGATCCCTGCTAATGCACCTGAGAACATAGTAGACGACAGCCCAGTGCTTGGGCCCCTGCACTCATGTGGGAGACCCAGAAGAAGCTCCTGGCTCCTGGCTTCAGCCAGGTCCAGCCCCAGCCATTGTGGCCATTTAGGGAGTGAACCAGTGGTTGGAAAATCTCTCTCTCTCTGTTCCTCTCTCCTTTTCCCTATATCTCTGCCTTTCAAATAAATAAATAAACCTTTAAAAATTTTTTTTTTATTCAAAAGGCAAAGTTAGAGAGAGAGAGAGAGAGAGAGGAAGAAGAGAGAGAGATATCTTTCATCTACTGGTTCACTTCCCAAAAGGCCACATTGGCTGGGGCTGAGCTGGGCCCAAGCCAGGAGCCTGGAATTCCCATCTAGAGATTTCCCACGTGGGTGGTAGGGACCCAAGTACTTGAGCCATCATCTGCTGCTTTCCCAGGCACATTAGCAGGAAGCTGGATTGGAAGCCGAGCAGTTGGTACTCAAACCAGTGCTCCAAAATGGGATGCCAGTGTCACATGTGGCAGTTTAACCCACTGCGCCACAGCACCAGCCCCCAAGGGCACCTTAATCTCTGCACCAAATACCTACTCTGAGGTGAGGCTTCTCATTGTCCTCATTTTACAGGATAGGAAACTGAGGCAAAGAGGTGACTGGCCTCAGGTCACATAGCAGAGCCAGGACTTTGATCATGTATCTTCAAAAGTAGGAAAGGGGTGGGGGGAGTCTGGTGTTATGGTGCAGTGGGTTCGACCACTGCCTGCAACGCCAGCATCCCATGTGAGTGCCAGTTTGAGTCCCAACAGCTCCATTTCCCATTCAGCTCCCTGTTAGTGCTCCTGGCCTAAGTACTTGGGTCCTTGCTGGCCATGTGGGAGACCGAATGGAGTTCCACTTTCCTGTCCTCGACCTGGCCCAGTCCTAGCCATCGTGGCCATCAAGGGAGTGAACCAGCAGATGGAAGACCTCTCTCTGTCTCACCCTCGCTGTAATTCTGCCCTTCAAATAAATAAATAAATCTTTTAGAAAGAGAGGGAAAAAGAACTTGGGTATCCAGTCAAGTAATAGGGTACATTTCAGATTCTAATTTTCTCTTAGCAACGGCCTCCACCACAGAATGTTCTTTTCTGAAGGGCTCTTTTCATTGGCCTGTATGAGTGTACAGGCAGCATTTCCACTTGAAATCTGCCTTCTGTCTGATGTTTCTGCCAACCTGAAGATGTAAATAAAGGAGCAGGACTTCAGGTCCCTTTCTGTTGTCCGGGAAGGTATAGAAGGTGGTCCTGGATGCTGAGAGACTAGCAAGGGTCGTTGTCAGGATGCGAGGGGTCTTCCCACCACGCTGATACTGCAGGTACAGCAGAGACGTCATTTGTGACTTCCAGTTCATCTAGGGAAGAAAATTAAGACCTTCCTTGTAGGTGAGTATCTTTGTGGAGGGTAGGGTATAGTTACTGGAGTAGGAGAAATGTTTGAGAAAGACATATGCAATATCATCTGAGTAAGTATTCTAGAGTCAGTTCATACCAGTTCCTTTGATAATAAAATCAGCTACAACTAAACCAGAGACATGGCAATAAAAAACTCAAAGGGTGCACTGATACAATTTTTTTCAAAGATTTATTTACTTTATTCGAAAGAGTTACAGAGAGAGGAGGGGGGGGGGAGGGAGGGAGGGAGGGGTCGTCCATTCAGTGATTCACTCCCAAATGACTCAGTGGCTGGAGCTGGGCCAACCTGAAGCCATCTGGGTGTCTCACTTGGGTGGCAGGGCCCAGGCACTTGGCCATCTTCTGCCGCCTTTCCAGGCGACTTGGCAAGGAGCTGGATCGGAGTTGGAGCAACCAAGATGCGAGCTGGCATTCGTACAGGGTAATCGCAGGCAGGGACTGCACCTGATGCACACCTTTCTCTTGACTTGTGTTTACCTGGTGTATGTTTTCCAGCCTTTATATTTGTCTCTTTGTCAAAAGCTACTGTGTTGGGGCAGGCTTTTGGCTCAGCAGTTAAGATGCCTTTTTCTTTTTTTTTCTTTTTTCTTTTTTTTTTTTTTGACAGGCAGAGTGGACAGTGAGAGAGAGAGACAGAGAGAAAGGTCTTCCTTTGCCGTTGGTTCACCCTCCAATGGCCGCCGAGGCCGGCGCGCTGCGGCCGGCGCACCGCGCTGATCCGATGCCAGGAGCCAGGTGCTTTTCCTGGTCTCCCATGGGGTGCAGGGCCCAAGCACCTGGGCCATCCTCCACTCCACTCTCTGGCCACAGCAGAGAGCTGGCCTGGAAGAGGGGCAACCGGGACAGAATCTGGCGCCCCGACCGGGACTAGAACCCGGTGTGCCGGCGCCGCTAGGCGGAGGATTAGCCTAGTGAGCCACGGCACCGACAAGATGCCTTTTTCTTGCATGATAAATCTCAATGTGTCCTTAAGCCACTAATTTAAATTTTTAATAAAATAGAGCTAAAGTAAAAATTCTCTTGCATGTCATTAAGCATTTTATTATAAACCAAATGAGCATCCTTTTTTGGACATGCCATTCATATTACTAGAACTGTATGTTGATAAGACAGAAAAGAGAAGAGAAAGCTGTCTAATTTTGAGGAGAGCGAAGATATTATTATATTTGTTACAATTGTTATATTTATTAAAAAGTCAGAAAGAAAATCACCCATGACAAAGGGTCTCAAGTTTAGAGAGGTTACCATAAAATCATAAGCAGAATTTATCTTTTGAATCAGTAGTGAAGCAAATAAAAACAAAAGCAGCATAATAAATCCATGGAAAACAGGAAAGGGGAGATAAAAACAGAACTTCATATGCAATAAGTTAATCAGTGAAAGATATTTCTTAGATTAAAAAAGTCATCCAACAATATACTTATTACAAAAACATTTTTTCTAAAAATATTTATTTTCATTTTACTTGAAGGACACACACACAGAAAGATCTCTCATCTTGTGGTTTACTCCCCAGACGCCCTCCTGCAAAAGCCTAGACCGAAACAGGCCAAAGTCAGGAGTCAGCAACTCAGGATCAGGGCTGTGTCAGGCTGGAGCCAGCAGCCCAGAGCCCAGTGTCAGTCTCACATATGGGTGACAAGCACCCAACGACTTGAGCCACCGTCTCTGCCTCCCTGTGTGCATATTAACAGGAAGCTGGAGTCAGGACTCAGACACAGGTACGCAGATACAGGATACTGGGGTCCCAAGTGATGTCTTAATATTAACAGGAAGCTGGAGTCAGGACTCAGATGTAGGTGCGCACATACAGGATACTGGGGTCCCTAGTGATGTCTTTTTTTTTTTTTTTTTTTTTTTTTTTTTTTTTTTTTTGACAGGCAGAGTGGACAGTGAGAGAGAGAGACAAAGAGAAAGGTCTTCCTTTTGCCGTTGGTTCACCCTCCAATGGCTGCCGCGGCTGGCGCACTGCGGCCGGCGCATCGCGCGGATCCGAAGGCAGGAGCCAGGTACTTATCCTGGTCTCCCATGGGGTGCAGGGCCCAAGCACTTGGGCCATCCTCCACTGCACTCCCTGGGCCACAGCAGAGAGCTGGCCTGGAAGAGGGGCAACTGGGACAGAATCCGGCACCCCGACCGGGACTAGAACCCGGTGTGCCGGCACTGCAAGGCTGAGGATTAGCCTAGTGAGCCGCGGCGCCGGCCCTAGTGATGTCTTAACCATTGTGCCAAATGCCTGCTTTCTAATTTGTTGATCACTTTTCCCTCCTCTCCCCTCCCCATCTCTTCCTTTCCCTTCCCTTCCTCCCCTCTCCTCCCCTCCCCTTTCATTTCCTTTCCTTAGATTTATTTATTTATTTGAAAGGCAGAGTGACAGAGAAAGAGGACAAGACAGAGAGATCTCCTATCCATTGGTTCACTCCCCAAATGGCTGCAGCAGTCAGGACTGGCCAGATGGAAGCCTTGAGCCCGGAATGCCATCTGGGTCTCCCTCAAGGGTGGCAGGAACCTAAGTAGTTGGGCCATCATCTGTTGCCTGCCAAGTGCATTAGCAGAAAACTGAATCTGATGCAGTGGCAGGATTTGGTGCTGGGCACTTGGGTGTGGGATGCGCTTGCCTCAGCTGGCAACTTAACCTGCTGCACCACGATGCCTGCCCCTGTATTTTGTGTATTGACCTTGTGTTGGGTGAGCTCTGAAATTCACTCTAATTAATTCTAGTAGCTTTTTTTTTTCTTGAAAAAGATAAGGATGGGGGCTGGCATTGTGGTATAGCAGGTAAAGCCACTACCTATGACGTTGGCATCCTATATGAATGCCAGTTTGTGTTCTGGCTGCTCCATTGCTGATCCAGTTCCCTGCTAATGGCCTGGGAAAAATATGGAAAGATGGCCTGAGTGTTTGGGCCCCTGATACCCACGTGGGAGACCCAGATGAAGCTCCTGGCTTCCCTCCTGGCTTCCCCCTGGCCCAGTGCTGGCCATTGTGGCCATCTAGGGAGTGAACCAGCAGATGAAAGATTCTCTCTCTCTCTCTCTCTCTGCCCAACCCTTCTCTCCTTCTCTGTTCTTCTCTCTGTAACTTTTTTTTTTTTTTTTTTACAGGCAGAGTTAGACAGTGAGACAGAGAGAAACAGACAGAAAGGTCTTCCTTCCGTTGGTTCACTCCCCAAATGGCCGCTACGGCTGGTGCGCCGGGCTGATCCAAAGCCAGGAGCCAGGTGCTTCCGCCTGGTCTCCCATGCGAATGCAGGGCCCAAGCACTTGGGCCATCCTCCACTGCCTTCCCGGGCCACAGCAGAGAGCTGGACTGGAAGAGGAGCAGCCAGAACAGAATCTGGCACCCCAACTGGGACTAGAACCCGGGGTGCCGGTGCCACAGGCGGAGGATTAGCCAAGTGAGCTGTGGCGCCAGCCTCTCTGTAACTCCTTCAAATGAATACATACATCTTTTAAAAAAGGTACAGATTTAAAAAAAAAAAAAAAATGAGACAGAGACAGGGGACAGATGGACAAAGAGAAATCTTCCATCTACTGGTTTACTCTCCAATTCCCACAACAGCTGAGCCTAGCCCAGGCCAAAGCCTGGAGCCAAGAATTCAATTCAGGTTTCCCACATGGGTGTCAGGGACTCAATGACATGAGCTGTCATCTACCTCCTGGGGTGCACGTCGGTGGGAAGCTGGAATCGGAGCACTCTGAGATGGGATGTGGCTGTCTCAGGCAGCCACTGAACTGCTGCACCAAACACATATCCAGCTTTTTTTCCTTACAGATATTTTTGGCATTCCTGTTTCTACAGTCATGTTACCTGAGTAAAGACAGTTTTACTTCTTTCTTTGTGTGTGTGTGTGTTTGTATGTATGTGTGTATATGTGTGTGTTCCTCCATTATAATCTTGGGTAGAGTGGCTAGAGTCCCTTGTTCCAATCTGAGGAGAAAAGCATTCAGTCTTTTTACCATTAGATATACTGACAACTGTGGGTTTTTAAGTAAATGCTCTTTATCAAATTCAGGACGGTCCCTCTGTTAACTAATTGAAGTGCATTTATCATAAAAGGGTGTTTAATTTTTCACATTACTGAAACATGACTATTTGAGGGTAATTCAAAAGATTATGGAAAAATAGAATTAAACAGTAAGTTTATTTTGGGCAAAAAGCTTTTGAAAGCATGCAGTTTTCCATAATACAGATTTTAAAGACCTCTCCTAGGCATGGATTTCAATTTTTTTGTATCAAAGTAGGTATCTTCTAATTCTATTTTCCATAACTTTTTGAAGTATATCATTACATTAAATATAAATATTTTATATATCCCAATTAAAAGGCAGAGAATGACCAACTGAATGCAAAACAGAGGCCAATCATGTGCTGTTTAGAAGAGAAACATTTTAAATATAGTGATATATAGATTGAAATAAAAGGATATTAAATATGTGCCAAACATGAGCCACAAGAATAGTGGTTATTGGGGGCTGGTGTTGTGATACAGTGGGTTAAGCTGCCATTTGAGATGCCAGCATCCCATATCTGAGTGCCAGTTTGAGTCCCTGCTGCTCCGCTTCCAACCCAAGTCCCTATTTATGTGCCTAGGAAAGAAGCAGGTGATAGCCCAAGTACCTGGGTCCCTACCACCCACATGGGAGACCCAGATAGAATTGCAGGCTCCTGCCTTTGGCTTTGACCCAGCCCCAGCTATTACTGCCATTTGGGGGAATGAATCAGTGGTTGGAAGATCTCTTTCTCTGTCTCTCCCTCTCTCTGTTACTCTGCCTTTCAAATAAATAAATATATAAGAAAGAAATAATATCAAGACAACACAGATTTCAAGATGAGGTGTGCTGCCATAGTGGTGAGGGAGACGTCAAAATAACCAGACAGCCAGTCAGTCCATGAAGCAGACATCATGATCCTAAATACTTATCCACATAACAGAAGTCAAGACACATGTGAAGCAAGATAGAATCAAAATAAGTAGATAAATTATAGTTAGTTAGTTGAAAATATAGCCTTCTCTTATTAATTGATATATAAGGTAGACAGAAAATCAGGATATGAAAGACCTGAAAACTGTCAACCAACATGCCTTCCCTGGCCAACCAGCAGCAGCAGAATGAAACTCATTTTCCAGTACATATGGAGCCTTCACCAAGAGAGACCACAGCACAGTGCAAGGTACAGCCTCGAGGCCAGATCCAGGCCACTGCCTGGCTTTATACAGCTTACTTGTTAAGAATGGTTTTTATGTCTTTTTTTAAAGAATTATTTTATTTTTTTACAGAGTTACACAGAGAGAGGAGAGGAAGAGAGAGAGAGAGAGAGAGAGAGAGAGAGAGAGGTCTTCCATCTGCTGGTTCACTCCCCAAATGACTGCAACAGTCAGAGCTGAGCTGATCCAAAGCCAGGAGCTTCTTCCAGGTCTCCCATGTGGGTGCAGGGACCCAAAGACTTGGGCCATCTTCTGCTTTCCCAAGCCATAGCAGAGAGCTGGATCAGAAGAGGAGCAGCCAGGACTTGAACCAGTGCCATATAGGATGTCGGCGCTGCAGGTTGGGGCTTTAACCCTCTGTGCCACAGCACTGGCCCTGGTTTTTATGTCTTTAGAGATTTTTTTTTTTTTTTTTTTTTTTTTTTTTGACAGGCAGAGTGGACAGTGAGAGAGAGAGACAGAGAGAAAGGTCTTCCCTTGCCGTTGGTTCACCCTCCAATGGCCGCCGCGGTCGGCGCGCTGCGGCCGGCGCACCGCGCTGATCCGATGGCAGGAGCCAGGAGCCAGGTGCTTTTCCTGGTCTCCCATGGGGTGCAGGGCCCAAGCACCTGGGCCATCCTCCACTGCACTCCCTGGCCACAGCAGAGGGCTGGCCTGGAAGAGGGGCAACCGGGACAGAATCCGGCGCCCCAACCGGGACTAGAACCCGGTGTGCCGGCGCCGCTAGGCGGAGGATTAGCCTAGTGAGCCGCGGCGCCGGCCTCTTTAGAGAATTTTTAAAAAGAGAAAGAACACGCAGCAGAGACCCAATGTGTCTTACAAAGCCAGAAATATTTACTCTTTAGCTCTTCATGGAAAATGTTTTTTTGGTCTTTATGGTAGACCATAAAACAAATCTTAATCCAAGAAGGGGGTGGGCTTTGTGGTGCAGCGGATTAAGCCGCTGTTTACCATGCATGCCAGCATCCTGTATGGGAGTGCCAGTTTAAATGCCAGCTACTCTGGCCCATCCGGCTTCCTGCTAGAGCTCCTGGGAAGGCAGCTGAGGGCTCTAGTACTGGGACCCCTGCCACCCATGTGGAAGATGAGGATAGAGTTCTAGGCTCCTGGCTATGGCTTGGCCCATCCCTAGCTATTGGCATCATTTGGGAAATGAACCAGTAGATGGAAGATCTTTCTCTCTCTCTCTTTTTCCCCCTCTGATGCTCTGAAACTTTTAAATGAAACTTTTAAAAAATCTAAACAGGGGCTGGTGCTGTGGTGTAGCGGGTAAAACCACCACCTGCAGTGCTGGCATCCCACATGGGCGCTGCTCCACTTCAAATCAGCTCCATGCTATGGCCTTGGAAAGCAGTGGAGGATGGCCCAAGTCCTTGGGCCCCTGTACTCATGTGGGAGACCTGGAAGAAGCTGCCGACTCCTGGCTTTGGATCGGCGCAGCTCTGGCTATTGTGGCCAACTGGGGAGTGAACTAGCAGATGAAAGACTTTCTGTCTTTCTCTCTCTCTCTGCCTCTCCTCTCTCTGTGTAGCTCTGCCTTTCAAATAAATAACTCTTGGAAAAAAAACTGGACAGAATGAAATCATGCAAGCATGCTGTCTCATCTAATTCATCAACATAGAGACGGGGAGAGGAGGGGCCGGTAGGTAGAGGGTGGAGGAGTGCAGAGTGAGGGTGGAGGAGGAGTGCAGAGTGAGGGTGGTGAGCTCTCCTGTGTGAACTCGCAGCAGAGAAGTGACCCTTTTGTCTTTGCTGGCAGCTCGGTGGCCATCACGATGTTCTGGAAGTTTGACTTGAATACCACGTCCCATGTTGACAAGCTGCTGGACAAGGAGCACGTGACGCTGCAGGAGCTGATGGACGAAGATGACCTCCTGCAGGAGTGTAAGGCTCAAAACCGGAAGCTGCTGGACTTCCTGTGCAGGCAGCAGTGTATGGAGGAGCTGGTGGGCCTCATCACACAGGACCCGCCCCTGGACATGGAAGAGAAGGTCCGCTTCAAGTATGTACTGAGGCTGTGGCCAGGGCCCCGTGTGATGAGCAGTGCTGAGGACAGTCCGAGCTAGGGCCTCCTCACGGAGCAGGTGACATAAACACTTGCTCCCCACTCTCCCACCCTGCACCTCTAGAAGTGAGGGGTGCTCTTCTGGGATTTGCTGTTAGGGACGTTTGAGGGTTTGGGGCCCCCTATGTGTGTTTTCTGTTCGATGTATAAGTAAGTTTATGTTAAGTTGGTGCATGTTGGAATGCTTCTTTTAAAATTTATTTTATTGTTTATTTGAGAGGCAGAGGGACAGAGAGGTCTTCCATCTGCTAGTTCACTCCCCAAACGTCTGCCACAGTCAGGAGCCAGGGCCTCGCTCTGGGTCTTCCTCAAGTGTAACAGTTGAGCCATCTCTGCTGACTCCCAGGGTGTGCATAGGTAAGAAGCTGGAAATCAAACCCAGGGACTCTCCTGTGTGAGACACAGGCAGTTTTTTTTTTTTTTTTTTTAAGAGCTGATTATTTATTTGAAAGAGTTACAGAGAAGGACAGACAGATCTTTAATCCACTGGTTTACTCCCCAAATGACAGCAGCAGCCAGGTCTGGGCCAGACTGAAACCAGGAGCCAGGAGCTTCACATGGGTCTCCATGTGAGTGCAGGGGCCCAAGCACTTGGGAAGTCTTCTGCTGCTTTCCCAGGCACATTAGCCGGGAGCTGGATCACAAGTAGAACAGTCAGGACTCGAACTGGCGCCCATATGGGATGCTGGCATCACAGGCAGCTGCCTAATCCACTACCCCATAATGCTGGCCCAACAGGCGTCTTAACCTCTAGGCTACACAGCTGCTCCCATCAAAGTGTTTCGCCTGACAATATGCTGAGAGAAAAAGAGTGCCCATGATGATGAGGTCACACTGTCGGCAGGGCTGACCCCAGGCCTGGCAAAAAGCCAGGCAGAAGAGAGGTGCAACAGCTGACTCCTTGGCCCTGAAAAATGCTTGATTTGGGGGTCTTCAACTTGGAGGAAATCCATCATTGTCAGTCTCAGTACCTAAAGTGTCCATTCAGTGGTTAGCCAGGGTGTTAGGAGATGGAGAAAGGGAGGGGCAGTGTGATAAGACAAGGTTGGAGCCATAGGGACTTCAGGTGTGGACAGTGGAGTGGAAACAGGAGGAGACTCCTAGCTACTTGAAGGGTGTGGCTCTGTAAAAAGGCCATGTGGCCACCTCCACGGAGAGCTGGGGCTGAGTGACACACAGAGATTAGTCAGGCACAGCTGCCCTCAGCTGCTTACAGGGAGGCGTGAAGTACACGTGTGTGGTGGGAAAGTGTTAAGATCAGTGGGGCTGGCTCTGTGGCATCGCAGGCTATAAGACTGCCTGCAGCGCTGGCATCCCACATGAGCACCAGTTCGCATCCTGGCGGCTCCTCTTCTGATACAGCCCCTACTATGGCCTGAGGAAGCTGTGGAGGATGGCCCAGGTACTTGGGCCCCTGCACCCGCGTGGGAGACCCAGAGGAAGCTCCTGCCTCCTGGCTTCAGATCAGCCCAGCTCCAGCTGTTGCAGCCAATTGGGGAGTGAACCAGTGATGGAAGACCTCTCTCTCTGTCTCTTCCTCCCTCCCTCTGTAGCTCTGCCTCTCAAATAAATAAATAAATAAATAATCTATAAAGCAAGGTCAGCACAGTGTAGCCCACAGTCCAGCTCTGATTTTTGTGGCTGTGAGCTGAGAGGCTTTACTGTTTGAGATGGTTTTGACAAAGAAATCCAGGGAACAATGACTTGTTAGCACATGAAAATGCACCAAATTCATATTTCCAGTGTCTCCCACTGAAGTCTTGCAGGAGATAATAGCAAAGTCGAGTAGTTGCAAGAGAGGGCATTGAAAATATTTGCTCTCTGGATCTTCACAGAAAATCTTTGCTGACCTTAGTCTTAGAAGGAAGACAAAGCAAGGTAGGGACATGGGACGTGTGTGTCAGTAATTCACGTCGGTGGTCAGTCTGTGGTTCAATAAAACTTTATTTATTTTTTTTTTATTTTTTTATTTTTTTTTTTGACAGGCAGAGTGGACAGTGAGAGAGAGAGACAGAGAGAAAGGTCTTCCTTTGCCGTTGGTTCACCCTCCAATGGCCGCTGCGGCCGGCGCACCGCGCTGATCCGATGGCAGGAGCCAGGAGCCAGGTGCTTTTCCTGGTCTCCCATGGGGTGCAGGGCCCAAGCACCTGGGCCATCCTCCACTGCACTCCCTGGCCACAGCAGAGGGCTGGCCTGGAAGAGGAGCAACCGGGACAGAATCCGGCGCCCCGACCGGGACTAGAACCCGGTATGCCGGCGCCACTAGGCGGAGGATTAGCCTAGTGAGCCGCGGCGCCGGCCAATAAAACTTTATTTTTAAGAACCAGTGTCTGTTTTCAAGACTCCACAGCCGGCGCCGTGGCTCAATAGGCTAATCCTCCACCTTGCGGCGCCGGCACACCGGGTTCTAGTCCCGGTTGGGGCGCCGGATTCTGTCCCGGTTGCCCCTCTTCCAGGCCAGCTCTCTGCTATGGCCAGGGAGTGCAGTGGAGGATGGCCCAGGTGCTTGGGCCCTGCACCCCATGGGAGACCAGGAGAAGCACCTGGCTCCTGGCTCCTGCCAGGATCAGCGCGGTGCGCCGGCTGCAGCGGCGGCCATTGGAGGGTGAACCAACGGCAAAGGAAGACCTTTCTCTCTCTGTCTCTCTCTCTCACTGTCCACTCTGCCTGTCAAAAAAAAAAAAAAAAAAAAAAAAAAAAAAAAAAAAAGACTCCAGACTACTCCCTCCAAGGCCAGCACTGGCAGGTTAAATAGCACCTCTTCCAATAGTCTGGGGGCCTTAAAGGGCAAGGTTCCATCTGCAGATGTGACTGTGACTACACACCCACTCTGCCCCGCCCAGTGACAACAAGCTGGTTACTGGGCATGACACAGGATGCAGCCCAAGGACTTAAACCCCACCAGCGGTGGGGCCAACCTGAGAACTGTGGCGGTGTTCCTGACCTTTTTCTAAAGTTTCCTGTGTACTTTGCCTGCCAAGGTTTGGTCATTTGTGAAGGAAGACAAAAGTGCCAGCAGGTGGATGCCAAGGTGTCGCTTGTGTTACTCATAAACAGTGTAGTTGATGACTGGGCTGCGTGCTCGCCCAGCAGGAAGCAGCTGGATGAGGGTGGGGCCTGAGGAAGGGCTGTCCTGCCCCAGAAGAGGAAGATCCCAGAGCAGATATCGGGAGGGAGAGGGAGCTTCCATGTTAGGAATTCCTCGACCACCTGTCCCCCCCACTCCTGCAGTGCCACTGTCTTCAGTGACTTCCCTCTCCTCTCCTTTGCTGACTTCCTATGGTAGATGGTATTTTCGAGGGACTTCCTGAGAAAGAGTATGGGTAGTGGTGTGGGGAATGGGCAGCTCAGAGGTCACCTGCTCCTCTCGTGCCTGCCGGGGACTCCCTCTGGTTAGAATTCCAGATCAGGCGTCTTCTGCTGTAATGGCTGGGCTTGCTGTGCACACGCCTGGGCGGCAGCTTTATTGCTGTGTGCTTTGCCCATTTTCTCTCCTCCCTGAGCACATCTGGGTTCCTTTCTAATCCCCCTTGTTCTAGAATTTCCCAATAATAGGAAATTGTTCTGTGGGTCAGAACAAGGATCTCAGGTGAATTTGGTAATCAGAATTTTAGAGAAATTAGTGTAAATTAAGAAAAATAGGTAAATAAAAAACTAAGCAAACAAAGCAACAAGAAAACTATTGATTCTGGGTGAAAATTTGTTTGTTTTTTTTTTTTAAATAAATTATGGGGCATTTAATTAATTATATGACAGGCAGAGAGAGATGGAGAGCTCTTCCAAGTGCTAGTTCACTCCCCAAAAGCCTGCAGCAATTAGGGCTGGGCCAAGCCAGAGCCAGGAGCCTAGAGTTTAAGCCTCATCTCCCAGATGGGTGGCAGGGATCCAACTACTTGAGCCGTCACCTGCTGCCTTCCAGGGTACACTTTAGCAGGAAGCTGGACTCAGGAGCAGAGCCGGGACTTGAACCCATACACTCCCGTATGGTGTGCAGCGGTCCCAAGTGGCATCCCAAGTGCTGGGCCGGATGTCTGCCCCAGGTGAAGCTTCCGTAAGACAGCAAGCACGACAAGAGTGGAAGTACACAGAGTCGCTCAGCTGTGAGGAGCACGTGTGTGTTCACACTAAGATGGACACTGGACATCAAGTTTTATTCCCATTTATTGTTCTAGGCACCATGGAATCTTTCAGTCTGTAAATTCGTGGATATTAGTGCAGGGAAACTTTGTGTATTATTTCTTTTTAAAAAATTGTTTATTTATTTATTTGAAAGGCAGAGTTACAGAGAGAGAGGGAGAGACAGAAAAAGATCTCTCTTTTTTTTTTAAAGATTTATTTATTTATTTGAAAGTCAGAGTTACACAGAAAGAGGAGAGGCAGAGAGAGAGAGAGAGAGGTCCTCTATCCGCTGGTTCACTCCTCAATTGGCCTCAACGGCCGGAACTGAGCTGATCCAAAGCCAGGAGCCAGGAGCTTCTCCCGTGCAGGGGCAGGGGCCACTTGGGCCATCTTCTACTGCTTTCCCAGGTCATTGCAGAGAACTGGGTTGGAAGTGGAGCAGCCAGGTCTTAAACTGGTGCCCATATGGGATGCCGGTGCTTCAGGCCAGGATGTTGACCCGCTGCACCACAGCACTGGCCACCAGAAAAGGATCTTTCATCTGCTGGTTCATTCCCCAAATGGCCACAATGGCCAGGACTAGGATAGGCTGAAGCCAGAGCTTCATCTGAGTCTCCCACGTGGGTGGCAGGAGCCATCCTCCACTGCTTTTCTAGGCACATTAGCAGGGACCTGGACCAGAAGTGGAACATCTGCGACTTGAACTGGTACCAATATGGAATGCTGTTGTCACAGTGACAGCATCTTTTTGGTCTACATTTGAGAGCTTTCTTTAACTTTTTAAAGTGTATATTATTCAGTTCTACTTATTTGAAAGGCAGAGTAACACACACACATGCACAGAGAGAGGGAGATAGAGAGAGAAAGAGAGAGAGAGGTCTTTCATCCACTGATTTACTCCTGAAATGCCTGTACCAGTTAGGACTGGTCAAGCTAAAGCCAGGAGCCCTGCCGGCCCCTGCCTTGGTATGCGGGCCCCTGGAGTGGTGTGGCTCGAATCCTGACTCCTGGTCGGTGCCTGGGCTGTGGTGTCTGAGGGTCAGCTCTCCCTGGCACCAGCTCAGTCCTGACCAGCTGCTTTCTTCTTCAGGCCTGCTTCAACATAGGTTCTGCTTCTCTTTCTCCCTCCTCCTTGTCTTTTCAGTCTTTGCAGTACCTGAGTAGGAGTTTGAGAGGGCCTCTCAGCAGTCCTGTGTGCCCTCTGTCCTCCGTGTGTGCTGGGATTCCTGTTCCTGTGTGTGCTGTACAGAGCGCTGGAACACCGTTGTTAATCAGTACCTACTGATTTTTTTTTTTTTTTTTTTTTTACAGGCAGAATGGACAGTGAGAGAGAGAGACAGAGAGAAAGGTCTTCCTTTACCATTGGTTCACCCTCCAATGGCCGCTGCAGCGCACCGCGCTGATCCGAAGGCAGGAGCCAGGTACTTCTCCTGGTCTCCCATGTGGGTGCAGGGCCCAAGCACTTGGGCCATCCTCCACTGCACTCCCGGGCCATGGCAGAGAGCTGGCCTGGAAGAGGGGCAACCGGGACAGAATCCGGTGCCCCAACCGGGACTAGAACCTGGTGTGCCGGGGCCGCTAGGCAGAGGATTAGCCTGTTGAGCCGCGGCGCCGGCCAGTACCTACTGATTTTAACAAAGGAGAAAATCTTAGTCCCTGCTCTGAGATATCCCCCTGGAAAGTGGCTTCTGACACGTTTGTCCGTGTAGACAAGCTCCTTCCCGGTGCTCTTCAGACACAGAGAGCAGTCTGTTCTTTTCTCTGTTTCTTCACTCTGATTTTCCTCATGACTCCTGGGGTTTGACTTCTCCCCTCCCCGCTGTTAAGCTCTTGTCTTGTTAGAGATCTGGGAGACACAGAGCCTCACTAGGACCTTTGCTGCTGCTCCTCTGGCTCTCTCTGGCCCTTCTACCCCGCGTGACTATATTTTGTCCAGTTTGCTGAGCACTTGTCTGGTCGTCACGATTGTCCCATGTGCTGGACACTTCACGCTTCACAGACAAGAACACTGAAAGCCAGAGAGTGTGGCTGGTGAGGAGGCAAGCCGGAACCTGACCTAATCCCTGTCCTGGCTCGTGGTCCCCTCCTCCCACTCACCTGGCCTGCAGTGCTTGTGTGCAATGGCCACCACTCATCTGGGGCCCAGCCAGGCCGTCCCTCTGCTGCTGGGCCAGTCTGCGCAGTCCAGCAGGCCCCTCCATTCCTCAGGGCACTCAACGGTGCTCTCTCTTTGAGCTAATGAGAAACACCCACCTCACCCAGTGGCCAGGTGAGATCCCTCTGTTTCTTCCACTTCCACACCTGGTAGTTGCTACACTCAGTAGCAGAGATGGATGGGACAGATTCTTATCTTTGCACAAGAAAAAATGCAGGGCCAGGCACTGTGGCACAGCAGGTTAAAGCCCTGGCCTGCAATGCCCTCATCCCATATGGGTGCCAGTTCGAGTCCCACCTGCTCCACTTCTGATCCAACTCCTTGCTAATGTGTCTGGGAAAGCAGTAGAAGATGGCCCAAGTCCTTGGGCCCCTGCACCTGCATGGGAAACCTAGAAGAAGCTCCTGGCTCCTGGCTTCTGATCAGCTCAGCTCTTACCATTGCGGCCATGTGGGAGTGAACCTGCAGATGGAAGACCTCTCACTCTCTCCCCCTGTCTGTAACTCTGCATGTCAAATAAATAAATGAAATCTTTTTTAAAAAGGCAGACATGAGAGAGAGAACGCATGCGAGTGAGCAGTGGTAAGCAAGGTACAAGGTTTAGTGGCGTAGGGCATCCGTCAGAACGGATGGGCACCTTTCCAGACAGAATCTGAGAGTGCCCACTCGTTCAGACAGGGAAAGCAAGGTTACATGGTTTGGTGGAGAGAACACACCTGGCAGGCCAGGCGGGCAGCTCAGGAGAGAGCCGAGAGCTGAGCACACAGTCTGCATTCAGACTGGGGCTTATAAGAGAATGGGGGTCCAGTTTTCCCTTCCCTGTCCTCCAGGACAAAGGGTTTGCTGCTGAGTGTGAACTAGGTCAAATTCCTCACAAGGTTTCACTGCTCAGTGCTATCAGATCCACCTGGATGGGGCGGGGCACTTCCCCTAGGGCGCCTGCCTTGGAGCAGAGATGTGAAGGCTTTATTGCCCAGTGTTGTCAGGCCAGGGGACTCCTTTGGTGCTGAGGAGAGAGGATTCTCCCAGCGAGCTATCCTGGGGGAAGGGCTGAGACCACTTATAAAGTTATTGGGGTCTGGGGGCCAGAGCTGTGTAGTGGGTAAAACTGCTAGCATCCCATATGGGTGCTGGTTCAAGTCCCAGCTGCTCTACTTTTTTTTTTTTTTTTTTTTTTTTTTAAGATTTATTTATTTATTTGAAAGAGTTACACACAGAGAAGGAGAGACAGAGAGGTCTTCCATCTGCTGGTTCACTGTCCGGTTGGCCACAAAGGCTGGAGCTGAGCTGATCTGAAGCCAGGAGTCAGGAGCTTCTTTTAGGTCTCCCATGTGGGCACAGGGGCCCAAAAACTTGGGCCATTTTCTACTGCTTTCCCAGGCCACATCAGAGAGCTGGATCAGAAGGTAGAGCAGCCAGAATTTGAACCGGTGCCCATATTGGGTGCCGGTGCTGCAGGCGGCTGCTTTACCCTCTATGCCACAGTGCTGGCCACTGCTCCACTTCTGATCCAGCTTTCTGCTCTGGCCTGGGAAAGCAGTAGAAGATAACTCAAGTGCTTGGGCCCCCCACACCCACTTGGGAGACCTAGAAGAAGCTCCTGGCTCCTGGCTTCGGATCAGCGCAGCTCCACCCATTGCTGCTATCTAGGGAGTGAACCAGTAGATTGAAGACACTTCTCTCTCTCTCTCTCTCTCTCTCTCTCTCTCTGCCTCTCTGTAACTCTGCCTTTCAAATAAATATAAAAAAAAAAAATTTCCAGCACCGCGGCTCACTAGGCTAATCCTCCGCCAGCGACACCAGCACCCCGGATTCTAGTCCCGGTCAGGGCACCGGATTCTGTCCCGGTTGCTTCTCTTCCAGTCTAGCTCTCTGCTGTGGCCCCGGAGTGCAGTGGAGGATGGCCCAAGTGCTTGGGCCCTGCACCCGCGTGGGAGACCAGGAGGAAGCACCTGGCTCCTGGCTTCGGATCTGCGCAACGCGCCGGCCGTAGCAGCCATTTGGGGGGTGAACCAACGGAAGGAAGACCTTTCTCTCTGTCTCTCTTTCACTGTCTAACTCTGTCAAAAAAAAAAAAAAAATAGTCATTGGGGTCTGGCCAGGCTGCTTCCAAGGTGAGCTTCTGCAGACGCTTTGTTTTCCTTCTGTCCCATTCATGCACACAGGCTAATGTCTGACTTCCTGCCCCACACACTCAGCTAATTGTTTGCCTTTAGTGTCTCCCAAACCCAGGCCCTCCTCTAGCTAACCCACAGTGACCACCTGGGCTCAGGCCTAGCTCTGGAGCCTCCTCTGTGCTTGGCACTGTGACCAGAGAGAAGTCGTGGGGTTCTTGTCTTTGCTCAAGAAGGAATTCAGGCGTGAGACAGAGAGTAAAGCAGCAGGGTTTTGCTGGGGACAGGGCATCTGTCAGAACGGAAGGGACAGAGGGAGCGTCCAGTCCCTCCGACTGGGAAAGCGAGGGCACGTGGTTAAATGGAGAGCCTACACCTGGCAGCCCAGGCGGGCGGCTCAGCCGAGAGCAGAGCTGAGCATGTGGTCTTTGCTTAGACTGCTGGTTTTTAAGCAAGTCCCTTTTTCGCCTCCCGCCTCTCCTCCAGGACAAAGGGTTTGCTGTGTAATAAGAAAAATTCCTTCCCAGCTTTACCACCAGTGTTATCAGACAGGTGGAGTCATGCCTGCCCTGGAGGGAGGATGTAGAGTTGTACTGTTCAGTGCTACCAGGCCAGGTAGCTGTTTGGTGCTGAGGAGAGAGCTTTTCCATGGGGGAAGGGTATCAGGGTCTGGGCAGGACTTGGAGGTGTAGATGCTGGGCTGCTTCCAAAGTGGACGTCTGCAGATGCTGGCTCCCTCCGGCCTTCTCACACACACATAGGCTAATTTCTAACTTCCTGCCTAACAGCACCAGCCACATGTTGGCAAGAGAAAGAGGGTACAGTGGCTGCTATGAGCAGAACATGTCCACCTGCCAGGAGCCAGTGTGCTTTATGCACATGGCCCCGGCATCCTCACTGAAGGCGTCTGGGCGGGCATGTGCCGTCACCTCCGTGGTGAGGTGAGCGATGTAAGGAAGAGGCTCAGGTAACTTGCTGGCCTTGGGGACTGGCCTGTTCTGGGGCAGGCAGTCCCACAGGATACTCCCACTGGGCTTGTGCTGGTTGGGCCCTCTGTACCTGTCCTAGCAATCCCAGACGCACCCAGCTGAGCAAGGGATCATCAGGCCTTGCTCCCTGTTACTGTCAAGGGCTGTATCCAGGGCTTGTGGTCATGGTGTGTGTCCTGGGCCCTTGGTCAGATATGCATGTCCAGGACTTCTGTCAGGTGTGCCTGTCCCGTCTGTCATCTTCTCCATGTCTGCCTGGCATTCTAAAGGAGGCATCATGGCGTCCTGAAGGGGTGAATGGGCTCCAGGTGATTTTGTATCCCATGAAAAGTACATTATCCAGGCCAGCGCCGCGGCTCACTAGGCTAATCCTCCGCCTGTGGCGCCAGCACACTGGGTTCTAGTCCCGGTCGGGGTGCCAGATTCTGTCCTGGTTGCCCCTCTTCCAGGCCAGCTCTCTGCTGTGGCCTGGAAGTGCAGTGGAGGATGGCCCGAGTGCTTGGGCCCTGCACCCCATGGGAGACCAGGAAAAGCACCTGGCTCCTGCCTTCGGATCAGCGCGGTGCGCCGGCTGCAGCGCACCGGCCGCAGCAGCCATTAGAGGGTGAACCAATGGCAAAGAAAGACCTTTCTCTCTGTCTCTCTCTCTCACTGTCCACTCTGCCTGTCAAAAAAAAAAAAAAAAAAAAAAAAAAGAAAAGTACATTATCCACAAAAGAGGGTATTATTAGTAATAAATGACTCCCATCATGCCTAGAACTGGCACTGCATCGTAAGCTGCTGTCTAGGAACAAACTGGGTCTGTGTTTGCTGCTCTGAGGTGAGGGCATGGAGAGGACAGGACAGCCCCTTCCAGTGCAGAGGGGTCGGGGCCTCGGCCTCACTGAACAGCACGTGCATATCAGACGGGGTGACGGTTCTGATGGGCGAGTGTGGCGGCGGGAGGGAGGAGAAGCTAGAAGCTGAAGAGTGGAAGTGAGGTGGTAAGTGTCAGATGGGGAATGAGGAAACTAAAGGTCTGTTTAAAAAAATCTGAGCTTCTAGTAGCCAAAACCACCAGTGAGTCGCAGAATAACTGTTTTCGTTCTGCTCAGGGCTGTTCACGGCTCGGTTCTTCTCACAGGGGCTGCTGCTTAGAAAATTATTGAGGGAGCTCTGTGAGGGTTACAGAGGTGTGAGCCCACAAAGCTCCGAGAAGAATCCGCTCCTTAAGTAACTGCTAGGACTTTGCCCTCGCAGGTTCCCCAACACAGCCTGTGAGCTCCTGACTTGCGACGTGCCGCAGATTAGTGACAGACTAGGTGAGGATGAGAGTCTGCTGCGCCTTCTGTGTAACTTCCTGGACCGGGAGCCCCCTCTCAACCCTCTGCTCGCCAGTTTTTTCAGCAAGACCATCGGCAATCTCATCGTAAGAAAAACGGAACAGGTGAGTGATGTGTGCAGCGTGTGACTGTCGTCAGTCTGGGGGGAGCACTGTGCACTGCTCTTGGGATCCGGCCCGAGCAGGTGGATTGCTGAGATGTGGGCTGGAGTTTGGGTAAGAGAGCAGCTTCTGGTGGCCAGCTGTGGAAAAGGCAGCACTTCTCACTCTCCCAGGAGCTGTTCCAGGCCCCGTCTGGGCTGGCTTGTCCTGGGATATAGCAGGACATGTGGACGTTAGACACCCACCTCCTCAGGTCTGCTCTCTGTCCTATGTGTTTGGCATGTCTGTGTTGAGAGCACTTACTGTTTGAAAGCAATAGAAGATAACTTCTGCATTAGGCTTCTTCAGAAGGAGCTATAGCGTGATCTTTCTGGAGCCTGTCCTTGCTCCTGCCTATGGTGGCCTAACACTGCAGCCCCTCTACACTGTGCACTCAGGAGATGCAGAGGTGGCCTGGGCCTGCCACCGGCAGCCCATCCCCACTGGATTATTTCAAAATAATCCTGGCATCCCTTATCACAGCGCTGGTTTAAGTCCTGGCTGTTCTGCTTGTGTGGGATCCAGCTCCCTGCTAGTGAGCCTGGGAAAGCAGTGGAAGATGGCCCGAGTGATTAGACACCTGCCCACGTGGGACGCCTCTCATGGAGTTCCAGGCTCCTGGCTTCAGCTTGGCCTGCCCTGGTGGTTGTGGGCATTTGGGGAGTGAACCAGTAGATGAAAGCATTCTCTCTGTTTCTGTTCTGTCTGTCTCTCTCTATAACTGCCTTTCAAACAAATGAATAAATCTTTTAAATTTTTCAGTATATATATCTCTAAAATATAAGGATTTTTTTCTAATTAGAATTAGCTAATTAGCTAGTTTCCATGCTACCCAGTGAGGGGCCGTACGGCATCACTCTTGATCCCGTGTGAGTTACAGTCCTTGATGTCTGCAAAGGAAGGAGGAGGATGTCTTCAGATTCCTCACCGCAGGACCCACCTGGGTGGCTGCAGCCTTGACTTCCAAGTGGAACGGGACATCTGCAAAAGGAAGAGTGATGACATCAACACTGTCCTCACCAGAGGGAGGCCTCTGTTGGCTGCTCATGCCAGTGTTGCATCCTCCAGGAGCACTGGTTTGCTGCTACCACTGGAGCCACTCTCGTTGCTGGCCGCTTCACACCGGGGACCTTCACTAACCAGACCCAGGCAGCCTTCCAGCATCCACGTCTTCCGGTGGCCACTGACCCAGGGCTGACCATCAGCTTCTCACAGAGGCATCTTACGTACACTTGTCTACCATGGTTCTCTAACACAGGCTGTCCTCTACACTCTGTGGGCATTGCCATCCCTTGCAACAGGGACCCCACTCAGTGGGTTTGATGTGGTTGATGCTGGCCTGGGAAGGCTGCTTCCACAGAGATCTTGGAGATTGGAGAAGTACGGCAGGCCGCTGCTGAGACAGGCTGTGACCCGGGAGGGATTTCAGGGTGAATGGACAGCCCCCGCTCCTGAGGTCACGGCTGCTCAACCTTGGGGTGCAGAGTGGTCTGAAGACATGCAGGTGCCTCCGTACCATTCAGCAGTGCCCTCTGAAGACTGCCCTGAGCTCCCACTGCCCAGGCTCTGAGTGGTGGAACAGCCACCAGGTGCTTGCAAGCTGCTCTTCACAGTCCCTGAAGCAAAATGGAAATGAGCTGATGGAAAATAAATATGTGAAGATAATTGGAGTTATACCCCAAACATAACTGTGTAATACTGTGAAGTATCCACTCAGGGAACAAACCAGTGTTTTGTGTCTGTGTCTTCAGCTCTGAGGCCATGCAAGCCCTGAGGTCATTGTTGGACTCCACTGGCCTGCTGGGAGTGTCTGCTGGGACGTCGTCTTTTATCCGATCATAAGTCTGAGGTGTACAGGGCACCTCAGAGGACTGCCTCACCTCATACCCTTTTCTTTCTTCTTTTTAAGAAGAAAGTGCCTGAACTTAAAAAAAAAAAAAAGTTTGTTTATGTTCATCTACTTGGAAGGCAAAGAGACAGAGACAGAGAGAGGGAGGGAGAGAAGGAGGGAGGGAGGGAAACAGAGAGAGGGAGAGAGAGGTGGCAGGGGCCCAAGCGCTTGGGCCATCTGCCGCCGCCTTGCCAGGTGCATTTTCAGGACGCTGGATTGGAATCAGAGTCGCCAGTACTGTAACTGGCACTCTGATACATAAGGCCAGTGTCCCAAGCAGCAGCTTAACCTGCTGTGCCACAGATGCCTACCCCTCAGATCATAAAATGAAGAGTGACAACAAGGGATGGGGTGGTGACAGCCAGAGCAGTGGTGCTGCACTCCGGTGGCCGCCTGGCTGGAGGTGGTAGAAGTCAGAGACCTCATGTGTCTGGTCCTTGCAGCCCAGGACCTGGATGCATATGTCTCGTAGTTTACTGTAGCCTGACCATACTACTGTGCCATTTTCAGATATTTTCTTGTGTTGTTTTTTTTTCTTTAAAGACTTGCTTTTTTACTGAAGGCCAGAGACACAGAGAATGACAGAGAGACAGATCTTCCACCTGCTGGTTCACTCCCAAAATGGCCGCAACAGCCGGGGCTGGACCAGGCTGAAGCCAGGAGCCAGGAGCTTCTCCCAGATCTCCCACGTGGGTTCAGGGGGCCCAAGCACTTGGGCCATCTTCTACTATTTTCCCAGTCACATTAGCAGGGAACTGAATCAGAAGTGGAGCAGTGGAATCTCGAACCAGCACCCATAGGGGTTGCTGGTATTGTGGGCAGTGGCTTAACCTGCTGCACCACAACACCAGCCCCCCAAGTATTTCCTTTTTTTTTTTTAAAGATTGTATTTGTTTGAGAGGTAGAGTTACAGACAGTGAGCAGTGAGAGGTGAGACAGAGAGAGAGGTCCTCCATCTGCTGGCTCACTCCCCAAATGGCCACAACTCTACTGCTTTCCCAGGCCACAGCAGAGAGCCGGACCGGAAGAGGAGCAGCTGGGACCAGAACCAGTGCCCATATGGGATGCTGGCGCCGCAGGTGGAGGACTAACCAAGTGAACCATGGCGCTGGCCCACAGTACATGTTTCTAAAGGATAAGGACTCTGTTACAAGTATAACCACAATATTGTTATCACACCATCAAATGTATATGTAATGTTTGAATTGCTTTGATTTCATTAAATGTTTTTCATAGTTGTTCTGTTTGAATTCAGACCTTTGTGCTGTTCACACCCTGTGCTGTCAGCTAGCAAGAGGCTCAGCAGACTTTTCTGTAAAGGGCTTAATGGTAAAGACTAGGCTTTGTGGGCCACAGATAATCCCTGCCTCATACTCTTCATCTGTGTGTGTGTGTTTTCCAACCCTTTAAAAAATGTGAAAGAATATTCTTCAGACACAGGCAGTACAGCAGTGTGGGCTGTAGGTGGGGCTGGGCTTAGGTTTTTTTCCTTTAAAAGAATGCATGATCGGGGCCAGTGCTGTGGTGTAGCAGGTAAAGCTGCCAGCTGCCGTGCCGGCATCCCATATGGGTGTCAGATCGAGTCCTGGCTGCTCCACTTCTGATCTAGCTCCATTGTGGCCATCTGGGGAGTGAACCAGTAGATGGAAGATCTCTCTGCCTCTGCCTCTCTGTAGCTTGGCCTTTCAAATAAATCAATCTTTTAAAAAGGAAAGGAGGCCGGCGCCACGACTCACTAGGCTAATCCTCCGCCTTGCGGCGCCGGCACACCGGGTTCTAGTCCCGGTCGGGGCGCCAGATTCTGTCCCAATTACCCCTCTTCCAGGCCAGCTCTCTGCTGTGGCCAGGGAGTGCAGTGGAGGATGGCCCAAGTGCTTGGGCCCTGCACCCCATGGGAGACCAGGATAAGTATCTGGCTCCTGCCTTCGGATCAGCGTGGTGCGCCGGCCGCAGCACGCCGGTTGTGATGGCCATTGGAGGGTGAACCAACGGCAAATGGTAGACCTTTCTCTCTGTCTCTCTCTCACTGTCCACTCTGCCTGTCAAAGAAAGAAAGAAAGAAAGAAAGAAAGAAAAGGAGAGGAGAGGAGAGGAGAGGAGAGGAGAGGAGAGGAGAGGAGAGGAGAGGAGAGGAGAGGAGAGGAGAGGAGAGGAGAGGAGAGGAGAGGAGAGGAGAGGAGAGGAGAGGAGAGGAGAGGAGAGGAGAGGAGAGGAGAGGAGAGGAGAGGAGAGGAGAGGAGAGGAGAGGAGAGGAGAGGAGAGGAGAGGAGAGGAGAGGAGAGGAGAGGAGAGGAGAGGAGAGGAGAGGAGAGGAGAGGAGAGGAGAGGAGAGGAGAGGAGAGGAGAGGAGAGGAGAGGAGAGGAGAGGAGAGGAGAGGAGAGGAGAGGAGAGGAGAGGAGAGGAGAGGAGAGGAGAGAAAGGAAATGTACTGGAGCAGGACCACTGCAGCCAGCCCAGCCCCTCCTGCTTCAGCACCTGTGTGTAGCAGTCTTGTATGGATCTCACTAGATTTGTTCTTAGGTATTTGATACATTTGTGTTATTTTTTAAAACATTATTTATGTATTTGAAAGGCAGAGAGAAGAGTGAGAGACAGATATCTTTTATGTGCTGGTTTACTCTCCAAATAGCCACAGCAGCCAAGGCTAGGCCAGGTTCAAGCTAGGAGCCAGGAGTTCAATCTGGGTCTCCTACCTGGGTTGCAGAGGCCCAAGTACTTGGACCATCATCTGCTGCCTTCCTAGGCACATTGCACGAAGCCGGATCAGAAAGAGGAGCTGGGGGGCTAGCACTGTGGGACAGTGGGTTAAAGCCCCAGCCTGCAGCGCTGGCATTCCATATGGGTGCCAGTTTGAGTCCTTGCTGTTCCACTTCTGATCCACCTCCCTGCTAATGTTCCTGGGAAAGCAGTGGAGGATGACCCAAATCCTTGGGCCCCTGCACCCATGTGGGAGACCCAGAAGAAGCTTCTGGCTCCTGGCTTCTGGTGGGCTCAGCTCCGGCTGTTGCAGCCTTTTGGGGAGTGAACCAGTGGATTGAAGACCTCTCTCTCTCTGTCTGTCTCTGCCTCTCTCTATGGCTCTTTCAAATAAATAAAATCAAGAAAGAAAGAGAGAGAGAAAGAAAGAGATAAGACAAGACAGGAAAGGAAATGAGAGGGGAGGGGAAAGGAGGGGAGGGTAGCTGGGACTTGAACTCCCAATGCCAGCATTGTAGGTAGAAGTTTAACCCACTGGGTCACACCCCTCGCCTCAGTGTTATTCTAGGTGGCATATTTTACATTGAATTTTTAATTGCGATAATTGTTAGATTCACGTGCTGTTGTGAAATAATATGAAGCAAACCTTGTATACTCTGACCAGTTGCCTCTCATGGTGACCTTACCTTTATAAAACACTAGTGGAGTATCAGCCGCGATGCTGACACTGGTACGATGTCAGGTTCTGGTCTCTCCAGTTCGCACTCAGTTTGTGTCTATGTGTGTGTGACGTTCTCTGCAGCTTATCACTGTGAGTGTTGTGAATCCTCTGTCACAGATTCTGAACCCACAGGGGTCCTCTGTGTTCTTTCCTGACCACACCCACCTTCCCCACCCCTTTCCACTCCTTCCCCATCCCATCCCCTTGGCAGCCACTAATCTGTTCTCCATTTCAAACTTATTTAAATTCTAAATTATGTACCCTTGGAGGTTACTCTTCTCGCTCAGCATAGTTTCCTGTAGGTTTGTCCAGGTTGTACCAGCAGTTCATTCCTGTTTATTGCGCGGTATTCCTTGGCATGTATGTACTATACTTCATTTAGTCAGTCACAGGTTTGGGGCCGATATTGTAGTGAAGTGGGTAAAGCGTCTGTGATGCCAGCATACTATACTGGTGCCGATTCGTGTCCCAGCTGCTCTACTTCCACTCCAATTCCATGCTAATGGTCTAGTAAGAGCAGCAGAAGAAGGCCCAAGTATTTGGGCCCCTGCCACCCATGTGGGAGGCCCAGATGAAACTCCTGGCTCGGCCTGGCCCAGCATTGGCTGTTGCGGCTATTTGGGGAATGAACTGATGGATGGAAGATATCTCTCTCTCCCCCTCCACTTTCTCTCTGTAATTCTTTCAAAATAAATATATAAATAAATAATTTTTTCAAGATTTATTTCATTTATTTGAAAGGCTGAGTTACAGAGACAGAGAGAAGGAGAGACAGAGACAGGTCTTTCATCTGCTGGTTCACTTCCCAAATGGCTGCAACTGTTGGGGGAGGGCCAAGCTGGATCCAGGAGCTGCTTCTGGGTTTCCCATGTATGTGCAGGGGCCTGAGGACTCGGGCCATCCTTTGCTGCTGTCCCAGGTGCATTAGCAGGGAGCTGGATTGGAAGTGGAGCAGCCAGGACTTGAACAAGCTTAACCTGCTAGGCCAGAGCGCCCCCCCCCCCCCAGTCATTTTCAAAGCCCTCCTCCCTCCCTCCCTCTTCTCCCTGCTCTTTTCCTTCTGCTTTCTCCTTCCCTGTTCTCCCCCAACTCATCTTCCCGTCTTCTTCTGCCGTAGTCCGTTTTCTGTTGCTATAACTGAGTGCCCTAAACTGGAGGATTTACAAAGAAAAGTACTTTATTTCTTATAGTTGTAGAGGCTGGTAAGTCAGAAGTCCAGGGCAGCTTCTGGTGAGGGCCTCGCTCCTGCGAGGATGCTGCCAAGTCCTGAGGTAGCACAGGGCGTCCAGTCCTGGGACAGCAAATGTGCTAGCTCAGTCCCTTCTGTGCCTTATAAAACCACTGTGCAGGGCCCGTGCTGTGGCACAGTGGTTAACGCCCCGGCCTGCAGCACCAGCATCCCATATGGACACCAGTTCGAGTCCCAGCTGCTCCACTTCCGATCCAGCTCTCTGCTATGGCCTGCAAAAGCAGTAGAAGATGGCCCAAGTCTTTGTGTCCCTGAACCCGTGTGGGAGACCTGGAAGAAGCTCCTGGCTCCTGGCTTTGAATCCGCTCAGCTCTGGCCATTGCAGTCATTTAGGGAGTGAACCAGCGGATGGAAGACCTCTCTCTCTCTGGCTCTACCTCTGTAACTTTGTCTTTCAAATAAATAAAATAAATCTTTAAAACACAAAAAACCACCAATGCAGCCATGGATCCCCACCCTCGTGATTTCATCCAATCCTAATCACTTCTCGAAGGCCCCGCCTCCTAATCTGTTAGCCTGTGACCTCGCAGATTAAGTTTCTAGCACGTGCAGACTTCCGCATCAGCTCGCACAAGGAAGCGTGGCTGCCTCTCCGCACGGGGTGGGTCATTGTTCCCAGCAGAGCTCTGGGCCTGCCCTAGCCTCGTGGCCTGGGTGGAGCGGTCACTTTGTCCAGAGCTGAATTGCAGACGTATGGCGGCCGGGGACCCAGCCCAGGCTTCTCTGCCTCTGTCTCCACTCTGACCAAAGTCCATTTCTGGAGCAGGTCACCATGTCTGTGGTGGGCACCCCGACCCCACGGCTTCACAGTGAGCTGTGCACACCCTCGCAGCACTGTCGCCAGCCCCTTGTAAAATGCCTCTTTCTTCTCTCCTCTTCCACCACTGAGGTTCTTGTCAGTGGCTGGTTGTCTTGTGTGCTCTCTGCACCAGGAGTCGAGCTCCAGGTCTCAGGCTGAAACAGTAACCCTCCTCTCCCAGCTCGGCTGTGTCAGCCTTGCTCATTTCTCTTGGTATTGAATAGTGTCTTCACTGCTGAGTGGAACGCATGGAGTTGCTGCCCGTGCTGTCTGCTCAGGTGCTGTCCCCTGGGAAGTGGCATCTCATCAGCCCATGCGCCTCACCTCCAGCACTGCTGCTCTCCTGTCCAGGCAGAGGCCTTGCTTATGGTTCATTCGGATTCTTTCCGCTGGTCCTGCTTAGTCTTGAACGTTCACCTTTCTCATGACAGTTCTTGGGGGAAGTGTCTCACGGTTTTCTCAGCCCCTGCTTGTTTATCAGCTGTGTTTAATTCCAGGTGATTGCGTTCCTGAAGAAGAAGGACAAGTTCATCAGCCTGGTGCTGAAGCACATTGGCACCTCAGCCCTCATGGATCTGCTCTTGCGCCTGGTCAGCTGTGTGGAGCCAGCCGGGCTCCGGCAGGAAGTCCTGAACGTGAGTCCCTGGAAGGGAAGGGCTGTGTGTTTCTAGCATGCTTCAGGCGGCCTGGTGTCCCTCAGGGGTCTGGTCAAGGCCTGTGGTCAGCATCTCTTCCCTCTTGAGGCCGCATCCATCTAGAAGCAGAGAGGAGAGATGCCATCTCTCCTGTGCTCTGACCTCCGCTCTGAAGAGGGCACTGGGCCTTTCCTCACTGCCGGTGCCCCTGCCCCTGCCCCTGCCGCCTTGGAGCAGCTCAGTGAGGTGTCAGGTGCCGCGGGAGGGGAAGGTCCCCAGCCCAAAGAAGGCCTGGACGTCAGGGCTGGACAACTGCTTTGTCACCGTCACTTGTAATGTGTCGTGGAGCCGTGGCCTCTGCCTGGCACAGCGGTCACTCTTAGGTTAATAACTTCCTGTGGAGCTAGAACTGCTGTTTCCGAGTCGGGTGGGAAGCCAAGCAGCCTCACCGGGCCATCTCCTTCCCTTTGTAGAGTGGCCCTGTGAGCATCTGGGGCATGGGTCGTTGGTGGGCCCTGGAGGAGCCAGTGTGGCCAGCTCTGCAGGGCCCCGACACTGGGCCTCCATAACTCTGGGACCTTAAAAAGTGTCCGCTTCAGCCCTCACAGTGCTCCTGTGGCCCTACCAAGGTCCTTTGGCTTTTCTGTTCCCAAGAAGGTGCCGGTGCCACAGGGAGCAGAGGTCATCTGACTTCCATGTCCAGCTGGTCCCCAGCTCATTCCGACTCACGCACCCTGGTCTTCAGAGACTGCCCTGAAGACAGAGCTCACCCGTGCACCGTTAGGACAGATGGACAGGAGTCTCTCCAGTTAGACTCTTACCTACTGCGTGTTCTCTGTGTTCTCTGTGGGTCTGTGTAGAAAGATAGGTCAGGCAGAGGCTCTGGGAAACCTGGGTGTGTGGATTTCTGTGGCCTCAAAGAACTTCTCTTCTGTTTGCCTAATCATGCACAGAGATGTTAACACACGTTTTGTCCCTTTTAGTGGCTGAATGAAGAGAAGATCATCCAGCGACTTGTGGAGTTGATCCATCCGAGTCAGGATGAGGATGTGAGTGTGGTGCTCACAGAGCCCACCTGCTTTGTTATATTATTTACGTATGTGTATGTTTACTTACTTACATGAAAGGCAGAGGGAGATCTTCTGTCCATTGGGGCACTCCCCAAATGGCCACAATAGCCAGGGCTGGGCCAGGCCAAAGCCAGGAGCCAGGAGCTTTGTCCGAGTCTCTCACATCTCACCTTCTTTCCCGCATGAAGCCCCTACTGTTTACTTTTCTTCCTCTATTCAAGTGCCAACCTATAGGTTCTTGGGGTTTTTTCAACTAAAAATAATGTCTGTATTATAAAAATAGTTCTGTTGGTTATCTATTCATATAATTATCTGTAGTTGATTAGCAGATTATCCCGGAATTAGCTGCAGGATTTGCCTGGGAGGGCTTGCTTCTGTGGACACAGAGGCTTTGCAGCACTCTGCTCCCTGGGACTGCTGGCCAAAGCCACCCTCAGCTCTGAGCGCTGAGCCACATGTGCCTGTCCACAGGGCTCCTGTGTGGCCGCTGGCTTCCTCCCGTGAGCAGGAGGAAGCCATGCAGACTCATCTCAGCAGTGCCCTCCCTCCTTAGGCACGAGAGTACGTGTGGCCCGCACGCAGGGAGACAGGGTGACAAGGGCATGGATTCTGAAGTGCGGGGAACTGGGGAGGGGCTCATTGGCGGCCTCCCAGAAACTGTTCACCATAGATCTGGAAGCATGCAAGGTGACACGGGGCCTCCTGTCTCAGCTGCCCTCTCCCTGCAAATCCTGATAGACCTTCTTTTTTGTGTTACAGATATTTACACATAGACACACGCACATGCACAGTCCTCAGGAAGTTTGAAAACAGTTGGTGCTGGGCCGGCACCACGGCTCACTAGGCTAATCCTCTGCCTTGCGGTGCCGGCACACCGGGTTCTAGTCCCGGTTGGGGCGCCGGATTCTGTCCCGGTTGCCCCTCTTCCAGGCCAGCTCTCTGCTGTGGCCAGGGAGTGCAGTGGAGGATGGCCCAAGTACTTGGGCCCTGCACCCCATGGGAGACCAGGATAAGTACCTGGCTCCTGCCATCGGATCACCGCAGTGCGGCGGCGGCCATTGGAGGGTGAACCAATGGCAAAAGGAAGATCTTTCTCTCTGTCTCTCTCACTGTCCACTCTGCCTGTCAAAAAAAAAAAAAAAAAAAAAAAAGAAAGAAAGAAAGAAAAGAAAGAAAAGAAAAAAAAAAAGAAAGAAAAGAAAAGAAAACAGTTGGTGCTGACTGACTCATGTCTGAAGCTGTCACAGCTGCCTGGCCACTCTGCTTTGTTCTGTGTCAGTGCTCGGGGCCTGGCCAGACAGCTGGGTAGGGCCTTGTTGGCACCTGTGGGAAGCAAGGCGGCTGCCCTGTTCCAGGGTGGAGACCACTTGCAGGTGTGAGTGTAATGGTCCGTCCCTTGTCTCAAAGGTGGGCTCAAGGCCACACCACAGAACCAACCAACTTGCTTTCGTTTTTTCCTAAAGCAGTCGACCATGTGTCTCCTCCTCAGACCAGTGCCCAGGAAGGGGGTTATCCTGTCAGCCATGCCCACCTCCCCCACGGAACACGCCTCCATTGCCAGCAAGTGCATATTTGACTCGGATTGCACAGCTGCAGGGTGGGAGGGGCTGGAAGGTTTGGTGCTCCCCTTCCTCTGCAGCAGCTTCCCTGCTTTCGCTGATAGTGGCTCCTTGTCACGCTTAAAACGCAGAATCGTGACAAGGCTGCATGTTCAGTGTCTCTCCGAGCGTGGGTCAGAGGTGGAGAGCAGATCTGTGTTGCACTGCATCAGAATTCCTGGGGATGGCTCAGAACAGCTGAAAACTTAGCCGGGTCTCCACGTTGGAGACGGGAAAGATGGACGCGGCTTCTCTGACACAGACCGGGGTCTGGGCCTTTGTGGAGCTGCTCTCGACGAGGCAGCTCCGTCAGGGGCAGCAGCAGGGCTGGCGCTGCTGTCGTCTCTCCCGGGCACTGAGGGCTGTGTCTCCCTTGTCTTCCAGAGGCAGTCGAATGCGTCTCAGACTCTCTGTGACATCATTAGGCTGGGCAGAGACCAGGGCAGTCAGCTGCAAGAGGCTACGGAGCCAGACCCCCTCCTCACAGCGCTGGAGTCGTGAGTGCTGGTGGGCTGTGGTGTGGTGGGCCTCTCTCTGAGACCCTGCTCTGATGGCACTCTGCTGGGCTGGCTGTGAAACACTCCCCAGATTCGGAGCCTAGTTAATTTGATGGGCCTTTTTCTTGGGGGAGGGGTCTCCTGGCAGATCCAGAGGTGGGGCCAACAGGGAAGGGATGAACTGTGAACCTGGGCACCTGCCTTGAACCCAGGTAGGCTGGAGTGAGAGCCCTCAGATCCAGGGTGTAGCCGGGTCCTCCGCGCGAGGGGAAGGGGCTGTCCTCACCTCCTCTGCGTGGCAGTGACCTCGTGTGGGTCCGCAGGCAGGACTGCGTGGAGCAGCTTCTGAAGAACATGTTTGATGGGGACCACACCGAGAGCTGCCTCGTCAGTGGGACCCAGGTGTTGCTCACCTTGTTGGAAACCAGGCGGGCTGGGTGAGTCCCAAGGGAAAATGAGAGTTGTTTGACGTTTCAGACAGGAGGTGTGGTTGGGAGACCTGTGGAGTGTGCTCCAGTAGTGGGCGCAAGCAGGACCGGCACCAGCATCCCTGGGCCTGTGCGCGCCGTCTGCGGATGCTGCTGTGCAGTTGGGAGGCCATGCTGCGTATACAATGTTTCTGTCTGCCCTGTCCCATTACATGCTGTGGCAATGGCCTTGCTCTCTCAGGGTGACCGCTGTCCCTTGTTTCTGTGTGCTGGGACCAATAGCCTGTGCATTTTTATAAAGAAAAAAAGACAATAGGAAAGTGGCAAGAAATTGACTTAATCTTGGTGGCTAAAGTACCAACTGTTCCTCTTTGGTATTATCTAGTACACATTTATTAGTGTCTTACCTAAAAGTAGAATTAAGACATTCTAATCATGGTTTCTACTGATTTTTTTTTAACTCTTCATAAAAGCAAGAGGTCTGGGCCACGTCTGGGTGCTGAGCCCAACCCTGCTTGTGACAGAAGGGAAAGCTTAAAAATTAGAACAGAGAGAAACCAGCTGTTTCTCTTTACTTTTTAATCCTTTTCCATATTTAATTTTTAAAAAGATTTGTTTATTTATTTGAAAGTCAGATTTACAGAGGGAGAGGGACAGGGACAGGGACAGGGAGAGGGAGAGGGAGAGGGAGTACTTGGTGGGAGTACTTGGGCCATTTTCCACTGCTTTTTCCAGGCCATTAACGGGGAGCTGAATTGGAAGGGGAGCAGCCAGGACAAGAATCGGCATCTATATGGGCTGCCGGTGTCATGGGTGGTAGCTTTACCTACTGTACCACAGCTCTAAATTTTTTTCTATAATGGCCATGTATTACTTCTGTAATTGGAAAAAAAATGTTCACATAAATATCTCAGAGAAGTTTGTTTGAAAGCCAAAGGGACATTGTGGCTTAGTCCCCTGTCCTATACCTCAGCCAAAATTGTGGGCCACAGAGAATGTTTCCACAAGCGGAGGGAGAAGTCCCCCAGGGCTGAGGGGCAGTGGGGAAGCAAAACTGCATCACCTCTCCTGGCCCTGTGCCCCGATGTCCCTGGAAACGCTTTCCTAAAACGTGCCTTTGTTTCCTCCCTTTCCCAGGCACCACATCATGTGTGGAGGTCTTGAGTAGTGTCATTCTTGGGATCTGGGAAAATTAAAAAGAGCTCTCTTAGGAGGAAGACGTTGACTGAGTGTGAGGGCACAGGTATGCCCGAGTTCCCATCTCTGTCCTCATCCACAGGACAGAGTGCGCAGTGGACTCCTTTTCTCAGGGACTGGAGCGATCGTTCACCGTCAGCAGCAGCGTCCTGCATGGCCTGGAGCCCAGGCTGAAGGACTTTCACCAGCTCCTGCTTCGCCCGCCAAAGGTAGATGGCTGTGAACTGCTGTTGCCTGCCCTTGGAGACACTGCGGGATGGTGGCCCACAAGGAGAGGACCTCACAGTTGGTCTTGGAGGAGGCAGAGTGTGGTGTGGATGCATTTTAACACTGTTGTTCCGAGACCCCCAGGTTGCACCCCACCCCAGTCTGTGAACATCCATCTCTGCCCCACTATGGGGAGGCTTGGGAATGGGGACTTTGCATCCGGCCCAGGCAGCTGAACCCGAGGCCAACTTGGAAACATCCAAGCTGGGGACACCTGACCAAGGGCCACATGGCTCCGGGGGCAAGGGCCAGGATGCCCTAGAGGAGGCTCGGGGCAGTGCGTGGGTTGTGTTGAGAGGGGTGAGTACATAAGAATGCTCAGCTCCCCCTGTGCATCCAGTCTCAGTGGTACCCTCCCCAGACAGCCCTGTCTGCATTCCAGTGCTTCTCCTCAGCACCTCCGGTCTGCTGGTCTTCTCCTCCCCACTAGCAAGGAAGCTTCATGGAGGCCTGGATTCTGTGTTGGTGGGACATTTATTCAGTGAAAAGGGGACCCGTTTTGCTGAATGAAGCGAGGGTCAGAAATACCCAAATCCAGTCTGACCTTGATCATGTTCCTGGGGTGTGTTCATTAGCTTTGTGTCCTGGGATCTGTCCCAGTGAGAGCCCCAGGGACACTGGCAGCAAGATGCCCCACCAAGGGCTCCAGCTGATCGGAGGCTCTTGACACCATCACGGTGGTCCTGCTGGCCCCGTCTCTTAGGGTGACCCTTTGCGTTGGCCTGCACACATGCGTGTGCCCTGGGCTTCCCAGGACCAGCTGAGTGTGCCTACTCACTCTTTGTGAGGCCGAGGGGAATGGTAGGGTTCTTAACCCTGCTGATACCCTCATTGCCTCTAGCAGTTAGCCCTGCCTCAAGGGACCCCCCTCCCCCTGCACACATTGCATTTCCTCCTAAACTGGGCCACGTTGTGGAGCAGTGACTCCGACCCTGAGTGAGTGGAACATGAAGTTGTAGAAGCCGGCAGTGGCTACACTGGCCATAGGCTTCAGTGGGGGGGACCTCCTGTATTTACAGAAAAAAGCGATCCTGACCACCATTGGCGTGCTGGAGGAGCCCCTGGGGAATGCCCGTCTACACGGTGCCCGCCTCATGGCTGCACTGCTGCACACAAACACGCCCAGCATCAACCAGGAACTCTGCCGGCTCAACACCATGGACTTACTGCTGGTGAGGACACCCAGCCGGTCCTGCGCCACACGCGTCATGCAGGGTTGGTGGCCAGACACGCGCAGGAGTCAGTGGCAGCAGAACAGGATCCCTTGGGGCAGACAGCGGGACTTACTCACCTGGACAGGGGACTGCCTAGGGGAGGTCTGGGCCTGAGTCCCAGCTCCCTGGTTGGTCATCTGAGTGACAGCGGGACAAGCCTCCACCTCGGACTCACGGGGATCTACCATAGAACTACCTGAATGCAGAGGGTGGGTTTCCGATGCTGTTTGAGGCCCTGGGGCTGTGTGCATCCGTATCCTGTCTTACTCTGAGTTCACAAGGTAGCACTTGGACTGTAGCTCCTGAGCATTAAGTGTCCTGAATGAGAAGCCCCCGTCATCTGCAGTGGAGTTCACCCTTGCCGTTCTTTTCAAAGCCAGCAGGGTGCGCCCTCCACTCAGCAGATGCTGCCCCTGGCCTGTGAGATGGCCCTGGTGTCTGACAGGCGGGTTGAGCAGGCAATGACAGCTGCATGGTGCCTCTGGGTGGGAGAGGTTGGAGCTAGTCCCCTGAGAGGGAGGGTCTTACAGGGAGGACTTCGCTCCCGGCGGCTGCTATCGGCACAGCCTCCTCTCTTCTGCCCTGCCCTTGGCCTCTGCCCCTGGGAGGCTGGAATCTCCCTGCAATCTTAGTCCCAGGGTGAGGCAGCCCTGGATCTTGGCCTGCAGCACTGTCTGCCTCAGAAGCTCTCCCAGTTTGGCCTCTGCTGGGGCTGTGAAATCCCAGTCTAGCTCAGGGGATCATCGCAAACTTTCCCTCTTGCTGAAGAATTCTCTTCCCCCTCTTTCTTCCTTGCCTTTGTTTTATTGTGGTAAAGTAGCATAATGTGAAATTTGCCATTGTAACCATTTTTACAATTTCGTGGCATCAGGTTCATTCACACTGTTGTATAAGCATTGCCTTATCTATTTCCAGAACTTGTTTCATTCTCCCAAACAGGAGTTCTGTTGCGTTAAACACTAACTCTTCTACCCACTGTCAACCACTGTGCTAGTCTGTCTCTGAACTTGAGAGGCGCACCGTGTAAGTGGGGTCAGAATGCTTGTCTCTTTATGACTAGATTATTAGAGTCAGTCTCATCTCCTCAAGGCTCTTCAGTGTTGTAGCTTCCTTCCTTCCTAAGGCTGAGGCATATCGCTATGTGTGTAGACCGCACTTTGTCCGTCCATTCATCCATCCACAGATACTTGGCTTCCCTCGACCTTTTGGCTGTTTTGAATGATGCTGCATGAACCTGAACACACAGATAACTGTGTGAGTCCCTGTTTGGATATATACCTAGGAGTAGTCTTGCTGGGTCATATGGTTCTATTGCTTTTTAAGATTTATTTGACGGCCGGCGCCGTGGCTCACTAGGCTAATCCTCCGCCTTGCGGTGCCGGCACACTGGGTTCTAGTCCCAGTTGGGGCGCCGGATTCTGTCCCGGTTGCCCCTCTTCCAGGCCAGCTCTCTGCTGTGGCCTGGAAGTGCAGTGGAGGATGGCCCAAGTGCTTGGGCCCTGCACTCCATGGGAGACCAGGAGAAGCACCTGGCTCCTGCCTTCGGATCAGCGCGGTGCGCCGGCCACGGCAGCCATTGGAGGGTGAACCAACGGCAAAGGAAGACCTTTCTCTCTCTCTCTCTCTCTCTCTCTCGCTGTCCACTCTGCCTGTCCAAAAAAAAAAAAAAAAAAAAGATTTATTTGAAAGAGCAAGGGGGCGGGGGAGAAGTCTTCTTTCTACTGATTCACTCCCCAAATCCCAAATGGCTGCCATGGCTGGGGGCTGGTTCAGGCTGAACTCAGGAGCCAAGAACTCCATCTGGGTCTCCCACATGGGTAGCAGAGACCCGAGTACTCAGGCCTCTTGCCAGGCTTTCCCAGATTCATTATAGAGGGATGGAATGGAGTGAGTAGCTACAACTTGAACCAGCGTGCCAATGTAGGATGCCGGCAAGACAAGCAGCGGCTTTACCCCTGAGTCACAAGTGTCGGCTGCTGTGGTTCAGTGTTTTTACAACGGCCAAAGACGAACCAATCCAGAGCCCAGGAGCCAGGAGCCAGGAGCCAGGAGCTTCCTCCAAGTCTCCCACGTGGGTGCAGGGGCCCAAGCACTTATCTTCTGCTCCTTTCCCAGGCACATTATAGCAGGGAGCTGGATCAGAAATGGAGCAGCTGGGACTCAAACTGGTGCCCATAGAGGATGCTGGCAGCGCAGACAGAGGCTTAACCTACTGCCCCACAGCACTGGCCCAGTTTTTGAATTTTCTCATTAGTTGTTGGAGTTATTTCTATATTCTAAGTATTAATCCTTTATCAGATGTATGATTTACAAATATTTTCTCCCTTTTTGTGGTATGTCTTTGTACTCTTTTTTTGTTTCTTTTCAGATTTACTTTATTTGAGGTGCTGGTACTATGGCACAGCGATTAAGCCACTGCCTGCAGTGCTAACATCCCATATGGGTGCAGGTTTGAGTCCTGGCTGCTCTATTTCTGATCCAGCTTCCTGCTAACGTACCTGGAAAAGCAGTGAAAGATGGCCCAAGTACTTGGGCTCCTGCACCCATGTGAGAGACCCAGAAGAATCTCCTGGCTCCTAGCTTCAGCCTGGCCCAGCCCTGGCCATTGCAGCCATTTGAGGAGTGAGCTAACAAATGAAAGATCTCTCTCTCTCTCTGCCCACCCCCACATAACTCTACCTTTTAATAAATAAATAAATCTTTTTAAAAAAGGATTTATTTTATTTGAAAGGCAGAATGGGACCCAGCATTGTGGCATAGCTGGTAAAGCCAGTTGCCTATAACACTGGCATGCCATAGTGGGCCAGTTCAAGTCCTGGCTGCTCTACTTCCAATTTAACTCCCTGCTTATGTGTCTAGGAAAGCAGCAGCAGATGGCCCAAGTGCTTGGGCCCCTGCACTCAAATGAGAGATCAAGAAGAAGCTCCTGGCTCCTGACTTTGTCCTGGCCCAACCCTGGCATTTGCAGCCATCTGTGGAGTGAACCAGCAGATGGAAGATTCTCTCTCTTTCTCTCTCTCTCTCTGCCTTTCAAATAAATAAAATAAATCTTTAAGAAAAGGAAAAAAAAAAAAAAAGAAAAGCAGAATGACAGAGAAAGAAATCTTATATCTTCTGGTTCACTGCCCTGAATGATCACAACAACCAAGGCTGGGCCAGGCTGAAGTCAGGAGCCTGAAACTCCATCTGGTCTCCCACATGGGTAGCCACAGCCCAGGTACTTCAACCACATTCCACTGCCTTCCCAGATGCATTAACAGGAAGCTGGATCGTAAGTGGGACTCAAACCAGTGCCCATATGGGATGCCAGCGTTCCAGACAGTGGCTGTGGCACAGTGCTGGCCCATAAGAATTTTAACTTTTTGAATGCTATTGTACATGAAACTTTCATCTTAAGTTGTAGTCATTTTAAATTTATTGAAAATGTTCAATATTTTCATAAATTATAATACTTTACATTTCAAACATAATGAAATTTGTGTTGTAAAAATATGTGTATTTTTAAATTGACACATAGTAGTTGTAAATGGAGTAAAGTGTGACATTTTTATAATGAATAATGATTAAATCAGGATGATTGACATAATCATCATCTCAGACATTTCTCATTTTTTGTATTAGGAACCAGAGTTGCCTCTACCAGCAATTTCAATATATGATTAACTTCTTATCCTTTGCTATAAAACATTGAAAGTCATTTTCCTGTCCAGCTGCACCTGGTGCAGGTGACTCACCCTCTGTCCTGTCCCTCTCCCACACCCCTCCCAGGCTGTGGTCACCACTGCTCTACTCTGAACTTGGGTGAGGTAACTTTCAACCAGCATATAAGTGAGAACATGTGGTACTTTGTATACCTGACTGAAGTTTGTTTTTCTTAATTTTCTTTTTTGATTGTTCATTGCTTGTGTATAGAAATGCAACTGATTTGCATGTGTTGGTTTTGTATCCTATAACTGCTGGGTATTAGCTTTCCAGTTGATGTGAAATCTGCAGAGATGTCAAAGAGTAAGATCATATCATTGGAAAATGGGATTTTACTTCTCCCTTACAATTTATTTTATTTTATTTATTTGACAGAGGTAGACAGTGAGAAAGAGAGAGAGAGAGAGACAGAGAGAAAGGTCTTCCTTCCGTTGGTTCACCCCCCAAATGGCTGCTATGGCCGGAGCTATGCAATCCAGAGCCAAGAGCCAGGCGCTTCCTCCTGGTCTCCCATGTGGGTGCAGGGCCCGAGCACTTTGGCCATCCTCCACTGCCTTCCTGGGCACAGCAGAGAGCTGGACTGGAAGAGAAGCAACCGGGACAGAATCTGGTGCCCATAAGGGATGCTGGCACCACAAGGCGGAGGATTAACCAAGTGAGCCATGGCGCCGGCCCCTCCCCTTTCCAGTTTAGATGCCTTTTATTTCTTTCTCTTTCCTAAGTGTCTGCCTAGAACTTCCAGTACTGTTAATAGAAGAGGTTAGAACGGGCACCCTTGCTTTGTTCCTAATCTTGGAGGAGGAGATTTTCATCTTTAAACACTGAGTGTGTTGTTAGCTGTGGAATTTTTATAGATGCCTTTCTAATTTTATAATAAAAGTTTTCTTCTATTCCTAATTTATTGAATTTTTTAGGAAAGTTAAATGTTGTTGAATGCTTTTTCTTTATAAATTGAGATGATCATTGGTATTTTATCCATTGGTATTTTGTCCTTAATTCTTGTGTATTACATTGAGTGATTTTCATTGGTTGAACCATCCTTTCATTCCAGGAATAAATCCTGCCTTGGCATGATATGTGCTTCTAACACGCTGCTGAATTTGCCTTGTTAATCTTTTGCCTCAGTTATCTTAAGGAGTATTGTGTCTGCAGTTTTCCTTTTTTTTTTTTTTTTTTTTTTAAGATTTATTTGTTTATTTGAAGGGCAGAGATAGAGAGACAGACACAGAGACACAGAGAGGTCTTCCATCCACTGGTTCATTCCCCAAATGGCTGCAACGGCTGGAGCTGGGCCAAGGCAAAACCAGGAGCTTCTTCCGGGTCTTCCATGCGGGTGCAGAGGCCCAAGCACTTGGGCCATCTTCTGCTGCTTCCCCAGGCCCTTAAAGCAGGGAGCTGGATTGAAAGTGGAGCAGCCAGGACTTGAACCAGTGCCCATATGGGATTTACCCACTACACCACCACAGCATTGGCTCTGCAGTTTTACTGTCCTGTCTGGCATTGGTATCAGGGCTCCATGGAATGAATCAGGAATGTTCCTCCTGTTCAATTTTTTCCCAAAGATTTATTTATTTATTTAAAGACAGAGTTAGAGGAGGAGACACACAGAGAGATCTTCCACCTGCTGATTCACTTCCCAGATGATCGCAACGACTGGGGCTGGGCCAGGCCCAAGCCAGAAGCTTGGATCTCCCATGTGGGTGCAGAGGCCCACGCACTTGAGCCTCTCTGTTTCCCAAGTACATCAGCAGGGAGCGGATGGAAGTGGAGCAGCCAGGACTCTGACCAGCGCCCACATAAGTTGCCGGCACCACAGACAGATGCTTTCCCTGCTGTGCCACCACGTCACTGCCCCTCCCTCAGCACCACCCCCAACTCCTGTTCAGTTTCTGGGGAGAGTTTGGGACTGGTGTTATTCCCCTTTAGAGGGTAGGCAGAATTCGCCAGTGAAGCCACCTGCTCTGGCCTTTGCCCGCTGAGAGGTGGTGGTGGCCCCGTGTTGCAGGTGAGGATACGTAATGAACCTTCAGGGTGACTCGGCCACACAGGCAGAGAAAGGGACGGTGTTCCGGAAGGAGGGCCTAAACTTGCATCCTGTCCCATCTCTCACTCTGCACACCCCTCCTTCTCCACGTGGCCAGCACATGGCTGAGACAGAGGTTGCCGTGGGCCCTGGTGTGTGTGAGGTGGCAGTAGGCGCGCCTCCTCCCTGCCATGTTAGCAGGTCGGAGACTCAGCGGCAGGTTTGAAGAGGGTGTGTGGAGGCAGGGGACAGCAGCTGTCTTCATTCAGCCACTGTTGTCTGCCAGGAGAAACTCGCTGGCATCAGTCCATGCTGCTTGGATCTGGCTGCTGTGGGGAATATTCCAGTGTCCACAAACAACTCGTCCTGACGGAGCCCCCGTATGTCGAGAGTTTAGCAACACTTCTAGGAACTCATGGATCAAAGACAGAATCAGAGGCAGCCACTTGGTGCAGAGGTCGGGGTGCCCCGGGAAGCCTGCATCCCACATTGGAGCGCCTAGATTCAGTGTCCAGCTCCACTTCTCATTCTGGTTTCCTCACGGGCATCCCGAGAGGCAGCGTGATGGCCCAAGAGCTCTGGCCCCTACCGCCTCTGTGGGTCCCAGGCTCCTGGCTTCAGCCTAGCCCAGCCCTAGCTGTTGCAGGCATTTGGGGAGTGGTCCAGTGCACAGCAGATATCTCCATCTCTGTCTCTTGGTGTATCTCTTGTCTTCCAAGTAAATAAAAATAAATAATTTTTGAAAAAAGAAAGACAAAATTATAAGGGTGGTATTTGGACAGCAGTGAAGATGCTGCTTCAGACACCCATATCCCATGTCGGAGCACCCGGGAATTTCTTTAAAAATCCAGGTGACATTTTGGCCTAGTGTAACCACCAGTCAGGACACCCACATCCTCACCCTAGACCTGGGTTTGATTCCTGGCTCCAGCTCCTGGTTCCGTCTTCTTGCGAACGCGGACTCTGGGAGACAGTGGTCACGGCTCCAGTGCTTGGGTCCCTGCTGTCCGTAGGACAGACCTGGACCAAGTTCTCTGCTCCTGGTTTTGTCTCACCTAGTCCCTGTTCTTGCAGGTTGGATGTGGGACCTGTGTGTGTGTGTATCTCTGCCCCTCAACTGAATAAAATATAATTTTAAACAATTCATTTAAATAAGGTTTTATAAGGATTTCTTATAGTTTCCTTGTATTTCTCTTTTAAAAAAAATGTATTTATTTATTTGAAAGTCAGAGTTACACAGAGAGAAAAGGAAAGGCAGAGAGAGAAAGAGAGGTCTTCCATCCGCTGGTTCACTCCCCAGTTGGCTACAATGGCTGGAGCTGCGCCGATCCGAAGCCAGGAGCTTCTTCCAGGTCTCCCACATGGGTGCAGGGGCCGAAGGACTTGGGCCATCTTCTGCTGTTTTCCCAGGCCATAGCAGAGAGCTGGATAGGAAGTGGAGCAGCCGGGACTTGAACCAGAGCCCATATGGGATACCGGCACTGCAGGTGCTGGCTTTACCCACTATGCCACAGCGCGAGCCCCATATAATGTTTTTTAAAAAGCTACCTAATAGAGAAATGGCTTTCAAGGAAATGCCCCCAAACTCCTCCCGGCTGGCGCAGAGGCTGGATGTGTGAGGAGTTAGGCAGTAATGGCTGGGGGCGACTCCCCTGTGTTTCTGTGACAGCTATGGGGAGAAACCAGTCTAAGGCCTGTCTTGTGCCCTCTGTTTGCTCAGGACTTGTTCTTCAAGTACACCTGGAATAACTTTCTGCACTTCCAAGTGGAGCTCTGTGTCGCCGCTATTCTCTCCCATGCTGCTGCAGGAGCCGGTGGACCTGAAAGCAAGGAGGAGCCTCCGCGTCGGGATGGAAATGCGGTCAGAGATCCGGAGACCCCCCAGCCCGCCACCAGCCTCCCTGAGAACACCATGGTGACCCACGTGAGTCCAGGCCAGCGTCCCACACAAACGGTGTTGACGTTGGGGTTGATGGGTGAGCCGTCTGCATCCACGCTCTGGGCCCTCACTGTCTCCTGGCCCGCACACGGGATGGGCGAGGCTGCGTTCCTTTTGTCCACAAGGACACTAAATGGCAAACAGAATACTCGTTTGCTAGGCCGCAGGTCCAGTGACAGGGAAGGTGGTGGGAGGCAAGAGGAGAGGCAGTGACTGCATCAGCGTGGTCTTGCCTGTGCTGGCTGCAGCTGCAGAGGGGGAGTTGTCCAGTCGCTGGCCAAGAACTCTGCTCCTCTCAGCCGCACTGTGCCTGGGACAGAGCCAGTGTCTCCTGGCTCAGTCCAGGGTTAGGACCATGAACGTGGGAAAAGCAAGCAATGAGAAACATCACAGTCTCATGAGAAAATTTTCTGGGATTTTGGACCTTTGGGAAGTGTTGGGGGGCCGGTGTTTAGCCTAGCAGTCAAGTCCCCCACATCCTGTGTCTGAATGCCTGGATTTGATTCCAGCCCCGGCGAATGCCCACCTTGGGAGGTAGCAGAGATAGCTGAAGGACTTGGGTCCCTGCCAGTTTAGGGAGACTTAGATTAGGTCTCAGGCTCCTGACTTAGCCCAGCCCAGCCCTGGCAGGTGCAGGCCTTGGGGAGCTCTGTCACTCCTGTCAAATAAGTTAAAAGTTACTTTAAAAAATGAGGTGCAGTAGGCTGGTGCTGCGGCTCAATAGGCTAACCCTCCACCTGTGGGGCCGGCACACCGGGTTCTAGTCCCGGTCAGGGCGCCGGATTCTGTCCCGGTTGCCCCTCTTCCAGTCCAGCTCTCTGCTGTGGCCCGGGAAGACAGTGGAGAATGGCCCAAGTGCTTGGGCCCTGCACCCCATGGGAGACCAGGAGGAAGCACCTGGCTCCTGCCTTCGGATCAGTGCGGTGTGCTGGCCGTAGCGACCATTTGGGGGTGAACCAACAGAAAAAAGGAAGACCTTTCTCTCTGTGTCTCTCTCACTGTCCACCCTGCTTGTCAAAAAAAAAAAAAAAAAAAAAAAAGAGGTGCAGGGGCAGTGTTGTGGCACAGCAAGTTAAGCCACTTCCTGCCATGCAGTTTCTCGCATGGGCACCGATTCAAGTCCCAGCTGCTCTGCTTCCAGCTGTTAACGTGCCCGGGAAAGCAGTGAAAAATGGCCCAAGTGCTTGAGCCCCTGCACCCACATGGGAAATCTGGAAGTGGCTCCTGGCTCCTGGCTTTGGCCCGGCCCAGCCCTGGCTGTTGCATCCATTTGGGGAGTAAACCAGCAGATGGAAGATCTCCCTCCCTCCCTCCCTTTCTCCCTCTCTCCCTTTCTCTCTCTCTCTCCACCCCCCCCCCCAATGTCTCAGACCCCTCCCTCCCTCCCTCTTTCTCCCCCCCAGGAATGTCTCAATGTCTCAGACCCCACCTGTGGCTATGGGAGGGCAGAAACTTGACAAGGGGTCCCTGGATCTCTCTTCAGATGCCTCATGACAGTGGGGTTTGAGGGTCTGGAAGGCCTCACCCCTGCTTGCCCTTGACAGGGGCCCTGGCACTCTGTGTGCGAGCCTCTCAGGGTCACCCCTGCATGGGGTCCAGTGTGATGCACAGTGACTGCCGGGAGAAGCAGCTGGCAGGCGGGTGCTTTTGGTGATGAGAGCCAGGTATCGGGGACAGGGCCTGCAGGGGCCTTCATTGATGTGAGCTAGCTGTGGATGCAGGTGGGGTCCGGATAAACTTGCCAGGTAGAAGAAACAGGAGAGGAGCCAGTGTAGCGCTGCACTGGGTAAGGCTGCACCTGTGATGGCATATGCACACTGGTTTGAGTCCCGGCTGCTCCACTTCCAACCCAGGTCTCTACTAGTGTGCATGGGAGAGCAGCAGAAGATGGCCCAGTGCTTGGGCCCTGCACCCATGGGACGACTGGGTGGGGTTCCTCAGCAGATGGAAGATCTCCATCTCTCTCTGTGTAACTCTGCCTCTCAAATAATCAAGTCGGAAAGCCAGGGAGAATGCTGGCGGCTCCATCGGCCCTTCTGGACTCTGAGAAAGGGGAGGGCAGGGGAGGACAGAGCGTGTCCTCTCGCCCTGCTCTTCACTTTCAGGGCATTCAGCGCTGTGAGCCTGTGGAGGCCCTGGGCAGGGACCTCAGAAGCTGGCCTGCAAGGATGTCCTGCCCACAGGGTCCGCAGTGCTGATGTGCAGGAGGGGTGGGGTGCAGACCCTCACTCAGCACCTGTCTCCCCAGCTGTTCCAGAAGTGCTGCCTGGTACAGAGAATCCTGGAGGCGTGGGAAGCCAACGACCACACACAGTAAGAGCCCTCCCTCCTGCTGGGCTTCAGAGCTGGCCGGGAGGGAGGGCACAGAACTGGTCAGGAAGGGGCAGCTAGGCAAGTCTCTGCTTCTGAGAGCCCACGCCGGTGTCTGCTCGCCCCCAGCTTGCGCTGGCCTTGTGTGCTTGAGGGTCCCACATCCGAACCTGAACTTCCCCAGGAACCTGGACTCACTCCATTAACACTTACTCACAGGCGTGCATTTTTATCTCAGTCTTTGCACATCTTCCATTGAACCGAGTGCCCCTCTGGGCAGGAAGCTGGTCCTGCCTGTTGTCCTCTGTCAGAGTCCATGTCTGCCCCCACCATGTGCTGTCCTACTGGGAGCGTTGGGCTCTGGGAATGTGGGAGGGGCTCATGGGAGCCCCGAGGGCTCTGAGTGCTGCTGTGGACCTGTCACCTGGACCTGCTTGTGGGACAAGCAAACAGTTCCCCACATGGCTGAGTCCTCAGGCTCGGGCTCCATTCCTGCTGTGCGGCCGCGTCCAGTGGCATCTGGGCCGACACTGTGTGGGCTCTCTCAGTCCTGCAGTCTGGGAGTCGGGCACGGTCAGTGTCAGCAGTGCTCTGTGGTGGGAGTCGGGCACGGTCAGTGTCAGCAGGGCTGCGTGGTGGGAGTCGGGCACGGTCAGTGTCAGCAGGGCTGCGTGGTGGGAGTCGGGCACGGTCAGTGTCAGCAGTGCTCTGTGGTGGGAGTCGGGCACGGTCAGTGTCAGCAGTGCTCTGTGGTGGGAGTCGGGCATGGTCAGTGTCAGCAGGGCTGCGTGGTGGGGGTCAGGCACGGTCAGTGTCAGCAGGGCTGCGTGGTGGGAGTCGAGCACGGTCAGTGTCAGCAGGGCTGCGTGGTGGGAGTCGGGCACGGTCAGTGTCAGCAGTGCTCTGTGGTGGGAGTCGGGCATGGTCAGTGTCAGCAGTGCTCTGTGGTGGGAGTCGGGCACGGTCAGTGTCAGCAGGGCTGCGTGGTGGGAGTCGGGCACGGTCAGTGTCAGCAGTGCTCTGTGGTGGGAGTCGGGCATGGTCAGTGTCAGCAGTGCTCTGTGGTGGGAGTCGGGCACGGTCAGTGTCAGCAGGGCTGCGTGGTGGGAGTCGGGCACGGTCAGTGTCAGCAGTGCTCTGTGGTGGGAGTCGGGCACGGTCAGTGTCAGCAGTGCTCTGTGGTGGGAGTCGGGCACAGTCAGTGTCAGCAGGGCTGCGTGGTGGGAGTCGGGCACGGTCAGTGTCAGCAGCGCTGTGTGGTGCTGAGATGGACAGAGACCTGCAGGTGCTGTCTGGACACAGGAATCTGGAGGCAGGGCTGCAGGGTGACGCTGAGCAGGGGCAGGCGGCTAGCAAGGACAGGGCTGGGCGGCCGCCTGATGGTGCCTGTGCTTTCAGGGCAGCAGGTGGCATGCGGCGTGGGAACATGGGCCACCTCACGCGCATCGCCAACGCCGTGGTGCAGAACCTGGAGCGGGGCCCTGTGCAGACACACATCAGCGAGGTCATCCGAGGTGAGCCCTCTGGAGCCCCTGCCCCTTCACAGGGGGAAACCCTGACAGGGAAAGGGCCACGCAACCTCCGTCGTCGTCTGGCCTTCTCCTTGGGTAGGCCTGGTCCTGGGTGGGTCTGAGCACAGCGTGCAGTCTGTGGGTCCCGCACTGGCGCTCAGACCTGCGGGCAGCAAAGCTGTTTTTCAGCTCATGGGCCACCAGAGTCCTCCTGATGCCGCAGTCCTGGCCGCATTTCAGCTTTGCTGTGATCTCGGGCACAAATCTTGGCGGAACCAAGGGAGAGAGTCATGTCTCATCCACAGCAGCAGGCAGTGCCCGAGCCTGGTGTAGCTGGGCAGCCCCATCCTGGGACCTACGCAGAGCAGTAGAGCAGCCCCCAGCGCAGGGCCCTCCCCTGGCCAGGTCCGCTCCTGCCCTCAGCCTGTGCCGTGGCCGCCCCAGGTCCTACTGCTGCCCTCAGCCTGTGCCGTGGCCGCCCCAGGTCCTGCTCCTGCCCTCAGCCTGTGCCGTGGCCGCCCCAGGTCCTGCTCCTGCCCTCAGCCTGTGCCGTGGCCGAGCCAGGTCCTGCTCCTGCCCTCAGCCTGTGCCGTGGCCGCCCCAGGTCCTACTGCTGCCCTCAGCCTGTGCCGTGGCCGCCCCAGGTCCGCTCCTGCCCTCAGCCTGTGCCGTGGCCGCCCCAGGTCCTACTGCTGCCCTCAGCCTGTGCCGTGGCCGGGCCAGGTCCTGCTCCTGCCCTCAGCCTGTGCCGTGGCCGCCCCAGGTCCTACTGCTGCCCTCAGCCTGTGCCGTGGCCAAGCCAGGTCCTGCTCCTGCCCTCAGCCTGTGCCGTGGCCGCCCCAGGTCCGCTCCTGCCCTCAGCCTGTGCCGTGGCCGCCCCAGGTCCTGCTCCTGCCCTCAGCCTGTGCCGTGGCCGAGCCAGGTCCTGCTCCTGCCCTCAGCCTGTGCCGTGGCCGCCCCAGGTCCTGCTCCTGCCCTCAGCCTGTGCCGTGGCCGGGCCAGGTCCTGCTCCTGCCCTCAGCCTGTGCCGTGGCCGCCCCAGGTCCTGCTCCTGCCCTCAGCCTGTGCCGTGGCCGCCCCAGGTCCTACTGCTGCCCTCAGCCTGTGCCGTGGCCGAGCCAGGTCCTGCTCCTGCCCTCAGCCTGTGCCGTGGCCGCCCCAGGTCCTACTGCTGCCCTCAGCCTGTGCCGTGGCCGGGCCAGGTCCTGCTCCTGCCCTCAGCCTGTGCCGTGGCCGCCCCAGGTCCTGCTCCTGCCCTCAGCCTGTGCCGTGGCCACCCCACGCCTCCTGCGTGCCCTCCAGTCCTCAGCACATGCGGTTGTGGTCATGGTCACGTGCCATGAGCTTTGTCTGAGCTGAGCAGGGGAGGTCCGGTTTGGCCTTCCTGAACAAGAGGACCCTGGAAAACCTGCATGGGGTGACTTTGGAGAAGCCAGGAAGTAGGGTGTGTGGGGGTGGATGGCACCTTGAGGTCAAGACCGCAAGTTTGCTGGCAGGCAGCCGTCATACCTGCTGTACCCAGACGGGGCCAGGCCTTGGGTGAGACCTGGCCAGGTGTGGGGGACCTGGCCCCTCATTCTGGGGCTGCATTTCCCACTGGAGGAGAGGGGAAAGTCTCACTGCTGGGGGGTCGTGTGGGTGCTGCTGGCCCAGGGCAAGCCTTGGCACAGCAGGCTAAGTCAGTTGCACACTGCGTCTCTGGGGCTCCATGTCAGGCAGACAGACCTGCGCTGGCCTGCTGGTGTCTGGGCTGCTGCCAGGCCTGCCAGGTGGGCGCAGCAATCAGGTGCTGGCAGGTTCTGCTCGGGATTCCTCAGTAAACTTGGGACTGTGCCTGCCAAGCTCTCAGGACAAGACGGCTCCAGCCTCAGTGGCCCCGAGGCCCTACGGGGCTCCCAGGGACAGTGGCCTCCTTCTTGTCAACAGGCACTGCACTGGGCCTTCAGGTGGGCTGACCACAGCAGCACAGCCCTGTCGGGACTCCTGGGTGCCCGCTTGGGGTCCCCAAGGCTCACCTGGCAGCACTTGCTTTGCAGGGCTCCCTGCGGACTGCCGCGGCCGCTGGGAGAGCTTTGTGGAAGAGACCCTGGTGGAGACCAACCGCAGGAACACCATGGATCTGGTGAGGGGCTCGGCTGCGCCCGCGGCCATGGCCTAGAACGCCTCCCCCTGCAGCTCAGGCTGAGGGAGGCCTGAAGGCAGCTCTGCTCTGGGCCACACCTCCGTGCCTGCCTCATGTGCACGTGTCCACGTGTGCCCCGGAGAGTGGTGCAGCCACTACCCATGTCCATAGCACGGCCCCCACCCTCCCTCATCAGGAGCTGTTACTGCCCTGGGGAGCCTGGGCTTTCCCTCGGCCTTGACCTCACCTGGGCACCTCCTTCCATGCCCAGAGATCTGACAAGCACCAGGCTGGACTAGGCAAGACCCCTGGGGCACTGGGCCATGCTGGGTGTGGTCTGGGGTGCCAGTGGCTCACATGCCCACCCTGTCTGGCCTGTTTTAGGTGGGCACTCACCACCTTCACTCCTCAAGCGAGGACGAGGACATTGAGGGCGCTTTCCCTAACGAGCTGTCCCTTCAGCAGGTGAGGGCGTGGCCGGCACTCTGCACCCTGCCGGGCCCTTCCCACGCCGTGTGCACTCAGCAGTGCTCCATCCTCTAGGCTTGGCCTAGTGGCATCTCGCTCCTCCCCCAGCACATGTCGGGGAGAGGAGGATCTGGGGGAGACCCCCAGAGTCACTGTACCTTGAAGAGACTATTGGGGTGCACAGTGCACACACACGAGTTTGCCCAGAATCTCTGAACGTCAGAACCCGGAACCCACTGTGCTGGAAGGAAGCTCCCTGGCTTGCCCAGGGGCAGCCTCAGGTCTCAGGCTGCTCCTGACGGGCCCTGCCCTCCCAGGCCTTCTCCGAGTACCAGATACAGCAGATGACGGCCAACTTCGTGGATCAATTCGGCTTCAACGATGAGGAGTTTGCAGACCAGGACGACAACATCAGGTGAGTCCAGCCAGACCCCCGGGCCAAGGCATGATTTCCTGTGCCACTCAGGTCCCTGGAGTCAGCTGCCCATGGTCCTGCCCTGGGTCCCTAAGGGGACAGCATATGTTGCCCAGTCCCGTGAGGCTGGAAGGAGGCTAACAGGGTCCCCTTGCTCTTGTAGCGCCCCGTTCGACAGGATTGCAGAGATCAACTTCAGCATCGACGCTGAGGAGGACAGTGTGAGTGCGTGTGTGCCCAGACAGCTAGGTGGTGTCCCTGGCTGGTGAGAGGTGGACGGGGGGCACGGGGAGCCCTGAGCCAGCAGGGCAGGTGTAGCAGGGCTGGACGTGCCCCTCCTCGGGAGTCCAGGACGGCGCCGCCTACCTTGCCTTCCCACCCTGCCCTCCCACCAGCTAGAGGTTCTGTGTCCTTGAGCCAAGGCCTCTAGAAACCACGTGGAGCCAGGGCCTCCCACCTCCCAGAAACCAGCCTCCACGTTCTGTCTTGCAGCCCAGCGCGGCTCTGTTTGAGGCCTGCTGTGGTGACCGCATCCAGCCCTTTGATGACGATGAGGAGGAGGACATCTGGGAGGATCAAGAGACTCGCGGTGCCACCCGGGTGATGGCCAGAGCCAGGTGTGGGGCCCTCCTGTCCCCTGGGGCCTGTGCTGAGGGGTGCAGCCGCCCTGCTGTGCTGCTCACGCCGGCTCCAGGAGTGTTCGGGGGCCTGCAGAGGCATGGGACCCTTCCTGTGGAGGCGGGGCCATCACTGGCTCTCCAGTGTCCGCTGTCCATCCTGGACACCAAGCGTGTCACTGCGTGTCCTCCAGGTTTGGTGCCCCCCTCGCCGCAGACAGCTGCTCCAAGAAGGATCTGGAGCACAGAGGCCGAGAGAGGAAGGTGGACTGGGAAGCAGATGGGGACGCACCTGCGGCAGGCACTGCCTCGGCCCCTGCCCCTGCACAAAACAAAGGCCTCCCCCTGCAGGGTGACTCAGAAGGTAGTGCTGGGAGCTCGGTGGGCGGGGGCAGGGGTGTTGGGACAGGACGTGGTGTCCTGGCCTGTGCATTGCAGGGATTTCATGGGCATGGATGGATGCGTCTTGGATGGGCTGTGGCCTGGAGCCTGCAGCCACCTGCACTTGGCTCCACGCAGACACTGCTGGAGGGAGCGGCTCTCCCAGCTGTGCTGGATGGGCTGCACTTCCCCACCCCAGCCATAGCTGACAGCCCCCCAGTTTCTTTTCCTTTTTTTTTTTTAATTATTTTATTTATTTGAGGGGCCGGTGTCGTGGCTTACTTGGCTAATCCTCCACCTGCGGTGCCGGCATCCCATATGGCACTGAGTTCTAGTCCCGGTTGCTCCTCTTCTAGTCCAGCTCTCTGTTGTGGCCCAGGAGGGCAGTGGAGGATGGCCTAAGTGCTTGGGTGCCTGCACCTGCGTGGGAGACCAGGAGGAAGCACCTAGCTCCTGGCTTCGGATCGGCACAGCGCTGGCTGTAGCGGCCATTAGGGGAGTAAACCAAGGGAAGGAAGACCGTTCTCTCTCTCTCTGTCACTGTCTATAACTCTCTCTGTGTATCCAAGTCTTCCTGGCAAAAAAAAAAAAAAAAAAAAAAAAAAAAATTTCATTTATTTGAATGTCAGAGTTACACAGAGAGAGGAGAGGCAGAGAGAGAGGTCTTCTGTTCACTGGTTCACTCCCCAACTGGCCACAATGGCCAGAGCTGAGCTGATCCGAAGCCAGGAGCCAGGAGCTGCTTCTGGGTCTCCCATGTGGGTGCAGGGGCCCAAGGACTTGGGCATCTTCCACTGCTTTCCCAGGCCATAGCAGAGAGCTGGATGGCAAATGGAGCAGCCGGACTCAAACCGGTGCCTGTATGGGATGCTGGCACTGCAGGTGCCGGCTTCACCTGCTACGCCACCATGCTGGCCCCTTCCCAGTTCCCACCGGGGAGGTTTGTCTCCACAGCCTGGCCATCCCCAGTGCAGCCCACCCCACACCTTCCACCTCGGGAGACCCTTGCTCACCTCAGTCCTGGGGTGGTGCCAGGCCCTCAGGCCACATGGAGAGCTGTGTGGCCAAACCAGGAGGGCAGCCATGCATGAGGCCAGGGAAGGGGCAGTGGTGCCTGGCCAGCTGCCCCGCCTTAGCCGTTCAGTCCTGGATCAGGACGGATGGGGCAGGGTGTGCAGCCGCTGCCATAACATGAATGTCAGTGGTGCGGAAGCCAGAGGAGGGTTTGCCCACAAGTGCCTGACCGAGCTCCACATCAGAAGGCACCCAGCGAATCCACCCTTGACCGCTGCATCCCTCCAGCAGGCACAGCGTGGATGGCGGTGTTCGATGAGCCCGCGGCCCCAGGAGTGGCGCGAGACGTGGGTTCCAGCGTGTGGGCAGCCGGCGCTGCAGCTCCAGAGGAGAAAGGCTGGGCCAAGTTTGCTGACTTCCAGCCTTTCTGCTGGTAACGGATGCATTCAGGGGTCGCCCTGTAGCACAGCTGAGGTCAGGCAGCCGCGTCCCTCAGAGCTCAGCCTGTCCTTGTCCTCTTTGCAGCTCCGAGTCGGGGCCTCGGTGCAGCTCTCCCGTGGACACGAACCACAGCTGTGCTGAGGGCGCCAAGAGCCAGGGCCAGGAGCAAGCCTGTGAGTAGGGGCGGCTCCAGCAGGGGTCCTAGCCTCGCCCAGGCCGGCCCCACCGTGGGGACAGGGGGAGGAGGCAGCCAAGGCCCTAGATGTGACCGTGTCACCATGATGATGGGGGTTTGTGTGCATGTGTGCACTTGAGGCTGGAGCAGCCATGTGCAACTAGGGCGACTCCCCCAACCCGGGGGATGCACAGGAAGGGCAGCAAGCCATTGGTCTGTCCAGGCTCACGGCCAGGTGTGCAGCCTGCATCTTGGACAGCAGCATTAGGGTTCTAGTGAGGAGTGCGTGGACAGGCCATCAGCATGTGCACACTTCCGTTCCAGTGTTGGGGTCCTTTGGGCTTGAAGGTGCCTATGGTAGGGCCACAGAGGCAGAGGGGCCCCTCTGAGAACAGAGCATGGCTGCCATCTTGTGGGGTGGGCACCCCAGGTGTGAGAGCCCATCCTGCCGGCTCCACGTGTGCAGGCAACAACACGCGGCAGGTGCCACACACGGACCCACGCCAGTCTGGGGGACTGCACCGCTGCCCTCGCCCACTGTTGAAGGCCTCTCTGTCTGCTGCAGTCAGCCCGGCGTCCCCGTGCGCCTGGAACGTGTGTATCCCCAGGAAGGGCCCCCTGATGGCCTCTGACAGCAGCTCCTCGGGCTCCAGCGGCGAGGACAAGCAGCAGAAGGCGATTGGTGTCGTGGAAGCCGCGAGCACGGGCCCTGGCTGGGAGACCTCCTTACTGCCCAGGACAGAGGCGGCTGCTGTTGGCAGGTGTGCAGGGGCGTGGCAAGCCCGCCCAGGGCCCCTGAGTGCACAGAGGAGGTTTCCAGGCTGCGGGCAGCTGGCTCATCCCTAGCTCTTGGCTCCCCTGGGAGCGAGCTGGGGCTCTGACTGCCGCCTGGTGGCCTGTGAGCTGCACACGTGGCTCTAGAGAGTGACACACACAGTGGAGGCTGTGGGGAGGGAGGAGGAAGGGCTCCTTCCGTGGACACTCTGGAGTGGTGCAGGAGACAGCTCCCACCACACAAGCCCTGACTGCCAAGGACAAGCCCAGCTCTGGGGGTAGGTTGGGCTGAGCCACCCAGAACGGGGTTCCCCTGGATGGTGCAGGGAGGAGCACCCCATGGTCTTTGACTTCATTGTCCAGCAGGCTGTCTGGTGGGCTTGCCCAGGCTCGGTCTTGCCGATCCCTTAACCCAGACACCTAGGAAACACCCGTTGAGCTTGGGCCAGGGAACACACACCATCTGAGGACTATGCTATGGCACCCAAACCTCAGCTGGGAGCTGGGGGCAGCTTCACAGGTGGGCAGAGGCCAGTCTTGCCCAAGAGCCAATCTGTGGGGGCGCAGAGGCTGGGGCCTGCTGGTCCCTGATACAGGCCCCTCGCAGGCAGAGGGTGGGTGAGCATCAGGAGCTGGGTGCCGGAGACAGGAAGTTGTTTGCAGGAGGGCAGGTTGGCTGAGGTGGGTGTCAGGGTCAGAGACAGCTGAGGAGACGGTGAGACTGGGGGCTGAAGGGGTGGAGAGGGTGTACCTGGCAGGCTCAGAGTGAGGACACCTGTCTGTCCTGGACCCCACAGAGCACGAGGTGTCAGCCACACAGGTATGTCCAGGGAAAACACTGCATCCATGCTGGTGAACGGCACCTGTGGGCTCTTGAGCCATCGTCCCTGAGTGCACCTGGCTGAGGTCTGGAAGGCTCTAGAAGGGGTGCGAGGGTGCCTGTCACCTAGTGTGACCCTGCCCTCGTGGGCGGGGAAGGCCCTGCTTACTCGTCTTGCCCCGTGGTACTGGAGCTACAGGGGTCTCCCCAGCCAGCCTTCATGCTCATCACCCAGCTGGACGCGTCCTGGCCAGCAGTCCAGCTTGGGCTCACATTCTCACCACCTGGGCTTGCCACTTGGCGCGGGGCCCAGGCTTAGAGCCCATGTTGCAGGAGCCCGACAGGGCATGGCCTGTGTGGCCACCGACAGCCCAGGGGAGGCGAGCTGAGGCCCCAGTCTCCCTTGACACTGGGTCGGTGAGACGATGACGGGGACCCGGGCCACAGCCCCTTGGGTCCAGCGTGCGGGAGGCTCCCGAGTGGGCTGGGAACCCCTGGCGTTCCTGGGCCTTTGCGCTCTCCCTAAGTATTTCAAGAACAGCTCAGCTCCGGTCCATAAAGCAGATCCTGTTCTGCCAAGTGCGCAGACTTCTCCCACAGGCAACTGCACAGAACCACAGCCGACCTGGCGGTGAGCCCCTCCCCAGGCCGCACGTCTTGTGCCCTTGTCCTACAGCAGGCCAGCGGCCCCGGCTTGCTGGCGGTGGCTAGCCTGCACCTTTGGGTGTCTGACCACTCCCAGAGCAGACCGCCTAAATGCCAGCAGGTCCCCCACTGAGTTGAGATCACAGCAGAAGTAGCCCAGGCCCTCAGAGAATGACCAGGTGCTCTCTGGCAGGTGGCTGGAGGTCCGCTTGTCCTGGCGTTGGCCAGTTGGGTGGCACAGCCGCCTGGCTGGGCATAGCGCCGCGGCCACCTCCCAAGGGCAGGAGCAGGAAGGTGCCACGGGCAGTGCTCCCAGGCCACTTCTGGACCAACCCCCTTGCCGTCCTCATGCTCCAGAGGTTGGCTGGCATTGACCAGAGCCCACGTCTGTCACGCAGGACCCAGTGTGTCGACAGCAGACCGCCAGACCCCACGTGCCCTGCACCCGTGGAGATAACCAGGGCCCCAGCTGTGGCTGCCCCAACTGTCTCTTCTGCAATGGCTGTGGTGGTCACCACAGCAGCCCCAGCAGTGGCGGCTGACCTGGGGACAGTGACAAAGGACAGGTGAGCAGGTTGGGCAAGGAGGGCACGATGGGGCTGGACGCAGGCCCCGGTAGTTCCAACCCTGCTCCCGTTCCTGCAGGGAGACAGACACCCCGCCCGAGGGAGCTGCCTTGAACGGGCCCGTGTGACGCTGCTGTCGCCCGGCCAGGGCCAGCCCTTGGTCAGGCTGAATCCTTAATCAAGAAAACTACCTGGTGATGCAATTTTTTAATTTAATTTAACTTTAAAATAAATGCTGCATTGGTGAAACTGGTGGTTGGAGCCAGTAAGACCCAACTTTCGTCTTTTCTACCTGACCCTGAGTAGGGCCTTAGGAGGACAGGATGGACCTGGTCACCCCCAGCCCAGGCCCCGAGCACAGCAATAAGGTCTTAAGGAGTTGGGAGCCAGGGGTCGTGACCACAGGCACCACCAGGACCCAAGGGCGGCAGAGGCATGGGCCGCAAGGTTCCGTTCACTTTTCTTTTTTAAATAAGCAAATACAGGAAGAGCTGGATTTTCTGCGCTTTGTACCGACTTGTAGCCGGGGTCTCCCCTGGCTCAGAGCAGAGGTAAGAGAAGGTTGGGAAGGGCCAGGACCCACAATCAGAGCTGGTTTGGCCTTGTGGGGTCAGACTGTGGGCTGCAGTTGTCCTGAGGCCCTGGGAGCTGGCCCTGAACCAGAATGCAAAACTCGACTGCCTTAACAAAAACAGGCCCTGGAGGCCTACTGGGGGCACCACCCAGGTCAGGCAGACATGCTTGGGTGGGTGGGTGCGTGGTGGTACCTGGCAAGAGGGGATGCAGTACTGTCTTAGTCGTGCCGGGCAGGGCACTGTCTCCCGGAGGGTCTGAGTGGTCATTTTATGTTGAGTCCATTCCTAATGTGCTCGTCTGACAGGGCAAGCCCCCAACTCCCAATAAAAGCTGTCATTCGCACAACCTGTGTATGGTTAAGGTGAAGCGGCAGGCAGGCCCTGGAGGCCCAGCCAAGCTGAGGGGTGGGGCTATCTCCTCCAGCCCCTTTGCTGCACCCCCCTCCACCCCCCACCCCTGCCGACACATCCCTGGTCACGAGGGAATGAGTCTAATTTCTGAAAGAAGCTGAACTCTTCTCTATGCAGAAAGAAACGCCTGAACCTTAGGAGCCAAGTGCATCCCCAGAGAGCAGGTGCAGCCGAGGGCGCTGTCCCCAGGGCTCCACCCCCCCATGCAGCTCCCTTCTGCTCTTGGAACTCCAGAACCATCGTGTGCCCTGACTAGGCGAGAGGGACAGGGGGACACCGGACCCACGGGAGGGGCTCCTTCCTGCCATCCTCTGTGGGTCCCACACGCCCCCAGCTCTTCTCCCCCGACATCGGGAAGGCAGTCAGGGTTCTCCTCCTCACTGCAGATGTCATGGGTGCTGGGAGCCTGGGTCAGCGCCCAGCCACGTAGGCTGCAGGGAGACCACTCCCGCACGACAGCCACAGGACAGCGCTGGAGCTCATGGGAGTTCAGGGTCATTGTTGGCTCCAGCCGCCCAACAGCTAAGGCTCAGAGACCTCCCCTTCGTGCCCCCAGGCCAGTCAGCAGCTGCCCTCCCCTCGTCCATGCCTGCTCAGCCCTGCTGCAGAGGTCAGCCTGCAGCTGCATGTCCCACACTGACAGGTCCTGTCTGGCTAGTTCCCCAGCGGCCACCCAGCACCTGTCCTAGGTGAAGCCTAGTCCTGGGTGGGCTCACATCAAGGAGGGCAGTCACAGCCACAGAAACCACAAGGGCACCCCGAGAACCGGAACCCCGTCAGGTTGCCACGGGCATCACCCCGAGCTCTGCCAGGCACCCCCATGCCGCGAGGAACCTCTCCCCACCACTCCCTGGGAACCAAGCAAGCCTCCCACCAGCTCACTTGTCTGACCAGGGACCAGCCAGCTCCACGACCTGCATGCTGAACTGCCCCCCCCCACGACCCCCTGTGGCTTCCCTGACGCCAGCTTCCACCCTAGAGGCCGTCCCCTCCATCCCTGTCAGGCCCGGAGGAATGAGGTGGCCATGCAGGCTGGGGAGATGGGTGGGTCCAGGTAGCAGGGAAGGCCCATGGGGACGACATCACCTTTCTGGGCAGACTGAAGACTTGCAGGGCCACAGGCTCACGGAGGGGCGGGGGACGTGGGTGAGGCAGGCACGGGAACACATCGTTAGTTCTCTTTATATAGACTCTGGTTCTAGAAACAGTTCACCTGCGGCCGGCCGGCCGGGGCCAGCACACTGACAGGGCTGGGCTGGGTGGACTATTTACAGGCCCGTCTTGGGGCTGTACCATGGCTGCCTCTCGCACAACACTCAGCCACAATGCCTCAATAAGTTAGCGCCGGCCGGGCGGTGGGGGGCTCCTGGAGGGGGAGGGGACTGTACACACAAGTGCTGGGGGCTCGGGGCCTCAATACTGTCGAGGGCCGGGGCTGTAAACATGGCCGGGGCGGCCCTGCCCACCCCTAGTGGTCTGTAACGACTGGAAGCAGAGCAGCCCGGGCAGGGCCGGGAGGATCAGGCGTCTGACAGGCAGCTCTGGATCCGGTCCACCCACTGCTGGGCCGAGGGCACGTCCTGGGCACAGAAGTTGTAAACGCGACGCGTCGTCTTCACCTGGGGAGGGGCGGGTCGCTGACTCCACGGCCCCCCCGCACCATGGACAGCCCCTCCCCCTCCACCCCCGGCCCCAGCCTGGGCTCACGTCAAAGAAGGCCTTCTCATCCACGGTCTTGGGGGCGCCCATGGTGGGCGTGCCAGGCGCCACAGCCTCCACTTCGGCCAGGTCAATGACACCCTTGCACTCCGTGTCCACGCGGTGGTCGTAGTAGCGCAGCTGGGGGGGGGGGGTGGAGTCAGGGTGGCCCATCCCCCACCTGCCTCCCCCTCTCCCTACTGGGCACTTACCTGGTGCTTGGTTTTGTCCAGCACAAACCAGCGGGCCTTCCAGGGCTTCATGAAGGCCCCCTTCTTGTACAGGGTGCCCTCGTAGGACCTGTGTCGGCAGCAGAACCCGCCCCAGGCCGGCCATCAGGGAGCAGCCAGGCCAAGGCGGTCCCTGGGCTACAGGCTTCCCCACAGGTCAGAGGGTAAAGGGTGTCCCACACCACGGCCAGAGGAGGCACACACAGCAGACGACCAGGACGGCACAGCCCTCTTCAGGCTCAAGGGGTCGAACGGGTCCTGCTGGGCTTGGCCTCAGCTACCGCCTGCCCTGGCCTCATGGGTACCCCACAGCCCCGTGCCTCTGCTCCTCCAGCCACTGCAGCCTGGCTGTGATCACCAGTTCTGGATCCCAATCCCAAGCGTTTGCTCACGCTTGGGCCTCGGCCATGGCCTTCCCCACAGATCTGTCCACCCTCAGAAATGACCAGAGCACCCTAAAGGCACCCGTGCCCCCAACCTGGGGAGTGCCAAGGCCCCAGGCCCTCGGCTCAGAAGCGTCCGTGCAGCGGTGGCAGGCTCCCCACCTGTTCTCACTCTCAGCTGTCTGGAACTGGCTGTACAGGGTGCTGGTGCTGCGGCGGGCGGCCTGCCGGGAACTTGATGCAGTTGAGCCACTGCTCTGGTCACTGTCCAGGCTGAGGCTCAAGGTGGAGCCCACAGGCCCCTCCTGCAGGTACACACCCAGCGAGCGGCGGTGGTGGGGCACACTGGACACCAGCAGGGAGCTGGGGGTGGCCTGGGGACGGGAGGGTGGGGTCTGGGTCAGGGCTGGGCAACCTCTGCGGCCACTCTGGGACACACCCACCCTGTCTGCCCCGCCCCCACTCACACGCCCATCTGGGCGGCCTTCAAGGCGCTGTGCAGCCTTCACGCGGTCCCAGGTGTCCTTCCAGCGCTCAGGGGAGCGGCCCAGCTCCGTCTCCAGCCGCTGCAGCTCCTGGGAGAAAACGGGAACCACAGGTTATTCACAAGAAAACAGCTAGAGGGGAACACGAAGACAGGAGGCCAGAAAGCAACAGAAAAGAGATTCAATGAATATGTGTTAACTGGAGTGTAGACAGCAAGAGTGAGGTTAAGAGAAGTCGAGAAACTGCCCAAACCAGGCGCTGGTGCTGTGGCGTTGATAAAGCCACCGTCTGCAGTGCCGGCATCCCATATGGGCACTGGTTCGAGACCCAGCTGCTCCACTCCTGATCCCACTGTCTGCTATGGCCTGGGAAAGCAGAAGATGGCCCAAGTGCTTGGGCCCCTGCACCCACGTGGGAGACCCGAAGAAGCTCCTGGCTTCAGATCGGCGCAGCTCTGGCCATTGCGGCCATCTGGGCAGTGAACCAGCAGATGGAAGACCTCTCTGTCTCTCCCTCTCTGTAACTCTGCCTTTCAAATAAATAAGTTTTACCAAAAAAAAAAAAAAAAAAAGAACTCTTAAGAAACATTCCCCAAACCAGATGTGTCAAATGACATTGTACAGACCCTAACAGGCCGGTCAGCGGACACACACACACACACACACACACACGTTTCAGGAAAACCAAACAGAAGTAAAAAGACACATTCTCTCCCAAAGAACAAATGGGAAACTGGGGGACAGATCGCTGACTTGTCTCCACACGCAGCCAGGACCGACGTGAGCAGGAAGCAGCTGTCTCAGGACCACGCAGGTAAGCCCTACAACCGCCCGGCACCCTGTCTGGGGCCCTGCTGAGTGAGAGGGCAGAGGTGTGAGCTTAGGGACACCTCGCAGGCAGGTCACAAGGCAGCGCTAGAAACCCACAGGAGGCCCAGTGAAGCTGCCGGGTGCGGGCAGCAAGGCCTGGAGAGGACAGGCGGCTCCACGATGCTGGAAGGTGAGGAGTCCCAGACAGCCAGAGCCACAGCCGTGCGGTGAGGGTCCCCCCTCCACTGTGAGGCGCCGGGGGGTGAGCTGGGGCAGCACGGCAGGTTACGCTGCCGCCCACACAGCTGCTCCACGGTGATCCCGCTCCCTGCAAAGGAGCCCCGGGAACCAGCGGAAGGTGGCCCGGTGCTTGGGCCCCTGCCGTCCACGTGGGAGACTCCAGCCTGGCCCCGCCCTGGCCATTGCACCACTGGGGAGTGAATGAGCAGACTGGAGACTCTCTCCCTCTCTGTAACTTCCTTTTAAATTAAAAAAAAAGAAAAAAAAATGGTGGGAATTTCATCTGACAAACGGGGGCCTTTGGGAGGCGATCGGACCAGGTGGGCCCTTGGGGCTGGCGCCGTGGCACGTCCCCTCCGTGCCCCTCCCTGCTGACGTGCCCAGGGGGCAGCAGACGGGTGCCCAAGGACTCAGGGTAAACTGAGAGTCTGGGTGGATAGCTGCCGTGGCCATCTGGATAGTGCCCAGCAAACGGAACATTCGCTCCCCCGTCCCCTCTCTGACACACAAAATCAGAATTTCACATATACCAATCAATCTTTGGAGGGAAAGAAGCAGAGACAGGAGACGTGCATGGCCCATTATCTTCTGTGTGATGCCCTGGGCTGCCTTGGGACTCCACCAGCAAGGGCACCGGCACACAGGCGCTCAGCCTTGCACCTGACCCGGGAGCCAAGGTAAACCCTTGCCCGGCCTCGGGTCCCTGGAAATGGCAACTTCGACTGCAACCCTGCAGGCGCTCTGCCTTAGGAGTGCTCCTCACAGAGCTCAGAAGCCTGGCAAAGACCACCCTAAAGGACGCAGGGCGCGCACGGTCCAGCTTACAGCAACTGACCAGAGAAGCAAAGCGGCAGGCACACGTTAAGACACAGACCCAGAAATGAAGCACACAGCACACACAGGAAATTTGCAACAGTCACTATCCATGTGTGTTTCAAGACTTAAAGATGAACATAAGGATTAAATGAAGAATTTTTACAGAATTTTTTAAAGATTTTATTTACTTGAGAGGTAGAGTTACAGACGGGGAAAGACACAGAGAAAGATCTTTCATCTGCAGGTTCACTCCCCAAATGACCGCAACAGCAGGAGCTGGGCCAGTCAGAAGCCAGGAGCTGCTTCTGGGCCTCTCACACGGGTGCAGGGGCCCAAGCACTTCTACTGCCTTCCCAGGCCACAGCAGAGCTGGATCAGAAGAAGAGCAGCTGGGACAGGAACCAGCACCCACATGGGATGCCAGTGCCACAGGGGTTGGCTCAGCCCCCTACACCACAGTGCCAGCCCCCAAAACTATTTTTAAATAGAACAAATAGGGGCTGGCAGGGTAGGCTATGCCTTGTGATGCCAGTGTATCATACCAGACGGCCAGTTCAAGTCCCAGCTGCCCCACTTCCAATCCAGCTCCCTGCTAATGCTCCAGGGAAAGCAGTGGATGAGGGTACAAGTCCTTGGGCCCCTGCACCCACATAGGAGGCCTGGAAGAAGCTCCTGGTTTCTGGCTTCAATCTGGCCTAGCCCTGGCCGTTTTGGGGAGTGAACCACCTCTCCCTCTCTAACTCTGCCTTTCTAATAAATTAAATAAATAAATAAGAGTACAATTAATACATTTTCAGAGAACAAAAGCTGAGGAATCTGTGCCGCAAACCTGCGTTGTAAGAAAAACATTTTAAAATTTATTTATTGGGGCCAGTGCTGTGGTACAGCGGGTAAAGCTACTGCCTGCAGTGCCGGCCTCCCATTTGGGTGCCAGTTTGAGTCCCGGCTGCTCCATTCCGATCCAGCTCTCTGCTGTGGCCTGGGAAAGCAGTGGAGGATGGCCCAAGTCCTTGGGTCCTTGCACCCGCGTGGGGAGACCCCAAGAGACTCCTGGCTCCTGATCAGCGCAGCTCCAGCCATTGCGGTCAACTGGGGAATGAACCAGTGGATGGAAGACCTCTCTCTCTCTCTTTGCAGCTCCTTCTCTTTGTAACTCTGCCTTTCAAATAAATAAATAAATAAATCTTTTTTAAAAATCATTTATCTATTTGGAAAGAGAATGCAGAGAAAGAGAGTTCTCCCATTTCATGGCCGTAACAGCCAGAGCTGGCCCAGGCCAAAGCAAGAAGCCAGAAACGCCGTCCTCCTCCTGGCGTGGGGAGGCCCTGCAGTGCATGGCGCCGTCACTTGCTGCTCCCACACCAGCCCGAGAGTGTGACAGGTGTTCGGTGCAGGTGTGAGATGCCGGGCGGGACGCCCACATTCCAAACTGGAGTGCCCGGGTTCAAGTCCCGGCTCTGCTTGATCCCAGCTCCAGCTGAGCCACCTTGGCCCTGCCACCCACGAGGGAGACCCGGACGGTGTTCCTGGCTCCTGGCTCTACCGTGGGCATTCGGCAGTGGAAGCTCCCTCCCGACACAAGTACACGCTGTAAGTTCTCGTGTGTGAACTGCTGTGTTGAAAATAAACTACAATTGCCGTCCCGGGAGACCACTAGGAAAACAGCAAACACAGAGGTACTGCTCAAAGTACATAAGACTGAGTACCAACAACACAATTTCAGACAGAAAAAGGGGGAAAAGGAGCAAAAAATAAATGGGTGAAATCAACAAGGTGCTATCCTTAAGCCCAACCCTATCAACAACTACATTAATTGTAATTCAACTAAAAATCCTAAGACAATCAGATTAGGCAAAAAGAAGACCCAAATCCTGTTACAAAGACCCAGACGAGTCAAAAACAGAAGTATCGGCACCGACAGGCTGCGCGGATGCTGTCCTGGGAAAGCTGACCCAGCCTCGCAGGCCAGCAGCACCAGAGACAGAGGGACTTGTGGGTGCCTGTGGGCCACCCTCAGGCACAAAACCACGACCCCATGCTCCCCCAAACCCCTGGATGCTCAGTGCCTCTGGGCCTGGCCCCACGCCGCGCCATCAAAATACGTTCCACCTCCCACAAGGCATCAGTCAGCACCCCCGCTGCCCACACCAGCGAACAGAAGCCCTGAGGCCCTCAGATGACGGCCAAGGCCACACAGCCAGCGTCAGGGAGCGGAGCACAGACCCTGCTGAGCTCTGCACCTGGGGACCGACCGCGCAGGTACAGAAGGGGCACCCTCTCAACGGCAACACACACCAGCACCAAATAGCCCTGCACTGGGCTCCTCTGCTTCCCAGGGGTCTCCTGATTCCGGAGCCTGAGCAGACGCGCCCACCACCGCCCGCAGGGCGAGAGCCCACCACCGCCCGCAGGGCGAGAGCTCACCACCGCCCGCAGGGCGAGAGCCCACCACCGCCCGGAGGGCAAGAGCCCACCACCACCCGCAGGGCGAGAGGCCACCACCGCCCACAGGGCGAGAATCCACCACCGCCCGCAGGGCGAGAGCCCACCACCGCCCGCAAGCTGCCAGGACAAGCGCCCAGAAGCACAGCGGCTCACGTGGAGGGGTGGGGGTGGTTCTGGGAGATCCGTGCTCCCTCGGGGCTGAACCCAGGGTGGTGCCTGGGCCTCTGAGAGCCAGAGCAGAGGGGCATCCCGCGTGACCCTGCACACACCCACCCAGCCGGCCCTGGCCGCCCGCCGTGCTGACACCGGAACGCGCCCCACCCACGCCATCTGGTCCACACGTTACCTCCAGCAGGCGTGAGATGGCATCGGGCTGGGCACGGGGGCGGCTGTCGTAGCACGGCCACACCACACGGCGCCTGCTCTGGGGAGCGCTTCCGTCAGGCCGTTCCTCCTCGGGGGGCTCGGGGGGGCCCTGGGCCAGTTCCCAGTCATAGGGCGGGCCCTCAGCCAGTGTCTCCTCCGTGTAGAAGTCCCACACCTTCAGGTTGGACACGTTGCTGTAGGGCCGCAGGACCTGGGGGCAGGGCTGGCACTGAGCACCCGGGGCACCAACGGCCGGCCAGCCGCCCTGCCCGACCGGGCCCCGGCTCACCTCCGTGTCCTCAGGCGCGTACATGTAGTTGTAGAACACGGGTGTCCTCTTGCTGAGTCGCTCCACGTACTCCCACACGGACCTGCAGGCCAGCTGGCCCCTGCGCTCCCCCTTCTCCTCGTACAGCAGCCCTGCAGGGGGCAGCGCTGAGCCCGAGCCCTGCCAACCAGCCGCCGTCCCAGGTCCCGCCCACATACCCAGCTCAATGCGCTCGTAGTCCGAGTCCAGCAGGAAGGTGCGGAAGCGCCGGGAGGTGTGGTGGTAGCCGAGGAACTTGAGGTAGAACTGGCTGAACTCAAACTCCATGGGGAACTGCAGGTGAACCTGGCACACGGGAGTCGGCGGTCAGGGGCAGCGCACGGCCACCCGCCCGCCCCCTCGGCCGCCTGCCAACCTGGTGGACGCAGTCCAGGAACTGCAGGAAGACGGGCGTGAAGCCGCTGCTCTGCCCGGCCAGGGTGTGGGCCCCTCGGTGGCTGAAGCGATGACCAAACGACAGCCACTCCTTCTCCACCAGCAGGCGGAAGCCCTCCAGCGTGCGGTAGAAGGGGTCTGACAGCAGCTGCACCAAGGACACCACCTGGCACAGAACAGGCGCCAGCTGCCAGCGGGCCGGAGGGGCGGCCTGGGAGCCCTGGTCCCCGCCCCGGGCAGCCACACACCTGCGTGGTGATGTCCCAGCCGTCCTCCAGGCTCACCAGCACAGAGGAGCCAGAGTCCAGCAGCTCCACCACCAGCACCGACACCTGCAGCAGCTTGTGGATCTGCAGGACAGGCAACTCTGACCCTGGCACCAGGCCCGGAGACCACGCGTCCGCAGCGCCCCGTGAGGCTGCGCGGCGGGGCCGCTGTGCTCCTGCTGACCGTCAGCTTCAGCTCCCCCTCCCTCGGGGTGCCAGGGCCCCCCTCCTCAGCCCTCCGGCACGCACTCACCCGGGCACCTGGGCCCAGGAGGCCACCCCCGACCCGCATCCCAGCCCTGGCCACTCTCACTGCCGACCTGTCCCCGGGGGGAAGTGGCCTGTGCTGCCCCAGCACCAGGCAGGCAGAGGGGCGGGGCAGGGCAGGACCTGGGTCAGCCACTCCGAGTCCTCCAGAGAGCGCAGGAAGGAGGCGGGGCCGGGCTCAGCAGCAGGGCAGCCGGGCACACAGGCTTTCAGCAGCTTCTTGAAACTGGCCTTCACCTGCCTGACCTCGAAGACCTCGATGGGCACCAGCTCCCACTGCTGCAGGGGGTCGGGCCGCACACCCTGGAGGGAGCCCAGGCACGGTTGCGACGTGTTCAGTCTCACGCCCCACCTCCCGCCCCCCAGTGCCGGCCCCCACCCCCATCACCTTGAGCTGGGCTTTGTCCCCAATGATGTAGAGGGCTGCACGCTGGGGCCGCAGAAAGCCTGGCTCAGGAGGGGCCCCATTGGCCTGGGGGGGCCCCAGCGCATCTCTGCCGGCGAGCCGGGAGCCCACGTCGGTGCCGAGCCCACTGCTGCGCCCGCTGGCCCGGACGCTGCCCCACTTACCTGCGGAGGAAAGACCAGCTGAGCCCCCCAGCCCTTGGGGGGCATCACTTACCTGGGGCCGGCAGGGCCTGGCTTCCAGGGAGGGGGCAGCAGGGAGGGAGGGGCTGGCGCACAAGGAAGCCCAGAGACACATGGGAGTGGCCTGTGTTAGTGTGTGCAGCAGGACCCAGTGAGAGGCAGGTTAGGAACCCGCGCCGAGGGAGGGGGCCGTTAGTGTTCCGTGTGGAGGTTAGTGCCCAGGGCACCTCGGTACAGGCTGAGGGAGGGCCGGCCTGTGCGGGCCAGGTACGGTACCTCGGGGCGCGGTCCGTCTGGAGGCCGAGGCCGCCATGGGGTTGGACAGCGTGGTGACCCTGGCTCTGGGGCTGGGCACTGGGGGTACAGCAGAGAGAAGGCTCAGGCCTGGCCCCAGGCCGGGGGTGTGCACAGCTTGGCAGGGGAGGGGGACGAACAGGCCAGATTCCCAAAGGCCGCGCCAGAGGCAGCAGGGCTCATGACAAGTCCCTAGTCTCAGAGGAACACCCAGAGCTGCGTCTGGGGCCAGACAAGAGTCCCATATGGCGAGGAGGGGCAGGGTCTCTGGGCTGTCCCCAGACGCGTCCTCTCCCCACTCAGGTCACTCGGGGCAACCTGGTCCTCAGCACCTCCTGCACACGCCGCCCCCCACCAAGACCCCCGCTCCCAGACTCCTGCACACGCCGCCCCCCACCAAGACCCCCGCTCCCAGACTCCTGCACACGCCGCCCCCCACCAAGACCCCTCCCTCCCAGACTCCTGCACACGCCACCCCCCCAAGACCCCTCCCTCCCAGATCCTGCACACGCCGCCCCCCCACCAAGACCCCCCCCTCCCAGACTCCTGCACACACCACCCCCCCACCAAGACCCCTCCCTCCCAGACTCCTGCACACGCCACCCCCCCAAGACCCCTCCCTCCCAGATCCTGCACACGCCGCCCCCCCACCAAGACCCCCCCCTCCCAGACTCCTGCACATGCCGCCCCCCCACCAAGACCCCTCCCTCCCAGACTCCTGCACACACCGCCCCCCCCAAGACCCCTCCCTCCCAGACTCCTGCACACGCCGCCCCCCCACCAAGACCCCTCCCTCCCAGACTCCTGCACACGCCACCCCCCCAAGACCCCTCCCTCCCAGATCCTGCACACGCCGCCCCCCACCAGGACCCCTCCCTCCCAGACTCCTGCACACGCCGCCCCCCACCAAGACCCCTCCCTCCCAGACTCCTGCACACGCCGCCCCCCACCAAGACCCCTCCCAGACTCCTGCACACGCCGCCCCCCACCAAGACCCCTCCCTCCCAGATCCTGCACACGCCGCCCCCCACCAAGACCCCTCCCTCCCAGACTCCTGCACACACCACCCCCCACTAAGACCCCTCCCTCCCAGACTCCTGCACACGCCGCCCCCCCACCAAGACCCCTCCCTCCCAGAATCCTGCACACACCGCCCCCCACCAAGACCCCTCCCTCCCAGACTCCTGCACACGCCACCCCCCCAAGACCCCTCCCTCCCAGACTCCTGCACACGCCGCCCCCCCACCAAGACCCCTCCCTCCCAGAATCCTGCACACACCGCCCCCCACCAAGACCCCTCCCTCCCAGACTCCTGCACACGCCACCCCCCCAAGACCCCTCCCTCCCAGACTCCTGCACACGCCGCCCCCCACCAGGATCCCTCCCTCCCAGACTCCTGCACACGCCACCCCCCCCCAAGACCCCTCCCTCCCAGACTCCTGCACACGCCGCCCCCCCAAGACCCCTCCCTCCCAGACTCCTGCACACACCGCCCCTGCACCAAGACGCCTCCCTCCCAGACGCCTCCCCTGCCCGGGTGCTTCTCCGTATGGGGCCAGGAAGTGGCCTCCACCCAGGATGCACAGCAGCGTCTGCAGGAAGGGAAGTCCGGAGACTTCTGAAGGTGGAGGACAGGAGGACGCTCAGCCTGGTCCCAGGCAGACCTGGGTCTGCTGGAACAAGGTGTCCTGGAGGTGTGGCCGTGGGACCTGAGAGGCCTGACCCTGGTGGCCAGGCGGCACCTGAGCTCCCGTGGCGGTCTCCAAGCACCCAGCCCTGCCTGCGTACAGCTCCCTGCAGAGCCCACGGGGGACACGAGAGGGCCGTGAGGCCACATCTGCCGCCTGCCACAGCCGGCATCCTCTGATGCTGCCCCTGAGGACTGGCGCCGACCTGAGACATGGCCAGGACCTGGCACGTCCTTAGGAAGAGGAGGACAAGACACAGCCGAGAGGAGCCACAGCTCTGCCTGTCAAAGGCGGCCCCACTCCCTCAACTGGGGGGACACTGAATCTGAGCCTGGAGGCAGTGCCGGCTCAGAATAGAAACGGTCGGAGATGTCCAAGGGACACTCGCGGAAGGTACAGGCCTGGGCGGCTGACAGACCCGAGGCGTCCCTGCAGGCACCACTCGGACCCTCTGAACCAGAGGGCACAGGGACCCTGGCAGGGAGAGGAGCGCCTCCTGCAGCCCCCCGCCCTGTTCTGGCCCCCCCCGCCCAGCGGTCAGCACCCGTAACAAGAGACACAGACAGCCGAGGGGTGGGCACGTGGCAGAGCTTGGAACACCCCCATCCCGCATCAGAGTGCCTGGGTTCAAGTCCCAGCTCCTCTCCTGAGTCCAGCTTCCTAATGCAGACCCCGGGACAGCAGATGGCTCGAGCAGTTGGGCCCCTGAAGCCCATGTGGGAGACCTGGGTTCAGTTCCCGGCTCCCAGCTGATGTGGACATCCGGCGCGTGGGCCGGAAGGGAGCCATCTACCTCTGCCTTTCTCAAATAAACAGTCAAATTACGGGGAGCACACGTGTTCAGAAAGACACAGCAGGGGGTTAGGCCACTGGTTGTTGTGGTGTTTTTTGTTGTTGTTGTTGTTTTTTTTTTTTTTTTTTTTTACACAGTTAGACAGTGAAGAGAGACAGAGAGAAAGGTCTTCCTTCTATTGGTTCACCCCCCAAATGGCTGCTACAGCCAGAACTATGCCAATCCGAAGCCAGGAGCCAGGTGCTTCCTCCTGGGCTCCCATGTGGTGCAGGGCCCAAGCAGGGCCATCCTCCACTGCCCTCCCGGGCCACAGCAGAGAGCTGGACTGGAAGAGGAGCAACTGGGACTAGAACCAGGGCCCACATGGGGCCCGTATGGGGTGCCGGCACCGCAGGCAGAGGAATAACCAAGTGAGCCACGGCGCCAGCCCCAGGCCACTGCTCTTGACACATGCAGGTTCAAGTTCCGGCTGCCGGGCTTCCAATCCAGGGAAGGCAGCCAAGATGATCCAAGTACCTGCGTGCCTGCCACCCATGTGGGAGACCAGGGTGGAGCTCCTGACACCTGGTTCGGGCCTGGCTCGGGCCTGGCTCGGGCCTGGCTGTTGCAGCCACTTAGGGAGTGAAGAACAAACGTTAAGACCTTGCTCTGTCTTTAAAAGAGAAAACTCCTCGCGCAGGGGCCCGTGTGGGGCACAGGCACAGGTGAGGGCTGCAGGTGAGCATAGTGAGCACGCGGGGCAGGGGGCTTCACCTCCTGTCACAGTGAGCACGCAGGGCAGGGGGCTTCACCTCCTGTCACAGCGAGCACGCGGGGCAGGGGGCTTCACCTCCTGTCATAGCTCCCACAGCTCTCAGGGCAGGGGGCTTCACCTCCTGTCACAGCGAGCACGCAGGGCAGGGGGCTTCACCTCCTGTCACAGCGAGCACGCGGGGCAGGGGGCTTCACCTCCTGTCACAGCTCCCACAGCTCTCAGGGCAGGGGGCTTCACCTCCTGTCACAGCTCCCACAGCTCTCAGGGCAGGGGGCTTCACCTCCTGTCACAGCGAGCACGCAGGGCAGGGGGCTTCACCTCCTGTCACAGCGAGCACGCAGGGCAGGGGGCTTCACCTCCTGTCACAGTGAGCACGTGGGGCAGGGGGCTCACCTCCTGTCACAGCGAGCACGCGGGGCAGGGGGCTTCACCTCCTGTCACAGTGAGCACGCGGGGCAGGGGGCTTCACCTCCTGTCACAGCTTCCACAGCTCTCAGGGCTGTGCACCCCATGTTGGGGGCAGAGCTACAGATGCGCCTGCTCCCTGCACCCTGAGCCCAGGGCCAGCCTGAAACACAGGACTCCAGGCCCCACCTCACAGGGACGAGGCGGGACGGCCCGGCTCCAGGGCCGAAGGCCAGCCTGGACCCTCTCAGCATGTGCAGGTGCTCAGAGGTGTGTGGCAGGTAGGGACAGTGATGGGGAGGCCAGCAGACAAGGACAGATGAGGACAGAGGCTCAGCGGGGGAGGGAGTGATGGGAAGGAGCAGGGGGGGTCTCGAGGGCTGCAGCCAACTCCCAGGCCCCAGAGACCCAGACAGAGAGATGGAGAGGCAGGCTGGTCACGGCCGCAGGGCCCCGGGACACTTACCTGGCCAGCCAGGCTTTCTGCCCCAGCACCACCAGCACCCAGAGGGACCCCCTCCTTGCTCTACACCCAGTCACTCCCGCCCCTTCCTGGCAAGTCGGCCATAAACGCCCCAAAGTCCTCCCCGCCCACCCCAGCCCCGAGGGCACTCACCGTGACTGCCCATGTGGGCCGAAGAGAAGCCGCTGAGCGTGTTGCGTCCAGACGCATCCGCGTAGCGGGGCATGGAGCTGACCACGGCCTGCAGGTACTTCTCCTGCTCCAAACTGCTCGAGTCCGCCTGGGACTGTCCTGGGGAAGAGGGTAGGGCTGGGGCCGGGGCTGGGCAGGGCAGAGTGGGGCAGGGCAGCAGCCCAGGCTGGGAACAGGGCCGGTACCTGGAGAAGGGGCGTTCTGGGCCTTGAAGAGGCCGACCACGCCCTTGCCATGCAGGCCGCCGGAGCGCAGCAGCACGGCCTTGGAGCGCCCGCTGCGCCAGCACACCACAGGAAAGCGGTTCTGGCGGTAGCAGCGGGACACGCGCTGCAGGGCGTTGTCCTGGACGCTCTGGGGAACAATCAGCAGCCCCGGGTAGCTGCAAGGGGGTAGAGACGTGAGGGCCGCCAGAGGCCGTGCCCCAGGCCCAGCCACGGGCCCCACACCACCTGCGCTCCCCACGCCCCGGCGGCCAGCTCACCTGCGGCAGATGGCGTACATGCGGTTGACCGGCGAGATGCGGAAGGGCTCGGACTTGGCCCGGCTCAGGCTGCTGCTCAGGGTGCCGAGGCCGAGGCGCTGGTAGTCACGGCAACACGCCCGCTCCACCAGGCTGCTCATGGTCATGCGGTCTGAGGGCTTCAGGGCTGAGGCCGGGGTCAGCGTGCTGGGCTCCAGCTCCTCCGACACTGCACAGGCCGGCACGTGGGCGCGTCACACGGAGCACCGGCCCGCCTGGTCCTTCCCGGGGCATCCTCGCCCGCGCCGCCCCGCCGGCCCCCACCTGAGATCTCGTCGTCCTGGTCCTCTGCGGGGGGCTGTGCCCGGTGCTCCCACCCAGGGGGGCTGTACTTCTTGCGGGTGACGTGCTGCCGCCCGATGGTCTTCTTGGCGTTCTTCACCAGGTTCCGGGACAGGGTTCTGCACGCGCAGCGCCAGCACCGTGAGACGGGGGCGGGGAACCAGGGCACGGGGTCGCCCACAGCTGGGGCCTGGCTGCCCAGCCCTGGGACCCCCCTTCCATACCTGAGAGAAGGGCCCTTCTCCTTGGCACCCCGGGGCGGCCGGCCGGGCGTGTGGGCGGAGCCCAGGGTGAAGGCAAAGGTGCCCCGGATGTCTGGCGGGTACCGCAGCTTGTGCAGCTGCTTCCGGAAAAGCTCGGCGCTCTCAGACCCCACCTCCTCGTCGAAGGCCATCTTCAGCAGCTGCGAGAGGCGGGGCAGCCCTCAAGGGTCTGGGCAGCCCCCAGGGCCCCGCCCGACCCTGGTACTTCTGGGTGCAGAAGCAGCCGAGCCACAAGGGAAGGCCCCACGCTCGTGTCACGGTAAGCACCGCGCGAACCGCGGCAACCTCAGTGGCAGGACCCATGCGAGGCTCCCACCTGGAAGGTGCAGGAGCGCAGCTGGAGCCCGTCCTGCAGGAGCTGGTCCACGGGGGCCTGCACGCTGATGCGCTTCTCCTTGGTCAGCGCGGCCACGGGGAAGGAGCGGACCACCACCTGCTCCCCCACTGACCACAGGCCAGGCAGTCAGAAGCAAGGAAGAGGAAGGGCCCGCAGACCCGCAGGGAACCAGGCTGGGGAGTCCCGGGGAGGGAGGAGGAGCAGACCCCGGCCACCTCCCCAGCAAGGTAGCCCACCCCAGAGAGCTGGCTGGGGCGGGGAGGGCTGCAGGCTCACCCAGGGGGTCGGTGGGCATCCCCGTGAAGATGACGCGGTACGTGGTGAGGAAAACAGCACCCTCAGCGGGGAGCAGCGCGGGCCCCCCCCCACTGCCCCCTGCCCCCTCCTCACGGCCGTCGGGCAGCAGGTAGACGCGCAGGCCGTCCAGCACGCACTCCTCGCCGGGCAGCAGGCGCGGCCGCAGCAGTTTGGGCTGCTCGGGGGACAGGGGCAGGGCCTCAGGAGGAAGCCCCGCCCCCTGCCCCCGGCCCCCCAGCCTTGCCAGCCCCACGCACCTTCTGGATGGGGGGCAGCCTCTTGCTCTCCCGGTGCACGGCCTCCAGCGTCTCGATGTGCATCTGCACGATGTCTAGGGGAGACCAGGGCTCACACCCGGGGCCCTGCAGCTCCCCCCACCCCGAGCAAGTGTCCCCACATCTCAGCCCCCATACCTGGCACCATGACATGCAGCCCCTTGAGGTGGTCGCTGGTGACCCCGCTCTCGGTGCAGACCTTGTCCACGAAGCGGTTGATGAAGCGGACCACGGCCCCGGCCACGTCGCAGGTCTCTGCGTCCTCAAAACCACTCTCCGTGTCGTAGCTCTCAGCCACGCTGCCCGCCATGCTGGGCCAGGGAGGGGACCGTGGGCACAGGCCGCGGCCCCAGCCCCGGCCCTCGGCGCAAGGCCCCGCCCCGGCCCTGCCCCCACCTGTTGGTGACCAGGCTGTTGCTGGCGCTCTCCAGGTCCCCCAGCCCCGGCCGCTCCCGCAGCAGGCGGCTCTTGCTGCTGTCCAGCGGCAGCAGCAGGTAGCTCATGCGGTTGGCATAGTGGATGGCCTGGCTGAACACCGTGCTCTCCTCCTTCTGCACCAGCTCCTGCTGCTTCTCGCGACTCAGCGTCGGCCACAGGCGCCGCTGCTCGGAAGCCACGTCCAGGGCCGAGCGCTCGTCCTCCTGGGACGGCGCCTCCCCGACCTCCTGCAGAGCACACAGCACGTGAGCCAGGGGCACACAGGCCTGGGCCCTGCCCCACGCCCCGGCAGTCCTGCACACCTGGGAAGGGGCGCGGTCCTCAGCTGGCTCCAGGTAGAGGGCCCGGATGTGGGTCTGCACGTCCCCATAGAACATGGCTTCCCAGAACTGCGGGGTGCTCCACACCACGTGCTCCTGCACGCAGCTGTACGCAAACTGCGTCACTCCTGGGCTCAGCTTCTGCAGAGGCCGGGTGAGGGCTGCAGGTCATCCAGAGCTGCCGGCCAGAGCCAGGAGGACACCCGGGGCCAGCCCAGCACTCACCCGGCAAAAGGCCGTGACCAGGGGCAGCAGGGCGGCTGCGATGCCGTGCTCATCCAGGGAGGTGCAGTCCTGTGGGCAGAGCGCTGAGCCCACTGGGACCCTTCCCCTCTCACAGAACGTCCCTGTCCGCCTGCAGCCACCATGTGCCCCGGGGTCGCCCGGGCAGGGCGAGGACAGGGTGTCTCCCGACCCCCCACCCAAAGCCCAGGGTCCCAGCCTCCAGTGTCTCCCGACCCCCCACCCACAGCCCAGGGCCCCAGCCTCCAGTGTCTCCCGACCTCCCACCCAAAGCCCAGAGCCCCAGCCTCCAGTGTCTCCCGACCCCCCACCCAAAGCCCAGGGCCCCAGCCTCCGGTGTCTCCCGACCCCCCACCCACAGCCCAGGGCCCCAGCCTCCAGTGTCTCCCGACCCCCCACCCAAAGCCCAGGGCCCCAGCCTCCAGTGTCTCCCGACCCCCCACCCAAAGCCCAGGGCCCCAGCCTCCGGTGTCTCCCGACCCCCCACCCAAAGCCCAGGTTCCTGCGCCCGGTGTCTCCCGACCCCCCACCCAAAGCCCAGGGCCCAGCCTCACCTGCAGGCAGCAGTTCATCATGCGGACGACGAAGTCAAACTGCTGGTGGTCCAGGACCGCGCGGTTCTGCTGCACGTGCAGGTGCAGCTCCTGGGCGAGGCAGCGGCGGGCGGCACGTCCCTTCAGGGCCCTCAGCACGGCCGGGAGCAGCTGGGGGCAGGGACGAGTGGGGCACAGGGCTGAGGGCAAATGGAGCGACGAGGGGTGGCCGGCAGGTGGCCAGAGCACTGGTTCGAGCACAGAGGGACCCAAAGCCAAGCACACAGCGAGTATGGGCCCAGAGCCGGGGCTTCCCGACCAGCCCAGACAGGAAGGCAGACGTGCGGACGCGTGGGCGAGTGTCCCGCCCAGGCTGCGGCGCCCACAGGCTCGCAGGCCTGGAGCTACCTGGGGGCTCAGATCTGGACAGCGTGAGCCTGAGCGGCTCAGGGGCCCCACGTGCCTCCTGACAGCCGGGAGCTGCACGGGGACACCACGACACGGGAGACCCACGGGAGAGCGTTAGAGCCTCTTCCACAGGCCGGGGTGAGATCCCTGACGGGCTCTCCAGCCGCTGAGACCAGGGAAGACGCCAGCCCAGCCACCTCCAGCGGTCGGGCAGTGCCCGGGCGAGAGCCGAGCCTCCTGAAGGCCACTGGCCAGGCCTCACCTTCTTGGCCTCGAGCATCTTGCCCTCGAACACGTAGGAGATGCAGTTACGCACCACCTCCAGCCGGCGGGCGCTGTTGGCGTGCAGCCCGCTGCACCGCTCCAGGATGGCCGCTGCGGAGACAGGACACGCTGGCCTGCCCGTGCCCCACCCCACCGAGGGCCTGGCCCGTCCCCCCCTCCTGCGTACGCACTCATGGGGGGTCCCGAGGGCACAGTGGTTCTCCGCTCAGCCTTCACGGCAGGGGGCGCGCCCTGCATCTTGGCGGCCGCCTGGTCCACGATCCACTGCACGGTGCCCTCGTCCAGACGGGGGAAGGGCCGGGGTGCCCGCCGCAGGTGACTGGCCTCCCCTGGCCTCTGCACCTTGTGCATGGCCACGGCCGGGTATGGGTTCTCCTGGGGGCGGAGGGGTGGGCGTGGGCAGCAGGCCGGGCTGGGCAGCAGACGCCCCGCCCACACCGCCCACGGGCTTACGTTCTTGTACAGCTGCTCTGCCAGCTCCTGGACGTGGCGCAGCACGCGCTGAGGGTGGCTCTCGTCCGCACGCATGCGCGCCACCTCGTGGGCCACCAGCTGGGGGGGCAGGAGGCAGGTGAGGCGGGCCACAGCAGCCAGCGGGGGTGGGGGGGTGGGCAGGCAGAGCAGGGCGGGCACACCTCGTCAAACAGGTCTGTGGAGCGGTAGGGGACCCCGCGCTCGGACACGAAGCCCGCAAAGGCCATGCCTTCCAGCACCTTCATCAGGAAGTCGTCTTCCACCAGCCCTCGCTGGCCCAGGAAGGCTGCCTAGGGGAGCAGGTGCAGGTCAGCCCGGGCCCCCAGGGGCTGCACCTGCCACCGCCCCTGCCGCGCCCTGGCAGCCACCTTGTGGAAGCGGATGACGGGCTCCGGGTGGATCCGCACGATGTGCAGGCACCAGCGGTAGCCCTGGAGGAGCTGAGCGAAGAGCCGCAGGAAGACAGCACGCAGCTCCTTGTCCTGGGGGCACAGTAAGAGCCAGGTCCACCAGCCCAGCCCTGCCCGTCCGCCTCCTCCACTCAGAGCCCAGTGGCACCTCCGGAACTCTGCGGGCAGGCTGCTGGTCCTTGGACCCTTGGAGCCGGCCCAGTCCCTCCTCAGGCTCCCTGCAGCCTTGCCACAACCACCACACCTCGTAGCTTGCAATTCCTCTGCTCCTGGGCCCCTTGCTGTCTGCTCTACAGGAGCCTGAGGCCCGAGGAGGTGGGGCCGCAGTATTCGGGGCACCAGCAGCCCGGCCATGGGCCAGCAGACCTACGTGAGAGGGTGCAAGGCACAGGGGACCCCACCTGCATCTTCAGGGAAGAGGTGGACGCTGTGGGTGGGGGGAAGGCCAGGTCAGCCAGCTCCAGCTCTGGATCCAGGACCTGCAGACACAGGGGGGACGGGGCAGCTGCATGGCCAGCCTCGGGTCCTGGGACTCCCCCTGCAGCCAGACAGGGGCATCCCACAAGCCCGGGGCACCAGCCGTCCCTCGCACCATGCTCAGGACACTGTGGGTCTGGCTCTGCAGAGGCTCCGGCAGGGGTGGGACGTGCACACACTCGGGGACGGTCACCGTGCCTCCATCGAGGTCCGCAATAATCACATCCAGCTACGGACCACAAGAACAGGCAGTCAGGGCCCCGCAGGCCCGGGGTGAGGCAGACCACGCCACAGCCCTCACCAGCTCCTGCGTCTCGGCCTGGAAGGCGGCGTTGACCCCGATGATGAAGGGCGTGGGCGTGCTGAGGACCTCCAGCAGCTGTGCCGGCAGGATGGGCACGTAGGTGAAGCTGCGGACCCCAGAGGACATGGTGAGCCCACACAGGGGCCAGGCAGGGGGCGGGGTGCTGGGCAGTCAGGCACCTGTATCTGAGAGGAAACAGCAGTGCCAGGAGGCCCCGGCAAGCATCGGCGAGCCGCTGGTAGCTCCGGGACAGGAAGAGGACCTTGTGCTCCGTGAGGGCGGCACAGAATAACGACAGCACGTTGGTGATGCCTAAAGGAGAACAGGCGTGGTGAGGCGGAGCCACGGCGAGAACCCACACCGGTGACGCACCAGAGCCGGGAAGGGCGGCAGGGACGGGACAGGCAGGCTCACCCAGCTGGCGGAAGAGCAGGGCCACGCTGCAACGGCTGATGGGCAGCGAGTCGGCCAGCGGGGTCTGGATGACCTGCCGGTCACCGGCCCCTAAAGAGATGGTTCTCTAGAGGAAGAAGGGTCAGCACTGAGCAGCGTGACCAGAGCTGAGGCCCCTGGAGCTCTGGAGGCCTGAGACCCTGACATGGAGCTGGCTGGGGCAAGCCCTGCCTCTGTCTGCCGAGCAGTGCTACAGAAAAGCTCATGGCAGGAGGCGGCTGCCTCTGACCTGGGACAGGAACAGGGCCTGGGAGGGCAGAAGAAACAAAGAATCCATACCGCTCCTTCCTCAACAGAGTCCAGCTGCACGGGACAGACAGGCAGAGAGACACGGTTAGACACCCAGCACACAAGGCAGGGAGCAGACAGGAGGACACCGACAGCAGAGACAGGCACACACCCACGGAGCGAGAGGACAGAGACCAGACCAAAGGGTGCCAGGCCCAAGGTGCAGAGTCAGGAGCCAGAGGAGCAGGCAGGGCCAAGGCAAGACTGCACGACAGCAGCTCTAAGACAGGAGGGGCGCCCAAGGCCTCAGGCAGCGCCCCGCCCGGCTGGACCCAAACACCTAGCAGCGAGACCCACCTGTGAGCCCCCGGCCAGGGGGACGGTGCAGGTCAGCAGGTTCCCAACCACATTCTCCAGGCACACGTTCAGGCCCTCCACGTGGATGGCGTAAATGAGACCAAGGCTGTTCTGCACGACCAGATCGGGGAATGGCAGTACAGCCGACGGCAGCACGCCACAGCCTGCCTCACCGCCCTGGCTGCCCACCTCACCCTGAACACCTCGGCGTGGTCCAGTCGTGACACCAGCACCAGTGTCTTTGGAGCAAACAGCTGGCCCGGCTGGGCCGGCACCGCGGGCGACAGTTGCACGAGCCCTCCGTCCTCGGCCTCCTCCTCCCTTTCCACAGTGTGCTCGGCGCACGCCGCCTCCTACAGACACAAGTTCGTCTCACCAGCCCAGGCCGGCCAGCCCTCCAGGAACTCGGGCCTCCGGGGGTAGGAGATAGCCCCAGAGGCAGAAGCAAGGGCAGGGGTCCGGCCTCACACGCGATGCACCCCAGAACCTGCCGGCCTCACACACGATACACCCCGGAACCTGCCGGCCTCACACGCGATGCACCCCAGAACCTGCCGGCCTCACACACAGTGCACCCCGGAACCTGCCGGCCTCACATGCAGTGCACCCCGGAACCTGCCAGCCTCACATACAGTGCACCCTGGAACCTGCCGGCCTCACACGCAGTGCACCCCGGAACCTGCCAGCCTCACATACAGTGCACCCCGGAACCTGCCGGCCTCACATGCAGTGCACCCCAGAACCTGCCGGCCTCACACACGATACACCCCGGAACCTGCCGGCCTCACACGCGATGCACCCCAGAACCTGCCGGCCTCACACACAGTGCACCCCGGAACCTGCCGGCCTCACACGCAGTGCACCCCAGAACCTGCCGGCCTCACACACAATGTACCCCAGAACCCGCCGGCCTCACACACAATGTACCCCGAAACCTGCCAGCTGACCTGCGTGGGCTCCACCGGCTCCCAGAAGGTCAAGCAGGCGCAGTAGTGCCGCTCAGAGTTGATGTCAGTGAGGACAGCAACGAAGAAGGTGGGTGGGCTCCTCTCGGGACACAGCTGCCACCCGCTGGGCTGGCAGAACTGCAGGGCCAGCAGTCAGCTGCCTGCACCCGCACCTGCAGGGGAACAGCCACCTGCCCCCGCCCAACCTGCCCTCCGGCATCTGCACTGCCGGCAGCCAGAGGTTCCCGACTACATGCAGCACCTGGCTCTGCAGCCCTGGGGACCCTGGGCCCCGGGGCCAGAGGGGCAGCCTCTGGTCACACCGTCCCCACTGCTGTGACCAAGTCCCAGCAGGACACGGCACCAGCCAGGCCCCCCATGGTGGCAGCAGGAGCTGGGTGCTGCAGAGGCTCCTCCCCACGCCAGGCCGGAGTGCAGGTGCTCCTACTCACCAGCTCGATGCCCTGGGGGAAGGGGTTGTCCTCCCAGTCCTTCTCCGGGAAACGCTGCAGGATCTGGCCCTGGCCTTCCCCACTCCCTGTGGACAGAGCACGTGTTCAGGGGCCAGTGCCGCAAAGCCGCCACCTGCGATGCTGGCATCTCATAATGGGCGCCCGCTCAAGTCCCAGCTGCTCCGCTTCTGATCCAGGTCCCTGCTAACACGCCTGGGAAAGCAGTGGAAGATGGCCCAAGCCCTTGGGCCCCTGCACTCACATGGGAGACCCGGAAGAAGCTCCTGGGTCCTGGCTTCCAGCTGGCCCAGCCCCAGTCATTACAGCCATTAGGGGAGGGAACCAGTGGATGGAAAATCTGTCTGTCTGTTTCTCTGTGTTTAACTCTCACCTTCAAATAAATAAATCAATCTTAAAAGGAGAGGGGCAACTGTTCAGTGCATTCTCCCACCTCCCCCTCCTGCGCCCACCACTGGCACAGGCCTCTGGACCCAAGTGGAGACTCCCAGCTCCCCAGGTCTCCACCTGGCACCAGCCTAGGCTTAGCTCTCAGGTCCACCAGTTCCCTAGAAATACTTCTGTGTGGAGGGACTGCCCGGCAACCAGGACCTCAGAGCCACCACAGGCCAGGCCCTGTCCCTGTGAGCACCACACACCAGGCCCTCCTCCCTCCTCCTTCCTCCCTCCACAGGCCAGGCCCTGTCCCTGTGAGCACCACACACCAGGCCCTCCCCCCTCCTCCCTCCTCCCTCCACAGGCCAGGCCCTGTCCCTGTGAGCACCACACACCAGGCCCTCCTCCCTCCTCCCTCCTCCCTCCACAGGCCAGGCCCTGTCCCTGTGAGCACCGCACACCAGGGCCCTCCTCCCTCCTCCCTCCACAGGCCAGGCCCTGTCCCTGTGAGCACCGCACACCAGGGCCCTCTCCCTCCCGCTCACTCTCACAGAACAGGGCCCCTCCCCTGGGGCCGGCAGTTCTGGCTCCTGCACAGCCCCCTTAGCCTCTGCCCCCAGAGCCGACCTCCGACACAGGCCCTCAGCCCCTGGTGCCCCCACAGCCGCAGGGCGCGAGCGCCATCAGCAAGGGCACAGGTCTGGCCTACAGGACGCACTCAAGAGCTCCCTGTCACCAGTAAACCTGGGCCACAGCATGTGCACAGAGGACTCACCCCTGTGGCGGGTTCAAGAGGCCTCTGCCACCACCCGCTCCTGTAGGGGGCGTCCACGTGGCTCACAGTCCCCAGGCCACCCCAGAGACAGGCCCCGACAGGTCCGGCGCCAGGTCCAGCACGTGCTGCTGTGCACATCACATCTCACAGCCAGCACGTCAAGATCTCAAGGTGCCCAAGGAGCCGTCCCCCACCGCGTGTCCTGTGTGTGTCCCCTTTGTCCTGGGACACGGGGCACAGCTGGAAAAGGGGCTGCCCTCCCGCGATGCACAGGCGTGGGGAACCTGGTGCTAAACCATTGGAGGACCACCTGCTTCGAGGCTGGGGCTTCGTACGCAGCAGAGCAGCTGCCTCACTGCGGTCTGTTGAAAGTCAGCCCTCGACACAAGGGTTTGAAGGAAAAAAGATGCCCAAGGAAGGTGCCCGCACAGCCTCTGCCCACCGGGGCAGGGGTGCGGCAGGTCTCAGAGGAACACGAGACGGTGGTGGCAAAGGGCCTGCACCCAGCCCGCACAGGCCACAGGGGAGCACACTGAGCTCTGCCCCAGGTCCCTTGGGCCAGGAAGAAAGGCTGGGGGTGGGGGTGGGGTGGGGGAGGGGCTGGAGGGAGGCCAGGAACTCCTTCTACTCCTTGAAACCCCAAAGCCCGCTGCAGCCTCACATCCAGACAGCTCAGTCCATCTGGGCACATGACCAACCCCAGTGACCCGACAGCACACACTCCCAGCTCCCCTGAAGGCACAGGTGCCAGGCCACAGCCTCACGGGACAGCCGGGGCCCAGGACGTCAGCACCGGCAGGCTGCTGTTCAGCTGGGAGCGACGGGGAGCAGAGGGGCTGACTCTTGACTCACAAAACCTCAGCTTCCTGCTCCCCTCCCCCATCTCCACAGCCACCCCACAGGGGACAGGTGTCGGGGCGGGGGGGCTGCAGGTGTCTGCTGGGGCTGCACCTACCTACACACACCTATGGGCTACCCCACTGTGGGTCTCTTCAGTCCCACCCCCAAGGACCATCCTCAACAGGCCCAGGCCAGCTCATATGCGCACACTCCCTACGCTGTGGCTCCTCCCCCCACCCACTCCACCAAGGGCCTCCTTGTGCTCAGCCCTAAACCACCATCTGGGCCCAGCCCTGGCTGGCACCCAGGGCTCACCCAGTTCTTGCCACGAGGCAGCAGGCGGAGAAAGGAGGAGAGAGTATGCAGCCAGGGACAGCAGCCTCTGCTGATGGCCTCCCCGAGGCCAGGCGGAGCAGGTGGCCATCAGAGGGCTGCTCCCAGCAGCCTCTCATCCCAACAGAGTGGGCACAGAGGAGGAGACCACTGTCCACACCACCCTCCCCCCCACTCCTCAGCTTCAAGGGCTCTGCAGGGGTCCACTGCCCTGGAGCTGCAGCTGCCCACCCCGGGGTAGCCAGTGACCCAGCGGGCGGGCCTCTCTGCCTGAGCTCCTCCTCTGGGCCCCAGCGGCCCCAGACCTGCCCTACCCATCTCACAGCGCCCCTCCTCTGGGAAGCTCTCTCCCGAGCCAGGTCTTGGAGGAGGAGCCCGGCAACTGCCTTTTCTCCACCGAGTCTGCCGTGACGACAGGTGCACCTGCCGGCTGGCTGTGCCGGACGGCGAGTGCCGGTGCCTGGCGCAGACCACAGCCTGATTAGGGCTGGTTGAAGGCTCACCGCTGGCTACAAGCAAACAGCTTCCAGAGCGCAGCCTGGGGGTAACTCCCCCTCACCCCTCTGAGACCCCAGATGCACCTCAGCTCCACACTCCCAGGAGGCAGGCCGCGGCCAGGCTCTGCCACGTCACCCCAGCGTCCTCTGCAGGGACCTGCACAGCCGAGCACCTCTCAGGGCCGCCAGGAGGGAGGGCAGCTTCTCTTCCCGTGCAAACAGCACAGCTGTGTGGCTCGCGGTACTCTCTGGGGGGCTGGAAAAGGGGCGGCGAGGTTCCCTGAGGCACACCCCAGGGGAAAAGCCAGGGCCCTGTCCTCAAAGTCCCTCCCCGGAGCACCGTCCTGCAGCCACACCCCACAGTCAGCCCCGCGTGGGCAGCAGGCCTGAAAGGGGGGCTGGCCAGGGGGACAACTCAGAGTGCACACCCTGTCATCTCCTGGCAACACCTCGTCCCAGTGCCAGGCTCCGACGCCCAGAGCCTGGCCTCGCCAGCACACGCTGTGGGGTGGCAAGGGAAGGAAGCAGCCTCCTCGTCTGCCAGGCTGTGCGCCCGAGAGGACCCTGGGCGGCACTGGCAGGTCCACTGCCTCCTCCTCCTGTGAGGACACTGGGCAGCCCCACTGCCTCGTCTGCCAGGCCTCGCACCCGTGAGGACGCTGGGCGGCACTGGCAGCCCCACGGCCCGGCCCAAGCCCGGCTGTAGGAAGAGAAGGAAAAAGCAGCAGCAGCAGCAGGTTCCTGCAGCCCCCCCCCCCTCACTCCCCAGTCCTCCTCCCACCCCAGTCAGACCACTGCGGCTCTGACCCAAAGCTTTCGACCCCTTAGGTTGCTAGGGTGGGGGCTGGGAGGCAGCTGAGGCCAACCCAGACAGCCCCAACCTGCTTGAGAGGGAGGACGGGAACGTGGGTGGGGACAGCAGGCGGCCGAGAACGCAGCCAGCTCATCGAGCGTCAGGTGTGAGAGAGGCAAGGCCTGGGGTGAAAGGTCTGCTTCTCGGGTGCCGGGGCCAGCCCCACCTCTGACCCACGCACGTGGCCTCTGCAGCACCAGGGCTGCCAGCCAGGTCATGGTCAGGTCAAGAGTGTCTCCTTGAGTGTCCCAAAGACGCCTTAGCACTGGCTAGGTTGTGTTACATCAGCGGACCACCGCCCAGGCCTTCCTGGCCCCGAGGCCGGCAGGGTGGTCCGTCTGGTCCTTGAGCTGACCCGAGACAGGACCAGGACGCAGAAGGTGCTCTCCAGCGGCAGGGCCTGCAGGTGGGCGGGGCCAGCCGCCCGCACCCACGTCAGCCCAGACGCTTACCTTCGTGGCTTCTCCATGCCCCTCGAGTGATCACCAAGACGCTGCCTCAGACCTCAGACCCAACACAGGCAGCTGAGCCAAAGGCTTAGCACCCAGGTCCTGCACCCAGCAACTCGAGACAGGAAGCGCAGACCCAGGTCAAATACAAACTCTGCTACCCCAACCAGCCCCCCAACTCAAAACCTTGCACAGCTGCCCAGATGGCCTGGGCCTGCCAGGCCCTGGGAGCCTCCGCCTTCCTTAGGCACCTGTCGGGGCTGCGCCTAGAGATGTTCCCCACGTGCCCTGTCGTCAGCAGGACACTCCTGGAGCCTCCTGGTGCCGCTACACAGCCCAGGCGGTGAGTGCGCCCTCTCACCTCCAGACACAGCCAGGCCGGATCACCGACCTCACGGCTTCAGGGACCGTCTGGCTCCCTCACTGCAGCCTGAGCCCCTGGCCCGGGCCCCGTGTCAGCTTGTCCCTCCCAGGAATGCAGGAGGCAGGCAGCCGGCAGATGACCAGCTCCAGCCAGCTCCGGGGCTCCCTTGCCGCCAGTGCGGCGGGCAGCCCGGGAGTCACTCACTCCTCCCCGCCACGCAGGGTGAGCGGCACCTCAGGCTCCCGCCTGCTACCTTGTCCAGCTCAAAGGCTACACGTGCCAGAGGTGACCGCCCCCACGCAGCTCCCGCCACAAACACAAAGCATCCCGGAGTCCACGCATGTCTCCGCTCACCCACCGTCACTACCGCCACCCCCCAGCCCGGCTTCTGCTCCCGCCCCTGCCCCAGCCAAGGTCCCCACACCGGGGCAGCCCTCGGCTGGCCTCACCTCCCTGGACCCATGCACGGCTCTGCACCAGGCGGCGGGTGGGGCCTCCCCACTGCCCACCACACGTGCCTGGGAGCAGACGGCGCTCCCCTGCGGGCCAGCACAGCACTGACAGCGAGCCTGCGGGCACGGAGGACGGGTGACCGGCACGCCGTGGTCCTCCCCTGCGAGAACTCTGAAGACAGATGCTCCCGACTGACGGTGCCAGCAGCCGCGCGCTCGCATAGACGGCAGCAGAGAGGAGGAGCGGGCACTGAGCTGAGTGTGCAGGGGAGGGACACACCAAGAAATCACGCCGGGTCCAGCAGGTGGGGGTGGACACACGGACAGTGCAAACGGAGGCTCAGCAGAGCGGCCAGTCCTGCGCTGGGTGTGACGGCAGCAGCTGGACTGGCAGGAGGGCTCAGCCTCAGCTCCAGGTCCAGCCCCAGCCTGATGTCAGAGCCGAGCTGGACGACACCCTGCCCCCGCGCGCCGGCCTGGAGCGGGCGCTCACCCTCTCCGCGCCTCACTCCGCGCCCGCGACAGAGGAGGGCACCATCAGGCAACCTGGGTGGGCTGCTGGGTGGAGGAAGCGCACATCATGCACACAAAGGGCTGTGCAGGGCCTGGCACTCCAAGGACGCCGGCCAATGCTGATGTCATCGTCAGGCTCCGTCTCCTCCTGCCCCCTGGGCTGAGGGCTCTCGGACACAGGTGCTGAGCGCAGACACGGACCCCCCACACGGGCCCCCACCCGGGGCTTGGCTGACACGGGCCGCACAGCAGGCCCTTCGCCAGCAAAGTGCTCGCCCGCTCCCGGCACTTCCTCCTGCAACCCTCGCAGCCCCAGCTCGAACACACCTCTCCGCGAGGAGGCTCCCGAACCCCATCCCCTCGCCGGCACCCCACCAAGCCTGCTCGAGGCTTCAGACCCAGCATCGGGGCAGAGGAGGCGCCGGCAGAGAACCACCCATGCCCCCGGCAGCCGGCCAAGGCGCACGGCCCATCCCACCCCACGCGGAGTCCGGGAGGCTGAGCCGCCCCGGGGCCCTCCCACTTCCCCGGTCGCCGCCGGAGCACTCGCCCCCATCACGCGGTCCCTGCCCACCGCCCCGGCACAGCCGCAGGTGCCCCGGCCGGCCTCGCGCGGGCCCAGCGGCCGCAGCACCTCGCCGACGGCCCGGGGCCAGGGCTCCCAGGCGCCGGCCCTCAGCTCCAGCTCCCAGCCGGCCTCCGGCCCCCGGGCCCGGGCCCCCGGCCCTCAGCCGCGGCACTTACCGCGCGGGTGCGGCCCGAACGCCACCAGCACGAAGTAGTCCGCGAGCCGCGCCATGGCGAGGGGCGCGGGGCGGACCCAGGGGCGCGGGCGGGCTCCGCGGCTCGGGGACTCGAGGGCAGCGCGCTCATGGCCCGGCCCCGGCTCTGGACCGCGCACCCCGGATACCCCGGGCCCGCTCCGCGGCGGCAGCGGTGGCCAGGACTTCCGCCGCCATCTTCCCAGCCAGCCGGCCCGCCCGGCCACGCCGTGCGCCTGCGCACCCTCGGCCCGCCCCCCCCAGTGGGCGGGGCGCGAGACAACAAACGCCATTGGTCGACCATTCGTGGGGGCGGATCCCGGAAGCGATGGCCCGCCCATCGTCTCCCGCCCCGGGGCCTCGGTGCAGACCCTCCGACCGGTCAGCGGCCCTGGTTGAGCCCCCCGTTGGGAGGCGCTTCAGGCTGAGGGAAGGCGGGAGGGACGTGGGCCCGGCCGGAGGACGGAGGAGGCCGAGGCCGTCACCTCAGGGGGGCACCCAAGCCCCACCTTTGGGGGCTCTGGGTTCGAGAAAGGCTGGGCCTGCCCTTGGGGGTCCCCGCGGAGGCGAGGGAGATCCAAACACCCGGCCCAGGGACACCCGCCGCCCCCAAGTGCTGGGGCTGGTCAGGCCCTCCCCAGCAGCGGCCCAGCGATGGTCAAGGGAGACATGGCCCTCAAGGGCAGGGTGCCTGCAAGGAGCTGGCTCTGCGGAAGCTGATGGCAGCCATGTCCCATCTGCCCCAGGAGTGGCCAGAGAGAATGAGAGGCAAGCTCAGAGACAGCTGAGGGGGGGCCCAGCCCATCTCCGCCCTGCTGGTGGACGGTGGCACAGCCACAGCCGCCCTCAGCCACTCCCGGGTTGACCAAGGCTGAGGAACCCTTTTTGTCTAAGCCGGCTTGAGTTGATTTCCAGCACATGTACCCAGAAAGGAGCCCCTCCACCCCTATTAGCACTCCGGGGTTTGTGTGTGGGCAGCAGCAGCCCTGGACACATCCTGCCAGGGGCTACCCCACACCCGCTTCCCTGCCCTTAGGCCTCCCACCAGGCCCATGTCAATGCCCAGGTCTGTGTCCCCAGCCTCAGGGGCCTGTCCCTTCCAGGCTGCCCTAACCCTGCAAGGCTCCTGCCGCTGAGTCTCGGGTCCTGCCCGTGGCACCCTCAGCAGTGCCTGCGTCCACCCAAGCCGCCTCTCCCCCGCTGACAGAGAGAGGTCGTCCATCCACTGTTCCATCCACTGATCCACTCTCCAGATGGCTGCAACAGCCAGAGCCGAGCTGATCCGAAGCTGGGAACTTCCTCTGGGTCTCCCACGCAGATTTAGGGCCCCAAGTACTTGGGCCATCTTCCACCGCTTTCCCAGAGCAGAAGCAGAGAGCTGGATCGGAAGAGGAGCAGCTGGGACTAGAACTGGCGCCCACAGGGGATGCCAGCGCCACAGACGGAGGCTCAGCCCACTGCAGGGTCACAGCGCCGGCCCCTCTGGCCCCCATCTGGCCAAACTCCAGGGCCATCCACACCCCTCACCTGCCGCTCACCATACAGGGTGAGTGGCCTGTGGTGACACCCACTGCCCAGCCTGCTGCTGTCTGGGCAGCTGTCTCCAGTCCGCAGCTCTTCCAGCTGCTGCCCCTTCCTCACATAGAAACAGAAGCCACCAGGTGGGAGACCCCCAGCCGGCATCCCCCCCACCACGTACCCACAGAGCCTCTGCCTGCTGCTGGCCGGCCATGCCCTCACCACACCCTCTCTTCCTCCTTCTGGCTCCAGCTTCATCTCGGCTCTCAAAACCTCCCTTGGCGGTCGCCACGCTCGCTGTCTGCTGCACTCCCACTTCTCTAAAGCTCTCCCCACTGCCGTCAGCACACCCAGCCCTCCCGCAGCCCGGGCCTGGCTGGCCTGCCTTTCACCCGTCTCCGCCGTGGACACTGCTCCAGGGCAGCCGCCCCATCGCGCCCCAGGGGCAGCTCCTCAACTGAGGAAGAACGGAGGCCCAGGGCCTCCCCTTGAAGAGTGTGGGGACACTTCTGTGGGCTCGCCAGTGGGAGAGGCAGCCAGGCTGATGCCTGAGGGTCAGAGGACCCCCCCAGCGCCGTCAACCGTGGGCTCTGGGCAATGGGACCACGGTCTGATGGAGGTAGTGATTGTTCAGTCGTCCCAGGGTCTGAAAGAAAGAAGGCAGTGGGCTTCTGGCCCGCCCACCCCCAGACCTACCACCACCTGTCCCAGATTAAAACGTCCCTACTGGCAAGGTGGACAAACCATGTTTGTGTCTGGAACGATGGTGCTTCCACAGTGTGGAAGATGACACTGCAGGACGAGTGCCCTCCTCGGCCCTCTGCCCACACCTCCCTACACCACCTTCTTCCCTCTGCCTGCTCTGTGGACGGTGTCCCTCCACCTGCCAGGGCCCGACCACCTCGAAATCCTGCCCTGTCTTCAGCCCTCGCTCACAGCACCGAAGGCTGAGCCGACACCTCCGTGTGGGTGACCCACGGGTGGCTCAGAAGGCAGAAAGGCTGTGCCGGGAGCCAGGAGCCCGTGTGTGCAGCACCCTGTCCCCCATGTCCCCATGGGCCCCGCTCCTGCTGGACTCCCCAGGCCTGTGCTCCTGACACAAACACACGACCCCTCTCAGGCCTGGCTGGTAGGAATGGACAAGCAGGTGACTGCTGGAGCCCCCCACCCTTCTCAGAGGTAGGCCAGGCTCAACACTCATGAACTTAATCATCCAGCAAATGTTTACTGAGCGCCCATGGTGTGCTCAGCAGGAGGGACAGAGTGGCCACAGGGGGTATGAGGAGGGGCAGGTAATCGGAGAAACCTCTGGTAGGAGGCGGATGAGATCATGGCTGCCTCTCAGATGGACAAAGAAGCCGAGAGCTGCCGAGGCCTTCATCTGTGGACAGTGGTGGGCACCAGGTTTGTGGAGAACAGGTTAGCACCGTTGCTGTCCAGTGGAGACCGCGCAGGGTTCTCGTGGCCACTGATGAAGGATTGGTTAAATCAATCACAGGACACCAACTATGGAGCTGGGCCGGGTCTACTTTCCATTCGACGTGCTTGTGTGTGAGGTACAGGGAAGCAGAACCTGGCCCCACAGTGGGCACTGTGCAGGGATCTTGCCTGGCACCTAGGTTTGAGTTTCTTACAAAACGAGGTTCTAGGAAAAAGGCCGCCTGGGAACGGCCTCCCTGGGACCCGACAGACCCTCCGCCATCTGTTCTGCGCGGGATCCTGAGCCAGCGCTGCCCGGGGCCCACCCTCTGGCTTGAGAGCCCAGCCATGACTCCCCAGGCTCTGGACTGTGCAGCGACCCGAGCCCTGGCAGGGCGCGGCAGCCCGGGGTTCCCGCGCAGTTGCCCAGCGCTGCTGTCCCGCGCCTTCTCCTTGAAGCCACAAGGGTCCCAGGCGAGGCCGCGTCCGGTGCCGTCCTCCCCCCGCCCCCCCCCGCCCCCGCCCCGCCCCCCGGCGCGCCAGCTCCGCCCCTGCGGGAGAGGCTATTTAGCTCTAGGGGCGCCGCCAGGGCCGGCGCTCGGTCCCCCCGCAGCACCCAAGGCCTCTGGCTGACTAAGACTTCCCCCACCTGCTCTGCCCGCCACCTGCCGACGGAACCCGGACCAGTCGGCCCGCTCCCCTCCGGAGGTCCGCGCGCCGGTCGGCTGGCAGGAACCCAACTTGCCCACGCCACGCCTGGCGCCCCCAGGTGGCAGGGGCCCCACCGTGCGGACTTGGGGGCTGGCCTGAGGCCCAGGCCGCCCCCGACCCGGCAGGCAGTCCGCGGCTCTCTCTACTCAGCGTGGGTGCCATGGCCCGGCTCCTGGCTGTCATCCTGGGTTGCGTCAGCCTTGTGTACCTGCAGCTGCCCGGTGCGCTGTCCAGCGGCCCGCTCGGGGGCCCACGGCCCCTTCGGCCCAGGTGAGCAGGACGACAGGTCTCAGACCAACCCCGATCCCTGTCCCTCGAGGGTAACCAGGGTACCACGGGATGCACTGTCCCCTCCCTCACCTCCTCATCTCCAGCCCCACCCCCCACCTCCCAAATTGAGGACCAGTGCAACCCCAGAGGCCTCTCTTTCTCTGCCTCCCTCCCAAGGCGGGTATCCACACCCTATGAGGGGGATGCCTGTTGGGGGCTCCTCAGGCCTGTCTCTCCTAAGGGAGAGAGGGGCTGCGGGGACATCACCCACAGTCCTGGGCCTGGTGCCCAGGGTGCCCTTTGCCCCGGGGAGGTGCTGTTGATGGGACACGTGACCTGGGCCACAAGATGACTATGTGTTCAGAAGGGGCTATGGGCTTCCCCTGGCCACACACCAGGCTGTCGGGGAAGCTGTGGACTTCCCGTGCCAGTGACCCCTGCCCCGAGTGGGGGTGAGGGGATTCTGAAGGGCTCAGCTGTCAAGTTCACGTCCTCCGTTGCCTCTGCAGAGAGCCCCCGGCCCGGACCCCTTCCGGCAGTCTGCAGCCCCGACACCCTGCACCCTGGGCAGTGGTCTGGAAGCCCCGTCAGGTTCCTCAGCCATACAGGAGGGCCAGCCAGGCCCCCACGATGGGCCAGCGTCTCCGGGACAGCGGCCAGAGACACCCCGGCCCCCGCAGGACCCAAGCCCAGCTCCTGCGGGTGGGCTGTGTGCTGGGCACCTGCCAAGTACAGAACCTCAGCCACCGGCTTTGGCAGCTCGTGAGGCCAGCGGGCCGCCAGGACTCCGCTCCCATCGACCCCAGCAGCCCCCACAGTTATGGCTGAGGTGGGACAGGACCACACCCCTGCCTGTCCCTTCCGGGCAGGGGAGCTGTGCCTGGATTCCAGAGGTGCGGCTAACCCCACAGCCCCGGCCAGGGCCCCTGGAGTTCCTGCAGACAACAGGGCCTGAGTGGCCGTGGACACGGAGAGTCATGGGTGTATATAGACCCAGGAGGGTCTTCACGCTGGGTCTGCACACCTAGGACCTGTGTACCCCACGGGTGTGCACACTCAGGGAGCCGTCACAGGCAGAGGTGGTGGGCAGCATCGAACGCCGAGAAGGGCCTCTGAGGAGAGAGGTTTGGCCAACATCAGGGAGCAGTCACCCAGGTTCCAAACCCACGGGGTCACCTCTGAGCAAAGGCGGGGGGTGACGCTGAGCCCCTTCCCACTTGGGCATGCCTGTGCCCGACCCTTCCCCTCCCAGTGCCCTGTGATGCTGTGACTCCAGGATCAGCTGAGTAGGGACAGGTCACAAAGGAGCCTTGGCAGCTCTGACTGGCAATCCTGGAACCCAGGCCAGCTGGCCATGGTTACCCCACCCCAATTGCGGGCAGCTACGGAATAGGGCCATAGGGGCCATTCTAGGGCAGAGCAAGGATGCTCCCTTCTTCCTACCCAGGGCAACTAAGGAACCCCCCCCCCCCAGGGAGGCAAGCACAGCCAAGCAAGAGCTCCCAGGACCTCCCCCCCCACACACACACACAGTGTAGGGGCCTCACAGGACCAGGCCTGGGGACAGCGGGAGGCTGGGAAGACTTGCTTCTCTGCACCCACTAAGAGCCCAGGGAGGAGCAAGCAGCCTCAAAATGATAAGGAGAATGAGAGCCACAGCTGGTGTGTGCAGGGTCCTGCGTGTCCACCTGGGGCTGGGTCTTCACACATGTCCTGTCACCCACGCTTCGATGCAGTCCTGACCGGCGGAGCCTGGAGGTGCGGAAATGGTAGTTTCTGTCCATTAGAAACACACACGGCACTCCACCCACCAGCATTTGCCACTGTCAATTACCCCCCCAGAGGCAGAGCAGGAGGGCAGAGCTGTGGCCACCACCTGGGAGGGTGCCTGGGCCCCGGGCTGGTGCCTTCTTTGGGGGCTCCTGGCACACAGGGGACCAGGCTGAGACCTCCGTGCCCAGGGAGGCAGACGAAGAATCAGCAGCAGGTGGTTGAGGGGCCGCCTGCAGGAAGGGTGCGTGAGATTTGAGCCACCAAGGCCCCCCTCGCACGGGAGCTGTGTCTGCAGCACTGGCTAGGAGAGACTGGGGGAGGGGCCAGCGGCCTGGGCCTGAGTCAGGGGTGATGCCCACGTGGCAGTGAGGACCGAGCAGGGAAGGGGAACAAGGCAGAGGAGGGGTCTGGGGCAAACCGGTGAGAGGAGTTCAGTTTTCACAACTCAGCTCCTGGGGCAGGGGCAAGGTCCATCCCCGCGCCCGCCTGGCCTGGGTGTTGTTTCCTCTGCCAGGGATGCTGCCCTCCCCCACACCCCTCTTCTCGAGTGGGCCCTGCGCCCTGGGGGGCTGAAGCACAGACTTTGCCCCCTGCACCAGTCCCCCCGCCAACCTGCCCCGTAGCCCCCACCTTGTGGCTCTTCCGTTGCCCTCCGACATCTGGGCAGTGTCAGAAGGTTTCCTGCCACCACCCACAGCCGGCAGCGGTGTGAAGTCACCTGATGCCCCCACAGCCTGCTGAGTTCCCGCCCCCAGTGCCTTCCCCAGCCACACCGCATCCCAGGCCCACGAGGCCCCACAAGAAGCCTCCAGGGGCCTGATCTCCCTCTGCATGGACAGCGACGGGCAGCTCACGGCATTGGCCGCACCGGTGTCTGTCCTTGACTCTCGTCCGAGAGCCCAGACAGACTGCCCGAGCCCAGTCTCCTCCGGACTTGACCTTGGCCCTGCCTTGCCTAGCACCGGGTTAGCAAGAATCCGGTCAGCTCTCGGGCCTCCCCCACCCTCCATATCTGATGGAATTCCTCATCTCCCACCCTTGACTTCTGAGAGCTGCTGCCTCCAGCCCTCAACCTGCTTTGTCCCATCTGCACGGATCCTCCACTCCACTCCCCGGCAGTGGGTCTCCAGCCCCCTTGGTGGTTTGCGGCTTGGGCCCTATCCCTTTGCCCTAGTGTGCTGTATTGAATAAAGCGTTCAATGCCATTTTCACAGTTTTAAAAGAGTTAGCTTTTCCTTAGGAAGCCCCTGCCCCACCCAGAGCCATAGAGCCTGGAGCCCAAGCTTTCACTCCCAGAGACCCGGGGTGGGGGCAGAGGGGCGGGGTCCAGGGTCTGTACCACCTGTGGGGAGGGGCCGCCTGAGGTGGTGGCAGAGGTGTTTAAAGGCCGGGGCAGGTTGGGGGGTTGTGGAGCAGTGCCTGGAACGAGAAGCAGGTCAGTTCCTCTGGGGTCAGGGAGGCTGAGGTCAGGGCAAGGGGGCTGAGGCTTTGCCTGCGCTGACACATTAACTCGCTGTGGCAGGAGGGGGCAGATGGTCACTCATTACCGAGGGCCAAGGCCAAGGGGCTGGGTGGTGTCTGGTCACTTATGTAACCTGTGGGCATATATAGGGGCACCTGAGCCCACGGGATTCTGGCCCACCCGAGATCCACTGACCTCAGGATGAAGGTGGCTGTGGTAAGTACTGCAGACCTGCTGGGAAAGGGGCCCCCCTGCCCCCTTCCCTGCCGGCTAGCCTTCCCTGGGGGAAAAGGCAGCAGCTCCTGCCCACCCAGGCCTCTTCCTGCTGGTCCAACTGCAGCAGGGTCAGCAGACCCCTGCCTCCCCGCGGACTCGGGTCTCCCGCGTCTGCGAGGAGGTGGAGCAGGGCGGTTCCTAGCCCTCACGGCATCCCTGGTGTTGGGCACATACATCTGCCTGGCTGGTGAGCATACCAGGTGTCCGAGGCCAGTGCAGGCCCAGCTGACGGCGTGGGGGAGGCCGTGTCCTCAGGTGCCCGCCAGCAGCCTTGAGCAGGTCCCAGGCTCGGTGTCTCCAGCCCTGTGGGGATGGCCTGACAGTGACATGGATCAAATCCCCCATGCGCCCAGGGCCCAGACCCTTCCCTGACCTACCGACCTGATGCAGACCCAGAGACAGCCAAAGACAAGAGCACCTTCCGGAACTACACGGTGAGGACCTGGCCCTGGGGGGAGGCTCTGCTCCCACCTGTGGGGCCCGGCCTGGGGGAGGGGCGGCCGCGTGAGGCACATGGCCTCTGCTGACTGTCTGGCTTGCAGTCGGGCCCCCTCCTGGATCGCGTCTTCAACACCTACAAGCTCATGCACTCACAGCAGACGGTGGACTTCGTCAGGAGGAAGGTCAGCGCCGCCCCTTGGCCCAGCCCCAGCCCCAGCCCCAGCCCCAGCTCTCCGGCCGGGATGGGCGCTGAGCTGACTCGGCCCGCCCTCCCACCCAGCATGCCCAGTTCGGCAGCTTCTCCTACACGAAGATGACCGTCCTGGAGGCTGTGGGCGCACTGGACGCGCTGGTGGACGAGTCGGACCCCGACGTGGACTTCCCCAATTCCTTCCATGCCTTTCAGACGGCAGAGGGCATCCGGAGGGCGCACCCCGACAAGGGTGCGCTGAGCCAGCTGTGTGGTGGGGGTGGGGTGTGCGAGGGGCACCCCAGCAGCCGGGGCCATCCTGGCTCTCCGCCCCCACACCAACCCTCCTGCCCTGTGTGCCTCCCTCCTAGACTGGTTCCATCTTGTTGGGCTCCTGCATGACCTCGGGAAGGTCCTGGCTCTGTGGGGGGAGCCCCAGGTGAGAGCCAGGGAAGCTAGGGAGGGGGGACACTAATGTGGGGGGCCCTACCCACCCAGCCTTTGCCCTGCAGTGGGCGGTCGTTGGAGACACCTTCCCCGTCGGCTGCCGACCCCAGGCCTCTGTGGTTTTCCGTGACTCCACTTTCCAGGACAACCCTGACATGCAGCATCCCCAGTACAGGTGCCACCCTCCCCCCAACCCTGGCCAGCCCTCCCCTCCCCGGCCCACAGCAGCCCCTCACTCTGCGCTCTCTCTGCAGCACGGAGCTGGGCATGTACCAGCCGCATTGCGGGCTGGAGAACGTCCTCATGTCCTGGGGCCACGATGGTGAGCCGCGGGGCGGGCGGGGCGCGGGCCGCCTGGGGGTGGGGGCGGGAGGGCCGCCCGCTGCAAGCCTGCAGCTGATGCGCCCGCCCCCGCCCGCAGAGTACATGTACCAGATGATGAAGTTCAACAAGTTCTCCCTGCCTGAGGAGGTAGGTGGGGGAGGGGCAGGCCTGGGAGCCCCGCCCGGGCCAGCCCCCGCCGGGCAGGGAGCATGCTGGGTGTGGCCCTCTCCACAGGCCTTCTACATGATCCGGTTTCACTCCTTCTACCCGTGGCACACCGGCGGCGACTACCGGCACCTGTGTAGCCAGCGGGACCTGGACATGCTGCCCTGGGTGCAGGAGTTCAAGTAAGCCCGGGCCTGTGGGGGGCTGGGGTGAGGACAAGGCCGATGGCCAGGGCGGGGCCCTCATGATCTCTCTGCCCCTCCCTGCTACAGCAAGTTCGACCTGTACACGAAGTGCCCCGACCTGCCCGACGTGGACAAGCTGCGCCCGTACTACCAGGGGCTCATTGACAAGTACTGCCCCGGCGTCCTGTGCTGGTGACCAGCCTGCCCCTCTGAGCCAGCCCACAGGCCCGGTGGGGTGTCCTGGGGAGCCCGGGGAGGCCCAGCACAGGGAGGATCCGCCTCGGCCTCAGGAGAGGCTCTGGACCCGCCCGTCCCCCCCTCATGGCCACTGGCGCCTGGTGACAATAAAGACGTGAAGTTCTGCCGTGCCTGACTCTTCAGTGGGACGGGGCAGCCTGGGAGGGCCCTGCCTGGTGTGAGCACCTTGGCAACTGCCCAGCTCCAGCGTGGGGGGGACGACAACTGACCTCACCCCTTTTAAACAGCCACCACATCCTCTGGGCTCGGTGTGGTGTGAGTGTGCTACGTGTCGTGTGTCACGAGTGTGTGTGGTGTATGTGTGGTGTGTGAGTGTGTGAGTGCTGTGTGTGGTCTGGGTGTGTGTGGTGTGATATGTGTCATGTGTGGTATGTGTCGCGTGTGTGGTGTGTGTAAATGTGTGGTGTGTGTGTTGATGTTGTATGTGCCATGTAGTGTGTGTGAATGTGTGGTGTGTGTGTGTGGTGTGGTATGTGTCATGTGTATGTGGTGTGTGTGTGGTGTAGTGTGTGGTATGTGTCATGTGTGTGGTGTACGTGTCGTGTGTCATGTGTGTGGTGTGGTGTGTGTCGTGTGTGTGGTGTATGTGTCGTGTGTCATGTGTGTGGTGCGGTGGTGTGTGTGGTGTGGTGTGTGTCGTGTGTGTGTGTGTGTGGGGGGTGTGTGTTGATGTTGTATGTGCCATGTAGTGTGTGTGAATGTGTGGTGTGTGTGTGTGGTGTGGTATGTGTCATGTGTATGTGGTGTGTGTGTGTGGTGTAGTGTGTGGTATGTGTCATGTGTGTGGTGTATGTGTCGTGTGTCATGTGTGTGGTGTGGTGTGTGTCGTGTGTGTGGTGTATGTGTCGTGTGTCATGTGTGTGGTGCGGTGGTGTGTGTGGTGTGGTGTGTGTCGTGTGTGTGTGTGTGTGTGGGGTGTGTGTTGATGTTGTATGTGCCATGTAGTGTGTGTGAATGTGTGGTGTGTGTGTGTGGTGTGGTATGTGTCATGTGTATGTGGTGTGTGTGTGTGGTGTAGTGTGTGGTATGTGTCATGTGTGTGGTGTGTGTGTGGTGTAGTGTGTGGTATGTGTCATGTGTGTGGTGTATGTGTCGTGTGTCGTGTGTGGTGCGGTGGTGTGTGTCGCGTGTGTGGTGTGTGTAAATGTGTGGTGTGTGTGTTGATGTTGTATGTGCCATGTAGTGTGTGTGAATGTGTGGTGTGTGTGTGTGGTGTAGTGTGTGGTATGTGTCATGTGTGTGGTGTATGTGTCGTGTGTCATGTGTGTGTCGTGTGTGTGTGTGTGTGGCAGGAGCCAGCGCAAGTTCTCGGCCCAGCAGGCAAGCAGCCTCACCCCATAGCTGATACCTGAGCCGGGGTCCCAGCTCTCCACTGCACACCTGGAAGCAGAGGTGACGGCCCAAGCCTGGGTCCCTTCCACCCACATCAGAACCTGGATGGAGATCCAGGCTCCTGGTTCCGGCCTGACACAGCCCCTGCTGCTCAGGCATTTGGGGAGTGAACAGGCAGATGGGAAAGCTCTTTTCAAACAAATTGAAAATAAATAAAAACTCCTAAACCCCCAATAGCTAAAAGGATACACCCACAGAAGACAAACTCAGGGGTTAAGTGCTACAGAGTGAGTGCCTGTGAGCCACCCTTGGAGGGCAGCCGCCCCAGGCTCCGCCCATCACCTGCACAATATCTGCCTGCTTCCGCTGTCCAAGCTGCCTCCTCCAGCGCCACACCTTAGCTTGCCAGCGTGGCCTCCATCTGCGCCACGGGTCTCATTTCCTCTGAATTCACAAGGTTCAGGTCTGGCTTGTCGGGGTGAAGGTGCTCTCCAGGGGCAGCTCCAGTTTCCCTGTGCTGGTGTCAGGCTCGCCACAGCCCCCACTCTGCAGGGTGTGCCGCAGGGGTGTGCCTGCTCCAATCCCTTCTGCACGCACCTTTGGAACAGGTCATCTGGTCACCTGCGGCCCCGCTGGTACAGGGGAGACCTGCCCTCAGTCGGCAGTGTGTGTGTGTTGTGTAGACCTGCACATACCCAGTGTGTGTGTCTGTGTGTGTGTGTGAAGGTTGTGTAGACCTGCACATACCCAGTGTGTGTGTCTGTGTGTGTGTGTGAAGGTTGTGTAGACCTGCACATACCCAGTGTGTGTGTGTGTGTGTGTGAAGGTTGTGCAGACCTGCACATATCCAGTGTGTGTGTGTGGGGGGGGGAAGGTTGTGTAGACCTGCACATATCCAGTGTGTGTGTCTGTGTGTGTGTGTGTGAAGGTTGTGCAGACCTGCACATATCCAGTGTGTGTGTGTGTATCTGTGTGTGGGAAGGTTGTGTAGACCTGCACATATCCAGTGTGTGTGTGTGTATCTGTGTGTGGGAAGGTTGTGCAGACCTGCACATATCCAGTGTGTGTGTGTGTGTGTGTGGGAAGGTTGTGTAGACCTGCAAATATCCAGTGTGTGTGTCTGTGTCTGTGTGTGGGAAGGCTGTGCAGACCTGCACATATCCAGTGTGTGTGTGTGTGTGTGTGTGTGGAAGGTTGTGTAGACCTGCACATATCCAGTGTGTGTGTGTGTATCTGTGTGTGGGAAGGTTGTGTAGACCTGCACATATCCAGTGTGTGTGTGTGTGTGTGTGAAGGTTGTGTAGACCTGCACATATCCAGTGTGTGTGTGTGTGTGTGGAAGGTTGTGTAGACCTGCACATATCCAGTGTGTGTGTGTGGGGGGGGGAAGGTTGTGTAGACCTGCACATATCCAGTGTGTGTGTGTGTTGGGGGGAAGGTTGTGTAGACCTGCACATATCTGGTGTGTGTGTGTATGTGGGAAGGCTGTGTAGACCTGCACATATCCAGTGTGTGTGTGTGTATCTGTGTGTGGGAAGGTTGTGTAGACCTGCACATATCCAGTGTGTGTGTGTGGGGGGGGGAAGGTTGTGTAGACCTGCACATATCCAGTGTGTGTGTGTGGGAAGGTTGTGCACACCTGCACATACCCAGTGTGTGTGTGTGTGGGGGGGAAGGTTGTGCAGACCTGCACATATCTGGTGTGTGTGTGTGTATCTGTGTGTGTGAAGGTTGTGTAGACCTGCACATATCCAGTGTGTGTGTGTGTGTGTGTGTGGGAAGGTTGTGTAGACCTGCATATATCCAGTGTGTATGTCTGTGTGTGTGTGAAGGTTGTGTAGACCTGCACATATCCAGTGTGTGTGTGTGTGTGTGTGTGTGTGAAGGTTGTGCAGATCTGCACATATCCAGTGTGTGTGTGTGTGTGTGTGTGTGGGAAGGTTGTGCAGATCTGCACATATCCCGCGTGCTCTGGTTCCTTCATTCTCCTTCCCTAGGGCTCATGTGGCTGGGTGGGTGGGGCCCCTGCGTCCTCCTTGGAGTCTGGTGAGAACACACTCAGACTGCTAGTTTCCTGTGACTGCCAAAACAAATCACCACAAATTTAGAGGCTTAAAACAACAGAAAGTCCACAGAAGAATTGCTAGAAATAATAAGCAAATTCAGTGAAACTGCAGACTATAAAACCAATTTTCAAAAATCAGTAGTGTTTCTATACATCAACAACAAGCTATTTGAAAACATGAATAAAATAATTCCATTTATAATAGCTATCGAAAAAGGAATAAATTTAACCATTGTAGTGAAAGACCTGTACAATGAACAATATAAATATTGAAGATGAAAAAGACACAGATAAATGGAAATAGATCCCATGTCATGGACTGGAAGAATCAGCATGATTAAAATGTCCACATTACCCAAAGCCAACTGCAGACTCCATGCAATCCCAATCAAAATGCCAATGGTTTTCACAGAAATAGAAAAAAAAATCTAAAATCCATATGAAGCCCAAGAAAGACCCCAAAGAGCCAAAGTGACCATAGCAGAAAGAACAGAGCCAGAAAGTATAAATGAAACCTGATCCAAAACATGCTACAGTGAGGCCAGTATCCTGGTCCAGTCAGGCCACTTCCGGCCACACCAGCATCCCTAGTGGGCACTGGTTCGTCCCAGCTGCTCCACTTAAAAAAAAAAAAAAATTATTTATGTGAAAGAGTTACACAGAGAGGAAGAGAGGCAGAGAGAGAGGGAGGGAGAGTGGGAGGTCTTCCATCCGCTGGTTCACTCCCCGATTGGCCACAACGGCTGGAGCTGAACTGATCCGAAGCCAGGATCCAGGAGCTTCTTCCGGGTCTCCCATGTGCGTGCAGGGGTGCAAGGACTTGGGACACCTTTTACTGCCTTCCCAGGCCATAGCAGAGAGCTGGATCTGAAGTGGCGCAGCTGGGATATGAACTGGTGCCCACACGGGATGCCGGCACTGCAGGCGGTGGCCTTATCGGCTCTGCGACAGCACTGGTCCTGCTGCTCCACTTCTGATCCGGCTCCCAGCTAATGTGCTGTGGAAAGAGCAGTGGAAAATGGTCCAAGTCCTTGAGCCCCTGAACCCACACGGGAGACGAGGATGGAGTTCTAGGATCCTGACTTTGGCCTGATCCAGCCTTGGCCATTTCAGCCATTTGGGGAGTGAACCAACCTATGCAAGATTGATCCCCCCACCCCCACCCCATCTCTCCTTCTCTCTGTAACTCTACCTTTCAAGTAAATAAATAAATTAAAAAAAAAAAAACAACACGGTACAAAGCTATGGTAACCAACACAGCAAGGCCTGCCATACAAGAAGACACCCAGACCCACGGGACGGAACTGAGAGTTCATAAATGAACCACCAATTTACAGCCAGCTGATTTGCAGCAGAGATGGCAAGGACATACTTTTGGGAAAGCCAGATATCCACAGGTGGAGTGAGATTAGCCCCTACCTGACATTACGTACAAAAACCAACTCAACATGGGGTGAAGACATCCTTGAAACCAAGGGGTATTAGCAGGGAGCTGGACCAGAAGTGGAGCAGCTTGAACTGGCTTCCAGACAGGGTGCTGGCATCACAGGCAGCAACTTAACTCACCGTGCCACAATGCCAGCCTATGGCTGCCCCACCTTCTGTTTTGTTTTTTCAGTAAATGCTAGAACCCCAGTCTCATTTTATTTTTTTTAAAGATTTATTTATTTATTTGAAAGTCAGAATTAGAGAGAGAAGGAGAGGCAGAGAGAGAGAGAGAGAGGTCTTCCATCCGCTGGTTCATTCCTTAATTGGCTGCAACGGCCGGAGCTGGGCTGATCCAAAGCCAGGAGCCAGGAGCTTCTTCCTGGTCTCCCACATGGGTGCAGGGGCCCAAGGACCTGGGCCATCTTCCACTCTTTCCCAGGCCACAGCAGAGCTGGATAGGAAGTGGAGCAGCTGGGTCTCGAACCAGCGCCCATATGGGATGATGGCACTGCGATGGCAGCTTTACCTGCTAAGGCACAGCACTGGCCCCTCATTTATCTTCAGTACCTACTTTAGTTGAAAGGAAGAATTACAGAGATCCTCCACCCACTGGTTCACTCCCCAGATGACCCAACAGCCAGGACTGGGCCAAGCCGAAGCCAGGAGCTTCAGTCAGTCTGCCAAGTGGGTTCAGGGGCCCAAGCACTTGGACCATCTTCTGTTGCTTCCCCAGGAGCATCAGCAGGGAGCTGAGTCAGAGGTGGAGCAGCCGGGACTCGAACCAGCGCCCACACGGGATGCTGGTGTCACAAGTGGCAGCTTTGCTTGCTATGCCACAACACGCGCCCCACTTGCTCCATTTCTGACCCAGCTCCCTGCTAATGCATCTGAGAGAGCAGAAGACGGCCCCAGTGCTCGGCCCCTGACACCCACGTGGGCGACGCCGATGGAGGCCTGGGCTGCTGGCTTCTGCCAGACCCAGACCCAGCTGTGTGGGCACATGGGGGTGAACCAGCTGAGGGACGATCTGTAACTCTTTCAAGTAGATCAAATAAGAAGCATTAAAAAAGTTAATAATCTGAGCATGCAGGCCCAAGAACAGGCTTTGGAATCTTAGACGTACCTGCTGTCTTGGGCCAAAGCAGACTGCTTTGTTAGCAGGAGCTCCCTGGATGCCCCTGGAGCACAGTGCTCCTGTATGGGCCAGAGCAGGCTCCGTGGACTTCAGGGAGGGGCTGTCTCCTGGGGTCTGACAGTGCAGGTGTGTGCTGCAAACTCCCAGGGCAGGAGATCGGCCACAAGCCCAGACGGCCTCTTCCAGGTCAGAGGCCGGGGCTGGACGAGCCTTCCCCTCTTCCCTCCCACCCTGGTCTACTCTGACCCTCTGTCCTGCCCTGAGCGTGGGAAGCAGAGGCCGTGTCCTGGCTCCATACACACCACACTCTGCCAGCCCAAGGTTCCTCTGGGGTCAGGTGCTCAAAATTAACTTCCATAGGAAGAAACTCCATTTTTATTCCATTTGAAAGGCAGACACCCTACACAAAGCTCTTCCACCTGCTGGGTCACTCCCCAGACGCCTGCAACAGCACACAGCTGGGGCTGGGCCAGGCTGAAGTCAGGCGCCCGGACTCCAGCCTGGTCTCCCCTGGGCCAGGGGCTCACGTACTTGAGCCATCCCCTGCTGTGTCCCAGCAAGACGCTGTGTTGGAAGCAGTGTAGGGACTTGAGCCAGGTGCTCTACTAGGGGACATGGACTGCTGTGCCCCGCGCCCGCTCCTCAAACCCACTTAACAGAGAGCACTGAGCGCAGTGTGGAGACCAACTTCAGGCCTCCCCAGCGGGAGGGAAACACAGGCAAACAGCCAGCACTCAGGACGCCTTTATTGGTGCACGGATCCTCAGGACACTGCTGATAACCACCCTGGAGAGTCAGCCTGGCACCCACGCTGGGCCCACGCTGGGCTCCAGGCTCAGACCTCAACAGCCTGGGGAGGGTCCTGAGCTGGCTGAGCTGGGTCACGCGGCCATCTCCTGGGCCAACTGTGGAGGCAGCAGGGCAGCCCTGGGGAGGGACGCTGTTGGTGTGAGGGACTGGTGGGCCCTCAAAGTAGCACCCTGCATCAGAGGGCAGCACCCTAGCCTGCATCTGCTTGGCAGGGTGGCGAAGGCACGGTGGGTGGGGCCACGCCTGCTGCAGGTCAGAGCTGAGAAGGGACCGGCCCTCTGGAAGCTACTTTTTCCGCCGAGAGGCCCGAGAGGTGCTGCTACAGTTGCTGGGGGCTGGGGCAGCCTGTCCACGGGCAGCTCCCCCGTCTTTCTTGGGAGCTGGCTTGTGCTTCTCCCCATTGGCTAGCGGGAAGGACCGGAGTACCCAGGGGGCCAGCAGCGTCTGCATGATTCTGATGGTGCCTACAGCCACAAGGAGCCCCCAGAGCAGCGTGGGGGCCTCCAGGGGAGACAGCTGAGCGCGCACCCAGTGGAGGGCCTGGGCCAGGATGCTGGAGCCACGGGCCCGGGGTGGGCTCTTGTCCTGTGGAGGCAAGACAGAGGAAGGCCCACAGAGGTCATCCCAGCACTGGGGGGCCATCCTCCCCCACCCCCTGCACTGCCGCCCTCCTACCTGAAGCCCAAACTGTTGGAGCAGGGTCTCCAGGCTCGGGTCCCCCAGGGACACGGGTGGGAAGAACTCTTCCACCCACTGGCGTCGCCACCACCGGCTGCAACAGGGCTAGAGTTCAGTGCGTGGCCTGAGCCCAGGGCCTCCCGACCCGGCCTGCTGCCCCACCCTTACCTCTGCTCCCCAGGCTGTGAGAACCAGTACTTGTACCGCTGGGCGCGGATATAGGTGGGTGGCTGCTTGTGGAAGGGGTACCTGCTGACCTGGTTCTGGATCAGGCGGATCACTGTGGGGGAGGAGGGGCTCAGCACCACCCCCACACGCCCCCAACCCTGCTCCTCCCTCGGCCCCACCCCACCAGGCCTCACCAGGCTCCTTTCCCTGTAGCAAGCGGAGCACCAGGCTCGTGAACCATGGGCTGTGTGTGTGTGGGCCCAGGGCTGCAAACCACATCTGCCAATCCAGGCGTGGCTGATGGGGGACCACGACGGGGGGCGGCTGGCTCATGTTCCCGGGTTTGTACATGAACTCGATCTCCTGCCCAGTGGGGCCAAGGTTAGCTGGGCCAGGCAGACTGGCCCCTGCCACCCCAAGCTTATGACAGGGCTGGCCATCCAGGGACATCTGGGGCCAGCTAGACATGGTCTCCACTGCCCCCCGAGCCGACGGGAAGCTCACCGTCCAGTGACGTCCATCGTAGCTGCCTTCCAGCACCACCTCAGGCCGCCCACCCAGACCCGTCATCCGGCGGAAGAGGCCATAAGAGTTGGCTAGCTGCAGGTGCTCCACAGCCCCAAACAGGCGGTGCGTCCCAGCCCAGAGGCGCCCGTGGGTCTCGGGCTCCATGTAGGAGTAGGGTACCTGTGAGCAGGGGAGCAGAGGCTCAGCGCTGTCCCTCCAGCCCCGCCCGGCCTCCACCCGCTGCCCCTGCGGTGCCACCCACCAGGCTGATCAGGAACATGACCACTGTGGCACCGCCCCAGACGGACAGCTCCACCGAAGCACACAGCTTCCGCAGCCAGCCCTGCACCTGCGTCCACCTGTGGGCAGGGGGTCCCAGCTGTGAGTCCTGAGCTCTGCCCAGAAAGCCGCCCCCTCCCGCCCTCTCTGGGCTGCGCACCTCCAGAGGGCAGTGAGTAGCTCCCAGGTGAGGGAGGCTGCGCCCAGCCACATGGTGGGCAGGGTCACCGTCTTCAGCCACTGGGAGAACTGGTGGAAGGTGAAGGCTGCAGAGAGAGGGGTGTGAGGAAGGCCGGGCTGGCTCCCGCCCTCCGGCCCCGAAGCCGGCACTCACTGGTTCTGGAGTGGACGGTGTGCTGCTGCCAGTTGACCTCCAGGCCAAAGTAGTGCATGGTGCCATAGGCCAGCAGCCCGTAGACGGCCAGTTCCAGCAGCAGGGCCAGTGTGGCCAGCAGGGCCTCGGACCGGGCTGTGGAGCAGGACAGTCGCAGATTGGTGGAGAGTCTGAGGCCAGGAGGAGGGGGCGCAGCCAGAGAGAAGCAGACAGCAGGGATGCAGGCGGCCGCTCACCGGGGGGCGTCTTCCTGCGCTGGCCCCGGCCAGCTGCCAAGTGCCGGTCGTCCAGGAGCGCGGTGGTGAGCACCAGCGTCAGCAGGTTGAAGAAGTTGTAGTTCCCCGTGATGATGATCAGGACCTGCAGCAGCACCTGGGGCGGGGGCTGTTCTCAGAGCAGGGCGGGCAGCCCAGGGCCCCGCCAACCCGAACGCCTGCCCTTCCCTGGGCCCACCCTCCACACCTGGAGTGCCTTCCCGACAGCAGCTGCCGCACCCCCAGGGCTGAAGAAGACCATGCATGCCTGAGCCCCACCGCCCCACCTGGGAGTAGAAGGCGGCCAGGCGCAGGCGGCGAATGGGGGCGAAGAACAGAGGAGGGACCGCGATCTCGATGACGAAGGTGCCCACCGCGCTGAGCCTGTGCAGCCAGACGGGCAGGTGGTGGGCGAACCAGGCGGCCGGTGTGGGGATGCACTGTGTCTCATAGTGGTAGGTGAGCGCTGCAGGGAACGGGGGGGGGGCGGTCAGAGCTGGGCCGAGCCCCCAGCCCACCCCAGGCCAGGCCGCGACCCTCACCAGTGAGCCCCCACCACGCAGGGCAGCGGCTGGTCAGCTTGACTACGCCTGAGGCGAACATGAGGCGAAACAGCAGCCAGCGCACCAGCCAGAAGGGGAGGCCCTCGTGGGGTGAGGCCCCCTCCGACCGGCCCTGGGGGGCCTGCTTGCGGCGTCGGCAGAGGGGCCACCCCAGCGGGGCCACCAGCACAGCCAGGAAGCCCGTCTCCAGCAACAGGGAATCCCTGCGGGGACACCAAACAGCACAAAGGACCCTTCCCCATCAAGACTGTGCCCGAGGAACAAACCCCCCACTCTGCCCAGCCCCCTTGCCCAGCAGCCACTCACCACTGGAAATAAAGGAACACCTGGCCCACCTGCGGGGAGAAGAGGTGTCAGGGGCAGGCGTGTGCGTCTGCGCAGTGCGGGGCGGGGCGGGCTGCAGTGGTCGCGCGATGCCCCCCCCCCCCCCCCCCCCCCCCCGGTGCGGCAGGGCGGCCAGCAGCCCCACTTGCCTGGTAGGCCGACAGGTAGGCGGCCCACAGAAGCAGGTAGACCAGGAGGTGGCGCAGCGGGCGCAGCAGCAGGGCACCCAGGGCCAGCAGCGTGCCCAGCAGGCTGAGCAGTTCCAGGCCCTGGGCGGTGTCCAGCCCCAGCACGGGAGCCTCCCACAGCAGCGTCGGGGTCTCCCACAGCTGCTGCAGGCGCCCCTTGCCCTGTGGGCGCAGCGTCCTCCGCGCGGGCAGGATGCCCTCGGGGCCGTACAAGCCTGTGGGAAGGCGCGTCAGGCCGAACCCGCCCGCTCCGGGGCCCCCGGCCAGCCCTCCCCAGCCGAGGTCCGCGGGGGCGGCCCCCCGGCCCCCGCCCCCGCCCCCACGGGGCCCCCGTCCTCATCCGCCGGCCAGAGCCCGGTCCGCACCGAGGCCACCGGCGCCCGCTCCGGGTGGCGTCACGCCCACGGCGCGTCTTGCGGCCCCGCGGGACGCCCACCGCTGCCTCTACCCCTCGCGCAAGGCCGGACCCTCCCCCGCCTGCGGACGGCGCGGGAGAGGAGCGGGCGAGAGGACCCGCGCGCCCTCGGCTCCCTCACCCGGGATCTGCATGTACAGGGAGGCGAAGGCGAACATGAAGATCGCCGCCACGCCCTGCAGAAAGAGCTGCCGCGGGAGCCGGGAGCCCGCCATGTCCGCTACGCGGCCCGCTGGAGCAGAGCCCACGCCGGCCCGGCCCGGCCCCGCCCCGCCCCGCCCCGCCCCGCCCCGCGCGCCCCGCGGCCCTCCCTGGGCGTTTCCGCCACCCGGCGCCGGAGTTCCCCGCGCGGAGCGCCAGCCGCGGTGACGTCATAAGCACGCGCCGCGCCGCGCACGCGTACTTCCTGGGCGGGAAACAGCAAAATGGCGCCAGAACTAGTGGCGGGCTGAGGACGCGGGCCCCCCTCGGACGCCCGCCCTGTGGCCTTCGGGCCGCCCGGCCCCCTCCCGGACATGGAGGACGTGGAGGCGCGCTTCGCCCACCTCCTGCAGCCCATCCGCGACCTCACCAAGAACTGGGAGGTGGACGTGGCGGCCCAGCTGGGCGAGTACTTGGAGGAGGTGAGGGCGGCGGGGGAATGGCGCGGGGCGGCGACGCGGACCGGGGGCCGCCGGGGACCCCGCTGCCTCCGCGTCCGTGGCCGCGCTCGGCCTCAGGCTTGCTGTGGCGCCCCGCCCCCCCGTTCCTCTGTCAATGCACCCGGAGCTGCTACTGCTGGGAGCTGTGGAACCGGTTCGGTAGGCGGCGGCCGCCGTCGGGAGGGAGGAGGCGAGAGGGCTGCGGCGTTCTCGGGGTTCTGTGCCTGGGGCGGGTCGCCTGCCGGGACCCCGCCGCTTCACCCGCGCTCGGGTCCTGACGTCAGCGCCCGCAGGGTCCTCGCCCAGCAGCTCCCTCCGCCTTGAAACAGCGGCGACGAAGGTTTCTTCCTATTTTTGTGCTTGTTTTTCTCCGGAGTGTTGAGATCCCGGGGGAGGGGGCGGCTCGGGTCCCCTTCTGGCACGTTTTCCTGCACAGTCTCATTTCGGTGGTTGTATTTCCACTTTATTCGAAAGGCAGAGAGACCGTTTTCATTCTCTGGTTTGCTTCCCGAATACCCACAGCAGCCAGAGATGGGCTGAAGCCAGGAGCCCAGAACTCGATCCGGGGCACCCAGGTGCTTGGCCACCATCTGGTGCGGAGCGTGCTTCGGCAGGAAGCAGAGGAGCCAGGACTCAAGCCCGGCCCTGTGGCGGGGCCCAGGCTTCCTGTCGCCCTGGACGCCCGCCGGCTTTCCATGGCTGTAAATACTGCCTGGCGGTCAGCGTTGTGGCCCCAGGAGTCGCGGCTGCTCCACTTCGGAGCCGGTTTCCCGCTGAGGAACCTGGGAGAGAAGTGGAAGATGGCTCGGTTGCTTTGTCCCCTGCACCCGCCTGGGAGACCTGGATGGAGTTCCAGGCTTCAGCTTGGCCCAGGCCCACCGTCACCACCTGGGGAGTGCAGGTGGAAGTTACCTTCTCTCTGTTACTCTGCCTTTTGGATAAGTACATTTTTTAAAAGTTGCCTTTTTTTCCAAAGACTTTATTTATTTGAGAGTCAGAGTGACAGAGACAGAGAGAGAGGTCTTCCATCCACTCGTTCACTCCGCAAATGGCTGGAGCTGTGCTGATCAGGAGCTTCTTCCAGGTCTCCCTCATGGGTGCAGGGCCCAAGGACTTGGGCCATCCTCTGCTGCTTTCCCAGGCCATAGCGGAGAGCTGGATTGGAAGAGGGGCAGCTGGGACACGAACTCACGCCCGTATGGGATGATAGTGCCACAGGCAGAGGCTTAGCCTGCTATGCCACAGTGCCACAGTGCTGGCCCCGATAAATCTTTAAAAGAAAAGAGTAGTTCCGGCCGGCGCCGCGGCTCACTAGGCTAATCCTCCGCCTGCGGCGCCGGCACCCCGGGTTCTAGTCCCGGTCGGGGCGCCGGATTCTGTCCCGGTTGCCCCTCTTCCAGGCCAGCTCTCTGCTGTGGCCAGGGAGTGCAGTGGAGGATGGCCCAGGTGCTTGGGCCCTGCACCCCATGGGAGACCAGGAGAAGCACCTGGCTCCTGGCTCCTGCCATCAGATCAGTGCGGTGCGCCGGCCGCGGCGGCCATTGGAGGGTGAACCAACGGCAAGGGAAGACCTTTCTCTCTCTGTCTCTCTCTCTCACTGTCCACTCTGCCTGTAAAAAAAAAAAAAAAAAAAAAGAGTTCCCTGCCTAAAACCCCTCGTGTGTTTTCCTGCACTCAGGTTAAAATCCAGAGTTCCTCCCTCCGTCTGTTTCAGCCTCGCTGTGACCTGTCCTCAGCCTGCGAAGCTGGGAACTCGGTCCGGCTGTCCCGTGCGGGTGGCGGGCACCCAGTTGTTTGAGCTCTCGCGGCTGCATTCCTGCAGGGGCAGGGGCAGGGGCTGGAGCTGGGACCAGACCCACGCTCTCTGCTGCGGGACACGGGCACCTGAGCTGCTCGGCCGGACGCCTGCCCCCAGGCCTGGTCGTCCAGGTGGAGGGAGCCTGTGTCTGAAGGTTCTGGGGTGGGAGGGTGCCCGGTGCAGGGGGCCCTGTGGGACTGCCATGCGGTGAGCAGGGTAGGGGTGCTCGGAGAGGGAGGTGCTTGCCGAGTGTGCCGGGAGCCGGTAGGCGTCTGAGTGGAGCAGCGTGAGTACTGCTGGTGGGTGCAGTGAGGGAGCAGAGCAGCAGGAACACTGGCGTGCAGAGGCCCTCCCGGGAGGGGGACGTGGAATTGGCAGGGGTTGGTGGGGTGAGAGGAGCTGCTCGAGCGTCTGGGTGTGGGTGGGCGGGGCATCGGGTTCAGCTGCACTTGTTCCGTAGGCGTCCGGTGTGGTGTTGAAGGAGGCACTGGGTGTGGGGTCCTGGGAGCAGGTGTGCTGGCGGGGCTGGGGTCACAGCAGGAGGGCTGCTTGATTGTCCTGTCCTGCTCCTGTGTCCTCGTCCGGCGGCTGACCCAGGCGCCCTTGTTGTTCATCGTCAGTGGAAGCAGCTCCTCCCCTCTGGGTGCTGCCGTGGTGCCCGGGAGGCTCACTCCCCAGAGCTGGGTCCTGCCTCTGCCGACGCCTCGGTGCACGGTGGTGGCTCCTCACCTGCCTGCTGTGTTCCATCCGTTTCCCAGGCTGCGCTTTGATATCACGGCTGGTTCTGTTCCCCGATGGTTGTTGGGACCAGCATCCGGCACTGAGCTAGAGCCTGGGACCACGGATGCTGCTCAGCGTCTGTAAGGTGCTCACAGCCCACCAGGGTCACCTGACGGGTGCAGGAGGCCCAGGCCCACACTGAGGGGTGCAGGAGGCCCCAGGCCCACACTGAGGGGGTACAGGAGGCCCCAGGCCCACACTGACAGGTGCAGGAGGCCCCAGGCCCGCACTGACGGGTGCAGGAGGCCCAGGCCCACACTGAGGGGTACAGGAGGCCCCAGGCCCACACTGAGGGGGTACAGGAGGCCCCAGGCCCACCAGGGTCACCTGACGGGTGCAGGAGGCCCCAGGCCCACACTGACGGGTGCAGGAGGCCCCAGGCCCGCACTGACGGGTGCAGGAGGCCCCAGGCCCGCGCTGACAGGTGCAGAAGGCCCCAGGCCCACACTGAGGGGGTACAGGAGGCCCCAGGCCCCACACTGAGGGGTGCAGGAGGCCCCAGGCCCACACTGATAGGTGCAGAAGGCCCCAGGCCCACACTGACAGGTGCAGGAGGCCCCAGGCCCTGGGGACACTGCAGGAGGCTCTGCACTGTGGACAGCTGGGGCAGGCGTTCCAGTGGGTGGCGCACACGGGAGCTTTAGGTGGTATTTGCTGAGAGGGGTGGGAGGGCAGTGGGCAGGGAAGGTCTCTGCAGAGATGAGACGTCTCTGGAGACCCTCAGTGGGCAGCTGTAGACGCGGGCCTGAGGCTCAGGACAGCTGGTCTGGAGCTGGTTCTGGGAACCACTGGCCTGGGGCAGAGGGTGTGCCGTGGGAGAAGACGGAGAGGGCTGAGCTGCCAGCGCGCTGGTGTTTAAGGGGAGGTGGGGCCTGGGGAGGGTGAAGAGGGTTACAGCGCTGGCACCGTTGCCCGGTTCCCTGTCTGAAGGGTAGCGGCCTCACTGCTTTGTCTTCTCCACCCCGGACGTGGCGTCTTCCTCTCTCGGGGTGAGGGGCTTCCTGCTGGCGTCTCAGGGCTGGCCGTGGTGCGGGTGGGTGCAGCGTGGTGCGCCTTCTGGAGGGAGCTCTGTGCCGCTCTGACATACCGTGGTCCGTGTGTTCTGGGGACCTACCCCTTCCAAACTCTAGGCCTCAGGTTACAGGAAGTGAGGATGCTTGCAGAGACCTGTTTCCTCCCAGAAAGCAACCAGGGACGGCCAGAGAGCCCTGCAGAGCTGGGGCCGTCAGTCCGGGCTGCTCTCTGGTGCTTGGAGGCAGTGAGCACACATGGCCGCAGCACCCCTGTCCTGGTGTCATTTCTTGCAGCTGGACCAGATCTGCATTTCTTTTGATGAAGGCAAAACCACAATGAACTTCATTGAGGCAGCATTGCTGATCCAGGGTTCAGCGTGCGTCTACAGCAAGAAGGTGGGCCCCGCCACTGCGCCCGGCTTGAAGCACCAGTGGCCCACAGGCAGGGTCGGCCCTGCTCTGGCTCATCCCGTCTGTGACCTGCCTCCCCAGCGCCTCACCCCTGTTCCTCACACATTTTAACGAATGGCCAGGAGGGGCTGTCCCAGTGCTGCTGGGCTGTGGTGGCCCAAGGGTGCTCATGCACACAGGCCCCCCCCCCCACCTGGTGGATGCTTGGTCACAATTTTGGAAATCCCCAGTTCTTACACCCATGGTTGTGTGGAAGAGGTGGGCGAGAAGTGGGGGAGGGCGCCGTGCTGGCTCCTTGGTGTGGTCTGGGAGTTGGGGCGGCAGAACACCAGCCATGGTGCCTGGGAGCCCTGGGGGAGCCTGGTCTGCAGGGCCCGGCTGCCAGGGCCGTGCGAGGTCTCACCGTGCAATGTCCAGGCTGTGCTGTGAGCGTTTAACTTGAGGATTATTTTTGTGGACAGCATTGGCAGGGTGTGTGCGGGAGGTTTGCAGGTGATGGCTGGGCTTGTTGCAGTGTCAGGGGAGCCTCGGAGGAGGGCCTGGACCACTGGGGGCCTCCTTTCCACCTCATGGCCCGCCTCTCATTGCCAGGTGGAATACCTGTACTCGCTGGTCTACCAGGCCCTTGATTTCATCTCTGGCAAGAGGTGAGTGCCGCGCCTGGCTTCCGTCTTCACGGCCCTGCCCTTCTGGCCGCTCAGGAGGTGCACGGCCTCCTGGGATGCCCATTGGACCCTCCTGTGTCTCAGGCGAGCCAAGCAGCTCTCTTCAGTGCAGGAAGATGGGGCCAGTGGGGACACCGGCTCCAGGGCCCCCCAGGAGGCAGAGGACGAGGTGTGTTCCTTGGGCTTGTGGCCCCTGCCCTCTGAGTGCCTGCTTGGGCTCGGTGCCATGAGCTCTGTCTCCCCACAGTTCCTGTCGCTGGACGACTTCCCCGACTCCCGGGCTAACGTGGATCTGAAGAACGACCAGGCACCCAGTGTGCGTGTCCAGAGCGCTGGGTGGCGTGGGCTTGGCACTGCCCTTGGTGCTTGGTGCGCTGCTGGGCCCTGGGAGGGAGGCTTGCGCTGTGCGCTTACCACCCTGCTCCCTGTGCAGGAAGTGATCATTGTCCCTCTGCTGCCCATGGCCCTGGTGGCCCCTGATGAGATAGAGAAGAACCACCACCCCCTATACAGGTATGGGCCTGAGCCCGGGACTGGGGAGGCCTCCTGGGCAGGGTCTCTGTAGCGGGTATGTTTTTTGCCAGCACAGCCGTCAGGGTGAGATCCTGGCCAGCCGGAAGGATTTCAGGATGAATACGTGCATCCCCCACCCCCAGGGGGCCTTCATGTTGGAGCCGGTGGGCGTGTCCCCCTTGGAGCCAGGGGGCTCATTCCCCATGGCGAGGAACCAGAAGGGTGAGGGCCTGGGTACTGGGTTCTGGTGGGAAGGAACAGAGGGTCTCTCGGTATGGACTGCCTGCTGTGGCCTTGCCCCCCGCTGCCCAGTGCCTGTCCTGTGGGGGACAGCAGCTGAAGCTGTCCTCCCACGCTGCGGTGCCGTGGCTGTGTGGGCCGTCTCGGTGCTGGGGCTTGGTTCCTGATCCTAACCCTGCCCGATCCCTGTCTCTCCCAGAGGCCGGGAGGGCTGAGCAGCAGCCGATGGAAGTCTCTGAGAGCAGGAGCCCTGTCCCCGTGCCCAGCTTCTCCCAGCAGCCAGGTGAGAGGCTGGGCCCTGCAGGACCCACAGAGCTGAGGGCCCCAGGGAGTGGGGGTTGGTGGGTGGGGCTACTCTGTGGCCTGGAGGGTAGTGAGGCACAGCCACAGCCTTGGAGCCAGTGCCCCTGCAGTCAGGCCCCCACCTCCCCGAGCCCTGGCCTGACCTGGTTCAGTGCCTGCCCCCCGACCCTCCTCCTGGGCCTTCTCTCCGAGCAGACAGGTGGCAGCATTTAAAGAGGAACACTTGCTAAGAAATCAGATGAACAAAGCGCAGCAGTGTGAGGAGAGTGAGGGGCTCCCTGCCGAAGCCCCTGACGAGAGAGTGGCCTGTTTGCTCCCCATCTCCTGTCTGGTCTCTCGCTCCCTGCCCAGGCTCCTCTCCAGAAGGCCCAGCGCCCAGCGGTGGGGGTGACGACGACGACGCCCAGGAGGCCGCAGAGATCCCAGAGGCTGTCGCCCCCAAGGCTGCCCAGGAGCCCAGGAGCCCCGAGGTGGGGTCCCATGTAAGCTGAGGGCCCAAGCTGCCCACCGCAGGTGGCCACCTCACACCAGACTGCTGGTCTCTGCTCACAATGCGCGGGGGGCTGCCCCAGCCAGTTCTGACACAGCTGTGGCTCAGGGACAGCTGGTCTCCCAGGCTGGCTCCTCTGGCTGGCTGGAGGCCTCGCTGGCCCTCCCTCAACCCCCAAGGGTCAGCTGTCCAGCAGAGAGCTCAGCCTGCCCTGGTGTGGGCGGGAGAGCAGGGTGCCGGTTTTTTTCCTGAGCAGTAGATGGCGTGGGTTACGTGTATTCTCTTTCACGATCACTACTTTGTATGATCTGAGTTTTTAAAAGATTTTTGTTTTACTTTTTTTTTTTTTAGTCCTGGAACTCTTGGAACTTCCTGTTCCCAAAGAGGGTCAATTTTTTTTTTTTTTAAAGACTTGTTTATTTGAAAGGCAGAATTATAGTGAGGCAGAGGAAGGGACAGAGAGAGAGGTCTTCCATCTGCTGGTTCACTCCCCAAATGGCCTCAACGGTGAGGGCTGGGCCAGGCTGAGGCCAGGAACCAGGAGCTGCACCCAGGTTTCCCGTGTGGGCGGCAGGGACTCCTACTGTCTGCTGTCTCAGCCATACTAGCAGGGAGCTGGGCTGCAAGCAGAGTACTGGGCTCTGAACCAGCACTCCAGTACAAGATACCTGTGCCCAAGCAGCAGAGAGCCTGCTGTGGTGCTGTGTCCACAACATATTTGAAAGAGTTACACAGAGAGGAGAGGCGGTGCAGGGCGGGGGTCCTTCTATCCGCTGATTCACTCCCCAGTTTGCCGCAACGGCCCCGGGGCTCCCCTGCAGGTGCAGGGCCCAAGGACTTGGCCATATTCCCCTGCTTTCTCAGGCCATGCAGAGAGCTGGATTGGAAGTGGAGCAGCTGGGTCTCCAACCAGCTCCTGTATGGGATGCTGGTACTTCAGGCCAGGGCGTTAACCCTGGCCCTGGGGTGGGGTGGGGTTCTTGACACTGCTGGGGTACCCAGAGGCCTGGGTGCAGAAGGCGAGGAGACAGGGCCCTGTGGGCTGTGTCTTTGCAGAGCCCCACGCTGCCCAGGAGGTACATGCTGCGTGACCGAGAGCGGGCCCCACAGCCCCCACCCCAACCTAAGGTGAGGCTTTGCCCCACCCCTGTGTCTGCTCCTGCTGGCCTGGGTGCCTCTGAGCTCCCAGTCTGTGGCCCTTCAAACTTGATTGTTTAAGGAGTTTTCCAGAAATAAAAAGTCCTCCCTCTTCTACAGCTCTGGGGCTCCTGTCCCTTGCTTGCCTGTGTGTCTGCCATCCCTACCCCCCGATCTGTGATCCTGGATCCAATGTTAGCTGTCAGCCCCTTCCCCACACCCTCGTCTGTGGTCCTGGGCCCTGTGTGTCAGTCACTTCTTGATGTTAGGGCTTTGGGAAGGGGGTTGTGTGTCTCCCAGCTCCTGAGTGGTGGTGCTCTGTTCTCAGGAGACTCCAGACCCCTGGCAGAGCCTGGACCCCTTCAACTCCTTGGACTCTAAGCCCTTCAAGAAAGGTACTCTGGTGGGGACAGTGCCAGTCAGGCACCTCTGGCCGGGTCTAGAGCCCAGGGTACGATGGTAGGGGGTGATGTGTCCCACCCCATAGCCGCCCCGTCTGCCCCCAGGTAGGCCCTACTCTGTGCCTGTGTGTGTGGAGGAAGCCCCGGGACAGAAGCGCAAGCGGAAGGGCCCGGCCAAGCTGCAGGACTTCCACCAGTGGTACCTGGCCGCCTGTGAGTGGAAGTGTGCACACCCCGGGAGCCGGGAGGCAGGTGGTGCCCGCGGAGTCAGAGCGCCCTCTGGCCAAAGCTGGGGCAGCTCAGGGCCTTGGCTCAGCTCCTGCTGACTGAGCGTCTCACAGATGCTGACCATGACGATAGTGGGAGGTCCCGGCGAAAGGGTCCAAGCTTTGCAGGTGAGGCCAGGTCCGCTGCACTCCTCACCCCACCCCACGGGTCTCAAGGGCCGCGGGGGGTGCCGGCAGGGCCTGGGAGGGACGGAGGAGTCCCTCACAGTCTCTGTCCAGACATGGAGGTCCTGTACTGGAGGCACGTGAAGGAGCAGCTGGAGACCCTGCGGAGGCTGCAGAGGAGGGAGGTGAGTGCCGCCCACCGCCACGGGCTGCTGGGAGGTGGCCGCGCCCTCACGGATGCTCTCTGCAGATGGCCGAACGCTGGCTGCCAAGGGCCGAGGAGGAGCTGTGGCCTGCAGAGGACGACCGCCTGGAGGGCTCCCTGGAGGACCTGGGGGCGGCAGGTGGGCACCTGTGGGGGCCAGCTGAGGGCTCAGAAGCTGCTTCCAGCCAAGTGGCTACCCCAGGGCTTCTCGTGTCTCCCAGCAGATGACCTGGAGGCTGATGGGTGTGTGGAGGCTGAGGACGAAAGGCCTGGGGAAGCCACTGGCCTGGGTAGGTCGGAGTGGGCAGCTGACCAGCGTGGGCGGGAAGGGTGAGGTTCTACAGCTTCAACAGTGTCCGCCTGCCCCTTCCCCAGATGCAGAGGCCCTGCCTGCCTCCCTGAGCTATGAGGAGCTGGTTCGAAGGAATGTGGTAGGCCTGCGTAGGGGTGGCTGTGGGGGTGGGGGGGCCGCCCCTGGGCTCCACCTGTGAGGTGATGGCCCCCTGGTCCCTCCCCAGGAGCTCTTCATCGCCACCTCCCAGAAGTTTGTCCAGGAAACGGAGCTGAGCCAGCGCATCAGGGACTGGGAGGACACCATCCAGCCCCTGCTGCAGGAGCAGGTGAGCTGGGGCCTGGGAGCTGCTGCCGGCCCAGGGCCTGTCCAAGGCCCGGCCCAGGCCAGAGGTCAGCGTGCCCCTCTCCATGCAGGAGCAGCACGTGCCCTTTGACATCCACACCTATGGGGACCAGGTGGTGTCACGGTTCCCCCAGCTCAACGAGTGGTGTCCATTTGCAGAGCTGGTGGCCGGCCAGCCTGCCTTTGAGGTCTGTCGCTCCATGCTGGCCTCCCTGCAGCTGGTGAGTGGCCAGGACGCGAGGGAGGGGGAGAGGGTCCCTGGACTCTGCTAATGCCCAACTCTTACAGGCCAACGACTACACAGTGGAGATCACCCAGCAGCCGGGGTTGGAGGCGGCTGTGGACACCATGTCCCTGAGACTGCTCACGCACCAGCGTGCCCACAAACGCTTCCAGACCTACGCCGCGCCCTCCATGGCCCAGCCCTGAGTGGGGGTGGATGAGGCGTAGCTTGGGAGCCCTGTCCCCAGCATGTGGTCCCTCCAGTACCTCCACCTGGCTGGCCCAGCCTAATAAAGTCGCGTCACCACACCACCTGCTCCTGACGTCGCCTCAGCGCCTGCCCTAGAGGAAGGGCTGCCTGGCCACACGCACTGCGGGCACTCTGTTTAATGGTCGGGCAGGATGCTGCGGAAGGTGGCCATGTGCCGCCGGACGCTGTCCGCGATCTGCTCGGCAGACCTGCCCCTGCCGTAGTAGTCAGTGAAGAGCCCGTCGGGGCTGAGCAGGTAGATGGCGATGGAGTGATCCACAATGTAGTCCTGGTCCTCGTCCTTGGGGCCGGCACTGTAGTACACGCGGTAGCTGCGGCTGACCTGGGCCACTTGCTCCGCTGAGCCCGTCAGACCCAGCAGCCGCGGATGGAAGTCCTGCACGTACCGGGCCATGGCTGAGACGTCGTCCCGCTCGGGGTCCACGGTGATGAAGACGGGCTGCACCGCGGGCAGGCCGGGCTCGGCCTCCAGCCGCCGCACCACCTGCACCAGCTTCTCCAGCTCGTCCGGGCAGATGTCTGGGCAGTGAGTGAAGCCGAAGTACACCAGCACCCACTGGCCCCGGAAGTCGGCCTTGCAGCGGGCGCGGCCGTGGTGGTCCAGCAGGTGGAAGTCGCCCTGGCCCACGGCCGCCTGGCGCAGGGCCTCTGTCCGCCGCTGCTGCTGCCGCTGCTGCTTCTCAGCCCGCAGCGCCAGCCAGGCCCCGCCCAGCCCAGCCCCAAGCAGACCCGTGACCAGCAGCCTGGTGCGAAGCCCAGGGCCCCGGGGCTGGCCCTGCCCGCCTGGCTCTGCAGGGCGCTGCCTTGAGAAGGGCCGGGGCCTCGCACACTGGACCTGACTTCCCCCGGTCCTCAGCTGGGAGAGCCTGGGCCATGCCCTGGACGGGGCCCGCAGCAGCATGGATCCGGTGCTCCTGCAAGAGAGGAGAGGTGCTGGCACCCGGCGCGGGGGCACCTCGGCGCTGGCCGGAAGTAGCCCCGCCGCACAGCTCTGAGCTCAGGGCTGCACCTGCAGGGCGCTCATCTGTGCCCGCACCTCAGCGCTGGCCGGAAGTAGCCCCGCCGCCTGCCTCGCCGGGGTCCCCGAGCACGTGGCCCTGTGCAGCGAGCCCATTCCTTGTCAGGAGGTGGGCGGCACCCCTCCCCCGCAACCCACTCCCGCCATCTCCCGGGCCGCGGGGCCCCTCCGCACTGAACCATGCCCGGCCGCATTCCCGCCCCGGTCTCGGGCCTCGTACCTCCTCACGGGACCCGGACGGCGCGCCAGGCGCGGGCCTCGCGGCTTCCCCTGCGGGCGGCAACAGCTTGGGCCCGCTGCAGGGGCGCAGGCGCCACGGAGAAGTCGCGCGCGAGGAAGCTCTCACCAGGTCCGGCGCGGCCGAGGCTTCGCCGGCTCCAGCAACTGCACCGCACTTGCCGCTTCCCCGCGCGCGAGCTCTGCTTGCTAGTCTAGGGCGGCGCGAAGCGCATGCGCCGATACGGGCGCGCGTGCGCAGTTGCGGCCGGCTCGCCGGTGGTCACGTGTCCCGGCCCCTCCCACCCCGAGCCCAGGCCTGCTGGGACCCAGGCGGCCTCACTGTCGGCCTTTTTTTTTTTTTTTTTTTTTTTTTTTTAAGGATTTATTTGGAAGCGTTACAGAGAGCGGGAGAGACGGGGCGAGGTTTTGCATTCTCTGGTTCTCCGCAAGTGGCGGCAGCGGCCGCAGCCAGGAGCTTCATCCGCGCCCCAACGCGCCGCAGCTGTACTCAAACCCGCGGCCTCGGAGGCGCCGGCGTCTGCCAGGCCGCGCTAGTGCGCCGCGGGCGGCGGGAGGACGAGCTCGGCGAAGGGGGAGGGGGCGACGAAGGGCTCGCGGCCGGAGAGCACGAGCGCCCCCTGCAGGGCGCGGCGCTGCGGGCCGCCGAGCGCGGGCTGGTCCAGGTGCACGCGGAGCCAGGGCGTCCCTGCGGGTGGGGGGCGATCAGGCGGGGCGGGGTGGGCGCACTGGGGGCCCGTCCCTGCAGGGCGCGGGCCGGTCGAGGCGCCCTGCGGGTGGGGGCACCAGCGCGGGGCGCGCGGGACAGGGACCGGAGCCGAGGCGGGACGCTCACCGCGGCGCAGCCTCTGTCCCACGGTGACCAGCAGTTCGGCACCCACGCCGTGCCGGAGAGGCTGCCCCGCGCGGCTGCGTCCGGCCCCCAGCTCGTGCAGCACGCGCGCCAGCGCCAGCGCCCGGATGCGCTCCACGGTGCCTGCGGGAAGAGGGCGTCGTGCGGGCGCGAGCCTCGGGGAGCGGCGGGGTTGGGGCTGGGCGCGGGGACCGGGGTCGCCGACGCTCACCGTCCGCGGGCGAGCACAGCTCCTCCTGGTGCTGGGCGCAGGGCAGCAGCTGCCGGCGCTGAGCCGGGGTCCCAGAACACAGGGCTTGGGCCAGACCCGCGTCCACGCCCTGGCCCGCGAGCATCCGCTCGAAGCGGTCACGGGCCGAGCCGTCGTCCAGCGCCGCGGCCACCCGCGCGGCGCCCTCGGCCTGCGCCTCGGCCTGCCCGCTGAGCCAGAGCAGTGCGCCCCCTGCCAGCGGGGTGGGGCTTAGGCGCGGCGGGGCGAGGGTGCCCCCGCAGCCCCGCGGCCGCACCCTCACGGTCCTCACCGAGCCTCGTGACCAGGTCTCGCAGGTCTGGCGGCCCCAGACCGTCCAGGCAGAGCAGCGCCTCCTCCACCTCCAGGGTGTGGCCCACGTTGCGGCCCAGGGGGTTGTCCATGGCGGTCAGGGCTGCGGCTACCCGGAGCCCCAGGCCTGCCCCCACGCCCACCTGCCGACAGAGGTCCTCCTGCAGCCCCTGCTGCGCCCCGGGTTCCCAGGCCCCCAGGATGAGGTCGTGCAGGGCTCCGGTGGCGACTAGGAGCTGGCCGTGTGCCAGCCTTCCGCGGCGGAGGTGGCCATGGAGGACTAACCCAGGCCTAGGGCGGGGTCAACCTGCAACCTGGATGGGTCAGACCCAAGGGAGTGGGGTATGCGGTGACGTTCGGTGGGACTGTGGGCTGGGAACGGACGATGGGACGGGTGGGGGAGGTTGGGCCCCTGTGGAGAGACCCAGCCCGGCAGAGGCCACTGCTGCAGGAAGCCAGGGGGCCCCAGCAGGCGCAGGGGCTCACCAGCGCCCTCGCCAGCTCCCGGGCTTGCTCCTGGCTGGGGAAGACGGCAGCCTCTCCAAACTTGACGTCCACCACCAGAGCGGACAGTCCCTCCACAGCTTTCTTACTGAGGATGGAGGCTGTGAGGGGAGACGGGGGGCTGGGTCAGAGGGGCCACGGCCCTGTGATGGGGGTGACAGTGCCTCAGAGGTCAGCCCGTGAGCTCACGGCCGGGCGTCGTGACGGGCGGGCCCTGGCAGGGGTCAGCGAGATCGTGTGTGACCCCGGGAGGTCACCTGTGATGAGCGGCAGGCTGTCCACGGTGGCCGTCACGTCCCTCGCTGCGTACAGGATCCCATCCGCGGGGACCAGCTGCTCGCTCTGGCCCACGATGCAGCAGCCCACTCCCTCCAGCAACGCTTGCATCTGGCCGGACACCCGCCCTCTGTGACCTCTGACCCCAATCAAGGACCGCAGCAGCAGTAGCAGCAGCAGCGGCCTTGACAAAGTGCGGAGCCGTGGCCCGGGTCCCGTGAGGGATTCTGGGTAGTGCCCAGCAGTGGTTGTGCCCTTTGGACAGGCAGGGAGCCCAGGAAGTGATCAGTCCCGGATCAAGGCTCCAGCGAAGACTCTGACCCAAGTCCAGTGATTGTCAGTGGCCCCGGAGTAATCAAGATCCTCATTAGTGACCTGATTAGCGACCCGTCAGAGTTCCTCAGAGATTATGGCTGGTGTGCCCAGTGACCCAGCCGTACCTGCTCCGGGCTCTGGAGGACACTGAATCCAGGAATAGACTCTAGCTTATCCAGGGTGCCCCCTGTGTGTCCCAGACCACGTCCACTGATCATTGGCACCTGGTGGGCAGGGATGCTGAGCACGGCGGCACCCCCACCACGGCCCCGCATGTCCCCTGGCCACCCCGGCTAGGACAGCTGCAGTGGGTGCTCAGCCCGTGGAGAGGGAATGGGACAACGGAGGAGGTGCGTACACATCCCTGGGGCCCCATCTGGGGTACAGAGAACGTGGAGGGGCTGCACTCCAGGCGTGGGACCTCAGGAAGCCCAGGTCCTGTCTCTGGGGGCTCCTGTCAGGGCCAAGCTTGAGGCTGGGAGCTGCGGGGTCAGATTCCAGCGCGGAGGGGCGTGGTCTCTAACCTTGCAGCCGCAGGCAGCCAGCGCTGGTGCCAGGACCAGGCTGACCTTGTCACCCACGCCCCCTGTGGAGTGCTTGTCCACCAGCTGCTGGTGCCAGGCCTCTGGCCACTCCAGTTGCTGCCCAGACTTGGCCAGGGCCTGGGTCAGTGCCGAGGTCTCTTCCAGATCCATGCCCTGCAGCCGGATGGCCATCAGCATGGCCCCTAGGTGTGGGGTATGGTGGTGTAGGCAGGTAGGCGCGGCGTCCCCACCCACTGGGGTCAGTGAGGGCGCAGGGTGCGTCGGTCGACCCCCGGGCCGGGTCAGGCGAGCCCAGCCCTCCCCGGCACAGGCCCCCGACGCACCGATCTGCGCATCCTGTGCGCTGCGGTCCACCACGGCGCGCACGAAGCCCCCGATGTCCGCCTCGGTCAGGCGGCCTCCGTCTCGCTTGGTGCGGATCAGCTCCGGGAGCTGCCTGGGCTCCGGCGGGGCTTCAGCAGGGCCCCCGCCCCCTCCCGCAGCGGGGTCCCCGGGCGCTCCTGGGGTCTCAGGGGTCGTCATTGCTGCGGGGACGCCATGGACGCCTGGCTGCCGCGGCCCGCGCCCGGCGTCCGCCCCCGCGCGCCGCTCCCACCCGCCTCCCGCGCGCCGCTGGGTCCGCGCCTCCGTGCGGTGTCTGTCAGTATCCGTGTCCGCATCGCCCGCCCGCGTCCGACACCCGCCTCTCGGCCTCGCGACGTGGCCCGGGCCCTACCTACGCCGCGCGGCGGCCCTGCCCCCTTCTGTCCCGGATGCGGTGTGGCGCGGGTTCGGACCCGCGGCGACGAGCGCTCTTCTCAGACTGCCGCGGGCAGGGACCGCGGCTGTCAGGCCACTCCCGCAGTGACCGCGGAGCGCGGACTTCCGGGACCCGGAGGGCCCGGGGCGTGCGGCAGGTGCGGTCGTGCAGCGTGCCCTCCCCGCCCCCGCGTCGCCGGCGCAGCACAGAGGGACAGGAGGCGGGCAAATGGCTGGCGCGGGAAGCTTTAAGTGGACGATCAGGACTGGTCAGGTGTCCAGGTCGGCCAGGGCCGAGGCCAGATACTCGGAGTGCCGTATCCCGAAGCTCCAGCCGCGAGGCTTCCGGGGCTGCGGGGCCGGGAGACGCCGCTGACACGCAGGGCCGGCCGCGAGCGGGCGCTTTGGCGTCTCCCGGGACACTCTCTCGAGGGCCCTCACCCCCGCCCCGCCCCTCGCCCCGTGCGCCGGACCACCTGGTCCACGTTGTAGGCCGCGGGCCCGGGCTTCCGAGTGCTGTCTTGCGGGATGGACGTCCGCGCCAGCATCGAGAACTGCGGGGCCCTGGACTTGTAGACCCCGGGGCTCACGACGTGGTAGGCGCAGGGGCCTGGGGTCTGCGGGGCGGCAGGAGCTCAGGGTCGGCCTCTGTCGGCCCCGCCCCCGCTCTCCGCCGGCCGCCCCCGCCCGAGGCCCACCTTGCTGAGGTCCTCGAAGCAGCTGCCCACGGCGCTGCGCCCGTAGATGGAGTAGGTCGGGGCCGAGGCTTTGCCGATGACGCGCGGGCCAAGGAGGGAGGGCACCGTGTAGGCCCCGGGGCCTGCGCGGGAGCCCGTGGGCGGTCGGTGGGGCCTGCGCACAGGCTCGGGGTCTCCCGTCCCAGAGTGCGGGGCCGGGCAGGTGCTCACCTGGGGTTTGCTGCTGGGTGCGGACACCCCAGTTCCGGGGCGCGATGGTGTGGCGGGGCGCGCAGGGGTACGTCGCGTTCCCTGCACGCTCCGGAAAGTACCTGCCTGCGGGGCGGACCACGGGCGTCGGTCTGGTGGGAGTCGGAGCCCCGCGCGGGGCTAGGGGCTGCGGGTTTGGGGACCCGGACGCTGGAGCTCCGGTTATGGGGGTTCAGGGGGCTCGGAGCTCGGGGCGGGGGGGCGGTTCCAGGGGTCCTGACCAGGTCCCGGAGTGAGGAAGGGCGCCGAGTGGCGCGGGCGGCCGTAGATGGAATAGGCGGGGGCGCAGTCCAGGCCGCGCGCGGTCATGCGGGCGGGCACCAGGTAGCCGGGTCCCGGGCCGCATGTGGTCAGCTGAGTCTGGAGCCGCGCGCCGAAGGAGTAGGCGGGGGCCCGAGGCCGGGACGGGTCGTGCAGGAGGTAGCCTGCGGGGATCCAGCGTCACCTTCTCGCGCGCCCTGCCGCGCCCACCGACCCGCCTCCCTCCCGCCCGCAGCCCCTGCTACCGGTGTTGGGCGGCAGCTGGTACTTAGGCCCAGGACCGCTGTAGAGCGCCGCGATGGGGCCGCGCGGCCGGTGCGGTCGCCAGGGCCCTACCCAGACGTCCGAGCCCATGGCGTGGCCGGGAGGCGCTCAGGGCGCTCGGCACCTGCGGACAGAAGGGGGCGGCCACGGCCCCTCCACCTGCAGTTCGCGGGGAGCAGCCTTATCCTGCTCCCCCGGCGACCCGCACCGCCAAGGCGGGCGCGGCCGGGGTCCCGGGCTCTGGGCCCGCGAGCAAGAGGTGCTGCCCCGCTCCGTGGGGGCCATCTCTGACCCCTGCCCTCGCGGGGGCTCCGTCCCAGCTCGCGGGAAGGGATTCCCTGGGGGTGGGGGCGCGGGCGATTTGGGGGCGTCGGGAAGGGCTGGGGAGGGCCCCGGGCGCACTGACCTGCTACGCTGGCTCCTGGCTCACGACGGCACAAGCAGGGAGGCTGGACGCGCCGCTCCCAGCTCCCGGGGCCCATTGTGTCTCTGCTCGCTTCCTGGCAACCGCACGGGCTGCCCCCTCCGCGCCCGCACCCAGCAGGCCTCTGGCTGCAGACTGCTGGGCAGGCCTGGCCCTGTGGTGCACCGGCCGGAGTCGGACACCTCTGCGGACTGAACGCCAAGTGTGAGGGGAAAGGAATGGCCCCCAGCAGCGGCCGCGGGCCCAGTCTGGTCAGGAATGCGGTTGCTGGTGGGATATTTGCCAAGCGCTGGGTGCTGAGCCACCGCGGGGCCATGCCTCGGTCCGCAGGTGTGACCAGGCGCTGGCTCGGTCACAGTGGCTGTTTGATCATGAGTCGGCTCCCTGGCCTGAGCGGGTGTTGAAGCCCCAGAGCCCTGAGTTGCTGTTACTGGACACCGGGTCCCTGGGGGGGGGGGGTCTCAGGTCCCTGGGGGCTGCTCTGGGGATGTGGCTCTGCAGGCCCAGTGCCCTCCCTGCTTCCTGTCACTCTGCTCTGGAGCCAGCGGTTAGGGTCACAACCCCAGCCAGGTGCTGCAGGGCGGTCGGTGGGTCTGCGCACAGGCTCGGGGTCTCCCGTCCCAGAGTGCAAGGCTGGGCCACGCCATGCAAAGCCGGCGTCCCACGTCCAAGTGTGGCTTCCTGCCCATGCACCTGGGAAAGCCGCAGAGGATGGCCCGAGTGCTTGGGCCCCTGCACCCGGGGCGGAGACCCAGAAGAAGCTGCTGGCTCCTGGCTTCAGCCTGACCCAGCTCTGGCTGTTGTGGACATTTGGGGAGTGAACCAGTGGGTGGAAGCTCTCTCCATCTTTTGAATAAAAATAGATGCACAAATGAGAGAAAGGAAGTCCCCTCACTGGCCTGAGGAGCCAAAGGGATGCACAGAACATTAAAAAAAAGGGGGGGGGGGCGGCGGCGCTGTGGCGCAGCGGGTTAACACCCTGGCCCGAAGCTCCGGCATCCCATATGGGCACTGGTTCTAGTCCTGGCCGCTCCTCTTCTGATCCAGCTCCCTGCTGTGGCCTGGGAAAGCAGTGGAGGATGGCCCAAGTCCTTGGGCCCCTGCACCCATGTGGGAGACCTGGAGAAGCTCCTGGCTCCTGGCTCCAGATCAGTGCAGTTCTGGCCATTGCAGCCATTTGGAGAGTGAACCATCGGATGGAAGACCTCTCTCTCTCTCTCTCTCTCTGTAACTCGCTTTCAAATAAATAAAATAAATCTTTTTTTTTAAAGGAAGAAGAAAAGGGAGAAACAAGAAATTATATGTGGAGTGACAACTTTCCACCCCCAAGCAAACAACATGAAGCCCCAGGCAGCTGACCGAACATCAGGAGGACGAAGCAGCAAGGGCACCGCCGGCCAGAGCTGCCTGCAGCCCGTGTGTGGCAGGAGGCCCTGCCCGTAACCTCAGAACCTCAGGACCTTGCAGTTCTGGCTACGACTGCGTCACAGGCCTCTGCTCAACGTTCAGAAGTAATTTCTGGCCGGCACCGCGGCTCACTAGGCTAATCCTCCACCTATGGCGCCGGCACACCGGGTTCTAGTCCCGGTTGGGGCGCTGGATTCTGTCCCGGTTGCCCCTCTTCCAGGCCAGCTCTCTGCTGTGGCCTGGGGGTGCAGTGGCAGATGGCCCAAGTCCTTGGGCCCTGCACCCCATGGGAGACCAGGAGAAGCACCTGGCTCCTGGCTTCTGCCATCGGATCAGCGTGGTGCGCCGGCCGCAGCGCCCCGGCCGCGGCGGCCATTGGAGGGTGAACCAACGGCAAAGGAAGACCTTTGTCTCCATCTCTCTCTCACTGTCCACTCTGCCTGTCAAAAAAAAAAAAAAAAAAAAAAAGAAAAAAAAAAGAAGTAATTTCTGGCTTGGGCCACTGCTGATGAAAATCTGGGGTCAGAGGAGGAGCTTACAAAGGTCAAGGGGCTTCACGTGTGCCTTCCCCTCTTGGAGCACGGGCAGGGCGGGGCGGGGGCAGGGCATGGACCCCACTCCCCCCGCACGGCTTGCCAGTGAAGTGTTTCCGTGGTCCTGTTGGCCAACGACGGCACCCATGAGGGGCTCCCTGGCACCCCCACTTTACAGCTGGCGGTCAGAAGGTCCTTCATCTGCGGGGTCTGCATTAACTGGGCAGGCAGTGCGGGGACTAAGCTGAACTGCTGGAGAATCAGGGACAAAACCCACACAGTTGGTGTCCAAAGTACTATGTGAATAGAGAAACAGGGTTTTCTTTCTTATTTAAAAATTATTTAATTTGGGTCAGGGGCTGTGGCACAGCGGATAAAGCCGCCACCTGCAGTGCCAGCATCCCATATGGGTGCCCTTTTGAGACCCAGCTGCTCCACTTCCCATCCAGCTCTCTGCTGTGGCCTGGGAAGGCAGTGGAAGATGGCCCAAGTCCTTGGGCCCCTGCACCTGTGTGGGAGACCCGGAAGAAGCTCCTGGCTCCTGGCTTCAGATCGGGGCAGCTCTGGCTGTTGAGGCCATTTGGGGAGTGAACTAGCAGATGGAAGACCCCGCTCCCCCCCGCCTTTCCTTCTCTCTGTGTGTAACTCTGACTTTCAAATAAGTAAATGAATCTTTAAAAATTATTTTATTTATTAGAGAAAGAGAAAGAAATCTGCCATTCCCCAAATGCCTGCAACAGTCAGAGCTGGACTAGACTGGACACGGGAACCTGGAACTCCCATCCGGCCTCCCATGTGAGTGGCAGGGTGAGCACTCGGGCCGTCCTCTGCTGCTTTCCCAGGTGCATTAGCAGGGAGCTGGCTCGGAAGTGGAGCAGCAGGGACTTGAACCAGCACTTTAATATGGATTGCTGGTGTTGCAGGCTGTGGCTGGACTTGCTGCACCAAAACATCGGCCTCTAAGAAATCTTTTCACTTAGTTAAGGGAGGGAGGGAGGGAGGGAGAGAGGGGCAGAGAGGAGAGAGAGAGAGACAGACAGACAGACAGACCCCATCTGCTGATTCACTCCCTAAATGCCCACACCAGCTGGGGCTGGGCCTGGAATCCAGTCTGAGTCTCCCATGTGAGTGACAGGGCTCAGTATCTGAGCCATCGCCTGCTGCCTCCCCGGTGTGCACCAACAGGAAGCTGGAGTCGGCAATGGAGCTGGGCCAGACCCAGGCACCGCACTGAGGGATGCCATGACCCAAGCCACATGCCGGCCCCTGGAGCTGGGAAGTCTCTGCTGCCTGGTGATGTCATAGCTCGGTGGTCACTCACAGCCGCCCTGCCTGTCGTGTCCGGCTGCACACACGCACAGCTGTAGAGGCCCCGAGACTTGGCAGTGCTCAGGAGTGGCTGTCACCGGTCTTCCTGTTCACCGTGGTTTCGGAGTTCTCTAGCTCTCCTCGTTAAGAAGATCGACTTGCTAGTGCGTTTTTTTCTCTCGTGCTTGACCTCACCGCTCGTTCTTGCTTGCGGTGGTCCTGGGCTCTGCGGTTGCCGGGTGTGCGAGGCTCACCACCTTCTAGGACACTAAGATGCCAAACAGCAGCAAAATCCCCTCACAGAGCCCTCCTGGGCTGTGTCTCTGTGCTGCAAAATAAGAGAAAGCTGACCTTGCTCTTGGACGCCGCCCTGGGCCGGGCTTGCCAAGGTGCTGGGCAGAGCCGGCTTGCAGGATGCACAAGCCCCTCCCTCAGCTGCAGTGTGAATGCCCCGTGCCTGCCCTGTGTTCCCCAGCTGGACTCGCAGCAAGATGTCCAGGGCTCTGCGGAGCTTGCTGCTGGGTCCTGGATGCCTGGGACAGATCTGGGGCTGCTAAACAGCCAACTCGTCACCCCCTCTGCTGGGGCTGAGACCCGAACCTCAGACACACCTGCAAGTGAGCGTTGTGATGGCTAAGAAAATGTGATAAGGTTGCAAGTTATGAGATTATTTATTTACCTGAAAGCCAGAGTCACACAGCAATGAGGGAGGGAGAGAGAGAGAGAGAGAGAGAGAGAGAGAGAGAGAGAGAGAGCAACAGACAGACAGAGATTTTCCATCTACTGGTTCACTCCCCAAATGATCACAACAGCCAGGGCTGGGCCAAGCTGAAGACGGGAGCCAGGAACTCCATCCAGGTCTCCCACATGGACCATCTCCTGCTGGTTTCCCAGGCAGATTAGTTACAGAGAGAGAGAAAGAGAGAGAGAGAGGTCCTACATCTACTTCTTCACTCCCCACATGGCTGCAATGGCCAGAGCTGGGCTGATCTGCAGCCAAGAACCTGGAGTTTCTTCCTGGTCTCCCATGCGGGTGCAGGGCCCAAGCACTTGGGCCGTCCTCCACTGCCTTCCCAGGCCACAGCAGGGAGCTGGATCAGAAGTGGGGCGGCCTGGATGTGAACTGGCGCCCACAGGGGATGCCGGCGTCACGGGCGGCTGCGTAGCCGGCTGCACCACAGCCACAGCCGCGGCCTCACTGCCTGTTTCTCTAAAGGTGTATTGGAACGCAGCCACACTCACGCATTTCCTGTTTTCTGTGGCTGCTTTCGGACAACGGGGGCAGGGCGGAGTGGGACTTGCCCAGGCAGAAAGTAGCTGAAATCCGGCCCTCTGCAGAGCAGCCACGTGGGCACCCGACAAGGGGCTCAGGCTGCGGGGCCGCGCGGAGGTCCTGGGTGTGAGGCATCAGGCAGTGGGCGAGGGCGGGGCTTCACCTCGGCATCCAGGCCCTGGCAGGTGGCAGTGGCTGTGAGATCGCCTGGTGCCGCCCAAGTCCAGGTTCCTGGTGTGATTTCTTTCTACGTGCCGGGGCCACCTGGCTGCCCTGCCTGCAGGCTACAGCAAGGACCAGGGACCTCACGGGATGGCACTGCGACCACGGTCAGGGCCCAGGCGACGGCTGTCAGCCCGCTGCAAGGCTTGGGCGGGACTGGCCTGAGCAGGCCCGGGCGCGTTTCCAGCAGTGAGGTGCAGTGTGGTGCCCCGCGGCTGAGCTGAGAGAGCATAAAGAGCCCGGAACCCTGAGATGCCCGTGCTGGCCAGTTTCACGAGGCTGAGGAAGTGGGAGCCCAGGTTCCTGAACTGAAGAATAAGAGCGTGTGTGAAAAGATGAACGCGGCCACAGACACCCTGACAACACCCCCACCCACCCACCCAGACACCCTGACCACACCCACACGCACCCACCCACCCAGACACCCTGACAACACCCACACCCACCCACCACAGACACCCTGACAACACCCACACCCACACCAACACAGACACCCTGAAAACACACACACCCACCCACCCACCCAGACACCCTGACCACACCCACACGCACCCACCCACCCAGACACCCTGACAACACCCACACCCACCCACCCACCCAGACACCCTGACAGCACCCCTACCCACCCACACAGACACCCTGACAACACTCACACCCAGACACCCTGGCAACACACACACAGACACCCTGACAACACCCACACCCACACCCACATGCAGACACCCTGACAACACCCACACCCAGACACCCTGACAACACCTCCACCCACCCACCCACCCACCCACCCACAGACACCCTGACAACACCCCCACCCACCCAGACACCCTGACAACACCCACACCCACGCAGACACTGACAACACCAACACCCACATGCAGACACACCCTGACAACACCTCCACCCATGCAGACACTGACAACACCCACACCCCCACACACACAGACACCCTGACAACACCCACGCCCACGCCCACGCAGACACTGACAACACCCCCACCCACGCACACAAAGCTAAATGCTGACAGGTTTTCAACCTGCAGGACCTGAGCCGCGGGGCAGAGCGGTCACGGCTGGAGCCTGAACTCAGCGCAGAGGAAAGCAGAGGTGCAGAATGCGAGCCACAGCTCGAGGCGGGGCTGGGCACAGGTGTCCCGGAGGGGAGGACCTGGCAGGGCGCTGAGCTCGGGGTGGACAGACCTGCGCCGGCCGAGCGGAGCGGCCGGGAAAGAGAAGACGGTTACTCGGTTCAGACAAGGACATCACAGCTCCCAGGAAGAAACCACTCAAGGAGGAAGTGGGGGCAGCCCAGCGACCACACCCTGCGCCCGCGGACTCTCGGGAGAGGGGAGGAGGACGCCGGTCCCCTCACCCACATGCCCAGGGCCCTAAGAGGGCTCACGCATCCCTCCAGCCCCGGACTTGCAAGACTGAGAGGCTGAGGGCAGAGGGGGTGGTGGCCGAGGTTCAGTCCGGGGAGGGGGCGTGGGGTCTGCTTCAGAGCGCAGGGCGGACGAAGTGCGGGGGGGGGGGGCCGAGAAATGAGCAGAAACGCCCAGATGCCCCCCAGGGCAGAGGGATGGGTGTGACCCAGGCAGAGGGCAGGGGGAGAACTGAAGGAGAAAGACCCCCGGTAAGTCTCGCGCCTTCCTGGAGCCCAGATGTGCGTGGGGCGTGTGGGAGGAGGCGCGTGGGGCATGGGGGAGGAGGTGCGTGGGGGAGGATGTGTGTGGGGCGTGTGGGAGGAGGCGCGTGGGGCGTGTGGGAGGAGGCGTGTGGGGCGTGGGGGAGGATGTGCGTGGGGCGTGGGGGAGGAGGCGCGTGGGGGAGGAGGCGCGTGTGGGAGGAGGTGCGTGGGGCGTGGGGGAGGAGGCGCGTGGGGCGTGTGGGAGGAGGCGCGTGGGGGAGGAGGCGCGTGGGGCGTGTGGGAGGAGGCGTGTGGGGCGTGGGGGAGGAGGCGCGTGGGGGAGGAGGCGCGTGGGGCGTGGGGGAGGAGGCGCGTGTGGGAGGAGGCGCGTGTGGGAGGAGGCGCGTGGGGCGTGGGGGAGGAGGCGCGTGGGGGAGGAGGCGCGTGGGGGAGGAGGCGCGTGTGGGAGGAGGCGCGTGGGGCGTGGGGGAGGAGGGGCGTGTGGGAGGAGGCGCGTGGGGGAGGAGGCGCGTGTGGGAGGAGGCGCGTGGGGCGTGGGGGAGGAGGGGCGTGTGGGAGGAGGCGCGTGGGGGAGGAGGCGCGTGGGGGAGGAGGCGCGTGGCGCGTGGGGGAGGAGGCGCGCTGCCATCCCCTCACGGCCCGTCTGGGCGTGCCTGTCCCTGCACACACTTGCGGGGGCGGGGGGCTGCCGTGGATTTGGAAGCAGGAAGTCTTGCTTTCTGGTGGCCAGTCCCCCTTTGTTCTAGCAGGCGTGGGCCCAGCGTCCTGACCCTGTCAGCTTCCTCGGGGAGCTCAGAGGAGCCGGAAATGCAGGGAAGCTGGTCCTGGGTCCTGGTGGGGAGACCGCCCTGGAGGTGAGGGCTTCAGGTAGGCTCGGGAGGCACCTGCGCACCGGCTGCACCCCGACTCAGGAACCTTTGCTTCCAGGTCGCCTTCCTAAGCAGCGAGGCTGCCTCAGCCTGCAATCCCAGGAGCGCTTAGTTACGGCTTCTCCCTGCGCGTGGTGTCTGTGGTGTCTGGGAGCTGGCTACTTGCAACCTGAGACCACTGGCTCGGAATCCGCGGTGCTGTGTCGCAGGCGCCTGTGGGTGCTGTGCTGGGACTGCAGCGCAGGTTCTTTCTTCCAAGACGCCGCCGGCTGCTTCCGGAGAGGCTGTGCGCCTCTGCACTCCCACCTCGCTGCTCTTAGAATCAGCGCTGGGCTCCGTCGCAGTCCACTCACTTTCCATTTACCAGGAAACACGTCTGCGAAGGAAGCACGCTGGGTGTCACGAGTGGGTTCGGGTGTGCCCTCGGTGTCTGTCAGGGAGACAATATTGAATCCTGGTTTGTTTGCAGAAGCGTGGGGAGTTTGACAACCGCTGGCCTACCCTTGAGCGCTTCCTGGGGCGCCTGAGCGGCTGCGGACCTCGCGCATGGCACCCACCACCAGAGGGCGCTCTGCAGCGCTGCGCCCACTGCTCGCTGTCTACAGTCCAAGCTAGAATGCACCCTCAGTGAAACTCTGTTATATTTGCCAAAGAAGAGATGTTATTTCTTCTCTATTTCTTTAGTTCTCATTTATTTTATTTTAAAAATTATCTGGGGGCCGGCGCATAGAGTAGCAGGTAAAGCTGCCGCCTGCAGTGCCAGCATCCCATATGAGTGCCGGTTCAAGTACTGGCTGCTCCACTTCCGATCTAGCCCTCTACTACGGCCTGGAAAAGCAGCAGAAGATGGCCCAACTGCCTGGGCCCCTGCACCCGCATAGGAGACCCGGAAGAAGCTCCTGCTTCCTGGCTTCCGATCAGTACAGCTCTGGCAGCGGAAGGCAATTAGGGAATGAACCAGCAGATGGAAGACTTTCTCTCTCTCTCTCTGACTCTCTGTGTAACTCTGACTTTCAAATAAATAAATAATAAATGTTTTGGTGGCTAGGCTAAGAATGGCCTGTCTGGACCGATGGATCAAATGCCTTGGTTGATGTCTCTATGCTGTAACTGAACCCTAACCCTAACCCTAACCCTAACCCTAACCCTAAGCCTAAGCCTAACCCTAAGCCTAAGCTGAACCCTAACCCTAACCCTAACCCTAACCCTAACCCTAACCCTAAGCCTAAGCTGAACCCTAACCCTAACCCTAAGCCTAAGCCTAACCCTAAGCCTAAGCTGAACCCTAACCCTAACCCTAAGCCTAAGTCTAAGCCTAACCCCAACCCCAACCCTAACCCTAACCCCAACCCTAACCCTATCTCCACTCTAGACTCTGCACCTCTGGGCAATGGCACCCCGCTTGCCTCCGTCCAGCACTGAGTAATCTCTGACTTACTTTCTGTATTTTTTTAGAGATTTTATTTATTTATTTGAAAGGCAGAGTTACAGAGAGGCAGAGGCAGAGACCGGGGTGGGGGGAGAGAGAGAGAGATTGAGGAGAGAGGTCTTCCTTCCGCTGGTTCACTCTCCAGATGGCTACAGTGGCCAGAGCTGGGCCCATCCGAAGCCAGGAGCCAGGAGCCAGGAGCTTTCTTCTGGGTCTCCCAGGCGGGTGCACATAAGCAGGGAGCTGAATCAGAAGTGAATGGGGGGAGCGTATGGCGCTGTGGTGTAGTGGGTAAAGCTGCTGCCTACAGTGCCGGCATCCCATATGGGCACTGCTTCAAGTCCACTGAAGTGGCTGCTCCACTTCCAATGCAGCTCCTTGCCCATGCACGTGGGAAAGCAGCAGAAGATGCCCGAGTGCTTGGGCCCCTGCACCCGCGTGGGAGACCCGGAAGAAGCTCCTGGCTCCTGACTTCGGATCAGTCCAGCTCTGACCATTGCAGCTATTTGGGGAGTAAACCAGCAGATGGAAGATCTCTCTCTCTCTCTCTCTCTGCCTCTCTGTAACTCTGCCTTTCAAATAAACAAATCTTTAAAAAAAAAAAAGAAGTGAATGGGGAATTGGATCCCATGCTTAACCACTGTTCCACGATGCCTGCCTCATCAAATACAGTATTTTATGGCACAAGTATTTTAAATTTTGTTGAAGCCTAATTTATCTTTGTTATTCAGTTCTATTGTTATGTCTACAAGTATTTTGCCAAATCTAAAGCCACGAAAATTTATGCCTCTGTTTTCTTCTAAGAGTTTTATAATTTTATCTCTTGTCTATAGATAATTGATCCATTTTGAGTCAATGTTTTTTAAAGATTTATTTATTTATTTGAAAGTCAGAATTACATAGAGAAGGAGAGAGAGGTCTTCCATCCACTGGTTTACTTGCCAAATGGCCACAACAGCTGGAGCTGCACTGATCCAAAGCCAGGAGCCAGGAGCCAGGAGCTTCTTCCAGGTCTCCCACATGGGTGCAGGGGCCCAAGCACTTGGGCCATCTTCTACTGCCTTCCCGGGCCACAGCAGAGAGCTGGATCAGAAGTGGAGCAGTCAGGACTTGAACTGGAGCCCATATGGGATGCCGGCACTGCAGGTGGTGGCTTTACCCACTACACCACAACGCCGGCCCCCTCGATTTTTTTTAATGCAGTGTGAAGTAAAGGTCCAACTTCATTCCTTTGCTTGTGGATGTGCAGTAGTCCTGTTGAAGAGGCTGCTCGTCCTCCATGAAACGGTTGTAGCACCCTTGTCAAAAGTCAGGTGGGAGGCCGGCGCCGCGGCTCACTAGGCTAATCCTCCGCCTTGCGGCGCCGGCACACCGGGTTCTAGTCCCGGTCGGGGTGCCGGATTCTGTCCCGGTTGCCCCTCTTCCAGGCCAGCCCTCTGCTGTGGCCCGGGAGTGCAGTGGAGGATGGCCCAGGTGCTTGGGCCCTGCACCCCATGGGAGACCAGGAAAAGCACCTGGCTCCTGGCTCCTGCCATCGGATCAGCGCGGTGCGCCGGCCACATCGCGCTGGCCGCGGCGGCCATTGGAGGGTGAACCAACGGCAAAGGAAGACCTTTCTCTCTGTCTCTCTCTCTCACTGTCCACTCTGCCTGTCAAAAAAAATAAATAAATAAATAAAAAAAGTCAGGTGGGCATAGACTTGTGGATTTATTTCTGGGTCATCAGATCTATTCCATTTGTCTCTATATCCAGCCTTAAGCCAGTGCCTACCATTTTTTACAGTTTATTTACTGGTCTATTTGAAAGGCAGAGAGTCAGAGAGAGATCTTCCATCTGCTGGTTTACTCCTGAGATATCTGCATCAGCTGGGGCTGGGCCAGACCAAAGATTGAGCTGGGAACTCCATCCGGGTCTCTCACATGGATGGCAGGGACCCAGGTGCCTGAGCCATCCTCCCGGGGTGCTCATGGACAGGAAACTGGAATTGGAAGAGAGGGGGGCTAGAACGCAGGCACCTGGGTGTGGCCTGCAGGCATTCCAATTTCTGTGCCGCACCCCCACCTCGGGTACCACACTGCTTTGAATGAACACTTCATAGTGAGGTTTGAGATTGTGAAGAGCCAGCCCTTGTCATGATTGCTCTAGGCATCTGGGACCTCCTGCCACTCCACGCAGGTGTGAGGACTGCATTTTCCATTTCTGCAAAAGGCCGCTGGAACTTTGACAGAGCTGGTGTTGAGTCTGCGGGTCCTCGTGGGTAGCACTAACATCTTGACAATGCTGAACCTCTGCGCCCCAGGTACGGGCTATCTTCTCTCCATTTAAATGTTATTGTAAATGGAACTGCTTTCTTAATTTCCTTTTCAGAAAATTAAATTCCTTTTTGGTGCTGGTGTGTAGAAACACAGTTGAATTCTGTGTGTTGGTCTCGAAGTTTGAAACTGTACTGCTCTCTTTAGTAGCTGTAGCTGCTTTTTTGTAGTTTCCTTGTGAGTTTGTATGTTTTAGATCATGACATCTGAGAATCTTTGTCTTTCTTTCCAATCTGGATACCTTTTATTTCTTTTCTTTAAAATTGTTTTGATTGTGATCAGTTTCAGTTCATAATTGATCATAATGATAGGATTGAGTGTCAAAGGGATCACAGAAACAAGACTAGTGTCTGCTAATACTAATTGGTAGAATTAAAAAGGAGAGAACGATCCAACAAGGGAAGCGGAATACACAGCAGACTCATAGAACGGCAGATGTCCTAAACAGCACTCTGGCCTCAGAATCAGCCCTTAAGGCATTTGGATCCGGCTAAAAAGCCCATGAGAGTTTCGCAGGCATGGAAAGCCAAGACACTGTGGCAAAAAACAAACAAACAAACAAACAAACAAAAACACCTAAATGAAGGAGGTACCTTTCTCTGAAGGGAGGAGAGAACTTCCACTTTGACTCTGGCCTTGTCTAAATAAGATCAGAGTTTGTGAACTCAAGAAGCTTCCATAGTCTTGGCAGCTCATGACAAGAGCTTCGGGTGATTACTGACGTCATAAATAAGAGTGTCAGTTGTTAAATCAACAACGGGAGTCACTATACACTTGCTCCCCATGTAGGATCTCTGTCCTTAATGTGTTGTACTATCCAATTTTTTTTTTTTAATTTATTTGACAGGTAGAGTTATAGACAGTGAGAGAGACAGACAGAAAGGTCTTCCATCCGCTGGTTCGCTCCCAAAATGGCCGCAATAGCTGGAGCTATGCCCATCCGAAGCCAGGAGCCAGGCGCTTCCTCCTGGTCTCCCGTGCGGGTGCAGGGGCCCAAGCACCTGGGCCATCCTCCACTGCCTTCCTGGGCCACAGCAGAGAGCTGGACTGGAAGAGGAGCAACTGGGACTAGAACCTGGCGCCTACATGGGATGCTGGTGCCGCAGGCGGAGGATTAACCAAGTGAGCCACGGTGCAGGCCCCTGGACTATGTAAATTAACGGTAAAACTACTACTCAAACAGTATTTTATACTTTGTGTTTCTGTGTAGGTGCAAACTGTTGAAATCTTAGTATATACCAAGTTGATCTCTATATAAAGATAATTGAAAATGAATCTTGATGAAGAATGGGATGGGAGAGGGGGTGGGAGATGGGATGGTTGTGGGTGGGAGGGAGGTTATGGGGGGAAAAGCCACTATAATCCAAAAGTTGTATTTTTGAAATTTATATTTATTAAATAAAAGTTTAAGCCAGCGCCGTGGCTCACTAGGCTAATCCTCCGCCTGTGGCGCCAGCACACCAGGTTCTAGTCCCGGTAGGGGCGCCAGATTCTGTCCCGGTTGTTCCTCTTCCAGTCCAGCTCTCTGCTGTGGCCCGGGAGTGTAGTGGAGGATGGCCCAGGTCCTTGGGCCCTGCACCAGCCTGGGAGACCAGGAGGAAGCACCTGGCTCCTGGCTTCGGATCAGTGCAGCATGCCAGCCGTAGCCCATCTGGGGGCTGAACCAACAGAAAGAAGACCTTTCTCTCTGTCTCTGTCTCTCTTTCACTGTCTAACTCTGCCTATAAAAAAAAGTTTAAAAGAAACAAATAAAAAATAAAATAGTTTTGATTATTATTTTCCATCTAAATTTCTATTTATTTTCAAATCTGCTATGTTGAGCTTTTATTTGTTGTTTTTATTGCTTCGGGCATGGTTGTTCATGTTCTTTACTTGATAATGGCCATAGTCCAGGTCTTTGCCAATCTCTTCTGCTGTCTGCTTTTCTACTGGTTCTTGGTTATTGTGTGTGTGTGTGACCTGGAAATTTGGTGTGAAAATATCGGTAGGAATAATTTGGGGTCAGCCTGCTGGTGTCTTCCCTGCACGGGGATTGGTCAGGACCTGGTCAGGACTGGGCTGAACCACTCTGACTCAAGGACTGAGTTCCCGGATCACCAGGTCTCACATCCGTGTGGCCTGGTTTTTATTTGCTCCCGAGGGCATCGTTCTTCACAGCTGTGGCTCAGAAAGGAGGGGCTTGCCAGACCCCAGCCAGGTGGGCTCTGCTTTGTCCCTTTGCCCCGTGAGGTCGAAAACCACAGGCAGCCCACCGTTCCTATTCTGGATCTTCCAACCTCTGCAGACAAACGCAGCGCATGGGGGCCTGGGCCTTCCTTGCTGGCGCCTCCGCTCCTGCCCTAGATTTTGTCTAAAGCCCTCTGGTGCTGTCACCAACATGTGCCTTTCAGTGTTTTAGTTTAGCGTCTTTACTTTTCCTTAGCAGGCAGATTAGTGCTAATTCCCACCACTGGAGTTCCATGTACTTGTAGAGTCTCTCCCCCACAACCCTACACACACGCTGAGCACGCAGCTAGAATTTCCACTGAAGTGAAGTTGACTCTGTAGATGAATTTAGGGACAGCTGACATCTTCAAGACATGAAGTTTTCCAATTCATTAGAGTCGCAAACATCTACTTTAAAATTTTTCTTAAACGTTAAGCTTACCTTTGAACTATTTAGCAATTGTTCTTTCTTTTTTTTTTTTTTTTTTTTTGACAGGTAGAGTGGACAGTGAGAGAGAGAGACAGAGAGAAAGGTCTTCCTTTGCCGTTGGTTCACCCTCCAATGGCCGCCGCGGCCGGCGCACCACGCTGATCCGATGGCAGGAGCCAGGTGCTTCTCCTGGTCTCCCATGGGGTGCAGGGCCCAAGCACCTGGGCCATCCTCCACTGCACTCCCTGGCCACAGCAGAGAGCTGGCCTGGAAGAGGGGCAACCGGGACAGAATCTGGCGCCCCTACCGGGACTAGAACCCGGTGTGCCGGTGCCGCAAGGCGGAGGATTAGCCTAGTGAGCCGCGGTGCCGGCAGCAATTATTCTTGAGAATTGCAGAGTTTGTTCTCCATCCTGCTTTATCTCTTCCTCCTCATACTTGGTTCTTATTTTGAAATTTTATTTTTGGGGCCAGCGCTGTGGCATAGTAGATTAAGCCTCTGCCTGCAGCACCAGCATCCCATACGGGCGCCAGTTAGAGTCCCAGCTGCTCTACTTCCAACCCAGCTCCCTGCTGATGCCCCTGGGAAGGCAGTGGAGGACGACCCGAGTGCATGGCCCTGCACCCACGTCGGGGACACATTTCTAACAATCACCTGCTGTCTCCCTACTGAGTTAGCAGGAAGCAGTATCAAAATTAAAGTGTCGGGGCCGGCGCTGTGGTGTACCGGGTAAAGCTGCAGCCTGCAGTGCTGGCAGCCCACGTGGGCACCGGTTCAAGTCCTGGCTGCTCCACTTCCTATCCAGCTCTCTGCTATGGCCTGGGACAGCAGTGGAAGATGCCCAAGTCCTTGGGCCTTGCACCCACATGGGAGACCTGGAAGAAGCTCCTGGCTCCGGGCTTTGGATCAGCACAGCTCCGGCCATTGAGGCCAATCAGGGAGTGAACCAGAGGATGGAAGACCTCTCTCTCCCTCCCCCCCCCCCCCCTCTCTCTCTCTCTGTGTGTGTGTATGTAACTCTGACTTTCAAACAAATAAATACATCTTAAAAAAATAAAACAAAGGTTTTATGGCATCAGATAAATTCCTTAAGAGGTATTTCCTGATGTGTATAATTGTTACCATTTTTTAAAAAGAATTACTTTGGAGGCCAGCATTGTGGTTTAGTGGGTAACGCGCTTTCAGCACCATATAGGATGCCGGCTCGAGTCCCGGCTGCTCTGCTTCTGATCCGGCTTCCTGCTAACATGCCTGGAAAGCAGCAGAGGGCCCGAGTGCCCCGTGTGAGAGACCGAGATGAAGCGCCTGGCTCCTGGCTCTGGCCTGGCCCAGCCCTGGCCATTTAGGAAGTGAACCAGTGGATGGAAGACCTCTCTCTCTCTCTCTCTCTCTCTCTCTCTGTCCTCTGTAGAGGCAGAGAAAGGTAACTCTGAATTTCAAAATAAATAAATCTCAAAAAATATTTTATTTTTTTTTTCAAATAAAATTTATCTGAAAGGCAGAAAGAGAGCGCGCGAGCTCTGAAACTTGTCAGCGTCGGAGGGGAGGAGGCCAGCTGCCTCCGCACAGGGTCTGCGCCCTCCCCGACTCACTGTCTGGGTCCTCACCCCCTCCGCTGTGACGTCCTCGGGGGGCGTCCCTGCTGAGCGCTCCTCTTGTTCTCCGACAGCTGTGTGGGGCCCAGGTGGCAGTGGGGTCTTCAGAAGCTGAGGGCATTGCCGATGGGGTGCTGCAGGGCCTTGAAGGAGGTGCTGGGGGGCGGCTGTGCTGGGGGGCGGCTCCATTCTCTGAGGTCTTCGGGTCTCACAGTTAACCTAGATGCAGAGCCTGGGACTGGAACAGAGAAAAAGGCACAACCTCCCCCCCACTTAGAGGTCCACCTTAAGGCCTGGGGCCCACTGCCACCTCTGTCATCTAATAGTCCTGGGGGAAGCTGGAAGGGGACCAGGCTGGGTGAGATACTTGAGGCCTGGTACAGCACAGGCTGGGTGCCAGCAACACGCCTCGGCTGTGTCCTTGCTGCACTGTGCCCCAGAGGAAGAGGAGACCCTACCTCCTAGGGGCCTTGTCGTTGTCCTGCAACCCCACACCCTTCTTCGTGTCTGGGCCCCACCTGGCACCTGTCCCAGGACTCACTCCTGAGATGGCCCGCAGTGAGAGGCAGGTGGGGGGGACCAGCCCCTCTGAGAACCCAGCTGCTCCCGCACGGTGGGAGCGTCCACAGGCGACCTCTCAGGCCCCCGCTGGGCGGGGAGTGGTCTCCAGGGCCAGACGTCGGCCGGGTAAGGGAAGCTGAGGACAGATCGGTGCAGGCTGTGCGGGTGGGGGGGGGGGCAGGGCTGCAGAGCCACCTCGGGGTAGCAAGGCAGTCACAGGGTGAAGTCCCTCCTGGAGGTTCCAGTAGATCCACATCGGGTGAAGCAAGCCTGGAGACACAGCTCTCAGGTTGTCTTTGTAAAATGTCCCCCCTTGACTTGAAAACCATCGCATCCGGAGTGTGAGCTCAAGGTAGGCAGAGTCCAGAGGCCGCTGAGCGCAGGTGTGGGCACCTGAGCGCCCACGGCAAACCTCACGCACCCCCCGCTGGGGCCTCACCTCCCCCTGCTGAGAAACACCCAGCCACGTCCCCACGGTCACTGCTGTCCACCTCCCCCAGCCACCCCCCCCCCGAAAAGCCTCTCGGGTTTCTGGTAATCCATCGGGGCTGCTTCATGTTGCTACAGCCGAGATAGCATCTCCCCAGGTAACCCTTCCCTGCCGGAGCCCCTGCTTGGAGAAGGACCCTGTGTGCCCACGGGTGTGGGGGCGCGGGGGTACCCAGGCTCGAGTCCAGACACACCACCTGTGACACTGGGCCAGCTGCTGGACCCTGAGGGGTCTCCCTCCCTCCCACCTCGGGGCCTGGGTTCAGGCAAGGACCCCAGCCCTCTCAGGCCCTGGAGAACAGGTTCACCTTAACTGGGCAGCCCTGGGCGTGGTGCCGGCCGTGCCCTCTGCGCAGACCACGGGCCGGCAGTATGTGCACCCGCCACTCACGCGCCATGAGCCAGGGCACTTTGGAAGCTGGCGGCCCCCTCTGGGGCTGGGATTGGGACGGTGACGATGACTGGGAAGGAGCTGTGCTGGCCCTGCTGGCCCTGGCTGTGGTGGCCGCCACAGCGCTGGCTTTGCACTGGTTTGGCCCCGGGCAGGATCAGCAGGCAGCAAGACCGGAGTCCTCAGCCCCCGGGACCCAGCCTGCCCAGGCGGGAGGAGCCAGGCCGACTCTGCACCCAAAGCCCAAGGTCAGTGGTGGCCACGAGGGACAGAGCCCAGGGCAGGGGAAGCCAGGTCCTCTGGGATGTGGCCATGGGGGCCAGGCTGCGGCAGGAGCCCAGGGGTGCGAACCCTCTGGAGGTGGGGACCTACACCCCAAAGCCAGGCTTCTGCCCAAGACCCCGGGCGAGGCGCTCGGCAGAGGGACCTTGGGACAGCAGCATGGCGGCGCCACCCCAGAAGCCCCCGGAGGTAGAAGAAGGGAGCCCCTGGAGCTAAGCACTGCCCTCTTGGGTGGGAGCCAAGCAGGGGGCGCGCCTGCCCCGGTCGTGATCCACTTCACCCCGCGAAGTCCTGGCAGCGAAGCCGATGTGCAGCCGGAGGTGGGACGCGTCAGCACCAAGGGCCCAGAGCACCGGGACTCCAGCCGCTGGCAGCTGGGTGCGGGGCTTCCTGGAGCACCAGAGCGAGGCCGGGGCAGCCGGCGGCGGCACAGGGACGCAGGCTCCGGGGACAGAACCCGCCACCGCCCGAAGCCCGACCCACGCCGTCTGGGCACGGTGGCCAGCGTGTGGGACGCAGTGGATGCGGCGTCTGCTGCTGCCGACTCTGGCGCTCAGGCTCGCAGCCCCTGCGCTCAGCGCCCTGCAGTCCAGGAGCTGTCTCCGGGCCGCGCCCCGTACACTGGATCTGGGTCCGACAGCCCGGAGGGCAGACGAGGGAAGAGCAGCCGCCAGCCAGCCCCAGCCCCAGGTCTGCGCTCAGGGGCTGAGGCTGCTGACAGTGAGGACACCGCGTCCGCCGTCCCCGGGGAAGGCTGGCCCTGGGCCTGGAGGGAGGTCCCGGGCTCCTTGGAGGGGCCGTCCTGGGGCCGCCTGCTCTCGTCCCAAGGGCCGGGGGTCACGGGTGCTTGCCCGGCGGGCATAGCCCAGGCTAACGGCTCCAGAGAGGATCGCCTGTCGCTCGGCCAAGGGCCCGCCGGCGCAGAGAAGCCAGGGGCCGGCCACGTCGTCGCAGAAGGTAGGGCGTCGGGGCAAGGCCAAGGCGGGCTGGGCGGTCGCGGCGCCTCTGCGGCGGGAGGCAGCCGCACCCAGCCCCTGCCCAGTGCTGCCATGCTTCCGCCTCACGGCCCTAAGGCTCGCCAGCGCCAGGGCCTCCAGCCTGCAACCGCCACCCCCTCTCCTAACTCTTTGCTGCTAGGAGTTAACCAGGGTCCTGATGGCGAACATCTCAGAGCAGCGCCAGCCCCGTTGTCAGCCCCAGTTACAGCCCCAGCCCAAGCCTTAACCTCAGCTCCATCAGCAGTCCAAACCCTAACCCTGACCCCAACCCCAGCCTCACCCCCACCCCCAACTCCAACTTCTCCAGCCTCAGTCCCAGCTCCAATCTCACCTCCAGCCTCAGGCTCAACTCTATCCCCAACCCCAGCCCTAAGCCCAACACCAAGCCCAGCCCCAGCCCCAACACCAAGCCCAGCCCCAGCCCCAACACCAACACCAAGCCCAGCCCCAACACCAAGCCCAGCCCCAACACCAAGCCCAGCCCCAGCCCCAACACCAACACCAAGCCCAGCCCCAACACCCAGCCCAGCCCCAACACCAACACCAAGCCCAGCTCCCACCGCAGCCCCAACACCAGCCCCAGCCCCAACACCAACACCCAGCCCAGCCCCAGCCCCAACACCAAGCCCAGCCCCCACCGCAGTCCCAGCCCCAGCCCCAGCCCCCACCGCAGCCCCAGCCCCAGCCCCAGCTCCCACTGCAGCCCCTGCCAGTGGGCCAAGGCCTGTGTCCCAGGAGCCCAGGGTGGCTCTTTCCGGGGGCTACCAGGAGAGGCAGATCTCCACCAGCTGGGGCAGTCTCGTAGCCATGGTTCTCAGAAGCCATCCCTTCCCCAGGCAAGCGAGGCCCCCAGGACGTGCCCCAAGGACAGCCCCTGGACCCCCTGCGCCTCTCAGCGTTTCCACACCCTCTGAGGACGGCCAGCCAGCTTCTGCCTCTCAGGGGGCCGTGCTTTCATTAGGGATGGCCACAGAGGCAGGCGCAGGGGGCTTGGCTGGAAGCTTTGAGAGCAACGGGGCCCCCACCCCTGGCTCAGCCCCAGGCCCAAGGGAAGATGTAGCTGAGAAGGAAAGTCTAGACTCACTGCCCCCAGCTGCAGTGCCCAGGGCCCCCTCCCAACCTGTGGCACCGTCCCAGCAGGGCCCTGCACCATCCCCTGCCGTGAGGTGCGGGTCACAGCCAGTGCCCAGGCCTCGGAAGCGCAGCCTCTGTGAAGTAGCCCAGAGTTTTGAGCGGGAGGAGGTTGGGCAAGGGCAGCTTGCTCCCCCAGGGCAGCGTGGCGGGGAGGCGGCGGGGCAGGGGACCAGCCCCTCAGGCAGCGGGGTGCTCCTCACAGAGAGGCAGAAAGAGACCCGCAAGCTCATGGCTTTCCTGCAGAGGCCTGGGAGCTGGGGGGTGGTGGAGGGGGCCAGGAAGCCCCGCTCCTGGGCCCTGGAGCCAGCCAAGGCAGTGGCCCTGAGGCGGCAGCTGGACCTGGGCAGCTGCCTGGATGTGCTGGCCTTTGCCCAGAGGCATGGGGAAGCCGGCCTGGCCCAGGAGACCTACACCTTGATGAGCAACAACCTGCTGCATGTGCTGGGAGACCCGGACCTCTACCGGCAGCTGAGCGGGGCTGACCGTGAGCGTATCCTGGGCCTGCGGACTGGCCAGGGCCAGGCGGTGCTGGGGGTCCTTGTGCTGCCCAGCCTCTACCAGGTGAGCCGCTCGGGCTCTCGTGGCGAGGAGGCTCCTCCATCCGGGCCTCCGCTCTTGCCTCCTCCTACGCACCTGCACGTGTTCAACCCCCAAGAGAACACATGGTGGCCCCTGACTCAGGTGCCAGAGGAAGCCCCGCTCCGGGGCTGCGGTCTCTGTACCATGCACAACTATCTGTTCCTGGCGGGGGGCATCCGTGGCTCTGGTGCCAAGGCTGTCTGCTCCAATGAGGTCTTCTGTTACAACCCTCTGACCAACATCTGGAGCCAGGTCCGGCCCATGCAGCAGGCCCGAGCCCAGCTCAAGCTAGTGGCCCTGGACGGGCTGCTGTATGCCATTGGAGGCGAATGCCTGTACAGTATGGAGTGCTACGACCCACGCACAGACGCCTGGACCTCGCGGGCCCCCCTCCCCGCAGGCACCTTCCCCGTGGCCCACGAGGCCGTGGCCTGTCGTGGCGACATCTACGTCACAGGAGGCCACCTCTTCTACCGCCTGCTCAGATACAGCCCCGTGAAGGACGCGTGGGACGAGTGCCCCTACAGTGCCACCCATCGGCGCTCCAGTGACATGGTGGCGCTCGGGGGCTTCCTGTACCGCTTCGACCTGCTGCGGGGCGTGGGTGCTGCCGTGATGCGCTACAACACAGTGACAGGTTCCTGGAGCCGGGCTGCCTCCCTGCCCCTGCCCGACCCCGCCCCGCTGCGCTGCGCTGTGCTGGGCAACACCATTTACTGCCTCAACCACCAGGTCACGGCCACGTTCACCGTCTCCGAGGGGACGGCCCTGTTCCAGGCCCAGGAGCTGCAGCCCTTTCCCCTGGGGAGGAAGGGGGTCCTCAGCCCGTTCGTCCTGACCCTGCCCTCTGAGGGTCCTCTGCAGACCTCCCTGTGAGCCCTGCAGGAAGCGTGGGAAGCAGCGGGATCAGACGCTCTGCTCTCGCTTCCGGGACAACCTCCCCTTCCCGCTAGACTGTCTCTGCCTTGAGGACTGTCACGCATTGTTGGAGCGAGAGTTCTTCCCCTGGAGCCCAGACCCCTTCAGCTTCCCTGCTCTGCCCCACCACGCCTCGACCGTCTCCAGCCCCGACTCCTTGCCCAGTTGCCTGCGGGTCCCTCCTCTGTGCGGGCACCTTGGTTCCCTGCGTCAGGGACGGGAGCTTCCCCAGGGACAAGGACGTGGCTCAAGGAAGGAGACGGCAGGGAGCGCATGGTACTTCCATGCCTACCTAGGGGAAGAGGGAGCAAAGAGGCGCCCAGGAAGTGGCCTTGTCTGAGAGATGCCTGTCTCTCCTCGGGCAGCCCTCCTGGCCTCTGGCACTTGGCTCCTTGAGGGCCTGGAGCCCTTGTCTGTGAAGCCGGCTTAGATTGGTGCCATCCTGCCATCGCAGCGCCTGCCCATGACTGGGCCAGACTGGGCTCGTGCCCCTCTGCGGCATCGCAGGTCTGCCCCAGCCCCTCCAGAAGCACATCCCACAGCCCTTCTACCTCTCCTCTCAGTGAGAACTGTGTTCCCCCTCGTCTGCCCTTAGGGGCTGTGTGGACTTGGAGAAGATCATCAACTTCCCTTTTCATTGTCTAAGATGAGATGATGGACTTCGGTCCTCAGGAGCTGTGGGAGGACGCAAGATCGCAGACATGGGCACCTGGTGCGGGGCCAGGACACAGAGCTGGGGATGTGACGCGTCTTCTCCCCACACCCACTCTGGAACCCGGATTTAGTTACTCCGATGGAATGCTGCTGCCTGCCCAACCTCTTGCCTCCCCTGTTTCTGTCTGAGAACTTTTTTGCTTTTGATACTCTGCTTAGCGCAGTTGGCACCAAATACATGTTTGACTCCGTGGAAGCATCTGCATTGCCAGTCATGTTTTGTTCACAAGGCTGATGCACTGCTGGGTAGGGCTCAACGCAGCACAGAAAGGGACCTGCAGCCATGCTTGAAAATAGGTTTATTGGGCAATAACACTCTGATACAACTGCACACCTGGGACGCCGGCTCTCCACCCAGGCAGCAGGGGAGGGTGGCTGTGGGGCCGGGGGGGGTCTACTGCTTGGGCTTGGTCTCTCTGAGCATCTCTTGCCAGTTCTTCTCCATCTCCTCCTTGCAGTTGAGGAAGGCGTCTTCCAGCCGGCGCATGGACTCTGCCAGCGTGGGGTTGGTGCGCATCACCACCATGTCATAGGCCATCCAGGTCGCCTGCACTGTAACGACCAGACAGGCCCGGTCAGGCTACAGGGAGGGGCTGGAGCTCCAGCACACCCTGGAGGGTCGGGGAATCTGTGCTCGGCATTCGGGGGCCAGACCTTGCAGAGGCACGATCACTCTAAGGAAAAAAAGCTGGGAGGCCCCCTGTGGTGGGATTCATCACAATTCCTATGAAAAACTCCTGCAGTGGGCACTCGGCCTAGTGGGTAAGATGTCTCCCATCTGAGTGCCTGAGTTCAACACCTGGCTCTGGCTGCTGACTCGGTCAAGTGACTGCGTTCCTGTCCCGGATCCAGTTCTCAGCTGGCCCAGCCCCGGCCACATACAGGCATTTGAGGAGTGAACCAGCAGATGGAAGATCTCTTTCTGTCCCTACACCCCTTTAGTCTGCCTTTCAAATACAGAAATAAATCTTTTGGAAAAGGAAGACTTTATAGAGACAACACAGAAGTTACATGAGCAGAACATTAGTAGAAGCCATTCTGGTGAGGTCTCAGGTGGGAGTGAACAGATTACTGGAGACGAGAGGAAAGTAGGCCCTTGTTATACAGTGGCCAAATCCCTGGCTGTGTTGTGTCCAGTGCTTTGTGGAGGTAGAACGTGCAAGGGATGAAATGGGAGGTGGAGATTGCTTGACAGAGGTGAAAACAAGGAACAACTGAAGTGCTCAGGGCAAAGTGGGTAAGAATCTAAAATGCAGGGGAAACAGCATAGAAATGACTCCTCCAGTCCCACACGGCAGCTGAGTTTCTAGTAAGCGATCAAAACAAAAACAAATCCACTGTTTAGAGCCCCTTTACCTGAAGGCAGCATTTCCCACTGGCACTTCTTCCTGGAAGGTGTGCAATGGAGATGAGCACGGCCTTGATGCCACCCCTGCTTTGGAAGCAGGCGGCTCTTCTGTGTCTGCAGTCGTCATCTCTGAGAGCTGGCAGCACAGCACAGAAGGAAACTGAGACAGCAGTGCCTAGCCCTCTCCTCGTCTGGCCAAGGATAGATTCCAGGAAGGACTTGCGACCATCCAAACACGCTGAGTGCTACAGGCATTCCTCCCGCAGTCAGTGGACTCTACCTTGTGCGGTGTTTTGCTGAGGCAGCCCTGGTGATACCGCACTTGCTGTGTGACAGGGTACGCCACGCCCTGCCCCTCAAGTGTCCACACCACTTGCATGTGAGATGACTACTGACCATGAAAGACGCTGTGTAGGAAAGGAGCCACGTCTGCTGCCAGGGAGAAGTAGGCTGGGAGGAGCCTTATTTGAGACATCTGTAAGGGACTGAGGTTGCGGCACAGTGGGTAAAATCTTTGCTTGCATCCCAGCTGGAGTGCTTGTTCGAGTCCTGGCTGCTCCACTTCTGATCTAGCTCCTTGCTAATGTGCCTGAGAATCACCAGATGATGGTCCAAGTACTTAGGCCCCCCCCCCCCATGTGGGAGACCTGAATGGAGTTCCTGGCTTAGGCCTAGCCCAGGCCCAGCCGTTGAGGCCATTTGGGGAATAAACCAGTGGGTGAAAGACCTCTCTTTCTCTTTCTCTCCACCCCCGCTCTCTGTTATTCTGCCTTTCAAATAAATAAATATACCTGGACCATCCTCCAGTGCTTTCCCAGGTCATTAGCAGGGAGCTGGATTGGAAATGGAGCAGCTGGAATTTGAACCAGCGACCATAGGGTGTGCCGGCATCACAGGCGAAGGCTTTACCCACTATGCCACACTGCCAATATATGTTTATTTCTTCATTAGGTTATAAGCAACTTGATTGCAGGGTTTGGCTTAGGTGGTCATTCAAAAAGTATTCTTAGGGGCCAGCATTGTGGTCTAGCAGGTTAAGCCACTGCCGATGACACCTGCAACCCATATGAATGCCAGTTCAAGCCCTGGCTGCTCCACGTCTGATCAGTTCTCTGCTAATGCACCCAGAAAAACAGTGGAAAACAGTCTAAGCACTTGGGCCCCAGCCACCCATGTGGGAGATCCTGATGGGGTTCCAGAATCCTGGCTTTGGCCTGGCCCAGCCCTGCTCATTGCAGTCATTTGGAGAATGAACCAGTGGGTAAAAGATTCTCTTCCTCTGTAACTCTGCCTTTTAAATAAATAAATGAATAATTTTTTTTTTAATTTTGACAGGCAGAGTTAAACAGTGAGAGAGACAGAGAGAAAGGTCTTCCTTCCGTTGGTTCATCCCCCAAATGGCTGCCAGGGCTGGCGAGCTGCACCAATCTGAAGCCAGGAGCCAGGTGCCTCCTCCTGGTCTCCCATTCAGGTGCAGGGCCCAAGCACCTGGGCCATCCTCCACTGCCTTCCCGGGCTACAGCAGAGAGCTGGACTGGAAGAGGAGCAACTGGGACAGAATCTGGTGCCCTGACTGGGACTAGAACCTGGGGTGCTGGCACCACAGGCGGAGGATTAGCCTAGTGAGCCGTGGTGCTGGCCGAATAAATCTTTTTTTTAAAGCATTTTTAAGGGCTAGCATTATGGCACAACAGGTTCAGCTGTTGCCTGTGATGCCGACATCTCATATGAGAGCCAATTTAAGTTGTTCCACTTCTGATCCAGCTCCCTGCTAATGTGCCAGAGAAATCAGTGGAAGATGATCCAAGTGCTTGGGCCCTGTTACCCAAGAGGGAGACCTGAATGGAGTTCCCAGCTCCTGGATTCAGTGTGGTCCAGCCCTGGCCATTGCGGCCCTTTGGGGAGTGAACCAAAGGAAGGAAGACCTCTCAACCTCTCCCTCTCTGTAACTGCCTTTCAGATAAATAAAACAAATCTTATTTTAAAATTTTATTTTATTTATTTTTTATTTTTATTTTTTGACAGGCAGAGTGGACAGTGAGAGAGAGAGAGAGACAGAGAGAAAGGTCTTCCTTTGCCATTGGTTCACCTTCCAATGGCTGCTGCGGCCAGCCGGCGCACTGCACTGATCCAAAGGCAGGAGCCAGGTGCTTCTCCTGGTCTCCCATGGGGTGCAGGGCCCAAGCACTTGGGCCATCCTCCACTGCACTCCCTGGCCACAGCAGAGAGCTGGACTGGAAGAGGGGCAACCAAGACAGAATCCGGCGCCCCGACCGGTACTAGAACCCGACTGGGACTAGAACTCGGTGTGCCGGCGCCACAGGCGGAAGATTAGCCTAGTGAGCCACAGCGCCGGCCTAAAATTTTTAAATGAATAAATAAATGGTGCTTTAAAACTCTCCAGTCTTGATATTTCTTTAAGCTCTGGGATACTCTTTTCGACAGTGTGTAGCACACTGCCACCTCTGTCTTGTTGGTACACGCCACTCAACATTTCTATAAACTGAACTCACTTTTCCCCACCTGTTTCCAGTCTTCTCTCTGTATTTTCCCAGTCTCTCATCTCTCCATTTTCCAGTTGTGTCTTTTTTTTTTTAAAGACTTATTTATTTGTTTTAAAGTCAGAGTTACACAGAGAGAGGAGAGGCAGAGAGAGAGAAAGAGAGAGAGAGAGAGAGAGAGAGAGAGAGAGAGGTCTTCCATCCATTGGTTCACTCCCCAATTGGCCGCAACGGCCAGAACTGCACCAATCCGAAGCCAGGAGCCAGGAGCTTCTTCCAGGTCTCCCATGCAGGTGTAGGGGCCCAAGGACTTGGGCCATCTTCCATTGCTTTTCCCAGCAGAAAGCTGGATTGGAAGTGGAGCAGCTGGGTCTCGAACCGGCGCCCATATGGGATGCCAGCGCTTTAGGCCAGGGCATTAACCCACTGCGCCACAGCGCCAGCCCCCCCAGTTGTGCCTTTTATTCAGATAATTATATTCACATTTTAGTGTTAGCTGAGAAGTCCTTATCCCAAGTCCATATGGGATGCTGGCACTGCAGGAGGCAGCTTTACACGATACACCACAGCACCAGCCCTGGTAAGATTCCTGTTTAATGAAAGTCTGTCTTTGAAACAAATGACCTCTCCTCCATGTATCTGTCTCATTCTATCTGCACATAGAGAGACCTGGAATAGCATTCATCACTGTTAACAGCGGTTAATTCTGGGAGGCTGGATTCTGATAATTGTAAACTTTCTCTACACTTTTCTATTTTGATTGAATTCTACTTTGATTGCATTTTAAAATGAACATGCAACATTTAAGAAACCATAATGATTTATCTGATAACTATAAACATAATAATTATTTACTTGTAAATGTTGATGCTCACTGATGAAAATGTCACTATATACAGTAGCACGCTAATAAATTGCAAAATAGGGGAATGGGCATTGTGGTATAGCAATGGTTAAATGCTTGGAAAGCCTGCTTCCCATATCCCACGAATGCCTAGGATAGAGTTCCGCCTCTGCTTCCCGTCCACCCTCCTGCTGATACACGTGGGAGGCAGCAGATGATGCACTTGGGCTCCTACCACCCAAGTGGGAAATCAGGGTAGACTTCCCGGCTCCTGGCTTTGGCCTGGCCCAGTCCTGGCTGTTGCAGATTTCTAGGGAGTGAACCAGTGGATGGATGGATCTCTCTCTCTCTCTCTCTCTTTCTCTCTTTTTGTTTTTCTGCCTTTCAAATAAATAAATAAATCTTTAAAAAATAAATTAGAAAATATTGATAACATGATTTGGGAGGAAATATGAAATGCTCAAGCTGACACAACTTTAACAAAGCAGTTACCGAAGAAGAAACTGAAAATATTATGAAAAGTTATCTATTATGGCTTAGCTATTCAAAAAACAGTTGCTTCCAAGCGTTATACATATTTTCAGAGGACAGAAATCAGAACACTCTGGAGACTGAGCAGACCAAAGGACCTCTGACCAGGCTGCTTACATTCTCTAAGCTCTGGTTTCCTCATCTGTAAAACAAGGACTATAATACTGTGTCCCTGCAAGTTTGCTGTGAGGAATAAAGGGGCAAGCGTATGTAAAGTACACGGTAGAGAGACCAGTACTCGGCAAACAACAAATACAACCTGTTGCTATCATTAATAACATCAGCAGGGTACCAAACACCCAAAAACCTACCGTTTCCTGCACCCTAAAATCACTTATTTAGCAAATGCTCATACATGTAAAGACTTCTCATTTGTAATGTAAACAAACACAGAAGTATATGTGTTGAAAAATATTTAGAAAACAGTTGCAAAATTCTTTGAGACATCTTGATGAACATTTGAATAATTGCAGAGACACACCGTATTCCCGAGTGAGAACACTCAGTGTTGAAAAGGTTTCATTCTTCCTCATTAGTGGGAAGGCTCTGATGAGAGTGCAGAGGGCTGGGGGAGAGCTGAGCTTTTACAATGACGGGGACGGTACCCTGCCTGAGAAAACGTTCTACCTGAGATCTTCTCCATCTCTTCCAACAGCTTTTCCAAGTCCTTATTCAGATCTGAGAGCATTTTCAGCATGTTGTCGTAGTTTCTTTCCCCAGGGTCAGAATCAGCCATCTAGGCGTGCACAGAAAGAGGCTGGTATAAGACAGATCGACATTTCAATTCCAGCTGCACTGCTGACAGCTAGCTCAGTGATTCTTCTAAAGAACTTCCTAGATGTGGACAAGGCCACCTGCTTCCTAGTGCTGTTGATGGCTTAAATGAGAGTGCCCAGGAAGGGCCCAGCGGTGTTTGGCACGTGTTAGCTGTCCCACCCCTCCCTTCTTTTCTTGCCATACTAAACAACTCAAGCATAGCTGAGCGCTGGAATGATTACAGTGAAAGACAATTTTATCTGTCGGAGGGGGAAAAATCTTCACCATGATGGTGATAGTAGAATTTACTTTTGCAAGTATGCTCTAAAAGGTTTATTTATTTGAAAGACAGAGCAAGAAACAGAAGGGGAGACAGAGAGACTTTCCATCTGCTTAAATGTCTACAACAATCAGGGCAACACCAGGAACCTAAACTGCTGTGCCACAGTGCCCACCCTGGCAACAATGTTTTGCCTACTAAAGTAGCCCATGTGGGATGTCAGCATCGCAGGTGGTGGCTTAACCCCCTATGCCATATGTCAGCCCCTCATTTCATATCTTAAAATTAACCTTACCCTCCTCCAGGTTGTCAAAGCTTCATATCTGTTTTTATTAACAACTATCTACATATCTACTGTGGTATTTTTCATGTTCTGGTTTGTCATACGATATATATGATATTACACTGAAAAGTCCTTAGATGCAGGGAATGTATCTCCATACCACACCAGCACAGCAAATCTGCAGAATAAAAGAAATGATTATAGCTGAACTTTCCAGGACGACTCTCACAGAAACTGAGTCCTGACTCCAGCAGAAATGCCTGTGTTCAAAGCTTGGCTCTTGTACATGTTAGCTATGTTACTTAGAACAACTCACTTGTCTCTTTGACAATACAGTTTTGTAATTTTTGTAAAAAAGTTTTTATTTATTTCAAAGTCAGAGTTAGAGAGAGAGAGAGAGAGAGAGAGGAATCTTTCATCCACTGGCCCACTCCCCAAATGGCTGCAATGGCCAAGGCTGGGCCAAGCAGAAGTCAGGAGCCAGGAGCTTCAGTAGGGTCTCCCACATGGGTAGCATGGACCTAAGCACTTGGGTCATTTTCTGCCAGGACTTGAACCAGTGCCCATATGGGATGCTAGCATTGCAGGTGGCAGCTTAATCTGCTGTGCCATAGCACCGGTCCCCAACAATATACTGTAATTTTTAAAAGATAATTATTGGGGGGCTGGCTCTGTGGCACAGTAGGTTAATCCTCTGCCTACAGCCCCGGTTATAGTCCTGGCTGTTCCTCTTCTGATCCAGCTCTCTGCTATGTCCTGGGAAAGCAGTAGAAGATGGCCCAAGTCCTTGGGCCCCTGCACCCATGTGGGAGACCTGGAGGAAGCTCCTGGCTCCTGGCTTCAGATTGGCCCAACTCCGGCTGTCACAGCCATTTGGGGAGTGAACCAGAGGATGGAAAACCTTTTGCTCTGTCTTTAACTCTCACTGTCTGCAACTCTGTCAAATAAATACATAAAATCTTTAAAAGAGAGAGAGAGAGAATTATTGGGGTGGACGTTTGGCACAGTGGTTGAGATGCCATTTTGGAGTTCCGCATCTCATATCAGAGTACCTGGTTTCAAGTCCCTGTTCTACTCTTCTTTCTACTGTGTGCCCTGGAAGGTAGGAGGCGAAGACTCAAGTTCTTGGGTCCCTGTCTCCCATGGGGGACAAGCAGATTGAGTTCCTGACCCCTCACTTTGGCCTGGTCCAGCTCCAGCTGTTGCAGGTTTTTGGAGAGGGAACCTCTAGATGGGAAATCTCTATCTCCCTACCTTTCAAATAAATAAAAATTTTAGAAAAGAGAATTATTAATATTACCTATATCTTACAGGGTTTTTGTGAGGTTTAAGTGATTAAGTGATATGCTATTCAACTCAGTATGTGCCATAATAAGAACCTCACAAATCATACCTATTGCTCTTTGAAGCTGTGGACTGTAACTGAATCACCCAGATCTTCTCTGATCTTTATCAATTACATTAATTCATTCCATGATTTGCCTATTTAACTACAAGGCACTGGACTAGTTAAGATGGGAGGGAATAGATGAGTAAGGCTGTGGAGCTGCTGGAATGTATGACCTCAGGAGGCGAGGCCGTGAGCCAGGCGAGCACAAGGCTAGGAGGGATGTGGTTTTATGCTCCCTGAGCACGCGGATGTGTGGGGACTGCTTCCCCTTGCTGCAGAGCTACAGGCCTCCACCTGGTTCTTCCTGTGGCTCCCTGGACTCCCCCGTCGTGGCACCTGCCAGCTCCAACCAGACGAGGAGGTTCTGGGGAGCAGGGGCTGTCTTTCAGGGAACTGTTTCTGGTGTCCAGCTCAGCGTTAGGAAAATAGCAAATGTTCAACGAATGTGGACTGAATCGAGGAAGCAAGGAGTGCCTTGTCAAGTGCTGATTCTGAAAGAGAGTCCAGTCTTTCCCCTCCTGCCGGCCTCCCTGTTGAGGGCCAGGATTCTGAGGGAGGGGCCGAGAGCCCCCTATAGTAGACCAGAGGCAGATCTGAGAACCTAGGGCACAGGAGCCCCACACACGGCTTTCGGGATCTGTAAATGAGCTATTTCACATTTGAAGACTCCATCCTTCCTGCTGGTTTTTTTTTTTTTTTTTTTTTTTTTTTTTTTTCCTAAGTAGGAAGAGTTTGACAGAAGTGAGTGGGGAGGTGCAAACAGGGGGCAGGGCAGGAGGCTAAGAATGGGTGACAGGGGTTGGTGGCACTGTGGCATAGTAGGTAAAGCCGCTGCCTGCAGTGCCAGCATCCCATATGGGCACCAGTTCAAGTCTTGGCTGCTCCACTTTTGATCCAGCTCTCTGCTATGGCCTGGGAAAGCAGTAGAAGATGGCCCAAGTGCTTGGGCCCCTGCACCTGTGTGGGAGACCTGGAGAAGCTCCTGGCTCCTGGCTTTAGATCGCCCCAGCTCTGGCAGTTGCAGCCATTTGGGGAGTGAACCAGCAGATCTCTCTCTCTCTGCCTCTGCCTTTCTGTTAACTGTCTTTCAAATAAATAAATATTTTTTAAAAAAAGATGGGGAGAATTGTCTGGAACACCTTTCTTGACTCAGTCTCATGCTCACTCCCTTTCCCTGCCAGGCCTCCTCACACATTTGCCTGCCTGTGGGTTCTACTTCCTCACCCCACCTGTCACCTGGTATTTCTCAGCCACTAACGAAAACTGCTCTTAGCACAGTCTTAGCTGGCAGGCCCAGAGCACGTTCTGTCTCCCAGCTGTCCAGAACCTTTCGGCAGCACCTGGCGGTTGGCCTTTTCTCCTGCTCAAAAGCCCCCCTTGGGGTTTTAGCCTTGTTTTCCCGAAACTCTTCCCACCTCTCTGTAGCTCCTGACCGCAGTGTCAATGAGGATCCTCTCAGCCCTTTCTCTCTATACCACACAGGCCCGATGCTGACGCCCTCTCTGCTCTCGGCCTCACGGCCTGGTACGCTGAGGACCCCTAAACATATACCCCGGTTCAGTCTTCGCTCCTAAACCCAGTTTGGCCGCCTGCTGCTGCAATTCCCCTGTGGAACGTCCCGCAGCATTCAAAGCTCTACAATCGAGCCGGCGCCGTGGCTCAATAGGCTAATCCTCCACCTTGTGGTGCCAGCACACCGGGTTCTAGTCCCGGTTGGGGCGCCGGATTCTGTCCCAGTTGCCCCTCTTCCAGGCCAGCTCTCTGCTATGGCCAGGGAGTGCAGTGGAGGATGGCCCAGGTGCTTGGGCCCTGCACCCCATGGGAGACCAGGAAAAGCACCTGGCTCCTGGCTCCTGCCATCGGATCAGTGCGGTGCGCCGGCTGCAGCGGCGGCCATTGGAGGGTGAACCAATGGCAAAGGAAGACCTTTCTCTCTCTGTCTCTCTCTCTCACTGTCCACTCTGCCTGTCAAAAATAAAAAATAAAAATTAAAAAAAAAAAACAACAAAGCTCTACAACCGGAGCCACAGATCCTATTTCTCTTTCCCAGATCTGCTGCTCCTTCTTCATTCTGCAGTCCAGTGAACGGCACCACCACTCACCCCGTAGCCTGGGCAGAAACCACAGGTCATTTTTAAATCCTCCCCACCTTATCTTTCTGAACTAAGGGGTCACTGAAACTCTCTAATTTGATCTGCCCATAGAATGAATATTTAATCATACATGGTCCAGAAAGCCGAGTGCTTGGGAGCTGCCAGGGTACTGAAGCTCGCACTGGGGAGCTCACTGCCTGGCCAAGCCCTGTCCTTCCCATTGTCCAAGGTTACTGCTTTCCCCGAGGTCCATCCCGCCACCCACGATTGATTCTACAGGCACTGAGTAGCTACTGTGGCTCTGCAGACAGTGCAGTGTATCTTTGGATCCAGACAGACAAAACCCATGTTCTCATAGAGCTGCTGTTCCAGGGGAAGACAGAGAATAAACAAGTACCAAGATTCAGAAACACCTTCAGTGCGCAGTAACTGCTACACAAAAATTAAATCGGGCAGCATAACAGAGGACCTTCGTGGGAAAGGGAGCACTTTAGTTTGTGAAATCGGGAGCCCACTTTCATGAAGTGACATTTGAATGATATTTGAATGGCACAAGGGCTGGCCATGAGAAGGTCAAGGGCAAGGAGTCTAGACAGAGGAAGGCGCTCAAGAAAAGTGGGTGTGGCCCTGGTGTGTTTTGAGAGATAGAAAAAAACGTAGACTGGTGCTGAGTAAAGCAGTAGATGAGATCAGTTAGACAGGTAAGAATTTTGCTTATTCGGAGCGTGAGGGGATGCCTGGAGAGGTTGAGGAGTGCAGGGTATGACGGGATTATGTTCTGAGACGAGACGTTGGCTGCTGCTTGGAAAAGGAACTCCAGCAGACGGCTGGCAAGAGCAAGAGCAGGGCGGCCAGTTAGGGGAGTGTGGCAGTGGTCTGCAGGGGACAGTGGCTTGGACTGGCAGTGATGACATAAATATGAGAAGCACAAAGGCGTGGAATATATTCTGAAAGCAAGCCAACAGAATTTGGTAGAGGATTTGATGGGTCTGGGTTTGCAGGGGTAAGTGAGGGACAGGGATGACTTCTAATTTTGGTGGTATTATTAATCGAAATGGGGAATTTCATCTGTAGGCTAATACCCCCCACATTCCTGTTGTGCCCATTCTCTCTCCTGAATTCATTTATCCAGCTGCCTACTTGGATATGTTATGTTACGGAAGTCAGGTTCTAGAAGTCGAGTCCAGATTCCCAGAGGGCTCAGGGCCTTCCAGCCAATGCTCCCTGGTCATCACTGAGCTTCATGGAGCTAAGGTAACTCTAAACAGTCTAAGAGAGAGGAACTTGAAAACTTGTATGGGATGATATAAGTGCTTCCTAAATGAGTGAGCGACTAAAAGCCCCAGGAAGGGAGGGAAGATGGCAAGGGTTTACAAGCACATCAAAAAACAAAACAAAACAACCCAAGAATTACTGTGACTATTTGGCATTTGTATGTTTAAGAGAATTTGTTCTATTAGAGTGATAGGACAGTTTTTGCCACTGAAATTTAAAATTATAATTGGTATAATTTAAACCAAAATCTTAGCATGTTTATACAGTTTTAGGTCATTTAAAAGAACTCAAGTTCACTCTGTAACTTTGACATGGTATTTATAAGAATTATGAAGGGGGTCCGGTGCTGTGGCATAGTGGGTTAAGCCACTGCCTGCAGTGCTGGCATCCCATACAGGCGCCAGTTCAAGACCTGACTGCTCCTCTTCTGATCCAGCTCTCCGCTAATGTGCTAGGAATGCAGCAGAAGATGGCCCAGGCACTTGGGCCCCTGCACCCACATGGGAGACCCAGATGAAGCTCCCGGCTCCTGGTTTTGGCCTGGCCCAGTCCTGGTCATTGTGGCCATTTGGGGAGTGAACCAGCAGATGGACAACCTTTCTCTCTCTGTCTCTAACTCTGCCCTTCAACTAAATAAAAGCAAAAAAAGAATAAGATTTATAAATTATACTTGAGACCTGGATTTTTAAGTTTAATAAAATAAAGATTAATTTTAAAATATTTATTTTTACTTAATTTTTTAAATCATTATTTGAGAGACAGAGACAGAAACTGAGATACAAACTGTTTCCTTTTAGTTTTTTTCTCCAAATACTTTCAACTGCCAGGCTCGGCCAACTTGAACCTGGGAACTAGAAACTCAACCCAGTTCTCTCCCCTCATGAATAGCAGGAACCTGATCATCTAAGCCATACTTGCTGCCTCCCCAGATCCATATTAGCAGGAAGCTGGAGCCAGGAACTGGAGCCAGGAATAGAACCCAGGTACTCTGATGCAGGATGCAGTATCTCAACTGCTAGGCCATATGACCACCCCAAATATTAATCTTAAAAACCAAAGCAAACAATAAAATGGTTTTCTTTTTTTCCTCAAGTCCATTTCACTTTAAAAAAATTTTTTAAATTTATTTGACAGGTAGAGTTATAGACAGTGAGAGACAGAGAGACAGAAAGGTCTTCCTTCCGTTGGTTCACTCCCTAAATGGCCGCCACAGCCAGTGCTGCGCCAATCTGAAGCCAGGAGCCAGGCGCTTCCTCCTGGTCTCCCATGCGGGTGCAGGGGCCCAAGCACTTGGGCCATCCTCCACTGCCCTCCCGGGCCACAGCAGAGAGCCGGACTGGAAGAGGAGCAACCAGGACTAGAACCCAGTGTCCATATGGGATGCTGGCACTGCAGGCGGAGGATTAACCAAGTGAGCCATGGCACTGGCCCCAATTTCACTTTTTTTTTTTTAATGGTTTTCTTTCCACCCAAAAAAATGCCTTTAGTGGCATCACAGCTCATATCTGTCACTATCTAGCCATGTCCTCTCTACACTCTAACCTTTGGCCATACCAATTATTTACTTTGGTAAATTTCTTGCCTGCTATAAGCCAAGTACTATTACAGAAGTTTGGGATTAAAAAAATTAAATAAACACACATTCCCTTCCATCAAGGAATCATTTGGCAAAAACAAACTTGCTGTACAAGATTCTCTGGAGATCAATAGCCATGCAATCCAAATGTCTTAATGCAGTTTCTTTCTTTTTCTCCCTTCCTTCCTTCTTTTAAATTTTATTTATTTACTTGAAAGGCAGAGTTACAGAGAGGAGAGACACAGAGAGAGAGAGAGATCTTCCATCTGCCGATTCACCCCCCCCCCCAAATGGCTACAACAGTTGGAGCTGTGCTGATCCGAAGCCAGGAGCCAGGAGCTTCTTCTGGGTCTCCCATGTGGGTGCAGGGGTCTAAGCACTTGGGCCATCCTCCACTGCCTTCCCGGGCCACAGCAGAGAGCTGGATCAGAAGAGGAGCAGCTGGGACACAAACCAGCACCATATGGGATGCTGGTCCCACAGGTGGAGACTTAGCCTACTACGCCACAACACCGCCCCCTTTATGCGCTTGCAAGTCAACGTCTGCTCAGGTAAGATGGCTCTTACAGCCATATCATCTGGAAACCCTGGAAGCATCCCTGGATTCTCTCTTGCCTCTGTGGCTTTATGTACATCATCATTCTGCTGCCTGAAACGCTATTTTTCTTAAAAAGATTTATTTATTTTACTTGAAAGGCAGAGTTACAGAGAGGCAGAGGCAGAGAGAGAGAGAGATGCTGGTTCATCTGCCACAGCGCCGGCCCCGCTACTGTTTTTTAAGATTCAGCTCAAGGATCATTTCCTCTTGAAGCCTTTCTTTATGTTTCCCATCAGTCAGCTACCAAGGTCAATCTACACCTTTCTGATGTTTCCACAGCTCCTGAACTACTTCCAGCCAGACACGGTTCTAAACATCTTTTTTTTTTTGAAAGACAGTCAAGGAGGGGGGGGGCCCAGAGAGAGAGAGAGAGAGAGAGGGAGGGAGGTTCTCTATCCATCGGCTCACCCCTCAAATGGCCTCAACAGCTGGTGATGAGCTGATCTGAAGCCAGAAGCCAATAGCCTCCCCCGGGCTCCCCATGCAGGCGCAGGGGCCAAAGGACCTAGGCCATCCTCTGCCAGTCTCCCAGGCCATAGCAGAGAGCTAGATGGGAAGTGGAGCAGCCGGGACCCGAACTGGCACCCACAAAGCCCTAAACTGCCATGCCACAGCACCAGCTCCTGTTCTAAAAATTTTATAATAAAGAAAGTACTATTATTATCCCAACTCATAGATGAGAAAAACGAGTCTCAGGGAAGTTAACTAAGTTGCAAACAAACAGAGCTGAGAATTGGATCCTGGCCGGCCAGCTCCAGCTCATGTTCTCACACACTATAGCGCTGGTACTCAAGGAATTCTAGATGAGAACGTGAGTTAAAAGAGCTGACAAAATGCAGTAAGAAACTGGAGAAAGTTTCCGTACACCCAGAAAGCCTGGGTTGGTAACCCCAGTTCTGTAGCTGACCGCTGTAAGATCTCGGAAGGCTACACAATCTGTTTAAACCTAGCTTCCTTCTCCATACAACGGACATGAGCCATCCTTTGCCGGTTGTTGTGAAGATCGACCCAGCTTGATATAATAGTCACCCAAAACTCGTCAAATTGAATGGAGTGGCTACACGTGTCCCTATCTACAGAGAGAGACACAGTAATTGCTTGGGAAATACTTTACTGTGATCAGAACCTGATTGAGATATGAATCAAATAATAAAGACCTTGTTTCATTTTGAAGTACCAGGAGCTGTCTAAGTTCTTAACAAGCATTCAGCTGATTTCATTCCCATAATACCACTACTAAGTAAGTGCTGTTCTTCTCCCTGCTGCACATATGAGGAAACCAAGGGTTCCAGCAGTCAAACAGTCGAGACTGGCGCAGTGCCGCAGCGGGTTATCACCCTGGCCTGAAGCGCCGGCATCCCATTTGGGTGCCAGTTCAAGTCCCGGCTGTTCCTCTTCTGATCCAGTTCTCTGCCGTGGCCTGGGAAAGCAGTAGAAGATGGGCCAAGTCCTTGGGCCCCTGCACCCATGTGGGAGACCTTGAAGAAACTCCTGGTTCCTGGCTTTGGATCAGCGCAACTCCAGCCATTGCAGCCATCTAGGGAGTGAACCAGCGGATGGAAGACCTCTCTCTGTCTTTCAAATCAATAAAATAAATCTTTTTAAAAATGTTTTTAAAACATTTATTTATTTATTTATTTGAAAAGCAGAGTTACAGAGATAGAGAGAGAAGTCTTCCATTCACCGGTTCACTCCCCAAATGGCCATAATGGCTGGAGCTGGGCCAATCCGAAGCCAGGAGCTGGGAGCTTCCTCTGGATCTCCAAAACGAGCACAGGTGCCCAAGAACCTGGGCCACCCACTGCTTTCCCAGGCCACAGCAGGGAGCTAGATTGGGAGCAGGGTAGCTGGGACTTGAACCGTTGCCCACATGGGACGCTGGGCGCTGCAGGCGAAGGCTTAGCCCACTGTGCCACAGCGCCAGCCCCAATAAAATAAATCTTTTTTTTTTTTTTTTTGACAGGCAGAGTGGACAGTGAGAGAGAGAGACAGAGAGAGAAAGGTTTTCCCTTGCCGTTGGTTCACCCTCCAATGGCCGCCGCTGCAGCCGGCGCACCGCACTGATCCGATGGCAGGAGCCAGGATCCAGGTGCTTTTTCCTGGTCTCCCATGGGGTGCAGGGCCCAAGCACCTGGGCCATCCTCCACTGCACTCCCTGGCCATAGCAGAGAGCTGGCCTGGAAGAGGGGCAACCGGGACAGAATCTGGCGCCCTGACCGGGACTAGAACCCGGTGTGCCGGCGCCGCAAGGTGGAGGATTAGCCTATTGAGCCACGGCGCCGGCTCAAATAAAATAAATCTTTAAAAAAAAAAAGTCAGTCTAACCAAGTTCACACAGCTAAGCAGTAGCAAGGCTGGACCCAGACTTGTCTTATTCTAGAGTGGAACTCCTCAGCACTGTGTCTTTTCACAAGGCCTCTGAAAATACAGTGTTGACCTGTCAGAGTAGATGGAGCGCAGGAGAAAGCATGTGAGTGAGGGATGGCATGGGAAAGCAAAGTTCAAGTTGAGGCAGTGTGAATGGGCTCATCTACTTGTGATGCCAGCGTTCCGTGCTGGAGCGCCAGTGTGAGTGCCGGCTGCTCTGTTTCCAGTCTAACTCCCCACCAATGCAGCTGGGGAGGCAGTGAACGGCCGAAATTCTTGGGCCCCTGCCGCCCCGTGGGAGACCTGGAATGAGCCTAGCTGCTTCGGCTTGGCCCAGCCCTAGCAGTTGTGGCCATTTCAGGAGTGAACCAGTGAAAATTCTCCCCCACTCTCTGCCACGAAACAAATAAATATATCTTCAACAAAAAACTGGAGGCAGCTTGAATGTGTGGTTGTCTATGGGGTATCAACTGGGTATCAACCTATTGGGTACACGTGGTGCGGCAGGTTAAGCCCACATCCCGTAGCAGACGGCAGGGCTGAGCCATGGCTCCTCTTCTGTCCACTTTCCAGCTAGTGCATCCTGGGAGGTGGCAGGTGACGGCTCAAGTGCTTGGGTCCCTGGTACCCATGTGGGAGACCAGGATGGAGTTCCAGGCCTCTGACTTGGGCTTGAGGAGTAAACCAGAGTATGCAAGATTTCTCTCTGCCTCCCTCTCTTTCCTGCCTTTCAAGATGAAAACAAAACAAAACAAAACAAACAAAAAAAAAAACAACCAAAAATCCCAAGCAGTTGAAATACAGATCTAGAGCCCTGGAAAGAGACTACGGTGAAAACAAAGACTTGATAGTCCTTTAAATTATAAGAGATTAAATCAGTCATGGTGAATGTCTAAAATGCAGTAGGAAGGAACCCTGAAAAAAAATCAGGATTTAAAGAACAAAAGGAAACACATAAAGTGGGCAGAGAAGCAGTCAGAAATGCAGGGAACCAGAGAGAGTATAGGAGTAACGTCGACAGAAGAGGAAGGAGTGGCCAGTTTATTCAGTCAACAAACGCTGAGTGCGAGGCACTGTTCAGGTGCTAGGAATCCATCAGCAAACACAACAGACAACCCCATCCCAGTCAGGGGAAATGGGCACCAAACACACAGACACGTGAGATGTCACGTGACTGCAGGGTGAAGGGACGACATGAGGGGTGAGGACAGCAGTCCACACAGGGCGGGCAGGAAAGCTCAGACGAGAACCAGAGCGAGCATGGAGCCCTGAGGGTCTTAGGAAGCGCTTCTGTGCAGAAGGACCAGCAGAAAGAAAAGCTGTGGGGGCCGGCGCTGTGGTGTAGCGGGTAAAGCCGCTGCCTACAGTGCTGGCACCACATATGAGTGCCGGTTCAAGTCCTGGCTGCTCCTCTTCCCATCCAGCTCTCTGCTGTGGCCTGGGAAAGCAGTGGAAGATGGCCCAAGTCCTTGGGCCTCTGCACCCGCATGGGAGACCCGGAAGAAGCTCCTGGCTCCTGGCTTCAGAATGGCACAGCTCCAGCCGTTGTGGCCAATTGGGGAGTGAACCAGCGGATGGACGACCTCTCTCTTGCTCACTGCCTCTCCTTCTCTCTCTGTGTAACTCTTTCAAATAAATAAATAAATAAATAAATCTTAAAAAAATAAAAAATAAAAAGTCGTGTGGCTAAGTGTCCTTGGTGTGGCTGAGGAAGGAGGAGCTAGTAGGACTTTGGCAGATTTGACAGGGGTGACGTGGTTTGAAAAGTCATTTAGAGGGTTCACTCTGCCTGCACTGCTGGGAACAGAGGGCACTTCAAAAGGTTCACAGAAAACTGAAATAAACGAAACGTTTATTTTGGTGCGAAGATTCAAATCCATGCATCACTTTTTTCATGCTATGCATTTCCATGGACTTTTTGAAGACCCCTTGGTCCCTAGGGTGGGGAGAGAGGAGCAGGCGGATTAGTTAGGCGGCTGCTGCGGAACGCCAGGTGAGGGGTGACGGGGTTTGGGCCACAGTTAGACGTGCAGGGAGAAGCCCCAGAATGTGCATCCGCTGTGAGAACAGGCCAACAGCACTTGCTGACATAAGTGCAAGAAGAACCAGGGACTCAGCTCAGACGGGCAGAGTCCTGACCCCATGAAAGTAAGGAGGTACGGAGCCAGGGAGGAGGTGGGCAGGGGCCAGTGGGGACGGCGGGAAGGCAGCGGCCACGAATGCCAGTGGAGTTTTCTTCCATCTTGGTTTGAGGTGGATGGTCAAGATCTGGCAAAGCTCCACGCCCGGAGGCAGGCGTGCCACAGCGAGGTAACGGTGGTGAGTAGGCCGCAGTCTGCGGCGTCCTCAGGACTCTAGGACACTGGGTGGTGCTGGGGGCAGTGTGAGAGGCTGATGCACGGAAGGGCGAGATGATGGCATAGGGCGGAGCACAGGCACAAAACCACGCGGCTCCAAGTACGGGGCCCAGGCAGACTGGGGGAGAGGCAGGGGACGGCAGGGGACGGCAGGGGACGGCAGGGGGATGCAGGCTCCCGCCGGAGTGGTGTGGGGTCTCTGAGGAGGGTGGATCTGGAAGGAAGGGGGAGGGGGAGAGGGGAGGAGGAGGGGGAGAGAGGTAGAGGGGGCAGGGAGGGAGGGAGGGGAGTCCTGGCGTTTAGGGTCCCAAAGGTCTCGGCTCACTCCCGGCAGGGACGCGAGGCGATCTGCAGGGGTCTCGGGGGGGTCCCGGGACGGACTCAGCTCCAGGACACTCGGTCAGAGCGAGGTGGGCGGCAGGACGCGGGGTGGACAGGAGGAAAGCGGTCAGGGGTCTCGGGGGGTCCCGGGACGGACTCAGCTCCAGGACACTCGGTCAGAGCGAGGTGGGCGGGAGGACGCGGGGTGGACGGGAGGAAAGCGGTCAGGGGTCAGGACCGACTGAGGGGCGGGAGAGGTCGGGACCGGGGGTCAGCGCCTGAGGTAAAACGTGAGCCGTCGGGAAGTACAGGTCCGGATGAGGGTCCCGGTGCGCACTGCGGGCGGCCGAGGGTGGGTGAGGAGGCGGGCCACGGCTCTGGTGCGACGGCCCTGCTCACCTTCGGCGGACCGGCGCTCCGGTCGACTCCGCTGCCCGCCGAGGCCGCCCGAGGCAGGAAGCGGCTCCCGCGCACGACGCCCCGCCCCTTTCCGTTACCAGGCCCGCCCCCGGAACGTGCCTCTCGCCCTCACTGGCTGGCTCAGAGCGGAAGGGGCGGTGCTTCCGCCGAGTCTCTGCCGGACGGAGCCCCGCGAGGAGGAAGCTGCGAGGCTGGGGGAGCAGAGCGCCGAGCCGAGACCCTCGACCTGGGGCTCCGGGGCCTCCGCGGCGCTCGTCTCCTCGGCTCCGTGTTGGGGGTGAAGCCGGTACACAGGCCCCTGGCTGCCGTCCACCGTGTCGCTGCAGTGCGGGGACGGTGCCGAGCGAGTGGCTGCATGCCGTGGACTGTCCGGCCCCGGACCGGGGCAGAAGCGAGGCTCGGCGCACACAGGTGCCGCAGGCCGGGAGTGCTGAGCCCCGACTGCAGCCCAGTCCTCGCACGGGTCGCCTCGCAAGGCCGGCAGCAGGCCGCCCGGCGCCAGGCTGGACGAGGCTGGCCCCTGCGCGGTCTTTGTTCCCAGTGCAGCGGCACCCTGGATGTGGAGCAGAGGAGCGGCCGGCGCAGAGTTCGGCCCGGCTGCTGCAGGCAGGGCGGCGGCGGAGCCGTCTGAGGCTGCTGGTTCAGGTGTGGACAGGAGAAATGAAGGGAGGTGTGACGGGGCTCGGGAAGCCGGGAGGGGAGGTGATTGGAGGGCGACACACTTGGAAAGGACGGGCAAGTCTGGAAGGCTGGTAACTGGACTTCAACACTTGCGTTTGAGGCTCTTCACCAACCTGAGGCCCACGGAGTTTTTTTTTTAGATTTATTTATTTTTTTGAAAATCAGAGTGACACAGAGATAGAGAGAGAGAGGTCTTCCATCTGCAGATCTCCCACGTGGGTGCAGGGGCCCAAGCACTTGGGTCACCCTCTGCTGCTCTCCCAGGCCGTAGCAGAGAGCTGGATCAGAACTGAAACAGCCGGGACTTGAACCGGCGCCCATATGCGGTGCCGGCACTGCAGGCGGCGGCTTTACCTGTTATGCCACAGCACCGGCTCCTCTTTCTTTCTTAAGATTTATTTTGTTTGTTTGAAAGAGACACGCACACAGACGGAGAGAGAGAATGTCCGTCTGTGGTTCCCTCTCCGAGTGGCCGCAAGCCGGAAGCCAGGAGCTTCGTCAGGGTCTCCCACGTGGGTAGCTGGGGCTGAAGGACTTGGGCCGTCCTCTGCTGCTTTTCCCAGGCCATAGCAGGAAGCTGGATCCGGAGAGTGAAGAGGCTGACAAGGTCGCCGCAGGAGGTCTGTCTCCACAGGGCGCAGGCGTGGTTGTAGATTTCCTGGGGATCCCTGTATTCTTGGAAATCTGTGAGAAACGACCTCTGCTCAAGATGACCTCACTGACGGTCGAGCTGTGGGATGGACTCGGTCCTCCTAGAGTGATTCAACCCCTCTGATGCTTGTTATCTGCAACAAAGGCCTGGAGGGAAGTGCAGACGTAGGGTATATGGTCTGCAGTCAGACCTGATGCAGGGACGAGAGGGTCCTGGGGAAGCTCTCAGGTCCTGCTGTAACCCACTTGAGGGTGTCTTATCATAGACTGACGACTTGTAAATGAGAGGTAGCAACTCCAGTGGCTGAGAGAAGTACAAACAGTGGTAAATACCTTAGTCTGTGTGGCCTGGTGGAAAGAACATAAAGCAATTATGGAAATCAGTGAGCGAGTCTTAAATGAGCTACTAAAACTAAATCGTGGTGAAGCGTTGTGGAAAGGACGTGCGTAATGCATGGGTTTGTTTGAGCAGGGGGTTGGTTACCAGTAGACTTAAACTCAGAGGTAAATGTTCCAGTGTTATAAGTAGATGTTCGGATTCTCTGCAAAATAACCACTATGTTTTGTAATTGATTATTGTGTAATTTAGCATCACTTGAGTCTCTGTTCTATTGTATCTCAAATATCAAGTAAATCTTTAAAATCAAAGTGTTACATGGCCATGGATTAGGGAGGGGTTGCGCGTAATTCAAGGCCAGTGGTTTAAAGTGATGGGAAACAGACTTTGTTATTGTAAGGAAGAATCATTAACTCTGTAAGGATCACTAATGAGTGGACATTTGCAGAATTTATGAGAACAGTAAAGAATGTGTAAAGTGAACAGCGAATGTAACTCAGGGTGTAAGATAAAGTCATCAGAGCTGGCCGGCGCCGCGGCTCACTAGGCTAATCCTCTGCCTTGCGGCGCCGGCACCCTGGGTTCTAGTACCGGTCGGGGCGCCGGATTCTGTCCCGGTTGCCCCTCTTCCAGGCCAGCTCTCTGCTATGGCCAGGGAGTGCAGTGGAGGATGGCCCAAGTGCTTGGGCCCTGCACCCACATGGGAGACCAGGAGAAGCACCTGGCTCCTGCCATCGGATCAACGCGGTGCACCGGCCGCAGCATGCCGGCCGTGGCGGCCATTGGAGGGTGAACCAACGGCAAAAGGAAGACCTTTCTCTCTGTCTCTCTCTCTCACTGTCCACTCTGCCTGTCAAAAATAAATAAATAAATAAATAAAGTCATCAGAGCCATGCCATCAGCCTTGCTGTCAGCCCTGGACCTGCTGGAGCTGGCCTGCGGCAGAAGTGGAGCAGCCGGGACACAACTGCTGCCCATGTGGGATGCCAGTGTTGCAGGGGACAGCTTTACCCACTATGTCACAAAGCAGCCCCTGAATCAGGATCCCAGAACTCCATCTGGGTTTGCCACGTTGGGTGGCAGGAGCCCAAGCACTCCGGCCATCTTTTGTTGCTTGCCCGGGTATGCATCAGCAGGGGGCTGGATTGGAAGCAGAGCCGCTGGGACTCGAACTGGTGCTCCAGTATGGGATGCTGGCGTTACAGGTGGCGGCTTAGCCTGCTGTGCCACCAGCCCCAGTGTGCCTGTTTGTTGAGGTGACTGATGCCTAACTCACCCCCCCTTTTTATTTAAGATTTTATTTATTTATTTGACAGGTAGAGTTATAGACAGTGAGAGGGAGAAACAGAGAAAGGTCTTCCCTCCGTTGGTTCACTCCCCAAGTGGCCGCTACAGCTGGAGCTGCGGCAGTCTGAAGCCAGCAGCCAGGTGCCTCTTTCTGGTCTCCCGTGTGTGTACAGGGGCCCAAGGACCTGGGCCATCCTCCACCGCTTTCCCAGGCCACAGCAGAGAGCTGGACCAGAAGAGGAGCAGCCGGGACTTGAACTGGTGCCCATATGGGATGCCGGTGCCTCAGGCGGAGGATTAACCTACTGCACCACAGCACCAGCCCCATGACTCACCCTTTCTCCAGGCTGCTTGGCACCTGCCCCTTCAGAGCCTGGAGCTGCCCCCTCCCCTCCCATTGTGAACAGTCCTTAAAACTTCCAGTCATTCTTCCATTCGGGCATCCCAGAGAGACATGAATTAGGAATAACTGATGGGTACTGAAGACAGCCCAGGGGAAGTGTAGGGACACAGGATTCCAGGCAGAGTTGTCCCTCGAGGCCAAATGCAAGGGTGTGAATGAGCCTGCTTCCTTTGGGGAATGCAGAGTGTGGTCAGATCAGCTGGGCTAGAGTGTAAGCGTGCCTGCTCGTGGAGGTAGCGTGCACGACTATGTGTGTGCCTGCTCGTGGAGGTAGCGTGCATGACTATGTGTGTGCCTGCTCGTGGAGGTAGTGTGCACGACTATGTGTGTGCCTGCTCATAGAGGTAGCGTACACGACTATGTGTGTGCCTGCTCGTGGAGGTAGCATGCACGACTGTGTGTGTGCCTGCTCGTGGAGGTAGCGTGCACGACTATGTGTGTGCCTGCTCGTGGAGGTAGCGTGCACGACTGTGTGTGTGCCTGCTCTTGGAGGTAGCGTGCACGACTATGTGCGTGCCTGCTCGTGGAGGTAGTGTGCACGACTATGTGTGTGCCTGCTCATAGAGGTAGCGTGCACGACTATGTGCGTGCCTGCTCGTGGAGGTAGCGTGCACGACTATGTGTGTGCCTGCTCGTGGAGGTAGCGTGCACGACTATGTGTGTGCCTGCTCGTGGAGGTAGCGTGCACGACTATGTGTGTGCCTGCTCGTGGAGGTAGCGTAAATGACTATGTGCGTGCCTGCTCGTGGAGGTAGCGTGCACGACTGTGTGTGTGTGCCTGCTTGTGGAGGTAGCGTGCACGACTATGTGCGTGCCTGCTCGTGGAGGTAGCGTGCACGACTATGTGTGTGCCTGCTCGTGGAGGTAGCGTGCACGACTGTGTGCGTGCCTGCTCGTGGTCGGCCATCTGAGACATGGTGTGGAGCCCAGGCTATGACGATGTCAGCCTGGTCTCTCCATGTCCTTGAGCATCTGAGGCCGACTGTCAGTGAAGGTTTCCATTATGTCCCAGGCACACAGCTGTCGCTCCCCCTCTTCGTGGAGGAACGACACAGGACCCTGCGCTGTTCTTTCGTCTGCTCGGCCCTCCCCGGGTTTGCTGCTGGTTCTTCCCGGGTTGGCTGCTATCCCTTCCACCTCCGTGGAAGGGCAGTTCCCCCTGGCCACATTCCCCACTTCCGCAGGGGAGCGGCACACCGCCGGCCGGCTTTCTCGGGGGCTGCACGGGTTCCCTTAGATGTTCCCCATAGATGTTCCTCGTGCATGCCGTCTCTCTCCTCCTTTATAGTCCTCCTCCGCCAATCCCAACTCGGCTGCCCACACGCCGAGTACGCTGCTCTCCAATCAGGAGCAAGTCCTACAGTTTATTAGCTGAACTGGAGGCAGCTGTGCGGAAGCTGTTTACTTCTCTCCCAGCGCCATATTGTGGGAGAGCAGATGCATAGAATAAGTCTTAATTTCAGTAACTTAGTCCAGTCCGGATTGCTCCCCACAGATCCCCCTTTCTTTTTATTTTTGGCGTTGATACGCGCCTGTCTTCGGTGTCCCGCAGCACACACTCTGCTCTACTTGCTAGAGTTGCCACAGGCTCTTACAAGTCCTATCAATCAGGAAAACCGAATCCGGGTCCTCTCTTCGCCATTGTGAGGAGGTTTTTAGGCGCTGATGCGTGCCTGTGTTCGGTGCCCTGCAGCGCATGCTCTGCTCTGCTAGAACTGCCTGCAGGTGTTTACAAAACCTATCAGGCAAACCGAATCCAAGCCTTCTCATTGCCGTATTGTGGGGGAGACTTATTAGTGTTGGTTTGTGCCTATCTTCGGTGACCTGCAGCTCATACTCTGGTCGAGCTGCTTGCTGGCGCTTACCGCCTTAATCAGGCAGACCGAATCCAAGCCTCCTAATTGTTGTATTGTGGGGAAGCTTTACTGATGTTAATTCGTGCCTGTCTTCGGTGACCTGCAGCGCATAAGCTGCTAGCCGCCCAGGTGCTCATCGCCTCACTAATCGGGCAGACCGAATCCAAACTTTCTCGTTGCCATGTTGAGGGGAGGCCTTTTTATTTCTCTATTTCTCTATCTCCGGGCATTCCTATTTCTCCCATTTTACTTCTGTCTGCCAACATTCCCATTTCTCTCACTCCACTTCCAAACTTCTGTTTCTCTTATCCCCGCAGCTTCCCGCTGCCCGCCCCGAGGCTACTTCTCGGCGGCTTCCCAGCTGAGCTGCTTCAGCCCGCGCCTCTTTCATCTGCGCAGCTTCCCGGCTTTGCGCGGCTTGGCTTCGCGCGCTCCGCGGTCTCCACGCCCTTCGCGTCTGCACCACGGCCTACGCCAGCCCCGTTCCCTATCTATTCACGCCCCGTGCTCTCTCTGCACGCGGCGGCTTCCGCGAGTAACACAGCGTAGCTTGCGTCTCCGCCATTAGCATTCAATCTAAGTTCCCCGGGCTAGCCTGGCGAATTCAACCCAGCGTACGTCTCCGCCCCACGGTTTGGCTTCCCGTCCTTTGCTCCCCGGGCTAATCAGACGGATCCCAACCAGGCTCACGTTTCAGCTTCTGGTTTCAACTTTTCGCCCCCTATTCCCGGGCTAACTTGAGAATCCCAAAGTGGCTTTCGTGTCCGCCTTGGCCTGCCCCCCACGGCTTCAATTTCCCTAACATTTTTCTCTACCCGGTATGTTTCCCTAAGTTTTTCTTCCAACAATATTCCTCCCTCATTTCTCCTGGCCTCTCCCCACAGTCCGTATCCGAGTCTGTTTGTTCTAGCTTTCACTTTCGCTTTCAACCTTAGAGATTCCTCCCAGCTTCCCCCCGTAGTCCGTATCCGAGTCTATGCCTAGGCTTTCAATAGCTTCTTCCGGCTCCTTTTTCGTCCGGCTTTTCCCTAGGCTGTTTCGAGTCTATGCCTAGGCTTTCAATAGCTTCTTCCGGCTCCTTTTTCGTCCGGCTTTTCCCTAGGCTGTTTGCTAGTTTCTCTCTCCGATATTTTCCCTAGTTCTTCCCGTTTCTTCCCGTTTCTTCCCTCCTAAGTTTGCTATCCGTCCTAGGTTTCCTATCCGAGTCACGGCACCATTATGTCGCTCCCCCTCTTCGTGGAGGAACGACACAGGACCCTGCGCTGTTCTTTCGTCTGCTCGGCCCTCCCCGGGTTTGCTGCTGGTTCTTCCCGGGTTGGCTGCTATCCCTTCCACCTCCGTGGAAGGGCAGTTCCCCCTGGCCACATTCCCCACTTCCGCAGGGGAGCGGCACACCGCCGGCCGGCTTTCTCGGGGGCTGCACGGGTTCCCTTAGATGTTCCCCATAGATGTTCCTCGTGCATGCCGTCTCTCTCCTCCTTTATAGTCCTCCTCCGCCAATCCCAACTCGGCTGCCCACACGCCGAGTACGCTGCTCTCCAATCAGGAGCAAGTCCTACAGTTTATTAGCTGAACTGGAGGCAGCTGTGCGGAAGCTGTTTACTTCTCTCCCAGCGCCATATTGTGGGAGAGCAGATGCATAGAATAAGTCTTAATTTCAGTAACTTAGTCCAGTCCGGATTGCTCCCCACACACAGCCAGAATACACTCCCCTGCCTGCCTTGCAATGTGTGTGTGACCAGGAGGAAGTGACTAGGAGGGCTCCGCATCACTCCCAGGCCAAGCCCATCAAAGCCTCTGACCCCATGGACCTGCTCAGTGCTAAAGCCCAAGACCACCTAGGAGCTACCAGCAGAAGGCAGGGCCTTGGGCAGCCTAAGGCCTTAAATAAAGGCCCCCACCTCAGCCAACTGGATTTAAAATACACTCACAGAGTATATATATATGGTGTATACATAGTTGCAGTATATATATGTGTGTATATATACACATAGTATATACAGAGTGAGCATATATGTATATACACACACTGTATATAGTCACAGCATATATAGATGTGTACACACAGTATAGAGTATATATGTATGTACACACACAGTATATATATAGTCAGAGTACAGAGTGAGCATATATGTATGTATACACACACACTGTATATAGTCACAGCATATATAGATGTGTCTATACACACAGTACAGAGTATATATGTATGTACACAAACACACACACAGTATATATATAGTCAGAGTACAGAGTGAGTGGGGGACAGAGATCTTCCATCTGCTGGTTCACTCCCCAGATGGCCACAGTGGCCAGCGCTGGTCCAAGCTGAAACCAGGAGCCTGGAACTCCATCTGAGTCTCCTTTGTGGATGGCAGACTCAAGCACGTGGGCCATCTTCTGCTGCCTCTGCAGGTGCATTAGCAGGGAGCTGGATCGGAAGTGGAGCAGTGTGCTCACGTGGGATGCCAGTGTTGCAGGTAGCCGTCTAACCCACAATACCAGCCTCAGCTAACTGAATCTGACTTGAGCAAAAATTAAACCACTATTCTATTGTTATTAAGCCATTGAGATTTTAGGGTTTATCTGTTACACCTACTAGCCATCACTAATGCAGATTTTCAAACTCACGGGATGTAAAGGAACTTACTTGGGTTTGGGGAGTTCTAAGGTTTATATTCTAGTTATTACTACAGTTTCTCCTCTCACTTTAGGAAGAGATCAGATAAAAGAACTTTAATGAATTTCAGCTTAAAATCAGCTTTTTGTTGTTGTTGTTCTGGTTAAATATTTATTTATTTGAAAGAGTTAGAGAGACAGAGATCTTCTATCTGCTGGTTCACTCCCCAGATGGCCGCAGTGGCTGTGGCTGTGGCTGGGCCAGGCCAAAGCCAGGAGCCAGGAGGTCTCCCGTGTCGTTAGCAGGTGCCCAAGCACTTGAGCCATCTTCCACTGCTTTCCCCAGGACATTAGCAGTGAGCTAGATCAGAAGTGGAGCAGCCAGGACACAAACCTTCACCGTATAGGTGGCAGCTTTACTGGCTGTGCCACAATGCCAAAAAGCCAGCTAACTCTTCACTGCTGTCCCTGTACTGGGTGAGGTGATGTCCCCAGAAGCCTACCAAAACCCAGACCTTTTCCCAGGGCAGGGTACACAAGCACTCTGAGAACTCTGTGAAAACACTTTTGGAAATTGAAGAAAACTGTGACAAGGAATTGTAATATTTTCATATGGAATGCAACATTTTGATATGGAACTGTAATGTTTTGGTGTGGAATTATAATATTTTGATGTTGAACTTTACCTTTTAAAGAATTATTTTGAGTTACAGAAAGAAGTAGAGCCAGAGAGAGAAAGAGGTCTTCCATTCCGCTGGTTCACTCCCCAAATGACTGAAATAGCCAGAGCTGAGTTGATCCAAAGCCAGGAGCTTCATCTGGGTCTCCCATGTGGGTGCAGGGGCCCAAGGACTTGGGCCATCTTCTACTGCTTTCCCAGGCCATAGCAGAGAGCTGGACAGGAAGAGGAGGAGCCAAGACGCGAGCTGGTGCCCATAGGGGATGGCGGCACTGCAGGCAGCAGCTTTACCCGCTACGCCACAGCGCCAGCCCCGACACACACATTTCAGAGTAGCCACACGTCCCTCAGCCCTTCCCTTACCACCTGTCTGGCCCGAGCTGGGATGGAGGGGGCCTTGTAGTCCCCAAACAAAACACAGGGACCTAATGACTGAGAGAATTACACAGCCGTATTTTTATTAGTGTCTACCAAGAAAACAATCAGAATTCCCTCCTGCTCCAACACCATCTCTCCACTGGGACCCTCAGGGAGCAGCTGCTGCCAGAGCCGTCCTTGGAGCTGGGCGCCTGTGCATGGCCACCTCTCGTGTGGGCGCCACCACGCGCCCCTTCCTCACAGCGTGGGGGTGAAAGGGCACCGCCGTTTCCTCTGCCCTCAGCGGTCAGCCTTGGGGACTTGGAAGAGGCCGGCGATGTCCAGAAGGGCTTGGCGGATGTGGTTCCCGAAGCGCTGGGCGTTCTGTAGAAGCAGCGAGCTCAGATGTGCCTTCAGGTGAGCCCCAGCCCTCTGTCCCCGCAAGCAGACAGGCAGTGTGCGCCCGGGCCGCTGCCGGTGGGAGGACGACAGACTTACGGTCTCCGAGCTTGAGAACTTGCTGGAGACGTGGAAGAAGATCGTGTTCTCGCCTGCGATCATGTAGGAGACTCCATAGCCATCATCTGCTACCTGAGGGCGACGGGGGTGGGCGTGGGGGTGACAAGAGCTGAGTCAAGCCTTGGAGAGCGGAAAGCCAAGCTGATGTCACACTTGCTCCTCCCCCAGGACTTGCGGGAAAGGCCCCGAGCTCCAGACACTGCACTTTTCCTGAGGTCAGCACCACTCCCAGGAAACAGTGTGAAAACCAAAGAATGTGGCCCATGCACTTCTGGGCCCTACTCCAGGATCTAGGACCTCCTGTCTCCCTCACACTCTAGGTCGCTCCCCCCACCCCCAAACTAGCTCACCTACAGTGGAACAAGCTGGATCCCTGAGCAAAGGCGCTGCCCCAGACCTGGAAACAGGCCCGAGCATGGCCACGCCCCACAGGGAGGAGTTTGGGAGGGTGTGTCCCAGGTCCCAGGTCCCGCCTGTCTGCCTGCGCTGATGGCGTCCATTCTGCTTCCATGCAGACCTGGCCTGTGCTGGCCTCTGAGGTGCTCCTGCCCTGGTGTGACCTGGTCAGTGCCCTGTACTCTCCACTGAGGCCCCTGCCATGCCGCCCCCCCACCCCCCTTTCGGGGCACTCACAGGGCCAAAGCCACCTCCAGCGCCCAGGTGATTGGGGTACTGGTCTGGGTCGAACATGCGGATCTGGGATTGAGGGATCTGGCTGGTGGAGAGGCGCCAGGGTTCGGAGAGCACCTGCAGCGGGGCAGCCGTGGCCGGTTAGATGCTGCCCATCGGCACACACCTGTCCAGCAGCAGCACCCGAGGCCTATTCAAGCCTGCAGTGTCCTGCTGAGGACGCAGGTGTGAACGTGAGGGCAGGCCCCAGGTCCTCCACAGCCTGTTCCCACCGCAGCCTTGGGGAAGAACCCTCTCTTGCCATAGGAGGCTTGCGTGACCTGCTGGTCCCTCTCTCGGCTCTGTGCCCCCCGCCCTCGTCAGCCTCTCTCCTTTCCGCCCCGGCGCTTGTCTGCACCTCACACGTCACACACGAGACCAAGTCCACACTGCGCTCAGTCCCAGCACCGCAGGCTCAGGCGGGGTGCGGGGCAGGAGAGCCGGCTCCAGCCCCCAGGCAACTTCCCAGGAGCTAGCTACAAGACACAGTCCGAGCCCCGGCACAGGGAGGCACCCCGATGCACCCGTCTCACGGACCTCAGCCAGGAACGGGGAGCTGACCCCCAGGTACTTAGAAACCAGGTAGAGGCAGAAGAGGTGCCTGTCGATCCCAGCCCCCGTCATGGCCAGGCGGTACATGTTCTGGTGCTTTTGCGCAGCTTTCCGGAAGAGATCCTGGAGGTCGGCTTTCTGGAGGCAGGAGAGGAGGGCAAGAGTGGCCTCGGCCCTGAGGCTGACGAGGGGCACCTCGCCCCGACGGGAGAAAGGGGGCTCACCATGTGCGACCCCTCCATCATGGCCTGCACAAAGGCTGTGGACTCGCTGGTACAGGAACGCACGGTCTCAGTCCGTCCCTCCCGGAACATCCTGGTCATCGAGGCCTCGTAGGTCAGGCAGAACTTGCCCTTGTCCTGGGGTACACAGAGGGGTGAATCTGGTAGGCGCCCTCACGCCACCCTGCCCGCTCGCCGCCTGGGGGAGCTCTTACGCGGAAGTGAGCCAGCTGCAGGGCTATCTGCACGAAGGCGTCCGGGCTGGTCCGACACTTCTTGATGAGGCCCTTCCCGAAGGGCAGGAACTGGAAGCAGCACAGCTCCACATCGTCCGCCAGAGCCCTGGCCACCTGGTACGAGCGCTCGATGACTGCCTGACACTGCCAAGACACGGTGGGTCAGAGCCCTCCAGGTGCAACCCTGGGTCACGGCCAGGAGGCAGGGGGTCGTGCTGACGGATGAGGGCCAAAGGGGCCCACGTCTTCAGGAGGAGGGACAGGATGGACAACTCAGGGGTACCGGCCACCGGAGGCCAGGCTGAGCTTGGTGGGAGGAGGGTGGCACCAACAGCTGCCCCACAGATGTGAACTTCACATCTCACACCTTTCTCTAACCACAGATGGCTCACGGTTCTGCTCTCCTGTGGCCAGCCTGGAGCTACACAGGATCCTGTCCCTTCCTGCTGAGGGCTGGGCCGGGTGGTGGGAGGGGCGGGGGAGGCAGAGTGACTCAGATGATTGTCACTCTCCCACCCACCCCGCACCTGCTCGGGAATGTCCCACTGCAGCCGCTGAGGAGGCGCCAGCGTGGAGTTCGGTTTGCCTAGGCAGTGCCCAGTCTCTGTATAGCCCAGGTGGAAGGTGTCAGTGCCCACGACAAACTGCAGGGAGAAGTCAAGCTGAGAACCTGGGCTCCCCCCACCAAGCCTGCCCTGCAGGTGCCCCTCCCAGCCCTGGTACCTCCCAGAGGTGCCCGATGATGGGGGCGTCAGCCCACGCGTGTTCCGTGTTGAGACCCAGCTGGCCATTCTTGAAGGAAATGAGAGTGAAAGACTTGTCGAACCACCTGTGGGAGGAGTGGGCCCAGGGATGACTCAGTCCTGCAGCTTCCCACAGCAGCCTAACCGCGACACTAAACTCGCTATTTCTAGCCCCGGACCCTCACCCTGACCTGAAGCCTATCCCTAGCACGAGCCCGACCCTAACCTGTGCCTCATCCTGACCAGAACCTCAAGCAGACCCCTGGCCCGTGGGCTGTGGCACGCACCTGTTGTAGCAGTTGCCATGCAGCAAGGCCTTGCCGTAGAGGCTGAGGCTGGCCTCGTCCTCGGGGTTGTAGCAGTGGGCCTCCTCATCCAGGGCCACGAAGAAGGCAGCGCGCTCAATGGCGTCCAGAGAGGCCTTGTTCTTGCCCGAGCTGAAATAGGCCTGGCGTGCCTGCGCCCACTCCACCCTGCAGACCAGAGGGCAGGTGAACAGCGGGGCCCCGTGGGCCCTGGGTGAGGGCACCTCCCGAGACCTGGCTGGGCCTGAAAGCAGGGTCTGGTGGGGGCAGCGGATCACGCCCTCTGCGTGCTCGTACCTGGTTGCCAGCCCCTTGAGATGGGATCCACCCGCTGTGCCAGTGCTGGTACCCCCAGTGCTGCTCCCTTGGCTGTGCCTTTGGTCCCTTGGCCTGGGGTCGCAGGAAGGGCCAAGCACCTCCCTGATGGCCCCCGCCCCCGTACCTTCCACCCGCGGTGAGGGCTGCCAGCTTCTCCTCCCCAGGCTGGGGCGGGGAGGGGTCATCCAGGATCCTCTGGAACTGCATCTCCAGTTCCCGGGGCTTGAGCAGGCGCGAGCCCTCATACAGCCACACCTTGTAGAAGCGGCCCTTGTGGTAGACAGCCACGTGCCTGCTGTCCGCGAGGTGCTGCAGCACATCTGAGACAGAGACCAGGTGCAGGCTGAGGCTCGGCCACAGGGAGCCCTTCACTGGACAGCTGATCCTGCCCAGCCCAGCCGCTGCCCGGGCCCTCCTTCCCTTGGGGGCGGGGCCACACAGCTGAGACAGGCCCCACGCTGGGGCTTCCACCACCACTGCTGCGACACCCACAACAGTCCCGGGAGGCAGCTCAAGAAGAGGCCATCGCCGGCGCCGCGGCTCACTTGGCTAATCCTCCACCTGCGGCACCAGCAGCCCGGGTTCTAGTCCCGGTTGGGGTGCTGGATTCTGTCCTGGTTGCCCCTCTTCCAGTCCAGCTCTCTGCTGTGGCCTGGGAGTGCAGTGGAGGATGGCCCAGGTCCTTGGGCCCTGCACCCGCCTGGGAGACCAGGAGGAAGCACCTGGCTCCAGGATTCGGATCGGCACAGCGCGCCAGCCGTAGCAGCCATTTGGGGGGGTGAACCAACGGAAAAGGAAGACCTGTCTCTCTGTCTCTCTCTCTAACTCTGTCAAAAAAAAAAAAAAAAAAAAAAAAAAATGGCCGGCGCCATGGCTCAATAGGCTAATCCTCCACCTTGCGGCGCCGGCACACCGGGTTCTAGTCCCGGTTGGGGCGCCGGATTCTGTCCCGGTTGCCCCTCTTCCAGGCCAGCTCTCTGCTATGGCCAGGGAGTGCAGTGGAGGATGGCCCAGGTGCTTGGGCCCTGCACCCCATGGGAGACCAGGAAAAGCACCTGGATCCTGGCTCCTGCCATCGGATCAGCGCGGTGCGCCGGCTGCAGCGGCGGCCATTGGAGGGTGAACCAACGGCAAAGGAAGACCTTTCTCTCTGTCTCTCTCTCTCACTGTCCACTCTGCCTGTCAAAAAAAAAAAAAAAAAAAAAAAAAAAAAAAAAGAAAGAAAGAAAGGAGAGGCCATCGTGGCCCCTGGAAAAGGGTCAGCATCGCGGTGCAGTGGGTTAGGTTGCTGCCCACGGTGCTGGCATCTCACGAGTGCTGGGCTTCCTGGGAAGGCAGAGGATGATGGCACTGGTGCTTGGGCCCCGTCCCCCATGTGGGAGACGTGGATGGAGTTCCGGGCTCCTGGCTTTGGTCTGGCCCAGCCCTGGCCGTTGCAGTCATTTGGGGAGTAAACCAGATGGAAGATATTTCTGTTTCTCCCTATTCTAAATGAATAAAAAAAAATCTTAAAAAAAAAATGCGCTAGGAAAGTATGCAACTGCCGAGGATGCAGCGTCAGAACCGGGGAGGGCCTGAGCGCACGCCCGCAGCAGCACCTGCGCCGCCACTCTTGGCTCAGATGATGGCCTGCCTGGCACGGTGAGCCTGCAGTGAGAGGCTCTGTCCTGGCCCCCAGGGTCCCAGCGCCAGCGTCACGTCTCCAAGCAGCGGCTGTCTAGTGTCTGTCACACACTGGCTGCTTCTCACAATTCTACAACCCTGAGACACAGGACACTTGGTGCTGAGCAGTGGGTGTGGGCCACGGCTGGAGGGAGGGCCTGTGGGGGCCTGGGGCGGGTGTGGGCCACGGCTGGAGGGAGCCTGGCGGTGTCCTGGAGCAGGTGTGGGCTACGGCTGGAGGGAGGGCCTGGCTGTGGCCTGGAGCGGGTGTGGGCTACGGCAGGAGGGAGGGCCTGGCTGTAGCCTGGAGCGGGTGTGGGCCATGGCTGGAGGGAGGGCCTGTGGTGGCCTGGGGCAGGTGTGGGCCATGGCTGGAGGGAACCTGGCGGTGGCCTGGAGCGGGTGTGGGCCATGGCTGGAGGGAGGGCCTGGCCGTGGCCTGGGGCGGGTGTGGGCCAGGGCTGGAGGGAGCCTGGCCGTGGCCTGGGGCAGGTGTGGGCTATGGCTGGAGGGAGCCTGGCAGTGGTCTGGGGTGGGTGTGGGCCATGGCTGGGAGGGTCTGGCCGTGTCCTGGAGCAGGTGTGGGCCACGGCTGGAGGGAGCCTGGCTGTAGCCTGGGGCGGGTGTGGGCCACGGCTGGGAGGGCCTGGAGTGGGTGTGGGCCATGGCTGGGAGGGCCTGTGGTGGCCTGGGGCAGGTGTGGGCCACGGCTCGGGGGAGGGCCTGTGGTGGCCTGGGGCGGGTGTGGGCTATGGCTGGAGGGAGCCTGGCTGTGGCCTGGGGCGGGTGTGGGCTATGGCTGGAGGGAGCCTGGCTGTGGCCTGGGGCGGGTGTGGGCTATGGTTGGAGGAAGCCTGGCTGTGGCCTGGGGCGGGTGTGGGCTATGGCTGGAGGGAGCCTGGCGGGCCTGGGGCAGCTGTGGGCTATGGCTGGAGGGAGCCTGGCTGTGGCCTGGGGCGGGTGTGGGCTATGGCTGGAGGAAGCCTGGCTGTGGCCTGGGGCGGGTGTGGGCTATGGCTGGAGGGAGCCTGGCGGGCCTGGGGCAGGTGTGGGCTATGGCTGGAGGGAGCCTGGCGGGCCTGGGGCGGGTGTGGGCCATGGCTGGAGGGAGCCTGGCTGTGGCCTGGGGTGGGTGTGGGCTATGGCTGGAGGGAGCCTGGCTGTGGCCTGGGGCGGGTGTGGGCCACGGCTGGAGAGAGCCTGGCTGTGGCCTGGGGCGGGTGTGGGCTATGGCTGGAGGGAGCCTGGCTGTGGCCTGGGGCGGGTGTGGGCTATGGCTGGGAGGGCCTGGCGGGCCTGGGGCAGGTGTGGGCTATGGCTGGAGGGAGCCTGGCGGGCCTGGGGCGGGGGTGGGCCACGGCTGGGAGGGCCTGTGGTGTTCTGGGGTGGGTGTGGGCCACGGCTGGAGGGAGCCTGACTGTGGCCTGGGGCAGGTGTGGGCCATGGCTGGGAGGGCCTGTGGTGGCCTGGGGCGGGTGTGGGCCATGGCTGGGAGGGCCTGTGGTGTTCTGGGGTGGGTGTGGGCCACGGCTGGAGGGAGCCTGACTGTGGCCTGGGGCAGGTGAGGGCCATGGCTGGGAGGGCCTGGCGGTGGCCTGGGGCAGGTGTGGGCTATGACTGGGAGGGCCTGGCTGTGTCCTGGGGTGGGTGTGGGCCACGGCTGGGAGGGCCTGGCTGTGGTGGCAGGAGTAGGTGTGGGCCATGGCTGGAGGGAACCTGGCGGTGGCTGGAGCGGGTGTGGGCCATGGCTGGAGGGCCTGGCTGGGGTGGCTGGTACCTGTCTCCTTGCCCGGGATGCGCGTGGTGTTGAACATCCTCTCCATCTGGTAGCAGCACATGGGCACGATGCCCAGAGCCATCACCTGGGAGACGGCCAGCGTGCTTCACACAGGCTCCTCTCCCCACCCCACCCCACCCCTGCGTGCTTCACACAGGCTCCTCTCCCCACCCCACCCCACCCCTGCGTGCTTCACACAGGCTCCTCTCCCCACCCCACCCCACCCCTGCGTGCTTCACACAGGCTCCTCTCCCCACCCCACCCCACCCCTGCGTGCTTCACACAGGCTCCTCTCCCACCCCACCCCTGCGTGCTTCAGACAGGCTCCTCTCCCCACCCCACCCCTGCGTGCTTCAGACACAGGCTCCTCTCCCCACCCCACCCCACCCCTGCGTGCTTCACACAGGCTCCTCTCCCCACCCCACCCCACCCCTGCGTGCTTCACACAGGCTCCTCTCCCACCCCACCCCTGCGTGCTTCAGACAGGCTCCTCTCCCCACCCCACCCCTGCGTGCTTCAGACACAGGCTCCTCTCCCCACCCCACCCCACCCCTGCGTGCTTCACACAGGCTCCTCTCCCCACCCCACCCCACCCCTGCGTGCTTCACACAGGCTCCTCTCCCCACCCCACCCCTGCGTGCTTCACACAGGCTCCTCTCCCCACCCCACCCCACCCCTGCGTGCTTCAGACAGGCTCCTCTCCCCACCCCACTCCTGCGTGCTTCAGACAGGCTCCTCTCCCCACCCCACCCCTGCGTGCTTCAGACAGGCTCCTCTCCCTACCCCACCCCACCCCTGCGTGCTTCACACAGGCTCCTCTCCCCACCCCACCCCACCCCTGCGTGCTTCACACAGGCTCCTCTCCCCACCCCACCCCTGCGTGCTTCAGACACAGGCTCCTCTCCCCACCCCACCCCTGCGTGCTTCAGACACAGGCTCCTCTCCCCACCCCACCCCTGCGTGCTTCAGACACAGGCTCCTCTCCCCACCCCACCCTCACCCCTGCTGCGACTCACAGGCTTGATCTCCTCACGGTCCAGCTTACGGCGGTACATGATCATGGCGTGGACGGCGTTCCCCACGCGGGCCGCCTGCACATCCGTGTTCTTGACCAGCACGAGGTCCTGTGGAGCAGCAGGGCCGCGGGGGTCACTTCCTAGGCCCCATCTCCTGCACATGCTGCCTGGCCGGACCTCCAGACTCGCCACTCGCCACAGCTCGTCTGCTGCAGCTTCAACGTGAGCTGCTTTACGAAGCTGATTGTACTTGTTCATGCCTTATTCTGCTTTGAGGAAGCGGTTCCACCACCAAAAACCAGCTGAAAATCTCGTATGGACAAGCTGTGGGAGGTTTCTGGAAGGACAGCTTGTGGGGAGGTGGGAAGCCAGCAGGCTGCTCGAGTCTGGCGTGCCTTGGACAGTGGACACTCCAGGATGGGAACGGGGGAGGAGACCCTGGTGGCTGTGCACAGGCATGCTGGAGAGTCAGGACAGGGGCTGGCCACACGGCCCTCGACCTGGGTAATGGCGTCAGCTGGGAGGCCGGGGGTGAACTAGGGGAGAAGCGATTGAGCCTGAGCCTGGTGGGGCAGGGAACTGAGCCAGGCAGCAACAGACCGCTCGGGACAGCTCTGGGCTCTCCCTTCTCCCTGCCCTCTGCGCCCCACTCACACGTGGAAACTTTCACCCGGGCGCTTGGGTGTCCTCCAGGACCTCTGGCCTGGAGCTGGGGACACGCTGGGCACACTCCAGCTCTTACCATGACATAGTAGTTGCTGTTCACCATGATGGGGCTCCTCCCTCGAAGGTAGACGTACTCTTCCCACCAGTCACTCACCTGTGGGTGGGGGGTGGGAGGCTTGAGCTGGGGAGGGGCAAACACGGTGGGAGAGGATGCGCCCCAGGGACAGCACTCACGTAGTTGGTTGCCCACCAGGACTTGAACACCAGGTATTTCTGCAGCCTGGGGGCCGTCTTGTCCTGGAATTCTTTGGCCAGTGTCTCCATGCGGTAATACTCCTCGTCACCCAGCAAGGGCCTCACGGACTCCAGGTACTGCCAGTGAAGTTACCATTACCGTGGGGGGTCCGACAGCCTTACCCCTCTTCCCAACTCTGCCCTCAGCCCTGCCCTAACCCAGCCCTGCTATTCAGACCCGCCATCTGCAGGGAACAGGCCTTTACAGTCGCACAAGCCCTCTGCATTCAGCCTCCCCCGCCTGCCAGGATGCCCAACCCCGGCCCTCACTCGCTGGATCGTGGCTGGCACACTGGGCACGGGAAGTTTGGGCAGAGACGTCTGGAAGCTGTAGAGCATGGGCCGCCGGCTGGACAGAAGGCGGACACAGATCTAGGGGTAGAAAAGCAGTGTTGGGGTGGCAGCCAGCAGAAGAATGGAAACACCGGCAAACACCCGAGGCCCTCAGAACCGTCCTGCGGGACCCCCCAGACAAACCCACATGCCAAGCACCGGAGCCCTGTCTGCCCCTCCCCTCCAGCGCGGAACCACAAACGAGACCCTCTAGGTCCTCAGATGCCCGAGCCCTTCCGTGGCCTCTGCTCACAGCCCAGATCTTGGTGAAGCGGCTGGTCTTGCCGTGCATCTCAAACATCCACCCGTGGTAGGAGAGAAGCAGCTTCAGGGTTTGGCGGAAGAGAAAGATGCCCGTCACCCAAACCCCCGTGGAGAAGATGGCCATGCTGAGGAGCGCCCTGGTCTGCGGAGTCTGGTAGGGGCCGCACCTGTTGGAGGAGGGGTGAGAGCTACAGGGACCCAGGAGAGGCCAGCCCAGGCAGACCCAGTTGGCTGACAGCTCAGCTGTCTTGTAGGGGTCAGCCTGACAAGGCGACGTGGGGCTGAGGTGCTGGCGGCCCCTGAGGGCTGCCCCTCTGACCACCAATGGCTGCCGTCTGCACCTGCCCACCTCGGGAACCCCACTCTGCTTCTCACCGCTCAGGGAGGTACTTCTGGATGCAACAGACCAGCCCCATGGAGATGTCCACCTTGCAGTAGGAGGAACCCATCGTCGCCATGACGACCACCAGCCAGCTGGTCGGGCTGCCGGGGTACACACCCCTAAGGATGCCATTCTGGGGGGCGGGAAGGTAAGGCGGGTGAAGTCCAGGTCTCCGGGGGTCTGCTCGCTGTGCCCACCCCCCTGCTCCCCCAGACTCTCACCCACCGCCTCCCCCACACCTTGGGCACCCCTCTGGGTCTGCACTGCTGGAGCCTGGGTGTAATGAGGGGCCCTGTCGGAGGCGCAACAGCTGACCCTTGGCCTCCGTCTCCTCCCAGAGCTTTGTTCTGCACCTGCCAGGAGAACCAAGCCCTCGGCGCCCACCTTGATGCGAATCAAGCGCTTCTTCCACGAGTTGATCCCGGACAGGTAGACGTGTTTCAGGGCCTCCCGACTGAGCCGGAAGTCAACCCCGTCCGGGGTCACAGTGAACTGGAAGGCTACTGCCTGGTGTGCTTCCGCCATCCCGGGGGTTGGCCGGCACCTGCGGGGGTGGGGGCGCAGGAGGGGGCGCGGGAGCGCTCAGGCCAGCCCCGCCCAGGGCTCCCCACAGCGTCGAGGCCCCGCCCCGGCCCCGCGCCCACCTGGTGTGCGCCCCTGGTCCCAGGCCCCCAAAGCCGTAGCGTCTTGGCCACTCCCCATGCCGCGCGCCCGGGCCTGCCCCTCAGACCCCGCCAACCGCCGCGAAACCCTCGCGCTGGGGCCGGGCCTCGCCGCGACTGGGTTTGGAAGGGGGTCGGGGCTTGAAAGCTGCGGGAGCCGCAAGGCGTGGAGGCTGGCGGAAACGGGGACAGGAACCCCCCCACCCCGCCCCAGGAAGCGGAGTCTGCCGGCAAGAGGGTGGGTTCGGACCGCACGGGACCCCGCGCGCGCCTGGGGGCTGAGCCAGGAGGGCCGCCCCGCGCTGGCCCTACTCACAGCTCAGGTTTGCTGCAGTCTGTATGGGGCCAGCCACCCTGGCCCGCGTCCCCACGCCCTTCAGGCCCGGCCGCCCCTGCCCCGCCCTCACCGGGAACCTGACACCCACTCCCAAATTGGGGAGAAACAGATGTGGGGCAGGAACCAGAACCCCCTCCTCTCTGCGGCGGCGGGAGCTGCTGCAAGCTGAAGGTTGCCCAAAGGTCTGGGAGGCTGGGGGGCAGGGGCGGGGCGTGGGTCTCACGTGAGAATCGTGGCATTAGAGCTAAAAATAGCCGAATGTAGGGGAAAGGTCACCAGTGTGTCAGCTGTGCGCCTGGGCCCCTAACCTCTTGCACCCTCACCCCAAGGCCTCTCTGTACCCCACCCCCCAGTGTTCCCCCAAGTCCTCCTCCTGTTTACTCCTAAGGTGGAGCCGGGGAAAGGCGGGGACCCCAAGCGGGCAGGGGTCACTGGTCTTCGTGTCTCACTTGCTGTAGTGCTCTGCGGCTGTGAGAGCCAGGACAGGGTGTGAGGGAAGCAGCTCATTTATTGTCTTAGGGTACACAGCCCAGGGCTCCTGCCCACCACGGGGACCTCAGCCTCACTTGGGGCACAGCCCCACCCCCAGGGCCTCCAGGGTCCCGCCCTGGAGGCTCCAGTGGACTCTGAGGATGGAGGGTGGAGTGTGGGCGGTCAGGACGAGGAGTGGAAGCTGGTCAGCTGGCCCTTCTGCTGGAAGTAGAACTGGAACCGAGACTGGGCGTAGTCCTGGGGAAGGAAGCCACCCGCACAGCGGTGAGAAGGCTGGGGACCAGCACCCCACGCCGGCCGTCTGACCTCGGTCACCCGGAGGATGTGTGCCTCCATGCCCCAGTCCCCCTAACACGCCCACCCCCTGGCTTCCTTACCAAGTAACCAAATTCTATGGTGGACATGGATGCCTGGAGGATGGACCACAGGCCCCAGAAGAAATGGGAAGCCAGCGCATACCTGAGGGCGGGCGGGAAAAGGAGGGGCACTCAGGGGCACGTGGGCTCCCCTCCCCAGGCGGGCCAATCCTTAAGGTGCTAACTTCCACCCCACCGTCCCCCTGTACCGGCCCCCGTATCCCCTCCACTCTGCCTTGCTGCCCCACTGTCCCCTGCCCTGCCCCCGTATCCCCTCCACTCTGCCCTGCTGCCCCGCTGTCCCCCTGCCCTGGCCCCTGTATCCAGTCTACCCTGCCCTGCTGCCCTGCTGTCCCCATATCCTCTCTCTCTTGCTCTGCTGCCCCGTGTCCCCCTGCCCTGCCCCCGTATTCCCCTCCACTGTGCCTTGCTGCCCCACTGTCCCCTGCCCTGCCCCCGTATCCCCTCCACTCTGCTTTGCTGCCCCACTGTCCCCTGCCCTAGCCCCTGTATCCAATCTACCTTGCCCTGCTGCCCCGCTGTCCCCTGCCCTAGCCCCTGTATCCAATCTACCCTGCCCTGCTGCCCCGCTGTCCCCTTATCCCGTCTGTCTTGCTCTGCTGCCCCGTTGTCCCTCTTCCCTGGCCCCTGTATCTTCTCCACCCTGCCCTGCTGCCCCACTGTCCCCTGCCCTGGTCCCCGTATCCCCTCCACTCTGCCCTGCTGCCCCGTGTCCCCCTGCCCTGGCCCCCATATCCCTTCCACCCTGCCCTGCTGCCCCGTGTCCCCCTGCCCTGGCCCCTGTATTCCCTCCACTCTGCCTTACTGCCCCGTTGTCCCTCTGCCCTGGTCCCCGTATCCCCTCCACCCTGCCCTGCTGCCCCGCTGTCCCCCTGCCCTGGCCCCCGTATCCCCTCCACCCTGCCCTGGCCCCCGTATCCCCTCCACCCTGCCCTGCTGCCCCGTGTCCCCCTGCCCTGGCCCCCGTATCCCCTCCACCCTGCCCTGCTGCCCCGTGCTGCCCCGTGTCCCCCTGCCCTGGCCCCCGTATCCCCTCCACTCTGCCCTGCTGCCCCGTGTCCCCCTGCCCTGGCCCCCGTATCCCCTCCACTCTGCCCTGCTGCCCCGTGTCCCCCTGCCCTGGCCCCCGTATCCCCTCCACCCTGCCCTGCTGCCCCGCTGTCCCCCTGCCCTGGCCCCCGTATCCCCTCCACCCTGCCCTGGCCCCCGTATCCCCTCCACTCTGCCCTGCTGCCCCGTGTCCCCCTGCCCTGACCCCCGTATCCCCTCCACCCTGCCCTGCTGCCCCGTGCTGCCCCGTGTCCCCCTGCCCTGGCCCCCGTATCCCCTCCACTCTGCCCTGCTGCCCCGTGTCCCCCTGCCCTGGCCCCCCTATCCCTTCCACCCTGCCCTGCTGCCCCGCTGTCCCCCTGCCCTGGCCCCCCTATCCCCTCCACCCTGCCCTGCTGCCCCGTGTCCCCCTGCCCTGGCCCCCGTATCCCCTCCACCCTGCCCTGCTGCCCCGTGCTGCCCCGTGTCCCCCTGCCCTGGCCCCCGTATCCCCTCCACTCTGCCCTGCTGCCCCGTGTCCCCCGTATCCCCTCCACTCTGCCCTGCTGCCCCGCTGTCCCCCTGCCCTGGCCCCCGTATCCCCTCCACCCTGCCCTGGCCCCCGTATCCCCTCCACTCTGCCCTGCTGCCCCGCTGTCCCCCTGCCCTGGCCCCCATATCCCCTCCACTCTGCCCTGCTGCCCCGTGTCCCCCTGCCCTGGCCCCCGTATCCCCTCCACCCTGCCCTGCTGCCCCGTGCTGCCCCGTGTCCCCCTGCCCTGGCCCCCGTATCCCCTCCACTCTGCCCTGCTGCCCCGTGTCCCCCTGCCCTGGCCCCCTATCCCCTCCACCCTGCCCTGCTGCCCCGTGTCCCCCTGCCCTGGCCCCCGTATCCCCTCCACCTGCCCTGCTGCTCCTTCCTCACCGATTAGCCTCTATCAGCAAGTCTTCTTCCAGCTGTCTCTGCTCATCTTGGGAGAGGGTCTCCCCTTTCTTTGCTTCTGCCAGGTAGTGGCGAATAAAGTGGAGCTAGATGAACGGACAGAGTCAGCGCTGGCGAGGCTGCTGGCGCGAGTTCATTCCAGACCTCACCCCCTCGCCTAGAACGGGCTTTGCTTTCCAGCCTCTGGCCCACGTACCTGCTGTTCCCGAGTGGGATAGTCTGTGGGCTGTGCTTTGTAGAAAGGCCATTCCTCGTGAGTATAATCATAAACCCACTCACAAAAATGGTTCCCAATGTCAAAGCCCCTGCGAGAACAAGGTGGACACTCAGTTCCCGAATGCCCTGGGCAGCTGGGAGGCAGAGCTGGAGGCCTGGTCTGTTTTCCATGGCCCAGGGGAAGAGATCCGGGGAGGCCACCCCACCCTCACCTGTAGTTGTAACTGCTGTACTCAAAGTCCACCAGCATGAGGCCGTCAGCGTTCTGTGGCTCTGAGAGCAGCAAGATGTTCCCTAGGGGAGTGGGAGGGGTCTGGTCACCCCAGGCCCTCTGGCCCCTCCACTTGGGGCTGGGAGACTCGTGCCTTCCCCTACCTTCCTGGATGTCATTGTGGCAGAAGACCACCGGGGATGGAGTCGAGTCCAGCAACTTCCTGCAGGGGCACAGGGCACGCAGCCTGAGCAAGGGCGCCCGAGGGAGGCCCAGGGCCACCCGCCTCGGCCAGGCCCTGACCCCGGCCCTCTGAGTCCTGGGTGCCGTCTCCTGCTCTCACCTGAGGTTGCCCATCTCTTCCTTCAGACTGTAGGTGGTCAGCAGGTCCATCAGGGGGAGGCCAGTGTCGGGCAGGTCCTGGATCTGCTTCAGGTACCTGAAGCCCGGAGCATGCGGTACTCACTCTGCTGTCTCCCCAGCTCCCTCGGTCTACACCAGACTCTCGCCCTGCGACTTCTCTTACAGATCCTTGGGGGTCTGTTGTGTGAGCCCGTGCTAGGCACTGGACGTTGTCATGGCCAGGGTCAGCTCAGGAACCCCAAGGAGGCCCGACTCACCGCTCCATGGTCCCAAACAGCCAGTGGGGCTCCTTGGCGAAGGGCATCTCCATGCCATGGAACTGGGCCATCTTGGTGGCGATGGCTGCCGACAGCACTGGCTCTCGAAGCTCTTGGGTTTTCAGTGGCCGGCTCTGCACCCAGGAACCTATCAGGGTGGTGAGGGGGCTGGGGCAGGGGGGGAAGGGGGAGTGGAAGGGGGGTGGTCAGGGTCTTGGGGACAATTCCCTACCTGGGCTGTGAAGGCAGGCACTGGGGGGAGGGGGGAGGAGGTGCTTTGGGGAAGAGGGCTCGTACTGGGATGTACTGTTCCAGCCGGCCCTCCGGAAAGACTCCGTAGAGCTGGGGTCCCAGCGACCGCTCTGCAAGGATGGCGAACATCACGCTTTCCAGGACCAAAGAGTCCACACCCTGAGGGAAGACGGGACAGAGCCCAGTCAGCCGGCACCAGAGGAGGGCCTGCTGTCTCCTCCCTCCACGGCCAGGACTCCCGGTCCTACTGCCTGTAGCTCCCACTCGCAGGTTTCATTTTAAAAGTTTATTTGAGAGAGAAGAGGAAAGAGAGCGAGCTTCCATCTGCTGGTCCACTCCCCAGATGGCCGCTGAGCCCTTCTGAAGCCAGGAGCCAGGAGCTTCATCCAGGCCTCCCAAGTGGTGCAGGGGCCCAGGCCATTGGCAGGGAGCTGGGCAGGAAGTGGAGCAGCCGGGTCTTGAACCGGCGGCGGCAGCTTTCCCTGCGGCTGCCCAGAGCACAGTTCAGCAGGGTAAACGTACTCGGCCCCCGGGGCCTCGGTGTCCTCCACGGGGCAAAGCGAACGCCTAAAGCCACGGTCGCCGCGGCCCCCACGCCCCCCTCACCTGCAGGATGGCCCCATACAGCCGCAGCAGCACCTCCCGGGGCTCGTCGCCAACGCTGGGCAAGTGGTCGGGGAGCGCGCACCGGAACAGCAGGTTACTGAGGCCGCCGCTGCAGACCCACAGCAGGCACTCAGGCGCCGGTGGCCGGCCCCGGCCCGGCCCCGGCCCCGACCCCTGCCCTGCCCCTGCCCGGCGAGGCTGACCCTTGACCTCCCACCTCACGGGGTGCACCCTGAGCTCCTCGGGCAGCACTCGGCGCCAGGCCCCGCCCAGGTACTCCCGGCACCATTGGTAGGCTCGGCGCTCGGCGTCACGAGACAGCGACGACGCACGCCGCCGGGCTGGGGCCGCGTCCAGGCGCTGAGGCTGCGGCGAGCCGTCCTTGGCCAGGCAGCCGCCGACGGCCCCGCCTCCGCTCACAGCCGGCTCCTCAGCCGCCATGGCGCGGGCTCCGCGGGGCCCGACGCCCGGCCCAGCTCAGCGCCCGTCGGGCCGGCTCTGCCGCTTCCGGCCGCTCCCGGCTCCGCCCCCGTGCAGGCCGAAAGCCAATGGCGTCCGTCTCCGGGTGCGGCGTGCCCCCGGCACGCCCTCTGCGCTGAAGACGCCTCTGTTTGGACGGTGGCCCGGGCCTAGGAAAATGACGTAGACCAATCACTGAGCCGTCGGGCGCGTCACGTGGTCGAGGCAGCGCGTCATCGACCCGCGTCCGAACCTAGGTTGGCAGGGGTGCCGTGGGCCTGGGCCGCGAGGGAGGAGGCGCTTCCGCAGGTCGGCGAGCGGCCCCGACGTGGCGGCTGCGTCTCCGGCCCGCGCGCTCCTCCCTTCCCCTGCCCCCGGGAGAGCCTGAGTGTGGTTGAACCTGGAGAAGAGGAACGTACGAGAGGCCCACGTCAGGGGTTCCGAGTGAGGCGTGTGGGCCACGGTGGGGACCGGGGACGCTTGGCGCGATGCTGATGAATCGGGGTATCCGAAACTCCTAGCCGCGGCGGAGGCGCCCTGCAGTGGAAGCGCGAGGCCGCCTTGCTGCAGACGACTTGCCTCCAGCCCCAGGAGCAGACGCCTGCCTGCCGGGTCTGCTCCAGGCACCCACGGCCCGTCTCGTGTCGAGGGCGTCCCACTTTGCGTGCATGCCCCCCGCATTTCCGCTTTTGCCCAGGCCAGGGCTGCATCCAGGCAGGCTTGAGCCTCAGGGCTCTGTGGCCGGGCGTGCTGCACCGGCGGTGCTCGCTGGGGAAAGGAGACGGGCTTTGATGTGGGTAACCGGGAAGAAACCAAGAGTTGACCGAAGGCTGATGTCAACAATGGACAACGACTGTGATGTCAACAGTGCTGCAGTGGAGAGTCGCGGTCCCTCACTCGGTGCAGATCTTGAGCTCGTTCTGAGACCTGGACTCCACGTCCGGGCGGGGGGGGGGGGGGGCGTGCCCTTTTTCAGGGAGGATCCTACACTGGCACCATGAGCGTATACACAAGTCCTTCTCTAGTTAGCCTGGTTTGGACAAGAGACTAGCCGGCCTCTCAAGGGCTGTTCGGTACAGAATTCGAGCTGACACCTGTGCCAGGGTGCCCGAAGCATGTGGGCCCTCTGGTCTCAGTGTCTGTCCAGCAGTAAGATGGGCTTGTCCTTTGACCCTGGGCCTCTGAAATAGAACTGTATGTGGAAAGAACAAAGTGGAAGCTCCTGAAACTGCCCCCTCCCCAGCCCCAAGCCTTCCAGGGCAGTGCATCAGAGACAGCCCTGTGACCCGGATGATGGCAGTTATTCTGCCTCAAAGACTTAATCGGAGGCCCAACTGCATCCCATAATTCACCTGAACGGCCCCTGGAGAACCCAGAAGGATTCCTGTAAACAACGGAGACCACTACAGACAGCCACAGTGTCCCCAGTTGTGGCAGCTGGAGCCAAGTAACGCACCCTGGGACTTGATCACGTAAGGTTGTGCTGAACATGGTTCCCATTCGGTAGGAAGGTTGCTTTTTTTTTTTTTTTTTTTTTTTTTGAGAGGTAGCGCTACAGAGCAAGGGAGAGACACAGAGGTCTTCCATCTGCTGGTTTGCTTCTCAAATGGCTGCAACAGCCAAAGGTGGGCTGATCCAAAGCCAGGAGCCAGGAGCTTCTGGATCTCCCACATGGGTGCAGAGGACCAAGCGCTTGGGCCATCCTCTACTGCCTTCCCAGGCCATAGCAGAGCGCTGGATCGGAAGAGGAGCAGCTGGGACACACTGGCGCCTGTATGGGATGCCGGCACAGCAGGCGGAGGCTGAGCCCACCACGCCACAGCGCCGGCCCTGGGAAGGTGGCTTTCTGCCATGTGTTGTTTCAGGGCTGTTTTCACTCTCCTGTCCTGTCATAGCGTAGTCCGTGGGGAGTTACGGTGTTGGTGGCATCATACTGGTTGGACAGGGTGAAGAAGGACGTGACCATGCTGTGGTCTTGAGACAACGCAGGCCAGAGAATGCGAGAGAAATGCCCAGAGATTCTGGGGCCTGACACATCTGTCAGCGTTTAGGGGTGCAGTGTTTTAGGGTGAGAGCATCATGCTAGATAAGAGACTGAGGCAGCCCTGTGCCAGAGGAAGCACAGTACTTGATGATCTGCATTTTGGGGTCCTTAGTACCACACTCGGGAGCAGCATTCTGTTGCATTTTTTGGATAGCTGGAAAAACTTCTTGGAAAGAGGGCTCAGGTGAAGACCTGGAGTGAGGGGTGGGCTCCCCTGCCACTCTGAGAACTGGGGGCTCGAGTTGGGCTTGTTTGTGGTCGGTAGGGGCCCTGTGTGCAGATTCCTAGGGTTCTGGACAAAGACCACGCTTCTGTAGGCACGAGCTACTCAGCAAGTGAGAACAGCAGCTGGGGGCGTGGGTAGGGCAGCTCTGCCAGACTGGCTAAAGCCACCGCCTGCAACACCGGCATCCCGTACGGGTACCAGTTCAAGTCTGGCAGCTCCACTTCCGATCTGTCTCCCTGCTAAGGCCGAGGAGAAGCAGCAGCAGATGGTCCAAGTGTTTGGGCCCCTGCCCCCCACGAGGAGTGGGTGAGACCTGAATGAGGCTCCTGGCTCCCGGTTTCCACCTAGCCCAGCCCTGGCTGTGGCAGCTCTCTGGGGAGTAAGCCAGCATCCGGCTGCCAGGCTCAGATGGAGGCTGAGTGCCTGATTATGGGGCATCAGATGGCCACACAACCAAGTCTGGCATCCGTGTCGATCCACTGAGTCAGGAACGGCGTCCTTGGGATTAGACCCAGGCTTGTCCAAAAAGAGGTGGTCATGGCCCCATGTCTTCCATATTTTTGTACCAGTGCGTCTCACTTAACAGATGGGAAAAAATTCAAATCTGCTTCACAGATGAGTCAGCGTGATGAGTTGATAAGAGGGAAGTGAGCCACTCTGAGCTGCAGTGCCACTCGGTGGCTGTGCGGGGGGAGTCCACGGGCCGAGCGTGAAGCACTCTAACCTCTACCTTGTGTGGAGGAGCAGGCAGAGCAGTGGCATGAGTGGGCAGTCCAGCAGCTTCTGGGTTGTGACAGATGTCTTGCTGGCTGCCCAGGGGCCCAGAAAGAGCAAGAGGGGAAGACTGGAGACAAGCAGCCCCCAGGGAGAAGAAGGGCCTATCGAGTGCTCCCAGGAAGGGCACATCTGTCTGGTCAGCAGCTGTGCAGAGGAGGCACTGAGGAACTAAGTGGACAGTGTGGATGTCAGTCAGCCCTGTCCTTGGCTACCCTCGAGCTTGTGCACTGGACCCTTGAGCGAGTCCTCCTGGTGACAGCAGCGTGAGCACTGTCTCACCAGGGTTAGCCGTTGCTGCTGCTGGGGCGGTGATGTTAGTGCATAAGCTGCTCCCGGGACCCTGACATCCCTGTTGGCACACAAGTGCAGGTCCCAGCTGCTCTGCTTCTGATCCAGCTCCATGCGAAGGTGCCTACCTGCCATCCAGGTAGGAGACCCAGATGGAGTTTCAGTCTCCTGGCTTCAACCTGGCCCAGCCCCAGCCATTGTGGCCATTTGGGGAGTGAACCAGCAGATGGAAGATCTGTCTGTCTCTCCTTCTTCTCTGTTATGGGGCTTTGAAATAAATAAAATAAATCTAAAAATAATTGTTACTGCTGCTAAATGGCCTGTCCTCAGGCAAGGTTGCTACTGAGCACCTGGTGGACCATCCGAGAGGCACCGATGCCTCACTGAGTGGCAGGTTGACGGAGCCGGACCTGCCCAGGAGAGGGCATTGATTCATTCTTGCTGGAAGTGACCCTGGCTCCGGGTACGGACCTGCCTCTCCTAGCCACAGTGTCCTCGGCGAGGATCACCGTCTGGTGAGGCAGAGGACAGAGATGATGAAGACCGGCCCCAGCCTTGGGAGCAGCTGTGGCAGTGGGACTGTGTGTGGTCCCCCAGCCTCTCATGGTGCAGCCTTTGTAGAGGCCGTAGTCAGCCTCGTCCCTGAGAAGCACGTCAGAGTGGACACCGTACAAGTGGACCTGAGGGGTGCAGCAGTTTTTTTATATATATAGACTTATTTCCTATGTTATTTTTTCTTCCTATGTTATTTTTTATTTAAAGATTTGTTTATTTCATCTGAATTATACCTATGACTTTGGTTAGTAGACCACCTGGTCTAAGTTATACCTTGACTTTGGTGATGTGCTCACGATTAAATTGTAACTCAGTCACTGTGGGCTTCCTAAGGCCGCGGTAACAGATCACTGTACACGCAGTGACTCAAATAGCAGAAATGATTGCAACTCGGTCACTGTGGGCTTCCTAAGGCCGCGGTAACAGATCGCTGTACACGCAGTGACTCAAATAGCAGAAATGATTGTAACTCGGTCACTGTGGGCTTCCTAAGGCCGCGGTAACAGATCGCTGTACACGCAGTGACTCAAATAGCAGAAATGATTGTAACTCGGTCACTGTGGGCTTCCTAAGGCCGTGGTAACAGATCACTGCACACGCAGTGACCTAAATAGCAGAAATGGGCTGTCTCGTGGGCCTGGAGGTCAGAAGCTTGAACCCAGTGTCAAAAGGGCCCAAGTCGAGGGTTGGTCAGGTGCTCTGGGAGGACCCATTGCTTGTCTCTTCCAGCTGCTGCTGCTGCGTCTTCCTCTTCCTCTGCCTCCTCTCCCTCCTCCTCTCCCCTCTCCTCCTCTTCTTTGTAAAGATTGATTTATCTGAAAGGCAGAGTGACAGGGAGAGACATGAAGGGATCCTCCATCCACTGGCTCAATCCCCAAATGCCCACAACAACCAGGGCCATTCAGACCAAAGCCAGGAGCCAGGAACTCCCCCTGGGTCTCCCACATGGGTGGCAGGAACTAAGTACTTGAGCCTTCATTGGCTGCCCGTCAGGGTGTGCATTAACAGGGTGCTGGATCAGGAAGCAGAGTATCCAAGACTCAAACCAGGCACTCAGGTGAGGGCCGCGGGTGTCCCAAGCGGGCTTCTACCCACTGTGCCACAATGCCCACTTCTCCCAGCGTCTGGTGGCCACGGTGTTCCTCGTTGCTCCCAGATGCCTCTGCAGTCAGACCACCTCCCCCTCTCCCGTGACCTGCTGCCTGTCTTGTGCTCACTTGGGGCCGTCCCTCTCGAGACCCTTCTCCCCCCAGCAGCTTCTCTCTCCCTCGCAGTCCGCTTGCTGCTCCTGTGTCCCAGTTCCTGAGTATTGCATTGGGAAGCTCTGGTGCAGCCTGACTTTTCTGCGTTGGGTGGACTTGAATTTTCTGCCTGAATGCTTGAGGGAGTGTGGCACATGCGTGAGGCAGGACTTAGTTACTCGCTTTCAGGGACAGTACTCCGTTTCGCATTAACACAGCGTCTTACGGAGGACAACTTTTTTTTTTCTTTCTTTTTTTTTTTTTTGACAGAGACAGAGAGAAAGGTCTTCCTTTGCCGTTGGTTCACCCTCCAATGGCCGCCGCGGCCGGCGTGCTGCGGCCGGTGCGCCACGCTGATCCGATGGCAGGAGCCAGGTGCTTCTCCTGGTCTCCCATGGTGTGCAGGGCCCAAGCACTTGGGCCATCCTCCACTGCACTCCCTGGCCACAGCAGAGAGCTGGCCTGGAAGAGGGGCAACCGGGACAGAATCTGGCACCCTGACCGGGACTAGAACCTGGTGTGCCGGCACCGCAAGGCGGAGGATTAGCCTAGTGAGCCGCGGCGCCAGCTGGACAACTGTTTTCTAAAATAAAACTTTAATGAGCACAGTGGCCGCTGTGGCTTGTGCCCCTGAAAAAGCCACAGAAACTCAATCCCCACACAGCCAGATGGGAGGCTTGGCATCACGGGGCGTCATTGCGCGTTGATTAATTCTGTTTCTGAAAGGGTTTGACGCTGTGAGCTCCGTCCCTCCTGCCTCTCCACGGTGCCAGCCCCTCCGTCTCCGGAACTGTGAGCCAAAAGCTGTCACTAAGGCCTCATCTGGGAGTCTGCTACAGCAGCACAGGTTAAGGCGGTCGCATTGTTTTACATTTTTGCAAATGTTTCACTTTTTTTTTTTTTTTTTTTTTTGGCAAAGTAGTAAAGTTTTACTGGGGATAGGGCATCGGTCAGAACAGAAGGGACAGAGGGTGCCCAGTCACTCAGACCGGACGAGAGTGAGGTTACATGGTTGAATGGAGAGAATACACCTGGGTAGGCCAGGCGGGCGGCTCAGCAGAGAGCTGAGCATGCATTTTACTTATTTTATATTTATTTATATATTTAAAAGGCAGAGTTACAGAGAGGAAGATACCGCATCTCCTGATTTATTCCCCAAATGGTTGCAAATGGCCGTGACTGGGCCAGGCCAAAGCCCAGACCTGGAACTACATCCAGGTTTCCCATGTGGGTACAGGGGCCCAGATGGAGCCCTGCCACTTTCCCCACTTCCGCGGGGGAGCGGCACACCGCCGGCCGGCTCTCTCGGGGGCTGCACAGGTGTTCCCTTAGATGTTCCTGGTGCATGCCGTCTCTCTCCTCCTTTATAGTCCTCCTCTGCCAATCCCAACTCGGCTGCCCACACGCCGAGTACGCTGCTCTCCTCCAATCAGGAGCAGGTCCTGCTGTTTATTGGTTGAACTGGAGGCAGCTGTGTAGAAGCTGTTTTCTTCTCTCCCAGCGCCATATTGTGGGAGAGCAGATGCATAGAATAAGTCTTAATTCCAGTAACTTAGTCTAGTCCGAGCTGCTCCCCACAGATCCCCCTTTCTTTTTATTTTTGGCGTTGATACGCGCCTGTCTTCGGTATCCCGCGGCACACACTCTGCTCTACTTGCTAGAGTTGCCACAGGTTCTTACAAGTCCTATCAATCAGGCAAACCAAATCCGGGTCCTCTCTTCGCCATGTTGTGAGGAGGTTTTTAGGCGCTGATACATGCCTGTCTTCGGTGACCTGCAGCTCATACTCTGGTCGAGCCGCCTGCTGGTGCTTACCGCCTTACTAATCAGGCAGACCGAATCCAAGCCTTCTCATTGCCGTGTTGTGGGGAGGCCTTATTGATGTTAATTCGTGCCTGTCTTCGGTGACCTGCGGCGCATAAGCTGCTAGCCGCCCGCAGGTGCTCATTGCCTCACTAATCAGGCAGACCGAATCCAAGCCTTCTCATTGCAGTATTGTGGGGAGGCCTTTCTATTCCTCTATTTCTCTATCTCCGGGCATTCCTATTTCTCCCACTTTACTTCTGTCTGCCAACATTCCTATTTCTCTCACTTTACTTCTATCTTCCAGCATTCCTATTTCTCTCATTTTACTTCTAAACTTCTGTTTCTCTTATCCCCGCGGCTTCCCGGCGCCCGCCCCGAGGCTGCTTCTCGGCAGCTTCCCGGCTGTGAGCCGCTCGGCTTCGCGCGCACACTCCGCGGTCTCGCACTAGCCCTTTCGCGTCTGAACCACGGCCTCGCGCCAGCCCCGCGTTCCCTATCTATTCACGCCCCGTGCTCTCTCTGCACGCGGCGGCTTCCGCGAGTCACACAGCGTAGCTTACGTCTCCGCCACTAGCATTCAATCTAAGTTCCCCGGGCTAACCTGGCGAATTCAACCCAGCTCACGTCTCCGCCCCACGATTTGGCTTCCCGTCCTTTGCTCCCCGGGCTAATCAGACGGATCCCAACCGGGCTTACGTTTCCGCTTCTGGTTTTAACTTTTCGCCCCCTATTCCCGGGCTAACTTGAGAATCCCAAAGTGGCTTTCGTCTCCGCCTTGGCCTGCCCCCCGCGGCTTCAATTTCCCTAACATTTTTCTCTACCCGGTATGTTTCCCCAAGCTTTCCTCCAACAATACTCCTCCCTCATTTCTCCTGGCCTCTCCCCACAGTCCGCATCCGAGTCTGTTTGTTCTAGCTTTCACTTTCGCTTTCGACCTTAGAGATTTCTCCCAGCTTCCCCCTGTAGTCCGTATCTGAGTCTATGCCTAGGCTTTCAATAGCTTCTTCCGGCACCTTTTTCATCCGGCTTTTCCCTAGGCTGTTTGCTAGTCTCTCTCTCCGGCATTTTCCTGCTTCTTCCCGTTTCTTCCCTCCTAAGTTTCCTATCCGTCCTAGGTTTCCTATCCGAGTCACGGCACCATTATGTCGCTCCCCCTCTTCGTGGAGGAACGACACAGGATCCTGCGCTGTTCTTTCGTCTGCTCGGCCCTTCCCGGGTTTGCTGCTGGTTCTTCCCGGGTTGGCTACTATCCCTTCCACCTCCGTGGAAGGGCAGTTCCCCCTGGCCACATTCCCCACTTCCGCAGGGGAGCGGCACACCGCCGGCCGGCTCTCTCGGGGGCTGCACAGGTGTTCCCTTAGATGTTCCTGGTGCATGCCGTCTCTCTCCTCCTTTATAGTCCTCCTCTGCCAATCCCAACTCGGCTGCCCACACGCCGAGTACGCTGCTCTCCTCCAATCAGGAGCAAGTCCTACAGTTTATTGGCTGAACTGGAGGCAGCTGTGTAGAAGCTGTTTTCTTCTCTCCCAGCGCCATATTGTGGGAGAGCAGATGCATAGGATAAGTCTTAATTCCAGTAACTCAGTCTAGTCCGAGCTGCTCCCCACAGTGACACAGCAGGTAGTGCCTGCATCCCACGTGGGCGCCAGTTTGAGTCCCGGCTGCTCCACTTGCCATCCAGCTCCCTGCTGATGTGCGTGGGAAAGCAGCAGAGGATGGCCCCTGACCCCGAGTGGGAGACCTGGATGAAGCTCCTGGCTCCTGGCTTTGGCCTGGCCCAGCTTTGGCCAGTGCAGCCATTTGGGGATTGAACCAACAGATGAAAGATCTTTCTCTCTCTCTCCCTCTCTCCCTCTCCCTCTCTCTGTTTCTCCTCTCCCTCTCTCCCTCTCTTTAACTCTGCCTTTCAAATAAATAAATCATTAAAAAAACCACTTTTAAGTGGAGAGAGGGAGAGTGAGCACTGCCACTCGCTGGTCCATGTCCCAGGTGCTCATGATTGCCAGGCTGGGCTGGGCCCACAGCCAGGAGCCGGGAGCTCAACCTGGGTCACCCACGTGGGTGGCAGGAACCCAGGTACACTGCTGCCTCCGGGAGTGTGCATTGTGGAGGCTGGAGTCAGGAGCCAGGCACTGCAGTGTGGGAGGTGGGCCTCTTAACTCGTGGGCTGAACACCTGCTCCCAAGAGATAACTTCTTAAAAGTTAGTTGCCATCTGGAACCCGACAGCACACCACAAGCATTTTCTGCCCTTAGTCTGTCTTGGCACTGAGTGAATCTTTTTTTTTTTTTTTAAAGATTTTTTATTTATTTATTTAACAGGTAGAGTTACAGACAGAGAGAGACACAGACGGAAAGGTCTTCCATCTGATGGGTCACCCCCAGAAGGCGGCAACGGCCGGAGCTACGCCAATCTGAAGCCAGGAGCCAGGTGCCTCCTCCTGGTCTCCTATGCGGGTGCAGGGCCCAAGCACTTGGGCCATCCTCCACTGCACTCCTGGGCCACAGCAGAGAGCTGGCCTGGAAGAGGAGCAACCGGGACTAGAACTCAGTGCCCATATGGGATGCCGGCACTGCAGGCGGAGGATTAGCCTAGTGCACCACGGTGCCGGCCCCCAAGTGGATCCTTTACATCACTTTTGAACACACAATGGCCTCTTGGAAAATAGTGGTTCTCTGTGCTGGCAGATCTTTCTAACGTTGGCACGTGTATTATATAGCATCAGAAAGAATGCGTGAATGTCATTACCAAGCTCCTCCTCAGATTCCTTCAGTATCGGGGAGTGAAGCTCACGGTGGTGGACACAGGCTTCCCCAAGCTCTGATTTCTGCGTGGAAGGTCAGGTTGTTCCCTGGAAGCGACGTTGTCAGTTTCCGTTGACGGGACCTGCTTCCTTTCTTGAGGAAGTGTCTGCCCAAGCCTGAAGAACCACGATTCGGAAGTTGTTCTTTTGAGTAAAATGGTGCTCCGTGAGAAACTGGCTGGATCCGCTGGCAGGGAAGACTTTCCCGAGAGATGGAGAGCACGGTTGCTCCATGTGCGTGCTCAGGCTTGTTAGGGTCACCTGAATGTTTGCAAGGAGTCAGCACTGAGACAGTCACGGTGACAAGTTCTGAGGTGGAACTGCAGTCCCCTGCAGGCGGCGTGACGAATCCGGTGGCCACTGTCACAGTTTGGTGCCACTGCTCTAGGCTGTGCTAAGAAGACAGGTGTCTCACGGGGGCTGGCGCTGGGGTGCTGCGAGTTAAAGTCCCAGCCTGCAGTGCCTGCATCCCACATGGGCACCGGTTTGAGTCCCGGCTGCTCCTCTTCCAATCCAGCTCTCTGCTAATGAGCCTGGGAAAGCAGTGGAAGATGGCCCCAGTCCTTGGGCCCCTGCACCCATGTGAGAGACCCAGAAGACACTCCTCGCTCCTGGCTTCGGATCGGCGCAGCTCCGGCCGTTGTAGCCATTTGGGGAGTGAACCAGTGGATGGAAGTCCTCTCTCTCTCTCTCTCTCTGGCTCTACCTCTCTCTGTAACTCTTTCAAATAAATAAATCTTAAAAAAAAAAAAAAAGTAGACAGCTGTCTCACCAACCATTGTGGGTTTTTTTTTTTTTTTCCACTATTGATGCAAAGGTCCACAGTATTGTTATAAATAACTTTGGCTTTTCTGATCCCCTTGAAGTGACTTGGGGACTCTAGGAAGCCATGAGAACCGCAGGAATCCTAGCATGATGCATTTTCAGTTTTATTAAGCAATGCTAAATTTATCTCCAAAGTAGTTATCTAGTTTTATACTGTGGCAATTATTTTATTAACTTTTTAAAATATTTATTTATTTGAAAGGCAGACAGATCTGCCCTCCATTGTTCACTCCCAAATGGCCACAGCAGCCAGGTCGGGACCAAGTCAAAGGCAGGAGCCAGGAGCTCCGTGCCAGTCTCCCACTGGGTGGCAGGGCCAAGCGCTTCGGCTGTGCTTGACTGCTTTCCCAGGCACGTTAGCGGGCGCACGTTGGAAGCAGCACAGCCAGGTCTCAAACCAGCCCTCTGCCAGGGGTGCTGGCTTCTCACGCGGCAGCTCAACCTGCTGTGCCACAACTCCAGCCCCTGCTTCATTCATTAGAGACCGAGCTTCGTCTGCTGGCTCACTCAGGTGTGTGGAACGACTGGGTGGAAGCTGTGTGGGAGTCAGCGCAAGTCTCCCATGTGGGTGGCAGGAACCCAGTGAATCTCCCATTGGGTGCTAATGCAGGATCTGCCTTATCGGGAGGCTGATCAGGAACCAAATCGGACTGAGCCCAGGCACTCTGATGGGGGCCTGAACAGCTCCCCGGCCGCCTCGCCCCCGGGTCAGACATCCATCCCTACTTGAGCAGTGTGTGGCCTTCAACTCAGAGACCTGGAATAGCTGTGCTTTATTTATTTTAAAGATCTGTGGTTTTGAAAGTCAGAGTTGCAGAGAGACACAGAGAAAGATCTGCCACCCGCTGCTTCACTCCCCAAGTGGCCGCACTGGCCAGTGCTGGGCCAGGCCAGAGCCAGGAGCTCCACTGAGGTCTCCCACGTGTGCAGCAGGAGCCCGACTCTGCAGCATCTCCTGCTGCTGTTCTAGGCCATTAGCAGCGAGCTGGATTGGAAGTCAAGCTGCCGGGACACCAGCCGGTGCCCATGCGGGAGGCCAGCGCTGCAGGCGGCGGCTTTACCTGCTCCACCACAGCGCTGGCCTCAGTAGCGGTGACTTAAATAAGGGAAATCCGATACTGTGTGTTTGAACACGGGACTGTAGTGAGTGGGAGCCCAGCCTGTGCAACCTTACGTAGTTTGCGTGAGATTATTCTATTTATCTCATGTAGGCATTGAGGTAAGCAAGCCCTGGGCTTGAACGGTGGCTCTGTACCCCAAATATTAGTGTCCCCTAAAATTCATGTTGAAATCTAGTCTCTGATGTGATGGTGTTTGAGGACGGGGCCTCTGGGGGGTGTTTAGGTCACGGGGTGGAGAGAGGCCCAGGGCCGTTGGCCTAGCAGTGGATTCACTGGTCAAGGTACCGTATCTCACATCACAGTTTGCTGGCTTTGGCTGCTGGCTCCCGCGCCTGACTCCAGCTTCAGGCGCACACAGACCCTGGCAGGCAGCAGGGGTGGCTGGAGCGACTGCACTCCTGCCACCCACGTGGGCGAGCCAGCGTGAGCTTTGGATCCGGACTTCTCCAGCCCACCCCAGCTGGAGCAGGTGCGTCTGGGGAGTGACTCAGCAAGTGGAAGCCCCCTGTTGTTTGGGCAGATCTCAGGGAACAGTGACTGTTTAAGACAGCAGTAGCACATCCTTGTGAGTCTTAGGACGAAGAATAAAGCAAACTGGGATTGAAGTTGGGACTCTCCAAGCTGGGTTCCCCGTGCTGTTCCAGAAGCGGTGAAAATGCTGACTGACCGCGTGGGGGCGTCACCATTATGGGATACCTGATGTGGGATTCTTTCAGAAGTGTGAGGAGCTGACTTGGAGGTGTGTGAAGTGCAGGTGGGCGGGGAGGGAGGGAGAGCCGTCCTCCCAGCTACCTGGGCACTGACTGTCCCTGGAGCCCAAGGATGTAGCCCACCAAGGGCACTTTTTGTTAACCGGTGGAGCACGTTTGTGGGCAGAAATGGCCTCCTTCAGCCTACCAGGAGGAGCCACCGTCGCTCCCAACGTCCGTGTATGTGGGGGAGGGGCTGGGGAAAGGCGGAGGCTGTGCCCAGGGACCCCGTCCAGCTGTTCTCCTCTGGGACACTGCTGGGGTCCCTTTGCATGCTCCCGGCGTGGACAGTGCCCTGACTGTCCCTGTGTGGAGACTGTATGACCCTAACCCGTTCTGCATTCAGGAAAACCATCTTTGAGCAAGAAGTTTATATGACGGAGGCTATCGAGACATTCAAAGATTTTTTTTTTTTTTTAATTTGCTGATATGGAGCCGGCGCCGTGGCTCAATAGGCTAATCCTCCACCTTGTGGCGCCGGCACACCGGGTTCTAGTCCCGGTTGGGGCGCCGGATTCTGTCCCGGTTGCCCCTCTTCCAGGCCAGCTCTCTGCTATGGCCAGGGAGTGCAGTGGAGGATGGCCCAGGTGCTTGGGCCCTGCACCCCATGGGAGACCAGGAAAAGCACCTGGATCCTGGCTCCTGCCATCGGATCAGCGCGGTGCGCCGGCTGCAGCGGCGGCCATTGGAGGGTGAACCAACGGCAAAGGAAGACCTTTCTCTCTCTGTCTCTCTCTCTCACTGTCCACTCTGCCTGTCAAAAATTAAAAAAAAAAAAATTTGCTGATATGGTGCTGCCTGCAGTGCTGGCATCCCATACGGGCGCCCGTTCATGTTCTGGATGCCCCACTTCCGATTCAGCTCCCTGCTAATGGCCTGGGAAAACAGTGGATGATGGCTCAAGTGCGTGGGCCTCTGCCATCCGTGAGGGAGACCTGGAAGAAGCTCCTGGCTCCTGGCTTTGGCCTGGCCCAGTGCTGGCTGTTTTGGGCATCTGGGAGAATGAACCAGTGTATGGAAGATTTTCTCTCTCTCCCTCTCTCTCCCTCTCTCTGTATGTATGTGTGTGTCTCCCTCTTTCTGTAACTCTTTCAAATAAATTTTTAAGAATAAAAACTTGTTGATAATAGCAACACTTAGTAGTCTTTGATTCATTGACACCATAGTCCTCTGGTTTGGAAGGGAATAATTATTTGTTAGGTTTCGTTTATAAACCTGAAGGACTTTCCTTGCTGTCCTCTGCTTTGAGACTAAATGCTATAAGCCCATGACTTTGTAAAAAGATGCGGACGTGTTGTTTACTTAACTCTAGATGGTGCATCCTTGATGACGGGGAAAAGACTCAGAAGAGAAGCCCATGAGTTCATTTCACACAAGGAGCTCGAGTGGCCAGTGAGGAACTGGGGGGACTGACGGCCTGCAGCGTGTGGTGGTCTCACAGCACGGTCTCCAAACCCGGGTCTACAGTTCCCATCTCACGCTGGATGTGCAGGTGTGGTGGGAGTGATGCCAGCTGACGTCCAAGGCTGCAACAGAAAAGGCCATGCAGCTTCCAGCTGGCCCTCCAAGGGAACTCACTCTGGTGGAAGCCAGCCCTGTGAAAGAAGCCCGACCGGCCCAGGTCCTCCGTGCCCGGGGTGGTCTGGGTGACAGCCCCAACCCGAGCTCCAGCGGGTGCTCCGTATCCGCTGCCAGCTCGTGAGCAAGCAGCTCTGACTGCAAGCAGAGCCCAGCGAAGACCCAGGCAACAGCTCCTCACTGGGGTCCTTCTCAAATTTCATTCTTAAAATCTTTTTTTTTTTTTCCGTTTTATTAGCAAGGCATAGGGCTGGGGGCCAGCACTGTGGCACAGAGAGTTAAAACCCTGGCCTGAAGCGCTGGCATCCCATATGGGGGCTGGTTCTAGTCCCTGCTGCTCCTCTTCCAATCCAGCTCTCTGCTATGGCCTGGGACAGCAGTGGAAGATGCCCAAGTCCTTGGGCCCTGCACCCATGTGGGAGACCCAGAGGAGGCTCCTGGCTCCTGGCTTCGGATCGGCGCAGCTCTGGCTGTTGTGGCCATCTGGGGAGTGAACCAGCGGATGGAAGACCTCTCTGTCTCTGTCTCTGTCTCTGTAACTTTCAAATAAATAAAATGAATCTTTAAAAAAAAAAAAAGCATAGGGACAGAAAGGGAGATTTTCCACCCACTGGTTCACTCCCAAATACTGGCAACAGTCGAGGCTGGGTCAGGGGTCCAGGACTCCATGCAGGTCCCCTGTGTGGGTGGCAGCCACCCAGTGCCTGGGCCATCATTGCTTCACCCGGGGTGCACTAGCAGGAAGCTGGTTCAGAGCAGAGGAGCATTCAGGTGGGATGCCCGCCTCACAGCACTGGCCTGGCCTGCTGTGCCCGTCACATGCTTCTTACAGATCAGAGAATTGTGGGTGTCATGGCAATACAGGAAGAGAGGGGAGAAGTAGGAGGTAATGGTTAGCTGGACGCTAAGACCTATATTCGGGAGGGTTTAGGACTGCATTGCCAACAAGGTATGACTTCTCAGCTTTATAAATATTTCTGTCTGTAGTTTAGCCTTTTACTCTTTTATTTTGTGATTTTAATGCAATACAAATAAAAAAAGAAGATGGATAGTTTGCATTTCTTTTTCTTTTTCTTTTCTTTTTTCTTTTTTTTTCTTTTTTTGACAGGCAAAGTTGGACAGTGAGAAAGAGAGACAGAGAGAAAGGTCTTCTTTCTGTTGGTTCACCCCTCAAATGGCCGCCACTGCTGGAGCGCTGTGCCAATCTGAAGCCAGGAGCCAGGTGCTTCTCCTGGTCTCCCTTGCGGGTACAGAGCCCAAGGACCTGGGCCATCCTCCCTGCCTTCCCGGGCCACAGCAGAGAGCTGGACTGAAGAGGAGCAGCTGGGACAGAATCTGGTGCCCCAACCGGGACTAGAACCTGGGGTGCCGGCGCCACAGGCGGAGGATTAGCCAAGTGAGCTGTGGCGCCGGCCTGCATTTATTTTCTTCAAAAAATGTTTTCAAATTTATTTGGGTGTCAGAGACAAGGTGACAGAGCTCCCACCCACCAGTTCACTCCCAGGACAACGGGGGCTGGGCGGGGGCTGGGCAGGGGCTGAACCTAGGAGCCAGGAGCTCGATCCAGGTTTTCTCAAGTACTCAAGCAATCGCCACTGCCTCCCAGGGTCTGCGTTAGCAGGAATGGGAGTCAGGAGCTGGAGGGGCATCAAACCCAGGTGCTGGGCCAAATGGCCACTCCGTCCTCTGAACTCTGAGAAGTTTGTTGGCAGACGTCCCCTGCTGTTCCGGGGTTGCTGTGGCCAGGATGATGGAACCTGCGCTGCCACTGACGGACCTACAGCAAAGAGGGGTTCACATGGCAGAAGGAAAAAGTCTTTCTGTCACCTGAGAAGGAAAGGGTTCTGGAAGGATACTGGCAGTGGCCAGTCAGGAGCAGTGGCCGCTGTCCACTGCTGCGAAGGGGGGGGGGGGCTGCTGCTGCGGCCTGAGGGCCACGTGGGGCAAAGGTGTCAGTGTGATGAAATGCACACCATGGAAGGAGCACAAGCTCCCTCAGCAGAGACGTTCTGAGCTGGACACAGCAGCCCTGGGTTTGGAGGAGCAGAATCCAGTGTGAACAGGAGGGAGCAGAGGGGCGAGTGCTGTGAAGCCGCCGCCTGAGTGCCAGCCTCTCGCATGGGCGCTGGTTCAGGTCCCGGCTGCTGCACTTCCCATCCAGCTCTCTGCTGGGGCCTGGGAAAGCAGTAGAAGGTGGCCCAAGTCCTTGGGTCCTGCACCCATGTAAGAGGCCCTGCAGAAGCTCCTGGCTCCTGGCTTTGGTTGGCGCAGCTCCAGCCATTGTGGCCAATTGGGGAGTGAAGCAGCAGATGGAAGACCTCTCTCTCTCTCTCTCTGCCTCTCTGTTATTCTGCTTTTCAAATAAATAAATATATCTTAAAAAAAAAAAAAAAAGAGCAGGGAACAGAGCACTGATAAATGCCTGGGGTTCTCCGGGTTCTAGTCCCGGTCGGGGCGCTGGATTCTATCCCAGTTGCCCCTCTTCCAGGCCAGCTCTCTGCTGTGGTCAGGGAGTGCAGTGGAGGATGGCCCAAGTGCTTGGGCCCTGCACCCCATGGGAGACCAGGAGAAGCACCTGGCTCCTGCCATCGGATCAGCGCGGTGCGCTGGCCGCAGCATGCCGGCCATGGCTGCCATTGGAGGGTGAACCAACGGCAAAAAGAAGACCTTTCTCTCTGCCTCTCTGTTATTCTGCTCTTCAAATAAATAAATATATCTTAAAAAAAAAAAAGAGCAGGGAACAGAGCACTGATAAATACCTGGGGTTCTCATAGCATCACATAGATGCATAAGCTGAGACCCACAGGGGTTTAGTAATTTGCCTATGTTCAAAACGTGGTGGCAAGACAAAGATTTTAAAATTTTTTATTAATATAAAAAGCATAGGCCGGCGCCGCGGCTCACTAGGCTAATCCTCCGCCTTGCGGCGCCGGCACACCGGGTTCTAGTCCCGGTCGGGGCGCCGGATTCTGTCCCGGTTGCCCCTCTTCCAGGCCAGCTCTCTGCTGTGGCCAGGGAGTGCAGTGGAGGATGGCCCAAGTGCTTGGGCCCTGCACACCATGGGAGACCAGGAGAAGCACCTGGCTCCTGCCATCGGATCAGCGCAGTGCGCCAGCCGCAGCGCACTGGCCACCGCGGCCATTGGAGGGTGAACCAGTGGTAAAGGAAGACCTTTCTCTCTGTCTCTCTCTCTCACTGTCCATGCTGCCTGTAAAAAAAAAAAAAAAAGCATAGGTCTCACGTATTTCATAGGTACAATTCTAAGATGATAATCACATTTCCCTCCCTGCATCTCTCCCTACCTCAACCCCCTCCTTTTCTTTAATTTTGGCAAAACATAATTTCAGTGCACTCTATAATGACAGGCTTAATGCACAACTAACTGTAATGTTCAGCAAATGAAACGTAGAAAGACCACAGTCCACAGGTCCGAGATAAACAAGGCTGTGCTCTGGGAGGCACGATGGGAGCTCCCACCGAGAACATCAGGGAGCTGCCCCAGTCTGTGCTCTGCACACTCCTGGGACCTGGGGTGGTTCTGGTAAGAGGAAACGAAGAAGCAGAGGAGCTAACGAAGGCTCGTGGGAGTCAACTCTGAGGCAGGCACTTGGGGCAGCAAACGTCACTTGGGATCCTGCGTCCATATCCCGCTGCCTGGGTTCTAGTCCTGGCTCCACTTCTCATCTAGCTTCCTGCTACTGCACATGCCAGGGGGACACCTGCATGAGTTCCTGGCTCCTCGGGCTTCCACCTGGCCAAGCCTTGGCTGTTGTGGGCATTTGGGGAATGAAGCAGCACAGGGGAGCTCTCTCTCCACCTGTCTGTCTCTGTCTCTCGCCTTTCAAATACAATGAAAGTAAATAAATACATAAATGGACTCATATTTGAAAGAATTGTTCCTTCCGGGTAGGTGCAATTCTAGCTGAACGCAAATCCCGCAGGCTGCGTACAGAAGTCATTTGAACTGTCAACGGCTGCAGAACTGACCAACCAGATGTTCAGTGTCACCTATGTGTAAATCCAAGTTAACCTTTTAATGACAAGGTTGGGGTCAAAAGGAAATCTGGGTAGTTGAATTCAGAGCTCTGCAAATTCTGGGAAGAGACCTGGAGCTTTATGGGGGAAAGTCAGGCAATGGTTAATATGAAAGCACTTCAAAAAGTTCATGGAGAATGGAAATAAAAAATAAAGTTTGTTTTGGTGCAAAAGCCATGTACTGTTTTTCCATAGCACTTTTTGAAAACCACACGTATGTCCAGATTCCTTGAACCTCAGAAACAGGGAATGTTCTCGGTGCTCCTCAGAGGACAGTGTGACGGTGACATCATGCTCTCGTGCGTTGGCTCATGCATTTGCACCAGGCACTGCGTTTGGAGCCTAGAGGTTCAAAGGAAGATAAGGAAAGCAGCTCTGACCCCTGCAGCTCTCACTCACTGGGGAGGGGAAGATAAACGAGCAAATGCTGTGCTCAGAAAAGTCTTGTAGCCAAGCTGAATTGCGGCTGCAGCACAGCAACAGGTAAGCTGATCAGCCCAGCAGGGAGACTGCCACTCGGGTGACGCTGCCATCCCAGCGGCGTGAGACCCCTCTGCCCTGCAGGTTCCAGGCATCACTCATCTCCATGCCTGGTTCTCCCCACAGAAGTCAGACAAAAAAAATCAGGGCCACGGGAAAAGGGTAAACTACACTGCATTCTTGTTGAAATGCCAGCCTCCTCCTTTGGCCAGATTTCCACAAAGACCCCTAGCTCTGTCTAGCGACTGGTCCCATCAGTCCCTGACCACCCACAGCCACTGCTCGAGCTCCATCCCCATGCAGCACCCCCACCTGGTTCAGCGTGAGGCCAGAGGTGCACTCAGCAGACAGAGCTAGCAGCATGGTGTTCACCCAAGAAACGGTTTCTTCAAAGGCACGAACAGAGCTTTGGCACTGGAACTTTTCCTGGGGCCATTGCTTCCTCTGTCCACAGTGAGTCATGTGCACTGTGCACGGAAGGCGCAGCTCTGCCCCCAGCAGCTCAAAGCCAGGCCTGAGCATTGTCCTGCAGGCAGACGTCCCTGGGGCCAGCACCCTGTGGGGGACGTAGCACCATCAGCACCCTGTGGGGACAGCTCCATCAGCACCCCGGAGTGGACAGCTCCACCAGCACCCTGTGGGGACAGCTCCATCAGCACCCTGTGGGGACAGCTCCATCAGCACCCCGGAGTGGACAGCTCCACCAGCACCCTGTGGGGACAGCTCCATCAGCACCCTGTGGGGACAGCTCCATCAGCACCCCGGAGTGGACAGCTCCACCAGCACTCCAGAGTGGACAGCTCCACCAGCACCCTGTGGGGGACAGCACCACCAACACCCCCGTGGGGGACAGTTTGGCCAAAATTTTCAAGGAGACAGCTCCACCAGCACCCTGTGGGGACAGCTCCACCAGCACCCAGGGGGAACAGCTCCGTCAGCACCCTCGGGGGAACAGCTCCTGCAGTCCTGTCCGTGGGCCGCCCAGGCCGGAATCAGCTCGCATCCGGGCTGGGACCCCCACACTTGCACTCTGAATCCGCAAGCAGCCCCCAAACCCGCGCAGCCCCCTCGAGGTTTGCGGGGCCAGACCCTGTCTGCTTCCACTTCGCCTCCGCAAGCTCCCGCCGGGCTTGCCCTGGGCGCCCCCGCACCTGCAGACCTTCCCGCAGGGACCCCGTCGCCGCCCCACCAGCCCTGGCTCACCTGGGGTTCACCGGAAAAGACCTCGCCCCGCCGGAGCCTCCCCCTCCCCCTCGCCCGGAGCCCGCCCCGCCCGCGCCCCTCCCCTGCGCCCGCTCCCGCGTCCCCGCCGCCCCGCGCCCCGCGCCCCGCTCCCCCTCCCGCGGCGCTGGCGCTGGCGCGGCCGCGGGCCCGGGCAGCCGAGGTGCGCGGCGCGCGGTGTCGCAGGGCGTGTCACGAGGTGAGCGGGTGAGGCCGGGGGAGGGACGCCGAGGCGCGGGGCTCGGCGCCGCGTCCCCGCCCCCGCCGCAGTCGCGGCCTCTCCCGGGGAAGATGGCGGATCGGGCGGAGATGTTTTCGCTGTCCACCTTCCACTCGCTGTCGCCGCCCGGCTGCAGGTAAGCGCCCACCTGCCGCGCCCCTCGCGGCCCGGCCCGGCTCACCCGACCCAGGCTTGCACCCCGTGCCCGCCGCCGCTGCGGACTCAGGCCCGGGCGCCGCCGCCGCGCCCGGCTGCCGCCCGAAGGCCCCGGCTCCCGCTCCCCACCCCCTACCCCTCGGCTCGGAGCCTCCGAGCTGCCCCCATTGCCCACCCCGAGGCCCCCGCCGCTCCCCTTGGCGACCCTGCGCCGCACGCAGGCCGGGCAGCCCCGGGACGGCCGCCCGCTCGGCGGGAGGCTGCGCGCGCGGCCGGCCGGGCTGTGTCCTTTTTGGCCTTGTTGGGCCTTTCGCTGGTGGAGGGCCCTGGCGGCGAGCACGCCGGATCTTTGCCCCACTCCTGCCTCGGGCAGGGGAGGGGGCCAGCGAGCCAGGCTCTCCCGGGGGGCTCGGCCCCTCCCTGTCTACCCGCGCTGCGGTGGCTCCCCTCCCCCTGCCGACTCCCTGGAGACTCAGGCGTGGACGTGGGGAGGGGGGCTGGGAGGAAGGGGCACGGTGGGGGAGGGGTGGCTCCCTGTGCGGCTTGGGTGGGGGAGGGGATCCGCTGCCGGAGCGCAGAGCTTGGGGGTCACGCGGACAGCAGGATGTGGGCCTCGGAGCCCGGAGAATCCCAGGGCCCTCTCCGGGTCCAGCTGCTGGGCAAGGACTCCGAGGCTGGGCCCCCTGACCCCGGCCTCCTCCCCAGGCCTCCCCAGGACATCAGCCTGGAAGAGTTTGACGATGAAGATCTGTCCGAGATCACTGACGACTGTGGCCTGGGCCTCAGCTACGACTCGGACCACTGTGAAAAGGTGGGGAGCACCGCCGGGTGGCCGGGAGCAGCTCGGGAGGGCCTGCGTCCACTCTGCTCTGTGTTCGCGAGCAGATCTAGGGTGGCTCTGGTCTCAGCCTGGGAAGAGGGAACCAGCAGATGGCTCCTTTGCCAGGCGGCCTCCATGTCTCTGACTGCCTCGGGCCCTCCTCTCCGAGGAAGCCCTGCCCTGACCACCAGTGTCCAGGCTGTCCTCAGGTCACTTCCCAGAGAGAGCTCAGCCCTTCCGCCCGGCTCTGCAGCCTCCGTCTCTGTCGCCTGCCCCGGCTCCGTGTTCATTCACTCAAGAACACTTCTGAGCAGCTGCCCTGTGGTGGGCGCTGGGGGCTCCCGGTGCTGGGAACGGAGCCAGCAGCTGTAGCCCGGCTGGAGGGAGGATGTGTGGGACAGTGGCCCCCCAGCACCAGGGCTGGGTCCTCAGGGGACGCAGGATGCCCCGGGGAAGGAGACAGTCCCAGACGCATGTCGGCTGAGGCCCGAGGCCAGCAGGAGCTGGGCAGGTGGGGGGGGAGCGGAGGAGAGGGATTGTAGGCAGAGGCACGGGCTGTGCCAGCAGCCCCGGGGCTGGTGCAAGCTTGGTGCGCGTCCAGCGTGTGCTGTCTCCGCTTATGCAGTCGCCATGAGCCCCGCGGGCTGTTCTTGGGGATGGGTGCCCTGACCTGATGGGGCCTGATGTCTGGTGGGGGTGAGCAAGACCCTCGAGCAGCAGTCGTGCGTGTGCCGGGGTGCCGAGGGAGGCAGAGGCTGGTGTTGCACATGGGGGGGGCGGTGAGGCAGAAGGCGCTGCGTGGAGTTCGGGCCTCCCCGCGTGTCTCAAGCAGATTCACAGCGTCTTCTGTTGCGGGGGGCAAAGGGCACTGAGGGGACGCGCCCCTGATTGGGCCCAACCTTGCTGTCTCCCTCTGCTGCAGGACAGCCTCTCGCTGGGGCGCACGGAGCAGCCCCATCCCATCTGCTCCTTCCAGGACGACTTCCAAGAGTTTGAGATGATCGATGACAACGAAGAGGAGGAGGAGGAGGACGAAGAGGAAGAGGAGGAGGACGACGAGGAGGGCGTCAGGGAGGGCAAGGAGGGAGGTGGCCCTGGCTCCGAGGCCCTTCACCCTGAGCCGCTGATCCCCTCCCCTTCGCTGGAGGAGCCCCACAAGCACCGGCCCAGCACTCTCCACCTGACCACACTGGGAGCCCAGGTGAGGACCTGCGGCAGAGCCGGGTCAGGCACCCGGAACTGTGTGGCTGCCACAGGCGCTGGGGCTGGGCCGTCTCCAGAGGCTCTTTCCTCCTTCTGCCCAGGACTCCCTGAACAACAACGGCGGCTTCGCCCCTGCAGCCCCAGCCTCCTGGCAGGAGACTGTGCCGTGTTCGCCTCCCCAGGAGCCCCTCGGAGGTGAGGGGTGGGGGCAGGGCGGCAGCTGGGGAGGGCGGGTGGTCTGTGCTGGGAGGGAGGGGGCCTGGCCCCGGACCGCGGTGACCCTCCCCCCCTGCACCACAGAGCTCCCCGGCCCCCTCCCGCCCACCGCTGCGGGGCCCTGTGAGGCGCAGGCACCGCTGCCCCCAGGGTGCGACTGTGAAGGGAACCGGCCGCTGGAGCCCCCGGCGCCCGGCGGGGCCTCGCCCGCCTCGGATCCCGGCATCGAGGCCGACCTGAGAAGCCGCTCCAGCGGGGGCCCTGGGGGACGGCGCAGCAGCCAGGAGTTGTCATCGCCGGGCTCCGATTCCGACGAAGCCGGCGCTGCGCGGCTGGGGCGCATGATCTCGTCCATCTCGGAGACGGAGCTGGAACTGAGCAGCGACGGGGGCAGCAGCAGCGGCCGCTCCTCCCACCTCACCAACTCCATCGAGGAGGCCTCGTCGCCTGCCTCGGAGCCCGAGCCGGAGCCGGAGCCCCCTCACGAGCCCCCGCGCCGGCCGGCCTTCCTGCCCGTGGGCCAGGACGACACCAACAGCGAGTATGAGTCGGGGTCCGAGTCGGAGCCGGACCTCAGCGAGGACGCCGACTCGCCCTGGCTGCTCAGCAACCTGGTGAGCCGCATGATCTCCCAGGGTTCCTCGCCCATCCGCTGCCCGGGCCAGTGCCTGTCTCCCTCGCCACGCCAGCCTGGGCCGCCTGGCAGCACCGCTGAGGACTCCCGGGGCCCCGAGGCTGGCACAGGCACAGGTGGCGTGGAGCTGGTGGACATGGAGACGCTGTGCGCACCGCCGCCCCCTGCACCCGCCGCGCCCCGGCCCGACCCCGCGCAGCCGGGGCCCTGCCTCTTCCTGAGCAACCCTACCCACGACACCATCACGCCGCTGTGGGCTGCCCCGGGCCACGCCACCCGCTCAGGCCGCACCTGCTCAGCCGCCTGCTCCGAGGAGGAGGACGAGGAAGACGAGGACGAAGAGGAGGACGAAGACGATGCCGGGGACCCCGCAGGGCGGCCGGGGGGCCGAGGCACAGGCCCTGCGGTGCCGCCGCTGGACGCCTCGCTGGTGTACGACGCGGTCAAGTACACGCTGGTGGTGGACGAGCACACGCAGCTGGAGCTGGTGAGCCTGCGGCGCTGCGCCGGCCTGGGCACGGACAGCGAGGACAGCGGCGGCGAGGCCAGCGAGGAGGAGCCGGGGGCTGCGCTGCTGGTTAGCGATCAGGTGCCCGGGGACGCCTCTCCCGACAGCCCCGACCTCACCTTCTCCAAGAAGTTCCTGAACGTCTTTGTCAACAGCACCTCTCGGTCCTCCAGTGAGTGGTCCCTGGCCCCAGCTGCCCCACCGAGGTCCAGGACAGCCTGGGGGTCTGGGCGTGGCCAGGCCTGAGCACTGCCCTCTTCCAGATGCCCCTTGGGCAGGGAATGGGGTGGGAAGGGCAGCTCCGCCCCCAGCCCGCCCTCCACTCAGGACTCCGATAGGACTGGGGCGGGGCGGGGGTGGCGCCCCCCCAGGGCAGGTCTGGCAGCGCTGTCCCCACCGCCGCCTCCTGTGTCTCAGGCACCGAGTCCTTCGGCCTCTTCTCCTGTGTGGTGAACGGGGAGGAGAGAGAGCAGACTCACCGGGCCGTCTTCAGGTACAGCCTCCCTCCCGGCCACCGGCTCCCTGAGCTCGGGCCACGGATGTCACAGGACGCTGGTGGACGCGGCTCCTCCCCCGCCCACAGGTTCATCCCACGCCACCCGGACGAGCTGGAGCTGGACGTGGACGACCCGGTGCTGGTGGAGGCCGAGGAGGACGACTTCTGGTTCCGAGGCTTCAACATGCGCACGGGAGAGCGTGGTGTGTTCCCCGCCTTCTACGCCCATGCGGTGCCCGGCCCTGCCAAAGACCTGCTGGGTGAGGCCCTGTCCCTGAGGGGGGCGTGTCACCCCGGGCCTCCCCCCACCTCCTGACCTGGGCCCCGTGTGACCCGCAGGGAGCAAGCGGAGCCCCTGCTGGGTGGAGCGCTTCGACGTGCAGTTCCTGGGCTCCGTGGAGGTGCCCTGTCACCAGGGCAACGGCATCCTGTGCGCAGCCATGCAGAAGGTCTGTGGGGGCGGGGCTGCCTCCGGGGAGCCTCAGGGGCTGCTGCAGGGGCAGCGAGGGGCCCAGGGCAGAGCTTGGCAGCTGGCCCCTCACCCCCAGGTCCTTTGGCCCGTCCAGTGGGGCCCTCGCCTTCCGGCCGGCCCCTCCTCTTCCCTTTTGAAAACCAAGCCCAATTCTCGCCCCTTCCCCATGGGTCACTCCCTGACTCAGAGGACACTGAGTGGACACCTGCTCACCCGCACCCCTGGGATTGAGGGCTGCAGGGTCCAGGCGGTGAGGGGCAGGGTGGGGAGCTGCCTGGTGGGAGGGACGGGCGGGGGGATGGGGCAGGCTGGGTGCAGAGGAGGGACTGCCCCCACCCCTACCCTGAGGACTGACCAAACCCCTCTCCCGGCCTCGATGCCAGGAATTTTCAGGTCTAGTCTAGAGAGACTCCACCACAGGCGGAGAGGGAGGCCCTCACAGGCCCTTCACGGCCCGCTTCTCCCCAAATTCTTCCCCAGATTGCCACTGCCCGGAAACTGACCGTCCACCTGCGCCCTCCTGCCTCCTGTGACCTCGAGATCTCTCTGCGAGGGGTCAAGCTGAGTCTGAGTGGAGGAGGGCCTGAGGTGGGCTGGGGGCCTGGGGGAGGCAGGGGGGTCCGGCTGAGGGGCAGGCGGCAGCGCAGCCCTGCCCCCGCGGCCTGACCCGGGCGCCTGCACTGCAGCTCCAGCGCTGCAGCCACTTCTTCCAGATGAAGAACATCTCCTTCTGCGGCTGCCACCCCCGCAACAGCTGGTGAGTCTGCCGCCCAAGTCCCCGCAAACCGGGGGCCACCGTACCCCGGCCCCACCCACCACCTCAGCGCTCCACCTGCACCCCTGGTGCCCACCTGAGCTCCCGGGAGACATGGGCCAGACAGGCTACTGCGTGTGAGGAGCTCGGGGCATGTTGCGTGTCCCAGAGGGGAGCCAAGCCTCAAAGTGGACGAGCAGGTGAAGTGGGCGGGAAGCGGGGCCTCGCAGGGAGCTGGCCAGGCCTGGGTGTAAGTGCAGCAGCTGGAGGGGTCACTGGGAGCCGGGCCTCCTGCTGGCCGTGGAAGGCTGTGACCCAGTCAGGCTGACCAGCTGCCCGTGGCTGCTGTGAACTCACGACTGACCCCGGTCATCCAGGCGCCAGGTCACGATGGGAAGTGTGCACGTGCAGAGGCAGCTAGGAGGGCCGGGAGTGACCCCCGCACAGAGGAGATGGCGAGAGACTGCAACAAGCTGGCATTTGCCAGAGAGACCCTAGGGAAGGCCCGGCCTGGAGCCAGTGGCTGACGGACCGTCAGGAGAAAAGTGGCCAGGCAGGGTGAAGAGGAGGAGCCTCCGGCCTCCCTCCACCTCTGGGTCTCCGCGGTGGAGACCGTGAGAGGAGCCGGGCGGGCGGGGACAAGCGGGGCCACTGGAGGCAGGATTCTGGGAGGACACAGGAGAGTGTCCCGGGTCAGTGGGCCCCACGGTGAGAGCAGGAGGGGACGGTGATGGCGTGCGCCGTGAGGCACTGCTCTGAAGGGTGAGGAGCCAGGGCAGCGTGCAGGGGCAGCCCTGAGACTGGGGCACGTGAGGTGAGCAGGGGAGGCCCGCACTGCGGGAGGGGTGCGGAGGGCGCCTGTTCCTCTCCCAAGGGAGGCTGCGTGCTGGTGACCCAGCTGCAAGTCGGTGCGAGAAGGGGGTGGCCAGGCTGGCGTGGGGGTGGGCGAGGTGGCGGTGCCCATCCCAGCACGGGCCCCTGTGCGTAGCCCACTGAGGCATGGGCCAGTGGTTCTGCTTGGCTACAGTTTTGGGGCCCGGGGGACTGGAGTCTGGTGTGCAGGAGTGGCTGCCCCTCGCCGTGCCCACCGACGGTGACTCAGGTCTTGCATGGGAAGACAGAAGACTCGGGAGAGGGGTGATCGAAGGCAGTGGTGAGGGGGGTGGAGGAGCAGCGGTGGGACTGACGTCTCAGCTGGTGTCCAACCTGTGTCAGGGCTTCGCAGCCTGGCCCAGCAGAGGAGGCCTGAGGGAGCCCGCATCGAGCAGGAGAGGCCAGGGCCAAGGCCTCGCTCAGGCCCTGGGCAGGAAAGAGCATCGGTGGTGAGAGCTGGATGCCCTGGTGGCCGAGGAGCGAGCCCAAGGCAGGCACTGCTGCAGGGTGCCCAGAGCTGGCCTGGCCTGCGACCAGAGAAGGCATCTTTGCTCCTTTGGACAACGCTCATTCACTTCTTTGTATTTATTTTAAGGCAGAGACACAGAGAGGTCTCTGACCCAATGGTTTACTCCCCAGATACCTGCGACACAGGGGGCTGGGCCAGGGCCAGGAGCCCCATCTGGGTCTCCCGATTGGGCGGCGGGGACCCAGGCACTTGAGCCATCACCTGCTGCCTCCCGAGGTGCGCGTCCGCAGGAAGCCGGACAGGAAGCAGAGCTGGGACTCCCGTAGGATGCAGGCATCCCAAGGGGCAGCTTCACCACTGCACCGCACCCCTGTCCCCAAGCCCTTGTCCCTCCTCTTGCTTCCAGATCCCACGGGGTGGCGCAGGTCCTGACGCCCTCCACACCATCTCCCCACAGCTATTTTGGCTTCATCACCAAGCACCCGCTGCTGAGCCGCTTTGCCTGCCATGTCTTCGTCTCACAGGAGTCCATGAGGCCCGTGGCACAGAGTGTGGGGTGAGTGGGTCCCGGGTGGGGTGCTCCGGCTTTGGGCAGGGCTACGAGGATGGGGTGGGGAGCTGAGCAGGTGGGGCAGAAGTCTTGCAGCAGGAGGTCTGGGGAGGGGCCCTGGAGATGGGGAGTGAAGAGGTGGGGGTGGGAGAGCCAGGCGGGAAAGGGCACCAGTGCACAGACAGGGGCTGGCTGGGAGAGCTGCGGACTGGACTGTGGGGTGACATGGCCACGTCCTGTGGGTGGGGGACCGTGGGGGGCTCAAGTGAGGGAGGAAGGGGGGAGAGCCGGTGGGGGGACTTCTGAGACCGTTAGGGGTTGAGGACCCTCTCCCTGCAGCCGCGCCTTCCTGGAGTACTACCAGGAGCACCTGGCCTACGCCTGCCCCACGGAGGACATCTACCTGGAGTAGCCGCCTGCCTTCCCGCCCCTCAGCCTGGGCCCAGCCGGCGGCTTTGGCGAGGACTGGACTGGGGGCACGTGAGGCCTTACGTCTGTGGGAGTCTCGGGGCCGCAGTGCTCGTCCTAGATCCCCGGGGCTGATGGAGCCCCTGTGCCCCCCACTTTTCCTCTGATCGTCCCTCGTCACCCCCTTCCCTCTCTGTGCCTGCAAACCTTGCCCTCTGCTCTTTCCTTTGGGGTCAGAACTTCAGGAGGTGTGGAGGGAGGCAAGGCTCTGTTGGTGCCGGTGACACCAGGCACCCAAATGATCCCCTCCCCCGTGATTTATAAAGGAATTTTAATTTTTATAGTAAATCTCCAGGGGTCATCCCTTCCGTGACCTCGGACAAAGAGAGGCCTCCCCCACCCCACAGGGAGCGCAGGGGAAGCAGGGGTTCCGAGGGAGTGTGGGGCAGCTCGAGTGGCCCCTGCTGCTACCCAGGCCCCGGACTCTGCTGGGAGGGTCCTCCTCCGGCCCCACACCGTCATCCGCTTGCTGCTGCTAACGTGCCCTGCAGCCCAGTGCGCTCCCCACGCAGGCCGCTCGCTGCCGTGGCCTCAATAAACTCTATGCTTGGTGTGACCCTGGCTGTTTGTAAGGGGTGCCCAGGTATGGGGCCAGGTGCCTGGGTGCTGCCCAGGGCAGTGGGGAGGGAGCCCTGCAGGGCTTCCTGAGATTGCACAGGCTCTGCGGTGCTGCCTGGGGCCTCGGCTGAAGCTCCACGGAGGAGGCACCCCAGGGCCTCCCCAGTGCCCCGCTGCTGTCTGCAGAGGGGCTGAGATGGGAGTGCAAGCCTTGGCCACAGATGCGGGCGCCCTGGGCTGGGAGCTGGTGGGGCTCAGAGGAGTGTGCCTGAGTGTGTGTGTGGGGAGAGGCATGAACTTCTTGGAAAACAACCTACTAAATGTTAAAGTTAGAATTAAAAAATTCCTCATGGAAAGCCAGGAGAAAACAGATGAGTCTTTTTGTTAGGCCCTTAGACAACCCAGCAAGGCCCTTGGGACCCCCAGGTGCGCTCCAGGTGGAGCACCTGGTAGCGTGGCAGTCGGTCCCCGAGGGTGGCCTTGGTCCCTCCCCGAGCGCAGGAAGACAGCAGGTGTAGCTGTGGATGGCAGCGTCACAGAGGGAGGCACAGGCAGTCACTGTGCCTCCCCCAGGAGCCCCGTGAGCCGACAGGCAGCGTTGTGGCGCCGGGTCCTGCCAGGCACCACCCGTGCACGCTGGCCAGGGGAGCGAGCTCAGGCTGGCCGGCGTACGGTGGCCATCCAGCTTTTTAACCAGCGTGTCAGAAACTCCTGGAATCACTCTGAAGGAGGATGGGCGTTTGTGAGACCCCTGCCAGTGACAGTAAGTGAAGAGAAGGCCCCTGGCTGTGTCCAGTTGGAACTAAGAGGGGCAGCAGCCGCTCACCTGCCCTTACCCCCTGCCTCTCACTCCATCCACGCTCAGCCGTCCTGGCCCCTGCAGGCGTCTGGTGTTGCCGTCAAGGTGACCTTTCCCACAGGGTGGCCCTGAGGACAGCAGCTGGACATGCCCAGTGCCTGTGTGCCCAGCTCCTCCCACCTCTCCACTTCCTCTCCCGGGCCTCCTGGTTCCCTCCAGGGCCCACCCTGGGCTGGGTCCCGGGTTCTCATGGGCTTTGTCACCGACCCCCCAGACGTGGGAGCGTCTGTGTGCCGAGGGCCCATGCCCCACCCTGTGCTGCACCAACTCCCAGCTGCAGCTGGTCTCAAGGGCCCACCCTGGGCTGGTCTGAGAGCTACCGGGAAGGGTGCTGTGGATGCCAGTGTCACTGCGGCTAAGAGCAGCCCAGCCGGCCCTCGCCCTGCTTGCCCAGTTGTTCCTGAGCTGCTGACCCCGACCCTCATCCTACCTGTTCCGCGCACTCTCCCCCGCTGCCCCACCACCCGCACCCAGTTTCCTCCTGGATCCTTTTTTGTGCCTCTGATGGCCTCCTCCCTGCTCCCACCTCCTCCTGCAAATCCACCTGGGCTTGCCTCCAGCCCAGGAATGCTCCGCAAACGCCCGAGCGGGTCGCTCTGCTCCCCACTGCAGCAGCCTGGCCCCCGGCCCCTGCTTCCGGCGAGCACCTGCTTTGTTGCGCTGGGCGTCCTCCTCGTGGCGTCCGGTGGTCCTGCCCGAAGCTGGTGTCACGCCTGGTCCTTGCCCCGGGACTGACTGCTGGAAATCCACTCCAGGGGTAGCAGCCCCCACACCAAGCTTTCTGTAGGAAAGTTTCGCTGCATTCTTGTCTGAAATGGTGAAAGCGTAGTGAGTAGGTGCGCACCCTGGCAGTGTAGTGCCTGGGCTTGATGCCGGCTCCGGCTCCGGCTCCAGCTTCCTGCCGATTCAGCCCCTGGAAGGCAGCAGTGATGTCTCAAGTACCTGGGTCCCTGCTGCCCACTTGGGAGACCTGGACTGGGGTCTAGGGTCCTGGCCTCAGCCCAGCCCTGCCTTGGCTGTGTGGGCAGGCGTTTGAGGAGTGAGCCTGCAGAGGGAACGTCTCTCTGTTTCTGTACTTGGCTCTCCACATTTTAAATACAATGAAAGCATAACAGTAATTTAAATATTGACCGAGAGAGTTAACCAAATTAATGTATATTTACCTAACTGAAGCATTAGGCAGATGTGAAAGACAGTGTGCTTGCTAACATTTTGTAGTAATACAGACGTATTATGATGCTATCAGAAATAAACATGTAGACTCGTGCGTCGTGTGCTAGAGACCATGTGCTGGGAACGTGGAGGGGCGTGGCATCGGCAGTCACGGCTGGGGTGGGCGGGGCCAGGTGAGACTCCACCTTCTCTGCAGGGAGGACGTCCTACTTGTAGGCCTCCTGGGCTGCTTACCAGAGACTCCAGATGCAAACAGAAACGTGCACAAAGATGAACAAGCAAAGGTGTACGCTCCAAATGCAAGCACAAAAGCCGCCTGGCCACCGTGGAGCACGCGCCTCACGGGTGGCCACAGGGCCACAGGCAGCAGTGCAGCGGCTCTGAGCGCCCTGGAAGGCGCAGGTCCCTGCACATACAGGGCAGCGCGTGGTCGTCGGAGACACCTGGGGACTGCAGGACAGGTTACAACCCAGTGTGGGAAGATGGCCGGTGCTCATATTCTGGTGAGTTCCCAGGCTCCTTTCTGCTTGTGGATTCTGTTCTGTCTGAAGCCGGAGGGAGACCAGGGTGTGCAGGAGGCACTTGAGGCAAAGGTTAGCACGGAGCAGCAGAGGTCACCGGAGCAGTGGGCACACAAAGAACCATGGGCGTCCCACACCCGCCTCCTCGTTGGAGGCGACAGACTGACAGATGTGTGACTCGTGAGCACAAGGAAAAGGGAAAAATAAAATCCTGGTTTACAATGAGAACAGATTTGAGACATAACTAATAATAAAACAAGCCCGTCTGCACGGTGGGATCGACGTCCTATGGAGCCCCTCGTTCACTTTGGATGTGGACGGAAACACCCCAGCAGTGGTCCTGTCGAGGCCGGGCTGGGCCACGGGGTCTGCAGTGGTTGGCAGGGGACACCTGAGGGGCAGGCTCCTTGCCTCCATCCTGTGCCTCGAGTGAGGACCTGTCCTCAGGATTGCAGGAGGGCTGCTGTGGGCCCAAGCACTGTGGTCAACTTCCAGGCAAGAGGAAGTGCAGGGGCGAGGGGACAGAACGTGCGTGCTGAACGGAGGTGTGGGCAGGAGGAAAAGCCGGTGTGAGGCAGTCCTGAGCCCAAGGGGAAGTGGGGGCGTGCCCCCACTGCTTCTCGGCCCTTGCAGGGCGAGGGCTGCCCCCAGCGTGTTCGCTCTCTGCCGCCCTGAGCCGCTCCCTGCCAGCTGAGGGGGTGAAGACGCTGTGGGGCCGGCGCTCAGCCTGGAGGTTAAGACCCGCGCGCCCTCCCTGCAGTCTGGGCCTGAGGCCTGCTGCCTTCTGATCCCAGGCTGCTACTGCACACCCTTGAAGGCAGCGGTGATGGCTCAAGTCCTTGGGTCCCTAACACCCACACGGGCAACCCCGAGGGAGTTCCTGCCTCTTGGCTTAGACCTGGCCCAGCCCTGACTGTCGTAGGCATTTGTGGAGTGAACCAGTGCAAGGGAAGTCTGCCTGTTCCTCTCTCTCTCAATCTCTCTCTTCCTCCCCACCCCCCATCCCGGGACCACCCATCCCACATCCAAGACCTGTACCCAGGCTTCTGAGCCATCAAAGCCGAGTGGTGGCTCTGATGTCCACAACAGAGGCAGAGAAAGGAACCCGTGGCCAGCGAGCAAGATGTTCTGCTACTGAGTGGGCCACCCAGAGGTCCCCCAAGCAGGAGGCGGGCAGTGGGGAAGATGGACGTCAGGAAGCATTGCCCTTGTGCTGAGCCGTGTGGAACACCAGGCACAGCACCCCAGAGGCCACGGCCCTGAGCTGGCCTCCCCTGCTGGGGACAGGTGCCGGTGGAATTGGCATAAAACCCGGCACACAGTCCTTGCCTGCCTGTCTCGTCCTGCAGCCCCCAAGGCCACGCACGCAGTGTCAGCCTGAACCTCGCCCTCTCCCATAGCAGTTCTGAAACACCCCTGCTGCCACTTGAGCTGACGGCCAAAGGACCACTTTGCTTCGATTTCTTGTTTCCTCTATGCAAATCTGGAGAGAGAGGAGCAGTCGGCCCCTGGTGTTTCCCAGGCCACAGAAGTGACTCTGGGGGTCTCACACCCACCACAACCCCTCACTTCCCTTGGGAACACCTTGGCAAGACATGACGGGGAAGTTCACTCTGGGAGGCGGCTCGGATCGGGGCTGTCCAGTCAGCAGTGACAGGGGAGGAAGGGAGTCAAGTGTCCAGACACAGCCCCTCCCCTGGGAGGGCGTGGCAGGGTGGGCGGGCGGTGTCCCAGGAAGCAGCCTCTGCCTCCAACCCCACGAACTGCAGATCTCTCCGCCGGGTCTGTGGGCCCAACTCTTGTCTCCAGCACACACTTGCTGGGATTAGAGCGTGGGGGTGTTAATATTTATTTTCGTCCTACACCAATGATTCTGTGGTCAGAGCTGACTACAGAAACTGATTCTGGTAAGTTAACCAACAGGAAATTTACTGGAGGATGTGGGGCACTGAAGAGGGGATGTGACAGCCTTGGGAGATGGGTGGGCAGGCTCTGTGGACAGGAACTGACCCCACCCCCTGGGCAGGCTCTGTGGACAGGAACTGACCCCACCCTCGGGCGGTTGTGCTGGCTCTGGGCTCCCAGCCCCATGAGGCTGCCAGGGGCGGGGCAGAGTCCCCGGAGGGAGTCGAGCGCACCTTGAGGAGGGCGGGCTCTGGACACGGCACAGCTGCGGGCGCTGCTTGTTCCGTTTCCTTGCTGTTTCCAAACCGCCAGGAAGGTGTTTCCACGCTGGATGTGGGATCCTGGACACGGGCACCCCAAGCTGCTCCTCCCTCCAGGGCTTGCGGGGAGGTGCCAGGCTCTCCCTGGCTGGAGAGGGACCTGGGGGCTGCCACAGCGGTGCGACGGGTGCCGGAACCCACCAGAGGCAGCCGCCTTAGCGGGGTCTTCACACAAGTGGCTGAGGAGGCTGGGGGGCTTCGTGACTGCTGCCCTCCCGCCCCCGGCCCAGGCCCCAGGGGTGAGGGGACACACGGGACATCCCAAAGGCAGTTTGAGTTGAGCTCAACAGCCAGGGTGAACATGCTCTTTGCAGGCCACAGAGCAGGATGAGGGTGGGGACGCCCAACCCCAGCACAGCTGACCCGAGGCCCAGCGACACCGGCAGTGCCCCGCCGAGAACTTGAGACAGATCTAGGAGGCAGTGCCGTGTGCGCCCCCTTCTGGTCACGGAGAAGTAGGTGAGCGGGTAGGAAAGGCAGGGCTCCCCCTGCAGGTGCAGCCAATCACGGCATGACTTGAAGGGAAACCAGGGAGCCGACAAGTCCCTGCCGAAGCTGCTCCGTGGGGACGCCAAGGCACAGGCAGCCTGGCCAGGGTTACTGCAACAGAAAGGTGCTGTTTTTTTTTTAATTTAGTTATTTTATTTATTTATTTTTTTTGATAGAGTGGACAGTGAGAGAGACAGAGAGAAAGGTCTTCCTTCCGTTGGTTCACCCCCCAAATGGCGGCTATGGCTGGCGCACCGCGCTGATCCGAAGGCAGGAGCCAGGTGCTTCTCCTGGTCTCCCATGGGGAGCACTTGGGCCATCCTCCACTGCACTCCCGGGCCACAGCAGAGAGCTGGCCTGGAAGAGGGGCAACCGGGACAGAATCCGGCACCCTGACCGGGACTAGAACCCGGGGTGCCGGCGCCGCAGGTGGAGGATTAGCCTAGTGAGCTGTGGCGCCGGCCTTAATTTACTTTATTGTTGTCAATCTCCTAGAATTGTTATGAGGATGAAGTGAACTGATCGTTGTAAGGTATGTAGAAGACCTCCTGACACATAATGAGAGCTCTACCATATTCTTTTATAAAAAGCATTTTAGGGACCAGCGCTGTGGCGCAGCAGGTTAACACCCTGGCCTGCAGCGCTGGCATATGGGCGCTGGTTTGAGATCTGGCTGCTCCACTTCCCATCCAGCTCTGCTGTGGTCTGGGAAAGAAGTAGAAGATGGCCCAAGTCCTTGGGCCCCTGCACCCGTGTGGGAGACCCGGACGAAGCTCCTGGCTCCTGGCTTCAGATTGGCATAGCTCCAGCCATTACGGCCAATGGGGAGTGAACCAGCAGATGGAAGACCTCTCTCTCCCTTCCTGCCTGTCCTCTCTGTGTAATTATTTCAAATAAATAAATAAATCTTTAAAAAAAAGCATCTTAGTTCAGAATAATTTTAAATTTACAAAACAAGAATTATGAAAGGGGCTGTTTTTAAATCAGCAACAGGGGCTGGCCCAGTGACGTGAGCATCCCTTGTGGGCGCCAGTTCATGTCCCGGCTGCTCCGCTTCTGAGCCATCTCCCCACTAACGCACCTGGGAAAGCAGCAGCAGATGGCTCAAGTGCTCGGACCACTGCACCCACGTGGCAGACCCAGCTGGAGTTCCAGGCTGCTGGCTTTGGCCTGGCCCAGCCTGACCATTGTGGGCATTTAGAGAGTCATCCAGTGGATGGAAAATCTGTCTCTAACTCTGCCTTTCAAATAAATAAATAATAAATATTTTTAATTTATTTTTTATAAAGATTTATTTATTTATTTGAAAGTCAGAGTTACAGAGAGAGCGAGGTCTTCCATCTGCTGGTTCACTCCCCAATTGGCTGCAATGGCCTGAGCTGAGCTGATCCAAAGCTAGGAGCCAGGAGCTTCTTCCAGGTCTCCCACACGGGTGCACGGGCCCAAGGGCTTGGGCCGTCTTCTACTGCTTTCTCGGGCCACAGCAGAGAGCTGGATCAAAAGTGGAGCAGCCAGGTCTCAAACCGGCGCCAATATGGGATGCTGGCGCTTCAGGCCAGGGCGTTAACCCATTGTACCACAGCCTCGGCCCCAATATAAATATTTTTTTTCTTTTCTTTTCTTTTTTTTTTACAGGCAGAGTGGACAGTGAGAGAGAGAGAGAGAGAGACAGAGAGAAAGGTCTTCCTTCCATTGGTTCACCCCCCAAATGGCGGCTATGGCTAGTGTGCTGTGCAGATCCAAAGCCAGGAGCCAGGTACTTCTCCTGGTCTCCCATGTGGGTGCAGGGCCCCAGCACCTGGGCCATCCTCCACTGCACTTCCGGGCCACAGCAGAGAACTGGCCTGGAAGAGGGGCAACTGGGACAGAATCTGGTGCCCCGACCGGGACTAGAACCCGGTGTGCCAGTGCCGCAGGCAGAGGATTAGCCTAGTGAGCTGCGGCGCCGGCCATAAATATTTTTTTAAAAAAGCAGCAGCGCAAAGAAAGTGCAGGGTCATAGTAACTGTGTGTCTACGAATGTGCATGTGAGTGTGATAGTAACTGTGTGTCTACGAATGTGCATGTGAGTGTGTAGGTGTGTGTGTATCCATGTGCATGCACATCCGTGCGTGTGTGTGCCTTAGGAAATGGGTGCAGGGGCCCGAAACAGCTCAGTGATGAAAAACAAGCATTTTTGCTTGAAAACGGATCACAGCAAAGCCTGAAGAGGAATGGGGAAGTACTTCCCAGTCACGCTCTGCACCACCGGGGCCTCTTCCTTTGGAGCACTCCTCACGGTGCATATGTTTACTGAGACACAAAACGATATCAAATACAGAGAATCCAAGGGTGCAGCCTGAAATCTCTACCTGTGTGTCTTCACCATTACGACGCCCAATGCGGAGGACGTCTGTAGCACTGGTGTCTGTGCACACGCGCTATGCACGCACAGGCCCGGCCCCACTGGAGGCCGTGGCTCCAGCTGAGCCTACGCGCGTCTACATCCCAGGGCGAAGCTCACTGCCGGTGGTGGCCTGCAGGCACTGCAGGAGCAGGGTGGTCTCCCCGTGAGCCCCAGGCCCCGTCCGTGCACACTGCCTGAGGAAAGCGGCTGCCTGCAGGCTGCACCTGGTTGGTAGCACTCAGAGTTCTTGCTGGAGGGCTGGTCTTTGGGGTTGTTTTGGAGAAGGCCCAGTGGACAAGAACTGAGAGCCAGCTGCCAGAGGAGGAAGGGCCTAGAGCCTGAAGGAAAGCAGGCAGGCCCAGCTCTGCCCGGGGGTGTTTACTGGGGGTCTTGCACTCAGACCCAGCGCTGCCCGGGGGTGTTTACTGGGGGTCTTGCACTCAGACCCAGTGCTGCCCGGGGGTGTTTACTGGGGGTCTTGCACTCAGACCCAGTGCTGCCCGGGGTGTTTACTGGGGGTCTTGCACGCAGGCAGTTCCAGCACTGCCCGGGGGTGTTTGCTGGGGGTCTTGCACGCAGACCCAGTGCTGCCCGGGGTTGTTTGCTGGGGGTCTTGCACGCAGACCCAGTGCTGCCCGGGGTTGTTTTTCAGGGGTCTTGCATGCAGGCCCAGCGCTGCACAGGGCTGTTTACTGGGGGTCTTGCAGACAGAAGCGTCCTCTGGGGCACCTGCCACAAGGCAGGAAAACAGACGTTCACAAAGGTGGCCTGTGGCCAACCACAGCACACCTGGGCTTACTCTACCTCGAGACATTGGGGCATCAGGTAAGAAGGTTGGGTAGAGTGAAAAGTTAGGTTAAGGACTTCATTTGCCAGTCACAGGACTCAGGCTGACCTCCAGGGGCACCTGGAGGGCAAGACAGCCATCGTACCGAAGACGGCAGTCCCGTCCACATCCAGGCCAGCTGTGGTTCCGTGAAGCTGAACCCCTACAGCGATACACAGACCCTGCGTGTGCCTTAGGTCCTTCCTGTCCTCACCCTACACCAAGACGCACCTGGGGCCACCCCTCCACTCAGCTCTGACCCCGAGAGCTGTGAGGAACCTGGAGGGGTCTGGGCACTGACAGCAAGGCTCACGCAGGCACATCCACGTCGCCCCCGGCAAGGCAGGCGGTGGAGGCCACGGGCAGCGCTTCGGCAGGCAGACAGCTGGGGACCCTGGCTTAGCAGCTGCAAGACCACCAGTCAGGGCCAATGACTGCTCCAAACCTTCTGACTGTGCTCACTCCTGGCCCCACCCCAGGACAACTGGCTCAAGCCGGTCACTCACTCCTGCCCATCACTGAGAGAAGCGGTCCATGAGTAAGGCAGGGGCAGCTGTTTGCTTGCCGTGTGGATGTCGTCCAGACAGGGTGCCTGGCCTCAGCTCAGGCGGCTGGACAGAGGCGGCGGTCAGCAGGTGCCCTCCCCAGGGGAAGCCAGAGCCAAGGCAGCACAGCCCGGTGACAGCGCAGCAGGGCACCCAGGCACTCTGGGCATAGAGGGGAGTCTGGGGATGTGCTAGGACATCATTTTGCTGGGTGGGAAATGGCAAGTCCTGGGTCAAAGGTGAATCCACGAGACAGGAGGAACGTACTGCCCAATGCAGGCTCAGGGAAGGGTGGAGGCGGCCCTAAAAGGCTCTTGGGAGTGGCTGCTGTGCCTCCAGCCCCCCCCCCCCAGGAATGTGCCTTCCTTCAGGCAGGTGTGAGAGGAACCCCTGCTCCAGGTCTCCCGCCCACAGGAATACTCCTCCTGCAGAACCCCCGTCAGGGCGCTGTGTCTTTGTGCCCTTCCAACACCTGGGCCCTCCCGCCTCCCACCCCATTCCTGGTGCCCAAGGTCCTGCTCCCTCGAGTGGATGTGTGCAGGGGGCTCCGACACACAGATCACAAGGTGGCGGACAGCTGCGGGGTTTTCCAGCTGAGGGAGCCTAACTACCCCTGTAGCTCTGCGCCTCCCAGAGTTCCTACACAGAGCGCATCCATGGCGACACCTCCAAGTCTCAGCTGTGTTATTTCATCTGTAGGAACAAACGCCCACACAGAGCTGTCCCTTCCCCCTCACCTGCCCGGGCCGGGCCAGGGGACCTGGGCTGGCCTCAAAGGGTCCCCCATGTGGACTTGGCCAGTGCCCTCAGGGCTGGGAGTCGGGGCAGTGGCAGCACACAGGGCGGGGGGTGCAGCTGGGTTGGCAGCAGATCTGCAGAGTGGGGTCTTCACCCCGGGCCATCTGGCTGGTGCCAAAGGTCATGGACGCATCAAACTCAGCCTTGAGCAGCTGGAGATGCTTCATGGCCTGCAGTGCCTCTGCCGGGACCTCGGCCACGCCCTCCAGGAGGTTGTAGTTCTCACCGGGGTCCTCCGACAGGTCGTAGAGCAGTGGTGGCTCATGGGCGGTCAGAGGGCTGGAGGCGTGGCAGGCAGCGTCTGCGGTGGTGTCGCTGTGTGGGGAGCCTGGGGAGAGGGCGGATTCTGTGTGCAGCTCAAGGGCAATGGAGCTGGGGGCCGGGGGGCTGGGGAGAGGGACCAGGGAGAAGTTACCCTGGGTGAAGAAGTGAGCCTTGTACTTCCCACTCCGAACGGCAAAGACTCCGCGCACTTCATCGGGGAAGGCCGAGTAGAAGAAGAGGGAGTTCCGAGGGCTCTGCGGGCACAGTCAAGCCGAGGAGTGGCGAGGGGCCCCGGGCACTGCCCACCCAGAACCGCTGGTCCTGTGCAGGCCCTGGTTGTGCACTTCCCAAACCTGGGTGGGGACAGCACTCAGCGTCGCTCAGCCACGGAGACCTGACGCAGACTCACAGGCGTCGCCCAAGGGCGCTGAACAGCTGGAAACAGGGGTCACTGGCTCTACCTTGCCTGTGCCCAGCAGCAGGGGACTGAGGTCAAAGCCATCCAAGGTGACGTTGGGCAGCGGGGCCCCAGCCAGGGACGCCAGCGTGGGCAGCAGGTCCAGGGAGCTGGCCAGCTCGTGGGTCACACCTGGTGCAGAGGAATGGCCAGTTACCCTGTTTTTTATCAAGGCTGGGGAGGCGGGGCCTGGAGAGAGCTGGAGGACTGACCAGGAGTGATGCGGCCTGGCCAGAAGGCCAAGGCAGGCTCCCGGACGCCTCCCTCGAAGGTCGTGCCCTTCCCGCAGCGCAGGAGGCCAGAGCAGCCGCCGCGGGACATACGCATGGTTTCAGGCCTGGGACACAAAAGGAGGTGGTCAGCGGTGAGGCACCCAGGGCCTCTGACCCTCACTTCTGAGTTCCAACCTTGCCCAGAAATGACCAGAACGTGCCATGGCTCCCCTCAGCTGACCTACCAACACCAGTACCTCTGTGTACCCGTGGCCCCCATGTCCCTGACCACATCTCTGGGTCACTGTCCCTGCCAGTGTGTCCTGAGACCCTAACCCACCACCAAAGAACCCAGACCCTGGCCCCAGCATACCCATTGTCTGCAGTGAAGATGACCAGTGTCTCTCCGAGCAGCCCCAGGTCCCCCACGGCCGTCATCAGGGCCCCCACGGCTGCATCCAGCTCCATCAGGGAGTCCCCAAAGGGCCCACGGCCTGAGTGGCCTGCAAAGCTGTGCCCACTAAACTGGGGGTAGTGGGTGTGCTGGGGGCAGAGACTGGAGTTAGCATTGAGTAGGGGTCACGGGCAGCCAGGAGGGCAGGGCCAGGGTCACTCACGTGGGAAGCGTAGTACAGGAAGAACGGACGGCCCTGGCGCTGGGCGTCGGCCATGAGGTCGCGGGCGAAAGCCACATAGCGGGCTTCCAGTCCAGGCAGCCAGGGGGGCTGTGCCTCCACAGACAGGTTGGCCAACAGTGGGATGGGAACCAGGCCCTGGTCACAGCCACCATCACAGGGAGTGGCTGGTGGGAAGCAGGTCAGGTTCTGGCAGGGGCCCTGGGGGAGAGAGGTCCAGTGAGGGCCCTGGTGGCTCCCTACCTGGTCATGGGAGTAGGGAGAGGGGGCAGGGAGGGCTCCCTACCTGGTCATGGGAGTAGGGGATGCCCAGGAAGCGGTGAAAGCCCTGATGGGGGGGCAGGAAGGCCCCCTCCGGCCCCACCCCAAGGTGCCATTTGCCGGCCATCCCTGTGAGGTAGCCTCGAGCAGACAGGACTTCAGCCAACGTCACCTCCTCCAGGGGCAGGCCGCCCCGGGAGCTGGGCTCCAGGACTCCAGGGTACATGCCCATCCGGATTGGGAGCCGGCCGGTCAGGAGCGCAGCCCTGCAGCACAGGTGAGCTCCGTGAGATAGACTGAGGCAGGCCCCTCCCGCGAAGGCCCTCTTCCTCCCCACCCGCACCAGGGAGCGAATCCGGCAAGAAGCAGACCGGCGGGCGTGGGCCCTGCTCACCGGGAGGGTGTGCACAGAGACACAGGGACGTAGAAGTCTGTGAACCGCAGCCCCCCTGTGGCCAGCTGGTCCAGGTTGGGGGTGGTGGAGCTGGGGTGTCCGTAGGAGCCCAGGTCCCCATAGCCCAGGTCATCAGCAAAGATCAGCACAATGTTAGGGGGGCTGGCAGAGGCCAGGCCCGCAGCCAAGGCCAGAGTGAGAGTCCACAGTGCTCGCATGGCGCGGGACAGGTGGGCTTGTCTGCAGAGACGCCTGGCAGGGAAGACAAGGCTGGTCCGTCGGGCTCTTCCCTAGACCCCGGGGCCCAGGCCCACCCTCCCCTGGACCTCAGACCGCCGTCCAGGAGCTCCAGCGGACCCGACAGAACCCCGGACACCGTGGCCGGGAGGTAACGCCCCCGGGCCCTCAAGGACCGGGACGCCTTCGGATTCCGCGCGGACACCCGACTCTCCTCGCCGACAGGCCCCGGCCCGGCCTCAGCGGCAGAAGTCACATGACAGGGCCCGGCGGAACCGAGCCGAGCAGCGCAGGGTCTCCGACCGCGGCCGCGCCGCCCGCGCTGCGCTTCCGCCTCCGCGCGCCCCGCCCCTCCTCGCCGGCCCCGCCCCTTGACCCCGTGACCCCGCGGCTGGGGCCCCGGGGCTGAGGCGGCTGGGGCGGCGGGGCGCAGCGCAGGGGCCGGAGCCGGGTCAGGCCGGGCGAGGAGGGGCCGGAGCGGGACTCAAGACTCGTCCTGCGCCGACGTGAGGCGGAAGCGGACGGCGGGCGTGGGCGGCGTGCGGAGCGCGAAAGCCCGCGGGCCCCGCCGGCGCCCCGAGGCCGTTGGCGACCGCGCGCGCGGGGCGGGGCCTGGGCGGTGGGGACGGCGCGAGGGGGCGGGGCGACGGGGGCGGGGCGAGCCGGAGGCGGGGGCGCGAGGGGGCGGTGCGCGGCGCGCAGGGGGCGGGGCCTGGTTGGTGGGGACGGCGCGAGGGGCGGGGCGACGTGGGGGCGGGGCGCGGCGCGGCGCGCAGGGGCCTGGGCGGTGGGGACGGCGCGAGGGGGCGGGGCGAGCCGGAGGCGGGGCCGAGAGGGGCGGGGCCTGGGCGGTGGGGACGGCGCGAGGGGGTAAGGGGGCGCGGCCGGAGGCGGGGCGCAGCGCGGCGCGGGAGGCGGGGCCTGAGGAGGGCGCGGCGCGGCGCGGGAGGCGGGCCCCGGGCTCCGGAGAGCTGCCCCGCGCTGCTGCCCCCGCCTCGGCGCTTGGTTCCCTGCGTGAGTGGCGCGTCCCCGGGCCTGAGCTCCCCGGGGAGGGGCGGCTTGTGCGCCCCCAGGCTTCCGGCGCTGGGAGATTTGCGGGGCCCTTCTTTAAAAGACCCGGATGTTGGCAGTGTCGCGGGCACCCCGTGAGTGGGCAAATCGGAAGGGTTCGCAATGGACAGCGGCTTTGCCTGCACCTTACCTCGGGCGCCTTTCTTCCGACCCCTTTCCCCCGTATCGGGGGTGTGGGCTGTGACACGTGTGTGTCTGGTGTGGCGTGGTGTGAGGTGTGAGGCGTGTGTGATGTGAGGCACGTGAAGTGTGTGTGTGGTGTGAGACGAGTGTGTTTGTGCAGGTTTGTGGTATGTGAGGTGTGAAGTGTGTGTGAGATGTGTGGTGTGTGAGGTGTGTCTGGTGTGAGGCACGTGAAGTGTGTGTGGTGTGTGAGACATGTGGTTGTGTGTATGGTGTGAGGCGTGTGTGTTTGTGGTGGTTGAGGTGTGTGGTTGTGTGTGAGGTGTGTTTGGTGTGTGTTGTGTGCGGTGTGAAATGTGTCTTGTCTGAAGTGTGTGAGGCGTGTGGTGTGTCAGGTATGTGGTGTGTGAGGTGTGTGGTGTGTGAGGTGTGTGTAAGGTTTGGTGTGAAATGTATCTTGTCTGAGGTGGGTGTGGTGTGAGTGTGAGGCTGTGGTGTGTGTTTGTGGTTTGTGTGTGGTGTGGTGTATGTGTGTGGTGTGAAATGAGTCTTGTCCGAGGTGTGTGTGGTGTGTGTGTGTGGTGTGTGAGGCGTGTGCTGTGAGGTGTGTCTGTGGTTTGTGTGCTGTGGTTTCTGACTGGTGTGTGTGATGTCTAGTGTGAGACGTGTGTTCCGTGTCTGATGTCGCGTGTGATTATGGAGTGTGTGTGTGTGTGTGGTGTGTGAGGTGTGTGCTGTGAGGTGTGTCTGTGGTTTGTGTGCTGTGGTTTCTGACTGGTGTGTGTGTGTGATGTCTAGTGTGAGACGTGTGTTCCGTGTCTGATGTCACATGTGATTATGGAGTGTGTCTGTGTGTGTGTGTGTGGTGTGTGAGGCGTGTGCTGTGAGGTGTGTCTGGTTTGTGTGCTGTGGTTTCTGACTGGTGTGTGTGTGATGTCTAGTGTGAGACGTGTGTTCTGTGATGTCGCGTGTGATTATGGAGTGTGTGTGTGTGGTGTGTGAGGTGTGTGCTGTGAGGCGTGTGTGTGATTATGGAGTGTGTGTGTGTGTGTGTGGTGTGTGAGGCGTGTGCTGTGAGGTGTGTATGTGATTATGGAGTGTGTGTGTGTTTCCGGCCTGGGTCTGGTCAGCCTCTGGGATACACGAGTCGGGAAGCCTCCGGCTAAGACTCGCCTGGTTCCTAGGCTGTCATTCTGACGCCTGGTACCTCGACCACAAGCAGTGCACTTGCCACGGAGGCGGGCTGTGCGGGTGTTTTACTCAGTGCGCGTGCGTGCACACACACACACACACACACACACACCACCGCCGCCATGTGACCCTCTTCAGGAGCTCGTGTTGGGCAGCTCTCTGGCCGTGGCACCCCCTGCACGCTTTGGGCACCTGTCTGGGAGCTCTGACCTCAGGAAGAGCAGGACCTGGGTGCCTGGGTGGGGCGAGTTTCCCCTGCGCACTGACCCTGGCACAGAGTTCGCACCGAGGCCCAGCTTGGCTGGAGAGCTGGCATCTCCCGATGAACCTTGAAAGCCCCGAGGTCAGGGCTGGGGCGGCAGGGATTCCCGACGATGGGACGGGGGAAGGGCTGGGCCCACCTGGCCTCACGGGAGCAGGAGGGAGCAGTCTCCCTGCAGCTTGTCACATTCCAGCCTCCTTTCTGGCCCGTGTGCCGTTGTGCTTCCAGTCCTGAGCCAGGACAGACGCTTCTTTGTGGCCCAGAAATCTTTGAACCTGTAATTGGAGCTATCACAGCTGGTCGGCGCTGTGAGTTGGAGTTTAAAAGCAACCGACCTAAAGCGCGTTCTTCTCTTTGAACAGCAGGCTGGGAAGTACCCCGGGACCTGCCTGTTATTCTGGGGAAGAGCCTGCGTGTGGTGGCAATGTCTTGCACAATGGTGGCACTTTCTCCCAGGGATCTGGGGGCCGCTCAGGTGTGTGCACACGTGCCATCTGACCTCGGGCTGGAGGAGGGGATGTGGTGCCGGCAGCTATGTTTGTTCAAAGCCAGGCTCTGCAGGCTGCCCTGGTCTTTTGGAGATGTGAGTTCTTTTTCTGCATTGACGGAGCCTCAATTGGAGGCAGCCTGCTGGGGTTCAGGAAGTGGCTGTGGACACCTAGGGCACTGCTAATTTGGGACTGACGCCCACAGTTAGGGGAGCGGCCTTGCAGTGAGCAGTGGGTCTTGTCTTTTTGTACCTTGGATAAGGGATGGGAAAGGCCTCTGTGTGTGGAGTTGGTGGGGGAGCGACGGGAATGCAGCTGTATCCGTGGGAACACACTTGGCCTGGATGAAGGAATTCTACAGCTCTTGAGGCGGGCTGAGTGTCCAGGGACATTGAGGACACCTGAGGACCCTGACCCCCACCTCCCCCATCCCTGTCCACCAGCTCCATCCTCCCCGCTGACAGTCATCACCTTCCTGCTGCCCCCACCCCTCCCCAGGCTGCGTTTTTCTCAGCCACCTTGAGGCCCTATGGTTTTCCCCGGTTCCAGAGGGCTGGTCCCGGCTGAGTGGTGCAAGCCTCTTCCAAGGGGGTGTCAGTACTGACTGAAGCTTCTCAGGCCGCCTGTTGGGGTGCAGGGGAAGGCTGGGGGGTTCCCAGGAAGGAGGGTGGGGTTCTGAGCGTGTGCGAGCCGCGCTGCCTCTCCGGCTGCTGGGTGGCACCAAAGATTCTGTGCTTGACCACACTGCAGTCAGGCTCCTGAACCTTCTGGGCCCGTCTGGCACATACTTGTAAAATCCAGGCCTAGCAAGGGCCCTGCTTAGCTTAGCACAAATTTCTGAACCCCCCTCCTTGATCTCCAAATCTGGGGCCTGCATATCTGGACAGGTTCCTCGTCCTCCATCCCCTCGAGAATTTCTCTCCAGCAAGAATCCTGTTGGGTGGGATTGGCTAACATCCCCCTAGCACCTGATGTCTCTTAATAGTGTTCCATTTCCTGACCCCAACCCATTCCTTGGCTGTAAATGCCTGCTTGCCTGTCTGTGCTGCACCCAGAGCTGGGTCCAGTCTCTGTCCCCTGCTGCAGTCTTTCTCCAGTGGTCGCTACACCTACTGTGGTCCTGATGAAGCTGCCTTGCACCGGGTGACCCACAACACTGTCCCTTAGCCCTCTATCCCTGCCGACTGTAGCCCAGCAAGCATCCTGCAGCCTCAGGCCTGGGGCCTTGCTGGTCCTCTCTGGAACTCTTGTCTGGCTCCCGAGGTCCACTGCAGTGTCAGGTTCTCTGTGAGGCCTTCCCTGGCCCCAAACTCTTCGCCCACCTCCTCTACCCAGGTGTGAGTGGCTTCTCTTTACTCCCAGGTAGGCTGAGTTGGGCAAGTTGCCGTTGCCCTCTCCAGGCCTTGATTTGCCACCTGTAAATGGGGTACAATAGTACCCACTCTGGTGTGTTGGCGGAAGGCACGGATCAGTTAACATAGGCAAGACGCTTTGCTAGGCTGGCCTATGGAAGTCTGTGTTCTGACTTGTCGTCACACAGCTGCTGGTGTTGTGTAGAGCTGGGTGGAGCCACGAGAACTCCAGACAGGGTGAGTCTTCAACACAAGGGGAGCCTTGTGGAGATGATCTGGTTGGCAAGATGAGAGGCCTGTGTGGCACCGCGAGGCATCACACGCCAGGGAGGCCGTGAGAGAACCTTCAAGTCCACTCAGGGACGGGATGAGCCACTATCCGACTAGACGTGCAAACAACCTCTGATTATGGATAACTTGATCCCCTGGATGACAGTCAGCTGCGCAGGTGACCAGGTCCCATCATCCCCAGCCCTTACTGTCATCATATTTCATAAAATTATAGAAAATTGCTTACGCGTTTTACCAGAAACATTACTTTCTTCCCAGGAGGAACTTCTACCCAGGCTGTTCCTTTCCCAGTGTTTCCAAGGGATCAGAGAGAGCTTAGGAGGAGCAGGTTGGCCCCCAAGTGACCAGGACAGCGATCCCGGGTCTGGCATCCATGGCAGCCAGGAGCTCCAGGGCAGGTGTGCCGTTGGCCATGGTGGGTGGGTAGGCATTCAAACGACCTGTGACTGCTGTAAAGTTTACTGTCTGTGGGGGAAGTGGTCATCTCTCCATTTGATTACTGTTTACAGCCCTCGTCTGTATTTTCACTACACCGCAGCCAGGCCCAAGGGCTTGGGCAGTGCAAGCACTGTGAGATGGACCCGTGACTAGGTCATTGTCCAGTCTTCCAGAGCAGGGTGGGGCAGTTCGAAGTGCACTCGGGAAGAGAAGACTTAGATACCAAAGGAACTGCATCCTTTTGCAGATTTTGTTGAGCAGAATTCCGAGGAACGAATGTTGGGGGAGGATGGTTCTAAATCAAGAGAAACCGATGCAGTGCTGGAGGTCAGGGTTGGCAGGGCCGGTGGAACGCCTGGCTATCTGCACTCTAGTCTTTCACCAGGTTAGAGTAGGCACTTGGCCTAGCAGTTTGAGTGCCCACACCCTATCTCAGGGTACTGGGTTCCACACCGGCTTCAACTCCTGACTCCAGCTTTGTGCCAGCGCAGACTTTGGGAGGCACGGAGATGGCTCAAGTGATTGGGTTCCTGTCACGTGTGGGAGGCCTGGACTGGGCTCCTGGCCCCGCTTGTTGTGGGCATTTGGGGAGTGGACCAGCAGATGTGTGCTCTGTCTCTCTCTGCCTCACAAATAAATAAAATTTAAAACAAACACCAGCAGGACTGGCACTGTGGCATAGTAGGTTAAGCCTCTGCCTGCAGTGCCGGCATCCCATATGGGCGCCAATATGTGTCCTGGCTGCTCCTCTTCCAATGCAGCTCCCTGATAATGGTTTGGGAAAGCAGTGGAGGATGGCCCAAGTGCTTGGGTCCTGCACCCATGTGGGAGACCCTGAGGAAGCTCCTGGCTCCTGGCTTCGGATCGGCGCAGCTCCGGCCATTGCAGCTATTTGGGGAGTGAACCAGCGGATGGAAGACCTCTCTCTGTCTCTCCTTCTCTCTGTAACTCTGCCTCTCAAATAAAAAGTAAATCTTTATAAAAATATATTATTTCAAAAACTAAAGAAAGAAACAGGGAGGGAGAGAAGAAGGGAATGTCATTATATATTTAGAATTGTATTTATGACCTATATTGAATCTGTCAAAAACTAAAAACAAATAAATAATTAAAGCAGAATAAAGGGGCCGGCACTGTGGCACAGTAGGTTAATCCTCCGCCTTCAGCGCCGGAATCCCATGTGGGCACCGGTTTGATTCCGGCTGCTCCACTTCCGATCCTCTCTCTGCTGTGGCCTGGGAAAGCAGTGGAAGATGGCCCAAGTCCTTGGGCCCCTGCACCCGCGTGGGAGACCTGGAAGAAGCTTCTGGCTCCTGGCTTTGGATCAGCGCAGCCCTGGTCATTGTGGCCATTTGGGGAGTGAACCAGTGGAAGGGAGACCTTTCTCTCTGTCTCTCCCTTTCACTGTCTGTAACTCTACCTCTCAAATAAATAAATAAAATGTTTAAAAAAATAAAAAAGAAAACCAGGTTTCAGTAGGCTATGGGAACAAAGGTGACATATGAGAAGTTCCTTGATATAACCAAGAAAAGGCATCCAGAGACTGGAGGAGCTAGGATGGCATCGTGCGTCACCGGGAGGCCCTGCCTCACCAGGAATTAAGGGCTGTGCCGTGCGACGGGAGAGAGGGGCAGGAGCACCCACAAGCAGCTAGGGACGCTGGATGCAGGGGCCAAGACATCCTGGGGTGGCAGAAGCCACGTGGCCAACCAGGCAGGCGAGGCCCCTGTGGTGGGCAAGCAGAGTTGTCACCTTCAGAGACCACTGGCCGTGGGGCCAACTTCCAGGACAGAAGCAGAGGGCAGCATGGAAGTGAGGGTGTGGGTGGTGGAAAAACCCTGGTCTCAGGAATATGCCTGGCCTGGGTCACAGGGCAGGGGAGCCGAAGTTCCCTTTGCAATTCCTGGATGTGAGTCACTGCCAGACCCGGAGCCTTCTGCTGGACGGACAGGCCTGGTGGGAACACCCAAGGCTGAGCTAAGTCTTCCCAGCCTCCCCAGAGGAAGGTGTGCCTGTCAGCCAGGACGATGCCGCTGCAGGCTCCCAGGGACTCGGCTGACTTTGCTGCCCCACTGTCCACAGGGCAGAGGCGGCTTGGGAGGGCAGATGGACTGCACTTTGGGCTGCGGTCCATCTCACAGTGGACACACTGGTATGTGAATCCACTCTGGTGTGTTTCCCAGCCGGCATCTGGCTGGGGCAAGGACTCTAAGAGTGAGAGCGGCCTCCCTAAATCGGTAGAGGAAACACCTCCTACTCTGACAGAGCAAACCCTAAATAAACCCAATCAAACCCTAAACTGGCTTAATAGAATGAATAGACATGTACTTTTGGCCCACAGAAAGTTCAGTTTGCAACCTGGGTGGGTGTGGGAGGCTCTCTGTTCTATTTAGTCATTCAGGGTCCCATTTTTGATATCTGGGTTTAAGGCTGTCCCGGAGTTCACAGCAGCCAGCAGGAGGGAAAAGCGTGCACACGGAGGACTGGGCAGGTGTGGCTGTGGCTTACAAATGGGACACATCATTCCCACTCATGCTGATTCTAGAACTCAGCGATGTGACACTGCCTTGACCCCGAAGGGGCTGGGACACAGACTGGCCGAGGTGTGGTGTGTCAGGAGCCAGCAGCTGGGGCATCTGCGTTCTCACCCTCAGCTGTCCGACCGGCAGACAGAGGGACTCGCCAGGGGCCGTCTGTGGGTGCTGTTTCAGGCAGATTGTATTTCTAGAAGCCAGGCCTCTTCTGTTTCGGTTTCCAACGGTGTTTTGGGCAGCATCTCCCTGTGTTCATTCCCTTTCTGCTCCCTCTAGGTACACAGGAGCCTGTGCTCTCCACCTGGACCCGGGCTGTTACCGTCAGTGAGACAAGGACCTGAGGGGCCACGGGAAGAGACACAGGTGAAGTCAGGAACAGGGCTGCGCAGGCAGCTGGTGATCCCGACCGCCGGGGCGCTGCGCAGCGACGTGTAAATGAAGCATCTCCTGTCCATCTCTATATTCACTCATGCTCTGCCCAGCAAGCAGTCATTAAAGTGTGTGCGCACACACACACACACACACGAGTACGAGTGCTCCGCTGAATAAGAAACAGGTTTCCAACAATATCACATAAAACCCATTTATTACAGAATGCTGGAAATGCTGATCAAAGCATAACAAACACTGTTATATGCACAGCCGACCTTGAAAGAAAATGGATGTATGCTCAGAAACACTGAAGAGAAGACGACCAGTCAGGTAAGAGCATGAAACCCGTGGGACTCTCCCTGCGAGGAACTTGAGCCTTGGGTTTAAGGCCGTGTGGTGGGCAAGAGGGAGGGGCCTGGGCCCACACCACAGAAGTTGGAAGGGAGATTCTCACAGAGAAGCAGGGCTTTTGAAGACCCATGGTATCAATGAATGACTAGAAAGACTAGGAAGGGCAGGCACTGTGGTGCAGCGGGTTAACGCCCTGGCCTGAAGCGCTGTCATCCCCTGTGGGCACCGGTTCTAGTCCTGGCTGCTCCTCTTCAATCCAGCTCTCTGCTACGTCCTGGGACAGCAGTGGAAGATGGTCCAAGTCCTTGGGCCCCTGCACCCACGTGGGAAACCTGGAAGAAGCTCCTGGCTCCTGGCTTTGGATTGGCGCAGCTCTGGCCATTGTGGCCATCTGGGGAGTGAACCAGTGGATGGAAGACCTCTCTCCTCAATCTCTCTCTCTCTGTAACTCTGTCTTTCAAATAAATAAAATTAATCTAAAAAAAAAAAAAAGGACTAGGAAAAATATCTGCCTTCCAGGAAAGAGAAATGAAAGATTTTGTGGTGACCTCAACATCAGATGGAAACCCAGTCTGAGAATTTGTGAGTACAGAATTGGACTTACCTTCACGTGGTGCAAGGCTGAAATACAAGCTGCCTGGGCAGTTTGGGATGGAGTGGAAGTCACTGCAGGGTGACAGCCCTGGGCACTGGTGGGAGAAGGCACCCACCACCTGACTCCCAGGCCCCACGTGCAGGAGCCTGGAGCTCCATCTCGCCTCCCCTGTGGCAGACGGACCCAGATGCTTCAGCGGTCACCTGCTGCCTGATTCAACAGGAAGCAGAATCAGGAGTGCAGCTGGGACTCAAACCCAGGCACTCTGATAGGAGATGTGGGTATCCCGAATGGTGTCTGCACTGCTAGGCCAAATGCCTGCCTGTTATTTGTTTTATGGCAGGTGAAAATTGTATATATATATATCATATAGAAAAACATGTTTTTAGTTATATATACATTGTGGAATGGTTAAATAAAGCTATCTGGGGCCGGTGCTGTGGCGTAGTGGGTAAAGCCACTGCCTGCATTGCCAGCATCCCATATGGGCACCGATTCGAGTCCCGGCTGTTGTGGGGAGCAACTCGGACTAGACTGTTACTGGAATTAAGGCTTATTCTATGCATCTGCTCTCCCACAATATGGCGCTGGGAGAGGAGGAAATAGCTTCTACACAGCTGCCTCCAGTTCAACCAATAAACAGCAGGACCTGCTCCTGATTGGAGGAGAGCAGCGTACTCGGCGTGTGGGCAGCAGAGTTGGGATTGGTGGAAGAGGACTACAAAGGAGGAGAGAGACAACATGCACCAGGAACATCTATCTGAAGGAACACCTGTGCAGCCCCCGAGAGAGCCGGCTGGTGGTGTGCCGCTCCCCCGCGGAAGTGGGGAAAGTGGCAGGGGGAACCGCCCTTCCACGGAGGTGGAAGGGTTGGTAGCCAACCCGGGAAGAACCAGCAGCAAACCCGGGAAGGGCCGAGCAGACAAAAGAACAGTGCAGGGTCCTGTGTCGTTCCTCCACGAAGAGGGGGAGCGACAGGCTGCTCCACTTCTGATCCAGCTGTCCGCTCTGGCCTGGGAAGGTAGTGGAAGATGGCCCAAGTGCTTGGGCCCTTGTACGTGTGTGGGAGACCCAGAGGAAGATCCTGGCTCCTGGCTTTGGATCAGCCCAGCTCTGGCTGTTGCGGCCATTTGGGGAGTGAATCAGCAGATGGAAGATCTCTCTCTGTCTCTGTGCCTCTGCCTCTCTGTAAACTCTGCCTTTCAAATAAACAAATAAATCTTTAGAGAGAGAGCGAGCGAGTAAGCGAGCGAGCTGGCTTAGCATTTAAAAAAAATAAAGCTAATCAACAAATTGCATTATCTCATACATTAGTTTTTGTGGTGAGAATGCTTAAGATCTCTCTCAGCAATCATTCTTTTTAAAAATATTTATTTATTTATTTATTTGAAAGTCAGAGTTGGGGCTGTGGCTCACTTGGTTAATCCTCCACCTGTGGCGCTGGCATCCCATATGGGCACCAGTTCTAGTCCCGGCTGCTCTTCTTCCAGTCCAGCTCTCTGCTGTGGCCTGGGAAGGCAGTGGAGGATGGCTCTGGTGCTTGGGCCCCTGCACCCAAATGGGAGACCAGGAGGAAGCACCTGGCTCCTGGCTTCAGATCGGCACAGTTCTGGCTGTAGTGGTCATTTGGGGGTGAACCAACGGAAGAAAGACCTTTCTCTCTCTCACTGTCTATAACTCTGTCAAATAAAAAAAAAAGAAATGAAAGAGTTACACAGAGAGAGGAGAGACGGGGGGGGGTGGTCTTCCATCCGATGGTCACGCCCAACTGGCCGCAATGGCTGGAGCTGCACCAGTCTGAAACAAGGAGCCAGGAGCTTCTTCCAGTCTCCCATGTGGGTGCAGGGGCCCAAGCACTTGGGCCACCTTCTACTGCTTTCCACCAGGCCATAGCAGAGAGCTGGATGGGAAGTGGAGCAGCAGGGACTAGAACCAGAGCCCATATGGGATGCCGGTGCTTCAGGCCAGGGTGTTAACCTGCTGCACCACAGCACCGGCCCCAGCAATCATTCTTGTCATTAACTGTGGCCACTGTGTCGTACAGCAGATCTCCCACACACACTGCTCCCTAAATGGAACGTGGTGGCTGGACCAGCATCCTGTGTGTCTCCCCTGGCCCTGCCCCTGGCAACCACGGATTCCTCTCTGCTTCTGTGAGATCAGTGGCATCTGCCTTTCTGTGCCAGACTTATTTCTCTTCACAGAGTCCTCCAGGCTCATTCATGTTGTTGCCAAGGCTGTGCATATATTCTCTCTTTTTCTTTCTTTCTTTTTTTTTTTTTTTTTTTGACAGGCAGAGTTAGACAGTGAGAGAGAGATGGAGAGATAGGTCTTCCTTCTGTTGGTTCACTCCCCAAATGGCCGCTATGGCTGGTGCGCTGCGGCCAGCACGCTGTGCCGGTCCGAACCCAGGAGCCAGGCACTTCCTCCTGGTCTTCCATGCAGGTGCAGGGTCCAAGCACTTGGGCCATCCTCTACTGCACTCCTGGGCCACAGCAGAGAGCTGGCCTGGAAGAGGGGCAACCGGGACAGAATCCGGTGCCCCGACCGGGACTAGAACCCGGGGTGCTGGCACTGCAGGCGGAGGATTAGCCAAGTGAGCCGCGGCGCCGGCCAATATTCCGTTTTTCTAATCCATTCATTCACAGATAGGTAGGTTGACTCCGTATCTTGGCTATTGTAAATAATAAATAATTGAAATTTCAATAGGCAGGTTGAGTAGCAGATTAGGCCCAGTGAAAGGGTGACTGAACTGGAAGATGCGTGTGAAGAAATACTCCAGGACACAGAAGAGCCTAGGAGATGAGGACTTCTTACAAAAGGCAGAACAAGCAAGTTTAGTACATTTTAAAAATTATCATTTTTATAAGTTTTTTTAAAAAAAGATTTATTTATTTGAAAGGCAGGGTTACAGAGAGGCAGAGGTAGAGGCAGAGAGAATCTTCCATCTGATGGTTCACTCCACAGATGGCCGCAAAGGCCAGAGCTGTGCTGATCTGAAACTAGGAATCAGGAGCTTCTTCCAGGTCTCCCACGTGGGTGCAGGGTCCAAACACTTGGGCCACTTTCCACTGCTTTCCCAGGCCACAGCAAACTGGATTGGAAGTGGAGCAGCCGAGCCTTGACCCTACGCCCATACGGGATGCGGGCACTTCAGGCCGTGGCTTTATCTGCTATACCACAGCATCAGCCCCAAATTATCATCTTTTAAAAAGTTTCAATAATTATATTCACAACCTTTTCATCATCCCAAACGTCAGGTGCTCTCTGTCCTCCCTCTCCCCGCCCTGTAACCTCTGTGTGGTTTCCACCTTCATGACTCACCCACTCTAGATGCTTCATTCAAAATCATAGAAATCGTAGAATCTTTGTCTTTTGTGTCTGGCTTATTTCATTTCACATAATGTTTTCAGCATTCATCTGTAAAGCCTCAAATTTTTAAATAGGAGATGCCAAGGAAATAAAATATTCAAAAATATCAGAGAGTTCCCAGATTTCATCAAAGATAGAAATTCTCAGGTTCAGGAATCACAACAAATCTCAAACAGGGTTAGTAAAATTGAAACAATGTCTAGGAAAATCATGTTGAAGCCCAGCGACATTAAAAACGACAGGGTCTTAAAAGTAACCGAAAGAACGCATTGCCTACTGGGAGACTGACGACGAGACTGACAGCACTGGATGGGATGGCAGCGACAGGACAGCAGTATAAAGCCCGGGTGCAGTGCCAGTGCTGTGCTGCAGCGGGCGAAGCCACTACCCGCGACGCCGGCATCCCATATAGGCGCCAGTTCAAGTCCTGGCTGCTCTACTTCTGATCCAGCTCCCTGCTAATGCTCCTGGGAAAGCAGTAGAAGATGGCCCAAGTATTTGCGGCCCTGCACCCACGGGGGAGACCCGGAAGAAACTCCCAGCTCCTGGCTTCAGCCTTGTCCAGCTGCAGCCCTGGCCACGTGGCCATTTGGAGAGTAAACCAGTAAATAGAAGCTCTCTCTTAGTGTAGCTCTGCCTTTCAAATAAGGAAATAAATCTTTAAAGCATTAAAATATAATGAGTGCAAATAACTGTCCTGGGTTTATACTTCCAGGGTGACGTTTGCTGCTGCCTTCTGCCTTCTCCCTCGGTAACAGGGTCCTGATTTCGCAAGGGCTGAGCAGTCCCACAAGAAAGCACCGGATTCCCCGGCCCCACTGCAGCCAACAAGATGCACACCGCGTCGCGGGCGAGGTTCCGGGCAAGCTCCTCATGAACTCAGATGTGTGCTCGGATGACGGCTGCAGACGGGACTAAAGAGAACGGACACTGATCGCGAAGTCTACCAGATCCCTTCAGGGACACCACGCTGACCATTTCCCTACAACTGGGAGCCCACCAGGGACGCCTGCGCTCATCACTTCTACACAGCACCTTCTGTGGTTCCAGCCATTGTACATAGGCAAGAAAAAGAAATAAAGGAGGAAGTAAAACTGCCTCTGTTTGCTGATCTGGTTGTTTATGTAAGGTTCTTCCCCTCCCCCGACACTCTCACCCCCTCCCTCTCCTGTTCCCATTCTTATTTACTAAGATCTGTTTTCAATTAACTTTATACACACATGATTAATTCTATACTAGGTAAAGAGTTTAACAAGTAGTATGAAACAAACCTGTTCAAAGTCGTTGCATCTCGAAGTGTCACCCTCAGTCCTGCAGGTGGCCTTGCTGGGCGTTACAGATCAGGGAGAACGTGGCGTTTGTTCTCTTGGAGCTGGCTTATTTCACTAAGTGTGATGTTTTCCAGTTTCATCCATTTTGTTGCAAATGACAGAATTTCATTTTTTAACCCCTGTGTAGTATTCCATGTAACAACATTTTTAGGAATAAATTAAGCAAAAATGTACAAGTAATTTTTAAGATGAGATACCAATTCAATTCTGGTGAATTGTAGTTGGGTATATAGATGATAAATACCACACAGGAGAGATTGGGTTCTCTAAGCATAAAACTGTTCTTGGTTTCAAGAGAATTAAAGAACAAAGAATAAAAAAAAAAAGAAAAAATATACAAGTACTCTACATTGAAAACAATAAACCTCGCTGGGATAAATTAATGAAAACCACAATAAATAGTAAATAGTAAATAATAAAAGAGGGGATATACCCTGTTGGTGTGTGGGTAAGTTTATTGCTACAATGTACATTCTCCGTAAGTATTTTTTTTTGTAAAAACTAATAAGCTGGAGCAGGCATTGTGGTATAGTGGGTAGGGCCACTGCTGCCTGCAGTGCCGGCATCCCGTGTGGGCACCAGTTTATGTCCCGGCTGCTCCACTTCCAGTCCAGCTCCCTGCTAATGGCCTGGAAGGCGGTGAAGATGGCACGTGGGCCCCTGCACCCATGTGGGAGACCTGGAAGAAGTTCCTGGCTTCCATCAGGCCCAGCCCTGGCTGTCGTAGCTATCTGTGGAGTGAACCAGCAGATGGAAGACCTGTGTGTGTGTGTGTGTGTGTGTGTGTGTGTCTCCCCTTCTCTCTGTGTAACTCTTTCAAAGAAATGAATAAATATTAATAAAAACTAAAGGGCTGATCATAAAATTTATACAAAAATGAAAATGATCTAGAATAGACAAGAGAATTCAAAAGGAATAAAGTAGTAGGAGTTACACTACCTAATTTCCAGACTTCTTCTTATAAAGTTACAGAAATTAAGCAGTGGCATTAAAGAAAGCATGTAAATAAAGATCAAAGGGAGAGGAAGGAGAGAGGGTCCAGAAACAGAGGGCGCATTGTGAGCAGCCCATTTTCTACAAGGGTGCAGAGAAGTTCCGTGGGGCGGCAGTCTTTCCAGGAGAGAGCTGGCACTGGGCGCTGTGGTCACAACCCCGCTTGGGACGCCAGCGTGCGGCATCACAGGGCCTGGGCTGCAGCCCTGGCTCCACTTTGAGTTCCAGCTTCCTGCTGGTGCACATCCTGGGAGGCAGCGGGTGATGGCTCATGGAGGGGCTTCCTGCCACCCACGGGGGCCTCGACTGAGACCCCTGCTCTTGGCTGCAGTCCGGCCCAGCCCCGGTCGTTGTGGACACTGGGGAGTGAACCAGCAGTTGGGAGGCCTCTGTCTCTCTGCTTTTCACATGAGTAAAATTAAGTAACTAGGAACATTTCCACATGGTGCTAGGAGGTGCCTAGAGCAGACAAATGCACGGAGCAGAGTGTACAGCAGTGTCTTCAGTGGGGCTGAAATGACAGGGAATTGGCTCTGGTTTGGGTTTGGTTTGTTCCCCGAAGGTTCAAGGACGGAGCCCTAGCTTTGAGAGGGGTGGGCCCCTGAGTGGGGGCCAGGGAGGACTTGGGTCCCTCAGAGGGAAGCGACCCGCACCCTGCTGTGTGGAAGGGCAGCTTCTGGCTTTGCCCACCTGCTCCCTCCCCACACAGCGGGCTGTCCACTACGGGGCAACACAGCCAGGGGGCCTTGCTGGAGCCAGTGCTGTCCTGCTTGGACTTCCCAGACACCAGAACTGAGCCAAATAAAGCACGTTTATTTTTAAAGTACCCAGCCTTAGGGGTTTGTTGTAGTAACACAAAATAGTTTTAGTTCAAATGACGAGAAGTTCTGGAGATGGGAGGTGGTGAAGACGGTACAACACGAATGTATTAAAGCCACGGAACTGTACACTTAAACTGGTAAAATGGCACACTTTATGTTATGTATATTTCACTACAATAAAAATATTTTTCAAAGGCTCTGGGACAACTGGAGAAATGAGTATCAACCTTTTCTCAATACCAAAAACAGAAGTTAACTTGAAATTAATGAGTTAAAAATGTAAAGGCTAAAACTATAAGTTTTTTATCTTTTCTTTAAAGATTTTTTATTTGAAAGTCAGAGTTACACAGGGAGAGGCAAAGGCAGAGTGAGAAAAAGAGAGAGAGGTCTTCTGTCTGCTGTTCACTCCCCAAAAACAATGGACAGGGCTGGGCCAGGCCGAAGCCAGGAGCCAGGAGCCAGGAGCCTCTTCCGGGTCTCCCACGTGGGTGCAGGGGCCCAAGCACTTGGGCCATCTTCCACTGCTTTCCGAGGCCATAGCAGAGAGCTGGACCAGAAGTGGAGTAGCCAGGTCTCGAACTGGCACCCGTATGGGATGCTGGTGTCAAAGGCAGTTGCTTGGCCAGCGCCGTGGCTCACTTGGCTAATCCTCCACCTGCGGCGCCGGCACCCCGGGGTGCTAGTCCCGGTTGGGGCGCCAGATTCTGTCCCGGTTGCTCCTCTTCCAGTCCAGCTCTCTGCTGTGGCCCGGGAGTTCAGTGGAGATGGTCCAGGTGCTTGGGCCCTGCACCTGCATGGGAGACCAGGAGAAGCACCTGGCTCCTGGCTTCGGATTGGCGCAGTGCACTGGCTGTAGCAGCCATTTGGGGGGTGAACCAACGGAAGGAAGACCTTTTTCTCTGTCTCTCTCTCTCTAACTCTGCCTGTCAAAAACAAACAAACAAAATAAAAAAAAAAAAAGGCAGTTGCTTTACCTGCTATACCACAGCAGTAGGCCAAAATTTTTTATCTTGAGGTCGACAAAAGACTTCTTAGCTGGGACCCACAGAATATGAAAGATAAATAAGGTGAAGCTTCACTCACTACACCACAGAGCCAGGGGCCCCGCCTTGCGCTCTCAAACTGTCAAGGCCTTTGCAATGGAAGGGAGGTAAACATATCGTCTATTTTTTTTTTCTTTTTTGGACAGGCAGAGTGGACAGTGAGAGAGAGAGATGGAGAGAAAGATCTTCCTTTGCCGTTGGTTCACCCTCTAATGGCTGCTGTGGCCGGCGCACCGCGCTGATCCAAAGGCAGGAGCCAGGTGCTTCTCCTGGTCTCCCATGGGGTGCAGGGCCCAAGCACTTGGGCCATCCTCCACTGCACTCCCGGGCCACAGCAGAGAGCTGGCCTGGAAGAGGGGCAACCGGGACAGATTCCGGCGCCCCGACCAGGACTAGAACCCGTGTGCCGGCGCCACAAGGCGGAGGATTAGCCTAGTGAGGCACGGCGCCAGCAAACACATCATCTTAAATTAAAAGATAACTGGAATCGGAAATATGAGATTAACTAGACAACTGTGTTTCTCACTTTTAATTTCATATTTCAATGTTAAAATAATATTTTAACTCTAATTCTAAGAAAATCAGACGAAGATCTGGTGACCCCACACAGCCACGCTGCTCTCCCTGTGAAGAGCGTCCCATGGAACGCTAACATCCACGGCACACCACACAGCTCTCCACTCGGTCCCTCGGGCCCACACGGTGGCCCAGGAGGTTGTGAGCCGGCCCAGTCCCAGCACTCCAAACAGGGCATGCGTGTGGCCCTAACGATGAGGAAATGAAACAGTTCCCACTATTGTTCTGACTTCACTGAGCAGACACGAGATGCAGGCAGGCCAAGGAGTTTCCTGAGGCCACCTGGGTGTCCAGGGCCCGAGCTGTTCTTCTAATCAAGTCACCTGTTCCAAGTCCAGCCCTTCAACCTCTATTATGTGGACTTTCAACCAAGAAGGGGGAGGGGTTTATTTCCTGCAGAAACATAACTGCAAGAAAAGCAGAAGTGATATCAGATGTCAGGGGCTAAAATTAGACTAAAACCCACTTGGAGTTTCTGTCACCGTCTGCTTGCTCTGAAGGCTGGACCCTGGGTGGCCTGTAGGGGAAGGGTCCACGCTCCTGCCCATCCTGTCTCTCTCTCCCTCACTGTCTAATTCTGCCTGTCCAAAAAAAAAAAAAAAAAAATGATAGTAGGGGGCTGGCACCGTGGGGTAGTGGGTTAAGCCTCTGCCTGTGGTGCCAGTTGTAGTCCCAGCTGCTCCTCTTCCAATCCAGCTCTCTGCTGTGGCCTAGGGCAGCAGAAGGTGGCCCAAGGGCTGGGGCCCCTGCACCCACATGGGAGACCTGGATGGAGCTCCTGGTTCCTGGCTTCAGCCTGGCCCAGCCCTCCCTTGTTCCTTTAGACTTCAGTCAAGTGTGTCGAAAATCTAAGTGTTTAGGCCGGCTCTGTGGTGTACTAGGTAAAGCTGCCGCCTGCAGCGCCGCCATTCCAGACGGGTGCTTGTTCAGGTCCCGGCTCCACTTCCAATCCAGCTCTTTGCTGTGGCCTGGGAAAGCAGTAGAAGATGGCCCAAGTCCTTGGGCCCCTACACCTATGTGGGAGACCTGGAAGAAACTCCTGGCCCCTGGCTTCGGATCGGCCTAACTCCGGCAGCTGCAGCCAATTGAGAAGTGAATCAGCAGTTGGAAGACCTGTCTCTCTCTCTCTCTCTGCTTCTGCCTCTCTGTAAATCTGCCTTTCAAACCAATCAATCAATCAAAAAAGAAAATCTAAGGTTTTTTTATTGAAAGATTTTATTTATTTATCTGAGAGGTAGAGTTACAGACAGAGAGAGGTAGAGCCAGATCCAAAGCCAGGAGCAGGGGCTTCTTCCAGGTCTCCCACGCAGGTGCAGGGGCCCCAACCACTTGGGCTATCTTCTACTGCGTTCTCAGGCCATAGCAGAGAGCTGGATCAGAAGAGGAGCAGCAGGACTCAAACTGGCAGCCATTTGAGATGTTGGTGCCAAGCTGGCCCCTCTAAGTGTGTTTAAGAAAATGATAGTAAGGGCCGGCGCCGCGGCTCACTTGGCTAATCCTCCGCCTGCGGGGCCAGCACCCGGGGTTCTTGTGCTGGTTGGGGCGCTGGATCCTGTCCCGGTTGCTCCTCTTCCAGTCCAGCTCTCTGCTGTGCAGGCAGTGGAGGATGGCCCAGGTCCTTGGGCCCTGTACCCACATGGGAGACTGGGAGGGAGCATCTGGCTCCTGGCTTCGAATCGGTGCAGTGTGCTGGCCACAGCGCGCCGGCCGTAGCGGCCATTTGGGGGGGTGAACCAACGGAAGGAAGACCTTTCTGTCTCTCTCTCCCTCACTGTCTAATTCTGCCTGTCCAAAAAAAAAAAAAATGATAGTAGGGTGCTGGCACCGTGGGGTAGTGGGTTAAGCCTCTGCCTGTGGTGCCAGTTGTAGTCCCAGCTGCTCCTCTTCCAATCCAGCTCTCTGCTGTGGCCTAGGGCAGCAGAAGGTGGCCCAAGGGCTGGGGCCCCTGCACCCACATGGGAGACCTGGATGGAGCTCCTGGTTCCTGGCTTCAGCCTGGCCCAGCCTGGGCCATTCAGAACATTTGGGGAGTGAACCTGCAGATGAAAGATCTCTTTGTCTCTCCTTCTCTCTCTCTCTGTAACTCTGCTTTTCAAGCAAATAAAGAATAAATCTTTAAAAACAAACAAACAAACAAACACAGGACTAAAGCCTTTTAAAGCAATCCAGCCTTACACGCCACTTCCCAGACACACAGCCAAGAACAGAAAGACAGAAAGGATAAAAGGAAAATCGAGGCGATCATGAGGCCGGCCCTTGTGAAAAAGGTGCTGCAGTCAATTAACTGCTGGAGAAAGATGAAATTAAGGCAAAAAGTACGGCCAGGGGCAGAGTGGCCCTGTGCTGCCTCACAGGCTCCCCCCGCCAGCGGCGCACTACGTGGTCTCCAAGTGCGCAGCATCCAGCAAGCAACGGCGAGGAGAGCCGCCAGAACGGACCCCTGATTTTCACGACAAATATAGTAACGTGTTAGCTGGCGGAGCAGCGCTGACACACACGGCAGCACAGGTTGTAACAGAATGGGACGTGGCCCCCGCCGGCACAGTCACCCCAAAGGAACGGAGGGGTCAGTCCTCAGCCCAGCTGGGGTCACACGGAATTGTTTCAAAACCAACTCATAACTGATGCCAAGTAAAAGCACTGTACCTGCTAAGCACTCCAACACCTTACAAAAGAGAGTGGCCCCAGAGAATGATAAAAGGAGCAATTTAGCAGGAGGCCATCATGATTCCAAAACTGTTAGCATTTCATAACAAAACCTCAAAATACATGCTATAAAAACTGGCAAAATTTCAAGAAGAAACTGGTAATTACCACATTACCACAGCAGAGACTCTAACACACCCCACTGTAACACTCATAAATCAAACAGACAAAATATTAGAAAAGGTATATGGTATTTGAATTACACAAGAAGCTTGGCTTAATGGAGACTGTATATGTGAACAGATATGAATTTATATTTATCTTATGCAAGGCTTCTTCAAAAATTCATGGAAACATGGAATTAAAGATATGAATTTATTTTGGTGCAAAATATTGCAATCCAGGCTTAATTTGCTAATAATACACATTTTCCACATCTTATGGAAGAAGCATATTACAAAATTACACATACCTGCATTTAACAATTCTCAACATTTGTTTTTTAAAGATTTTATTTACTGAACCAGTGGATGCAAGACTTCTCTCTGTTTCTGCCTCTCCTTCTTTCTGTGTAACTCTAACTTTCAAATAAGTAAATAAACCTTTTTTTAAAAAAATGTATTTATTTGACAGGTAGAGTTACAGAGAGAGGGAGAGCAGAGATCTTCCATATGCTGGTTCACTCCCCAAATGGCCGCAACGGCCAGAGCTGAGCTGATCTGAAACCAGGAACTTCTTACGGTCTCCCATGTGGGTGCAGGGGCCCAAGCACTTGGGTCATCTTTCACTGCTTTTCCCAGGCCATAAGCAGAGAGTTGGATCAGAAGTGGAGCAGCGGGGACTTGAACTGGCACCACAGGCAGAGGCTTAGCCTACTGCACCACAGCTCTGGCTCCTCTAAAGATGGGGGTAGGGGCCGGCCACTATGGCTTAGTGGGTAGAGCCGCCGCCTGCAGTGCCAGCATCCCATATGGGTGCCAGTTCTAGTTCCGGCTGCTCCACTTCCGATTCAGCTCTCTGCCATGGCCTGGGAAAGCAGTAGCAGATGGCCCAAGTCCTTGGGCCCCTGCACCCTCATGGGAGACCAGGAAGAAGCTCCTGGCTCCTGGCTTCAGATCAGCTCAGCTCTGGCTGTTGCAGCTATCTGGGGAGAGAACCAGTGGATGGAGGACCTCTCTCTCTGTCTCTCCCTCCTTCTGTCTGTAACTCAACTTCTCAAATAAATGATACTAAACACACACACACACACACACACACACACACAAAGATGGGGGAGTTAGAGTCTGTCCTGTTCGGTGATTCACTCCCTAAATGTCTGCCATAGCCGGGAGGGAGGGGGTGGTGGTCAGGCTAACCCAGGAGCCAGGAACTCCAGCTGAGTCTCCCATGTGGGTGGCAGGGGCCCAAGTACTTGACCCGGTCATGCGCTGCTACAAAGGGTGTGCATTAGCTGGGAGCTGGATTTGGTAATGGAGCTGAAACTCCAACTCAGGCACTGTGACATGGGACGTGTGAAACACCCGCCCCCAGTCCCCCTGAGCTCTCAGGGCTCCTGCCTTCGGTAACCTGCCCTGGTGTTTGGGCCAGGCTGTGGTCTGAAGGCAGAAAGCCCGGCATGAACTTGCAGAAGCAGGTTTGAGCTTTGCTTTATCTGTTCAGCAAAACACGGTGAGGCCACACTGTGCACAGGGGCTCAGACACGCGGCAACTGCAGAAGGCTGTGTCGCATCAGGCAGACAGACAGTAAACCACCAGCAAGTGACTCAGCCGAGGGGCATTTGAGGCCTCGGGGGACTGACGATATCCAGTAAGGGGGTGGATGAGCGGGGCTGAGGTGGGTCCACCCAGGGAACGAGGCAGGCTGGGAGAGGAAGAGCACGTGGTGGGGGGACTGGGAGGGAAGGACCCTCTTAGTTGTCATGGAAACCAAGGGAGAGGCGAGTTTAAAGGGGGCCAGGAGCCACACCTGTGTGGTCTGTGGCAAGCAGGTCCTGGTGGTGGCCTGTGGGGGACATTTGCAGGGGCTGTGGGGTGAGGAGCGTGAAGGGAGTATGCAGTTGGGGTTCGAGAGAGGAAGTGGCTGGACGCAGTGATGGCAGTGGCATGGCAGGAACAGCTGAAATGAGGCCAAGGACCTGGCCCAGACGGGGGCCAGCTGGTGGGCCAGCAGGCAGGGCTGGGCTGCAGGAGCCAGGAGGGGCCTGTGGCACCAAGGCCGCATGCTGACGCTGCGGGGACGCCTCGGGCTCAGTGGGCTCTGAGCTGTCGGGTGGCCAAGCTCCCACGCCTCCGCCAGGCACTCTTCGGGGGGTCTGCCCAAGAGCTCCCCCAGGCCCATGTGGCCTGTTTGTCTGAACGTGTGGTAGGAGGTGGGAAGAAGTGGAGATGATGAGAGATTTTCTAGAATTTTGGCCCTGATGCAAGCAGGAGGAAGCAGAGGGGCCACCCAGGAGCGTGGACGGGCCGCTGAGGTGGCTTTGCCGGGGTGGGGTGGGGTGGGTGAGTTCCCCCGGCAGGGGCTGTGCAGGGAGCACGCCATGTTTGCGAGCGCTTGTAGGTATTGCTACTTCTGCTGCTTGCCAGGCAGTGCTGGTGGGGCTGAGGGGTCAGCAGGTCACAGGTGCACAGAACCCAGCCAGCCAGCAGGGACCACCCATCTGCTGCGTGCCAGTTAGCAAAGATGTGAGATTTTCCTCTTAAAGTCTTTTTACTTATTTTATTTAAGAGGCAGAGAGGCAGCCAGACAGACAGAATTGCCATTTGCTAGTTCACTCCCCGCATGCCCACAACTGAATGCAAACCAGGTCTCCCACACGGGTGGCAGGGACCCAAGTGCTTTAGCCATCACCTGCTGCCTGCTGGAATCGGGGCAGTCGGGGCTGGAACCCAGGTTCTCTGGTAGGGGATGTGGGCATCCCAAGTGGCACTGAGCAGCTGCGTCAAATCCCTGACTCAAAGATGTCAGATTTTCTCTTGGTCAGCCAGGTCTCAAGGCTAGAGTGGGGTGGCAGGGGAGGCTGGAAGGGCTCCCATTGGGCCAGGAGGGACTGCATGGCCAGGGGGCTCTGGGCCCACCCAGGTCAAGGCAGGAGACCCTGCGATGGTCTGAAGTTCTGAGTGTGGGAAGGGGGCAGCCTCCCCCATCCTGTCCACTGCTGGTGCGCCCTGCTGAGCACTGTCCACCACTGTGAAGCGGCCACAGTGGACTGAAAGGCAGGTGCAGGCCTGGGAAGGCAGGGAGGGAGCTGGCAGAGCGCTTGTGGACTGCAGAGACAAGGGCAGGAAGATGGTGGAGACACCAAGGGCCGGGAAGCTCACGCTTCCGCTCTCCGGGGCTGGGCCGCAGGAAACCCAGTCCTCTGCTTCCCCAGGTGCTTCCTGCAGATAAGGGAGCCTCCCGGCCCCTTCCTGCTCCCTCTCCCCCACTCCCATCCTGCCCCAATCCCCAGGGGGCCCTTGGCGGCCCCGCTCCGGGCAGGCCAGCGGCCTTGGGAGGAGCCTGGACAAGGGCGGGAAGCCTGGGCATCCTGGGGCCCCACTCCCCCCCGCAGGGAGGGTCCACCCGGCTCAGGGAGAAGAGGAGCCCCGCAGACAGCGCGGGAGGCTCCGTGGTGCGGTCAGCGTGTCCAGGGAGGCAGAGACTGCTCCTCAGGGTCTGGCAGGAGGGGGTGAGTGTTCCCGAGAAGCGGCCTCGCGCCGGGGTTTGCCCAGAGGCCGTTCTGGGGCGGAGAAGAGGACAGAAAGCCTTGTGGGGGCCAGGGAGCGCTCTGGAGGTGGGCGAGCGGGCCCAGCACAGTTGTGTGGGGGGCCAGGGCATTTCCGGAACGACCCGGCTGCCATGGGGACGGTCAGCGAGGGTTAAGGTGCGTGGGGCGCTGGGCACCCCAAGGTTATTCCCAGGAGGCTCAGGAACAGCCCAGTGTCTTGGAGGATCTGGCACCAACGCCCTGGGCAGGGGTGTCCCCTCCGCTGGGCTGCGTTGGAGGACGAGCGTGTGGCGCGCCGGAGCTGGGCAGGAGTCGGGAGCCGCCCGGCGAGACCTCCGGACTCTCCAGACCTTTAGGGGCCGCCCTCGGCTCTCGAGGCACCCGCGGTCCTGCGAGGTCTCTGGGCGGGAGCCCCGCACGCTCCAAGGGGGCGGCGGCGCCCGAGCGGGCTCTGCGCCGGGCTCCGCGCGCCGCCCACTCACCACCCCTCCCCGTTGCCACGACAACGCGCAAAACTAAAATTCACTCCCCGCGGCAGGTGGAGACTGGGCGCCCCCTCCCCTAAGCCCTTCCCGCAGGTCGCGCCCCCATCCTGTCGTCGCTAAGGCGACGGGGAGGGGGCGACAGGCGCTGGCTCCGGGCCGACCCGAGGGTCCGCGGAGGGCTAGGAAAGGGGGCCTGGGAGTCCGCGGCCAACTCCCCAAACTCGGCTGCTGGGTCGGGGGCAGCCGCGCGGAACTGCGCCGGGTGCGGCCCGAAGGGTTAACTCCGAGGGCGCCGGGAAAGCCCCAGGCCGGGGTCCCCACCGTCCGACCCCCGGGAAGGGCTGGGTCCTCGCCAGCGCCTCCGGGTCTGGAGTAGGGGTTAGCAAAGTGGGGGAGCGACAGTCACCCCCGGAAGCCAGCCCTCCCGTTTCTGTCCCCTTTTCAGCCCTGCCTCTGCGCCTCCTGCCCCACGCGGCCCCCGCCCCGGCGCCGGGACCCCCGCGCCCGGACCTCTCCTCCGCGGCGCGGTTCCCGGCCGGCGGGTGCCCGCCCGCAGCGGAAGGCGGCGTGGCCCTCGTCGCTCAGCCACTCCCCCCACCCCCCGAATAGCCCCCCGCGGCCCCCGCCCCGGGGCCCGGGCCTCGCCCTCCGCCCACGTCCCCCCTGGGACCCCGCAGTGCCCCCCCCGCCCGACCGGCCCCGAGTCCTCCCGGCCCCCGCCTCCGGTGCAGCCCCCTCCCCGCCCCCGCTTCCCTCCCGGCTCAGGCCCCCTCCCCCCGCCGCCCCCGCCCCCGGGGAAGGCAGGCGCCGAGCTGAGCCGGGGCCGATGCAGCTGAGCCGCGCCGCCGCCGCCGCCGCCGCCGCCGCTCCCGCGGAGCCCCCGGAGCCGCTGTCCCCCGCGCCGGCCCCGGCCCCGGCCCCCCCCGGCCCCCTCCCGCGCAGTGCGGTCGGCGGGGCTCCGGCGGGGGGCCAGGGGGGGCCGGGGCGCCGCGCGGAGTCCCCGTGCGCTCCGCTCCCGGCCGCTGCCGGCCCTGGCCCCGGCCCGGGCCCCGGCCCCGGCGCGGGCATGGACGGCCCCGGGGCCAGCGCCGTGGTCGTGCGCATCGGCATCCCGGACCTGCAGCAGACGGTGAGCACCCGCGCAGCCCGCAGCGCCCCAGCACCCAGCTGGACGCCCCCGGCCCCCCGCTAGGCGCGCCAGACCCCCGGCCCGCGGCTACTCACCCCTCCCCCGCCGCCTCCGCCGGGACCCTCCCCAGCGCCGGGGCGGGGCCCAGGGAAGCCCAGCCCCCGGGGCGGGGCCGCGGAGCGCGGAGCGCGGAGGCGCGGGCTCCGGAGCCCGGCGCTCCCGCGGGGGCCCTGGGGCGCGGGGCCGGGCGGGGTCGGGCAGCGCTCACGAGTCCGTTGCGCCGCAGAAGTGCCTGCGCCTGGACCCGGCCGCGCCCGTGTGGGCTGCCAAGCAGCGCGTGCTGTGCGCGCTCAACCACAGCCTCCAGGACGCGCTCAACTACGGGCTCTTCCAGCCGCCCTCCCGCGGCCGCGCGGGCAAGTTCCTGGACGAAGAGCGGCTCCTGCGGGATTACCCGCCCAACCTGGACACGCCCCTGCCCTACCTGGAGGTGAGCCGCGGACTCGGGGCCGGGGCAGCGCGCGGGGTGCGACCGCCGAGCTCTATGATGGGAGCGGGAAGGGCCAGGAGGTGCACCGGGGGGGTTAGGGTTGTGGCGGGGGGCGGGAGCGCCCTGTGCGGTGTGCCTGGGCGATGCGTGCAGTGGACAGCGTGCAGAGAGCCGTGGTGCAGTGAGCAGCGTGCAGTGGGTGGCGCTGGCACATGCACTGAGCAGGGGGCAGTGTGGTGGCCGCGTGCACCATGGTTCTGGGAGGTGGGCAGCAGTGAGTGGCTGAGGTGTGTGTGGCCTGGGTGACCGTACCTGTGGGCACGTTTGGCCCCTCTGGCGGCTCCCATGACCTGCGCACTGCAGCTGAGCGTGGTGGGGGCAGCCTCTGTGACTGCCCTGTCTACCGTGTGGTCAGCGTGTCTGGGACCACGTGGTCTGCAGCGAGGCTGGGTGAGTGGTGTCTCTGTTGGCTGATGGCCTTCCCTCCACCTTGTCTCTCCCCGAGCAGTTTCGTTACAAGCGGCGAGTTTATGCCCAGAACCTCATTGACGATAAGCAGTTTGCAAAGCTTCACACGAAGGTAAAGAGACGTCGTGGGGGTGGCTGCAGAGTGGCCACTGCCTCCAGCCCCGCGTGGGGCTGACCGTGGCCCTTAAGCACTGGCTCAGCCTGTCTCCTGTCGGGCCTGTGGTGGGGTAGTGGGGGGTGTCTCATGAGACGGTGGCTGACAGCTGTGGTGAGCCCCTGGGTGAGTGGCAGGAGGAAGGCGGATGGACACTGGCTATGCGGCAGTTAGGGAGAGGGAGCCCAGCAGGCGGGCACCCTGGCCGGGCGCTCCCGATTAGGTTCTCATTACTTCTCTCTTTCGGGGAGAAAGGGACTAGTTCCCCACTTCACAGGTAAGGAAACTGTACCTGAGGAGTGAAGTCACCCTCTCATGACCGCCTGTTTGACCCCAGGCGCACCTGCGAGGGGCCTTTTCTGCTTGGTGTTCTTTGGGAGCCCCTAGCGTCTCCTCTGAGTGTTGGGGGGTCAGGATGCACGCTGCAGCCCCTCCTCGTGGGCACACAGGGTCTCTGAGACCCCACTGTAGGCCGTGAGGGCCAGTGGCCATTTGCCTGATGGATACTTCTTTGACGGGGTCTAGAGCCTTGGAGAGAGGACCCCTGTGCCCTATGACCCCATCTGACCCTGGAGCCTCAGGCTCCCCTGGGCAGGTGCCGTCAGGGCCGTGGCTCTGTGGCTGGGGAGAAGCCGTTGCAGAAGCTGGCCCTGGTCATCCTGAGAACCCCCTACCGGATGTCTCCTCAGGAACCAGCTGGGCGTGGTGGTGCTTGCTCTTCAGAGCTCCTTAGCACAGCCCTGACCGCCTTGGTGGTGGTGGGCTATCGCCTCCCACGGCAGTGGTCCCTGCGGCCTCTTCTCCAAGTGTTTCCAGAAGGCCTGGGGCCTTTGGCAGGGACACCTTGCCTTGTGCAGCAGCTGGGTCAAGTGAGCCCTTGCTGGGTGGACTTACCCACAGTCTGAGGCGTGTTTCGGGGAGCAGGTGTCTCAGGTGGGGAGGGGCTCCTGAGGGTGTCCATCTGCTCTGGGGAGAGCTGGCAAGGACGATGGACCCAAGAAAGAGCAGGTGCTGTGGGAGTGAACAGGTCGGGGCTTTCTAGGCGAGGCAGGTTGACGCGCTAGGGCAGGGGGCACAGAGCCTGACTGAGTTGGGGGAAGTCTCCTGGGCACACAGCTGGAGCTCTGTGCCTTTGGTGAAGGGCTGGCTGGAGTCAGGCTGAGAGGTGTGGGGAATTGGCTTCCAGTGGTGCCTGGGCTGAGGGTGGCACAGGCTGGCCGACGGGTCAGACTGATGGGGTGGGGCAGTGTACGCCTTACCCTAGGCTTGCTGGAGGAAGGTGGGTGATGACCAGGTGACAGTGGCCACAGTGCGGCTGACTGGGACCCTGGTGTTGTAGGCGAATCTGAAGAAGTTCATGGACTATGTCCAGCTGCACAGCACAGACAAGGTGGCCCGCCTGCTGGACAAGGGGCTGGACCCCAATTTCCATGACCCTGACTCAGGAGGTGAGGAGCTGGGCTGGGAGGGTGGTAGCCTTCTAGTGACTGGGACCCTGATCTCGACCTGCCTTCTGGACCCAGAGTGCCCCCTGAGCCTGGCAGCCCAGCTGGACAACTCCACGGACTTGCTGAAGGTGCTGCGAAATGGCGGTGCCCACCTCGACTTCCGCACCCGCGACGGGCTGACCGCCGTGCACTGTGCCACGCGCCAGCGGAATGCAGGGGCGTTGACGGTCAGTGGGGCAGGGCCCTGCTCTGGGGTGCATGTGGCCTTGGGGGAGGAAGTGGGCCTGACACAGATGCTGAGGCGTGTTGCCCGCAGACCCTGCTGGACCTGGGGGCTTCGCCTGACTACAAGGACAGCCGTGGCCTGACTCCCCTGTACCACAGTGCCCTGGGGGGCGGGGATGCTCTCTGCTGTGAGCTGCTTCTCCATGACCATGCTCAGCTGGGGACCACTGATGAGAATGGCTGGCAGGAGATCCACCAGGTAGGCAGGGTGTGCGAGTCCCAGGCTCTGTCAGGGGCAGGCGTCCTGCTCTCTGTGTGACAGTGGAGGGGGTCCTAGCTTCATCTGTGGTGGGCTGGGGCGGGGACCTGCAGCACCACCCTTTCCCCAGGCCTGCCGCTTTGGGCACGTGCAGCATCTGGAGCACCTGCTGTTCTACGGCGCCGACATGGGAGCCCAGAATGCCTCAGGGAACACAGCCTTGCACATCTGTGCCCTCTACAACCAGGTATGGCCTTGCGGGTTGCACCTGCCGTGTCTGTGCCCACTGTGTGCGTCTAGGATGTGGGCATGCCGGCCTGAGGTGTGTGTGTGCCTGTGTACCGGTGCACGTCCCAGCCTGGACGCTACTCCTCTGTGCATGCCGTGGGTTGTGGTTATAGCATGGCCTCGTGGGCCTGGGTGTGCACATACACCCCATGCACACCTGTGTGCAAAACAGCCAGGTAGGAGCTGCCTGTATGCACCTACCTGCCACTCGCGTATTCTGAGTACACAGGTGTGAGTGTGCACGTGTGAGTCCTGTGCCACGCACACCCACGTGTGTGTCCATGAGCATCTCTGCAGCCCCCAGCTGTGACCTCCACTGTCCCCAACAGGAGAGCTGTGCCCGTGTCCTCCTTTTCCGGGGCGCTGACAAGGACGTCCGCAATTACAACAGCCAGACGGCCTTCCAGGTGCCCGGGGCGTGGCGGGCGCAGCACTGTGTGGCTCGGCTTTTCTGGACCTTGGTTCTTCCCGTGCCCAGGCTTGCCGGGGGAGGAGGTCGGGGTGCTTGCCGGTGCAGTGCCTAGCACGTGGGGAGGTTCTTCACCCTTCCAGGGAGAGAGCCCTGTTAGAGGGGCCGGGATGGGGGTGGGGAGGTGAGAAGACTGGAGAACAGGTGTGGGCCTGACCCCAGAGGCCTAGTCCAGGTGGTGTTGGTACTGGATGCCCAGGTGGCCTGGGACTTGTGGGGGAGTCGGGAACACTGGCGCAGCAAGGGAGCAGCAGGGACTCTGTGTCGGTGGGAGCAGAGGCCTCCAAAGGCCTGTGGCTGCTGTGGCTTTGCGGCTGGGGAGGTGAGGGACCCAAGGGTCTGGGGCAGGTCGAGAAGGAGCCACCCAGGGTCTGTTGCACAGCCAGACTCAGGGCTGGGGGCAGGGGTAGGGCAGGAGAGGTGACCAGTGTCTATCAGTAGTCTGATGTCTGGGAAGCCCCCGGACCCAGAAGGCTGGGGCTCATCCCAGTCGTAGACAGGAGAACGTGCTGAGGAAAGGGGTGCCCTGGTGTGGCTCAGCACCCCCTGCCTGCTGACCCCTCAGGTGGCCATCATCGCGGGGAACTTTGAGCTTGCGGAGGTCATCAAGACGCACAAGGACTCCGACGTCGGTGAGTGTTGCCCACGGGGACCCCTCTGAGTGTGGGTTTGCGTGGGTCCCAGGGCCCGGCAGCCATGTGCCCATGTGGCTGATCTCTTCCTTCAGCAACCCCGTGTGTCACTGGGGTCAGTTAGTGGCCCCTGCAGGGGTAGAGGCTGTATGCAGGGAAGACCTGTGTGGAGTGGATGAAGGTTTTGGGCAGCACTGGGCTTAGGGGCCAGCTGAGGCTGCGTGGGGTTGAAGTTGGGGTCAGGACCTGTGTTTCCCACTCAGTCCTAGGAGCGACCAGCATGGCGTGTGGGGGCAGTGGGTTCTGCTCCGGGTGGGGATGCAGAGAGGGTGTAGTGCCCCTCGCTCTCCAACCTGCTTGCAAAGAACAGTGACTGGGACCAGAATGAGGCTGGGGATACGGTGGCAGTGCCCTGAGGACAAGGGGCCTTGAGCTCCCAGTGGCCTGGCCCATGTGACTGGGCAGGTGGGAGGGAGGTGCCTCAGCCCCTCCTGGGCCTCTGAGGGGTGTGGTGCCCGTGTTGCCAGGCCGGGCCATCCTGTGAGTGGGGCTCGGGCTGCAGGAGACACTGCCCCTTCCCAGCCAGCTGGCCCCCAGGAGTGCTCTCAGCCCCTCCTGTCACCTTGGTGCAGACTGCTGGAATGTGGCTCCCTGTCGGGCATGAGGGTTACTTGGCATTGTCCCCACGTTAGGCTTTGGAGATTCTAAAATTTGAAGTGACTGCAGGCAGCAGTGGGCTGGGGCTGGCTTTGGGGTTAGAATCTCGCTGGTTTCAACACGGGATTGTGGTGAGGACTGAAGTTGAATTTGGGACTGGAGTTGAGGTTAAGGTCAGGTTTGTGTTTAGGGACTGGAGAGTTCCCCTGAACAGCCGCTGCCTTGGCCTGGCTGTGAGCCCCTCCCCCCCGTGACGCCCTCGTGCCAGCGGACTGGCTGAGCAGGTGGATTGGCACAGGGCCGGGTCAGAGCTAGGGTGAGAGTGCGGCGGGGAAGTTTGGGGTTTGCATTAGGGCACAGAGGTCGCCTGGGAGATGCTGTAAGCGTCTGGAGCTGGCCGCTGGCCTGGCCGGACCCTGGATGTGGATGTGATCTCTCCTGTCTGTGGGCTGTAGTGCCTCAGTTTCCCCTAAGTGCACTGAAGTCCTTCATGACTGGCCCCGTCTCGCTTCGTCTCCTGTGGCGTTCGATACCGAGGTAGCCTGGGTGCAGCTGATTACAGGCCGAGCTGGCTGGCGATGAGGCTGAGAGGCAGGAAGACCTGTGATGTGCGCAGAAGTACCAGGGCTCCTGGATTGTCACCGGCTTCCTGCCCATCCGAGCTCTGGTGTGCTTGCTTGGTGCCTGGGCAGGGGCTGTGAGCTCTGCTGGCCCCAGGTGCTCTGGCGGCACAGCCAGATGAGGGCGGTACACTCCTGGGATCGGCTGTGAACCCCTCATCTCCGTGACCCCCCCAGTGAATGAGGCTGCCGAGGCCCCAGGAGTCAGAGGCAGAGTTGTCTGGGTCTGGGCGAGTCAGGTCTGTGTCCCCTCACTCCTGCTGCACACGGTCATTCCCAGATCTGGCTGAGTCCTAGCCCGGGCCTCAGGCCCCTGGATGGGACCTGCACTGCCAGTGGAGCCAGACAGGGGCTCCCTCCCGCTTCAGGGAACCTGCCTGCCTGGCGGGGTCTGTTGGTTGGGATTTGTGCTTCTCTTTGGGGACAGGGCTGGGATTTGCCTCTGTGGCCTTGGGCAGCCTGGCGGGTCCACGTTCTCTCTTGGGCGCACACCCATGTTCTCCTAGACTCACTGCCCTGTAGTGGGTTTGACAGATGTCCTGGAAATGCCACCCAGAGGCCTGGTCAGTGCAGATTCCGACTCTGCACTGGGTCTGGGTGGGGCCTGGGGCTCTGCATTCCAGGGCAGGTCCTTGGGCCCCACTGCTCACAGGAGTCCACAGCGGGGCTTCGGGGACGGTGCCCTGCGGCTAGGCGAGCCGACAGCCTGTTTAGTTTTCTAGTCGAGGTGAGACGTGTAGAACGAGAAGTTAATCATTCCAGTAAATAATTCAGTGACACTTCTTACATTCACTGTGTTGTGCAGCCCACGCCCAGGAGTGGTGTTCCTTAGCCCCTCCCCACACCTGTTAGCTGCCAACTTTCTGGTCCCGTGATTTACCTGCTCCTGACAGTTCTGTTAACAGTTGTGCGGTGTGTGCCGTCTCCGCTCCTCTGTCGACCTGTGTGTGTGCACTTGTTTGCAGCTCTGCGGGATGTGCCTGGGAGTGGGACTGCAGGGTAACGTGAGAGTTCTGTGTGACTTGGTGAGGAACTGCCACACGGTCTTCTACCATTTTGCACTCTGACCAGCTGTGTATGAGCTTTCCTTTTGTTTACATTCTTCCCAATACTTATTTCCTGTTTATTAATTACAACCATCCTGGGAGGTGTGAAGGGGCATTTCACTGTATTTTTAAAAGATTTACTTGGAGATATATATAGCATCCATCTGCTGGTTCATTCCCCAGATGGCCTCAATAACGAGGTTTGGGCCAGACTGAAACCAGGAGCCAGGATCTCTGTGCAGGTCTCCCATGTGGGTGCAGGGGCCCAAGCGTGTAGCCCATCTTCTGGCTTCCCAGGTGCATTAACAGGAAGCTGGATTGGAAGCAGAGCAGCTGAGACCCAAATGGGCACTCTGATGTGACTGTGCTACTGTGCCACAGTACTGGCCCCTTAGGGTGGGGCCAGTATTTTTGTATTTTTCTAATGCCTAATGATACTGAGCACGTTTCACGTGCTTGCTTTTATTTATATGTCTTCTTTGGAGAAATGCCAGTCCTTTGCCCATGTACTTTGAAAAGTGTATATATGTTTATTTTAATTTACTGGAGAAGTCTACTCTAATCTACTGGAGAGGCATCAAGGGGAAGAGATCTTCCATCCTCTGGTTCCTTCCTCAAATGGCTGCAACATCTAGGGTCTGGCCAGGCTAAATCCCAGCCAGGTACCTGGAACTCCATCGGGGTCTCCCACTTGGGTGACAGGAGCCCAAGCCCTTGGGCCCTCATCTGCTGTATCCCAGGAGGTGTTAGCTGGAAGCTGGATCAGAAGTGGAGGTGCTGAGACTTGAACAAACCCTTGATATAGGATGGGGCGGGGCTATTGCTATGGCGTAGTGGGTAAAGCTGCCGTCTGCAGTGCCAGCATCCCATATAGGTGCCAGTTCTTGTCCTGGCTGCTCCACTTCTGATCCAGCTCTCTGCTGTGGCCTGGGAAAGCAGTGGAAGATGGCCCAAGTCCTTGGGCCCCTGCACCCATGTGGGAGACCTGGAAGAAGCTTCTGGCTCCTGGCTTTGGATCAGCCCAGCTCTGGCCATTGCAGCCATCTGGGGAGTGAACCAGTGGATGGAAAACCTCTCTCTCTCTGCCTCTCCTTCTCTCTCTCTGTAACTCTTTCAAATAAATAAATAAACCTAAAAAAAAAAAAAAAAAAGAGGATGTTAGCATCTCCAGCAGTGGTCGCACCGCACCGCACCTCTCACCCATATTTTCTGTGTAATTTTGTTTGTTTGAGAGGCAGTGGGGAGATAGACAGAAAGGGAGAGGTGAGAGAGAGAGAGACAGAGTGAGCCCCCATGTCCCCACGTGCCTGCAATGGCCAGGGCCTGGACCACACCAGACTGAAGTTGGATCTGCACTGGCAGGAAGCTGGAGTCAAGAGCAGAGCCAGGCCTTGAGCCCAGGCGTCCTGGTGCGGAGCATGGGTATCTTAGCCAGGCCAGATGGTCTGTGCCCTCCTCACCATTGTTTTTTAAAAAAGATAGATTTATTTATTTGAAAGGGAGGGAGGGAGGGAGGCGGGGGGGGGGAGAGAGAGAGAGAGAGAGAGAGAGAGAGAGAGATGGATCTTCCATCCACTGGGCCACTCCCCAGATGGCTGTAATGGCTGGGTCTGGGCAGATGGAGCCAGAAGCCTGGAACTGCATCTCTTCCGTTGCTTTCCCCAGGTGCGTTAGCAAGGAGCTGGATCAGGTGTGGAGCAGCCGAGCCTTGAACTGGTGCCTTTATGGGATACTGGCATCATAGGTGGCAGCCCCCTCTTTGCCCATATATTTTTTTAAAGATTTATTTATTTGAGAGACAGAGTTACAGAGAGGCAGAGGCAGAGAGAGAGAGGTCTTCCATTCACTGGTTCACTCCCCAAATGGCTGCAACGGCCAGAGCTGGGCTGATCCAAAGCCAGGAGCCAGGAGCTTCCTGTGTCTCCCATGTGGGTACAGGGGCCCAAATACCCAGGCCATCCTCTACTGCCTTCCCAGGCCATCAGCAGGGAGCAGGATCGGAAGTCCCATATGGGACTGGCACCCATATGGGATGCTGGTGCCACAGGTGGAGGCCTAACCTTCTATGCCACAGTGTTGGCCCCCAATTTAAAACTGAGTGGCTTATACTGTGTGTTATATGTTGTGAGGATTCTTTATATGCTCTGCATACTAAACAAATCATTAATGATTGTAAATACTCTCGTATTTGCTCAGGTAACTTTTTGCTTTCTGTTCTTTGATGTACAAAAGTTTTTAATTTTTTAAAAATAAATTTTTTGTAAGGCAGAGCGATTGGGGGGGGGTGCAGAGAGAGAGAGAGAGATTGATCTTCCATCTGCTAGTTCACTCCCCAAGTGGCTGCCACAGGAGCCAGGAGCTCCATCCTGGTCTCCCATGTAGGTGTTGGATTTAGGCACCTGGGCCATCTTTTGCCTTCCCAGGCACATTAGCAGGAAGCTGGGTTGGAAGGGGAGGAGCTAGAACTGAAGCCGCCGCTCTGATGTGGGATGCCAGCTTTGTAAGCAGTGGCCCAAATGCATTCATTTTGTTGCTTATGCTTTTGACATATAAGAATTCATTGCCAAATCTAAAGTTATGAGGGTTTACATCTGATAAAAGAATAACTTAATCCTATTTAAATTTTATTGTTAAAATTGATTTGAAGGGCAGAGAGAGAGAGAGAGAAAGTGCTCCCATGTGCTGGTTCACTCCCCAGATGCCCACGTGGGTCAGACTGGGCCAGGCCAAAGCCAGGAGCCCAGAATGCAACCAGGGTGGCAGGAAGCCTGCTGCTTGAGCCATCACTGCTGCCTCCCGGGGCCTGCCCTGGCTGGGCGCTGGAGTCAGGAGTGAGGCTGAGACTCAAGTCCTGGCACTCTGGGATGTGAGCGTCCCCAGTAGTGTCCTAATCCACCGGCCAAACACTTGCCCCCTGTAAGTTTAAAACTTGTTTATCATTCACCCGTTCATGAGCTGGATAATGCAAGGCCCCAAAGGGCTCCCAGGCACCCTCTGCTGGGAGGTGCGAGAGAGGGGCTCTGAAGACAAGGGAAACAGTTGTGATTGGCTGGAAGTTAGGTGGTGGCTTCTGATTGGTGCTGTGCTGTCTACGCTGGGCTCTGGTTTGTTCCTACAGGAATTTAAAGTGCCAGAGCCGGTCCAGTCTAATGACCTCCCAGAAGGAATTCTTTCTTCAGCGATTCCCCACTTTGGGTCTGCCCCTCTTTATGAGATCGACCAGACGTGGGCGTCAGCGGCTGGATTTTCTTGTGGAACTCCTGAGTCCCGGCATCCGGCTTGAGGAAGAAAGATTCCTCTTGTTGTTCATCTCATTTTTGTTGCTCTAATCACAGCGAGACCATCTGGCTCGTCGCTGATGGCTGTGAACACACATTCAGGATCCTTGAGAGAGTGTAGAACAGAGCGGTGCTCTTGCTGTCAGGAAGTTGGGCATCGGAGGCAGACAAACAGCTGAGTCCGGAGGGGAGCGCGTCCAGGTGTCTGGGCCTGAGCGGGAAGTGTGTTTTTCTGGTCTGCAGCCAGTCTACGGTGGACATGGACTTGAAAACGATGTACAGGGCTGCAGTCTAGCAACAGGTGCACGGCCGCTTCCTTCTGAAGCCTGACTTTTCTCCCCATGACCATCCCAGTTTCTACGTTGCGATTGCCTGGTGAAGTCACATCAGATCTGCCTGGGAATGATCAGCCACAGAGGCTCTTTCTAAGTTGGTTTTGAGAGTCAGAATTAGAGAGAGGGAGGGAGAGAGAGGGATCGGTTTTCCTTCTGCTGGTTCACTCCCCATGTGGCTGCAGCAGCCAGGACTGGACCAGTCCCGAGCCAGGAGCCAGGAGCCTCTTCTGGGTCTCCCACATGGGTTCGGGGCCAAGTGCTTGGGCCATCTTCTGTTTTCCCAGGCTCATTAGCAGAAAGCTCGATTGGAAGTACAGCAGCTGGACTTGAACCTGCATCCATATGGGACGCTGGTGCTTCAGACTGCAGCTTAACCCACTGTGCCACAGCATCAGCCCCAGATTTTTAAGATTTATTTTGGGGCCGGCATTGTGGTGTAGCACATGAGTTGCAGTCAGGAGTAGAGGAGGGGCCTGAAGCTAGGCGCTGCGATGTGGGGTGTGGGCATCCCAGTCCACGTCCTTTTTTTTTTTTTTTTGACAGGCAGAGTGGACAGTGAGAGAGAGACGGAGACAAAGGTCTTCCTTTGCCGTTGGTTCACCCTCCAATGGCTGCCGCAGCCGGTGCACTGCGGCCAGCGCACTGCGCTGATCCGAAGGCAGGAGCCAGGTGCTTCTCCTGGTCTCCCATGGGGTGCAGGGCCCAAGCACTTGGGCCATCCTCCACTGCACTCCCGAGCCACAGCAGAGAGCTAGACTGGAAGAGGAGCAACCGGGACAGAATCCAGTGCCCCAACCGGGACTAGAACCCGGTGTGTCGGTGCCGCAGGATTAGCTTATTGAGCCGCGGCGCCGGCCCCCAGTCCATGTCTTAACTGACAGGCCAAGTGCCTGCCCTAGATTGTTTTTTTAAGTGTATTTTCACTTTCAGTTGATACACAGTAATTGTGTATATTTATGGGTACTGCTGACGTTTCAATACATGTATACAATGTGTAACCATCAGATCAGGGAAGAGAACAGATTCTTATTGAACTTATGCAAATAACTATATTGTCATAAAATAAAAATATCCACAAGTAGCTTTCCAAATTCTACAAGATTAGGCAGAGAGAAAAAGCCAACATTTCAATTTTTATTCAGAAAAGTATATTTTACCAAATTGCTACAAGCTATAGATAGCATAAGAGAAAATGAAAAAAAAAAGATTCTTAAGTCTGGAAACTAAAACATTAAAATAAAGAACAAGCAGAATTGCAAGTGAGAAGTTACGGTGTGTGTTGTGGCACAGCAGGTGGAGCTGCCGCTGTCAATGGCGGCGTCCCCTGTCATAGCGCCCGTGAGAGTGGCTGCTCCGCTCCCGGTCCAGCTTCCTGCTGAGGTGCCTGGTGGCAGCGGGTGAGGGCCCCCTCGGTGGAGTGGCCTGGTTGGCGCTCCTGGCTCACCCTCTGCCCCCTCGGTGGAAGTGGCCTGGTTGGCGCTCCTGGCTCACCCTCTGCCCCCTCGGTGGAAGTGGCCTGGTTGGCGCTCCTGGCTCACCCTCTGCCCCCTCGGTGGAAGTGGCCTGGTTGGCGCTCCTGGCTCACCCTCTGCCCCCTCGGTGGAGTGGCCTGGTTGGCGCTCCTGGCTCACTCTCTGCTCCCTGCATCTGCAGCCGTGGCTGTTGCGCCATGTGGAGGATGGACCAGCAGGTGGTCTCTCCCCACCTCTGTTCCTCCTCTCTCTCTCTCACTCTTTCACACAAACAACAGACGAATGACCCTCATCTGAAGCTGTCACAGCCAAGCTGTGGGGACAGTCCCCACTGCACTTGTAGCCTCTTCATCAGGGCTCTGGGATTCCTCAGAAGCCTGTGTGGCTCCTTGGAGAAGAGAAAAGTTCACACTGTAGTTGGTTGCAGGACCAAAGATGGCGATGGTGAAGTTCTGATGAGGGCCCATTCTAATAATTATCCCGCTGACAAGAAACTTGGTTATTTTTTGTGACATGCAGTATTTTAACATCATAACCAAAATGATGGCTGACAGCACTGTGCCAGATTTCTAGGAATTTCATATTGCTCTAGAGTATCCACAAATGTAACTTAAAGCTTGATATCATTTATCAGTTGACAGTGTTCCCCACATAGTTAACTTATCAAAAAGCCTAACCAGTTTAATCTTTCTCTTCTGGACGTTTCAGGGGTCCTTCTGGAATGTCCTAGAGTTAGTTGGGGTCAGAGAAGCTTAGCTCAGAGTTTGGCTTGGGAAGTCTGTGGACGACGTCGAGGATGTGAGCCCTTGACCCGGAGCCCGCGCAGTGCCTGGTCACCAGGCTGCTGAGCGGGGACTGCAGAGAGCCACGCGGCTAAGGAAGCCTCGGCTCTTTCAGCGGCGAGGACTCCACTTTCTTAAGGGTTAAAAACATAACAAAGACAGCATGATGCATAGGAAGCCACGGATAACTTACAAACCCTAGGGGCCGGCTCTGTGGCACAGTATGTTAAAGCCCTAACCTGCAGCTCTGGCTTCCCCTATGGGTGCCAATTCGTGTCCCGGCTGCGCCTCTTCCAATCCAGCTCCCTGCTAATGCACTTGGGAAAGCAGTGGAAGATGGCCCAAGCCCTTGAGCCCCTGTACCCACATGGGAGACCGGATGAAGCTCCTGGCTCCTGGCTTCAGATCGGCTCAGCTCTAGCTATTGCAGCCATTTGGGGTTTGAACCAACAGATGGAAGACCTCTCCCTCTCTCTGCCTCTACCTCTCTCTCTAACTCTGTCTTTCAAATAGACAAAATAAATCTTTAAAAAAAAAAAAAGACACAAACCTTAGTCTGCTAGGCTGACTGCCTAAAAGGTAAGTATACCTCTTAGGAATCCAGCTTCTGGCTTTATACCAGGGCAGTTGTGATATTAAGCCCCATTTTATTTTATTTTATTTTTTAGAACAGAATGTGAAGAGGCCAAGACTTCCCTGTAAGGTTCTGTCACTTTTTTAAAAAAGATTTATTTATTTATTTGAAAGAGTTATATGGAAAGAGGAAGAGAGGCAGAGAGAGAGAGAGAGAGAGAGAGAGGTAGGTAGGTCTTCCATCCTATGGTTCACTCCCCAATTGGCTACAACAGCTGGAGCTGTGCGGATCTTTTTTTTTTTTTTTTTTGACAGGCAGAGTGGACAGTGAGAGAGAGAGACAGAGAGAAAGGTCTTCCTTTGCCGTTGGTTCACCCTCCAATGGCCGCTGCGGCCGGTGCGCTGCAGCCGGCGCACCGCGCTGATCCGATGGCAGGAGCCAGGAGCCAGGTGCTTTTCCTGGTCTCCCATGGGGTGCAGGGCCCAAGCACCTGGGCCATCCTCCACTGCACTCCCTGGCCACAGCAGAGGGCTGGCCTGGAAGAGGGGTAACCGGGACAGAATCCGGCGCCCCAACCGGGACTAGAACCCGGTGTGCCGGCGCCGCTAGGCGGAGGATTAGCCTAGTGAGCCGTGGCGCCAGCAAGCTGTGCTGATCTTAAGCCAGGAGCCAGGAGCCTCCTCCAAGTCTCCCACATGGGTGCAGGGGCCCAAGGACTTGGGCCATCTTCCACTGCTTTCCCAGGCCACAGCAGAGAGCTGGATTGGAAGTGGAGCAGCCTGGACTTGAACCAGTGTCCATATGGAATGCTGGCACTGCAGGAGGCGGCTTTACCCGCTACGCCACAGCACTGGCCCCTGGAGTTTTCTTAGAACCTCTTAGTTTGTCCTGTACTCTTCCTCTTTCCCACTGTGAAACAGTTGTTCTGCCGGAGGACAGAAATTAGGCTTTATTCCCTTAAACTCACCCTCCTGGCTTCCTGTATGAGAGATGTCTGGGCTGGGCGTTCAGCCTAGTGGCTAAGATGCCGGTTGGGAACCCCATGTTGGGGCTGGCATGGTGGTGCAGTGGGTTGGCCTGTGACCTGTCATGCTCGCATCTCATGTGAGTACTGGTTTCAGTGCTGGCTGCTCCACTTCCAATCCAGTTCCCTGCTAACGTGCCTGGGAAGCCAGCAGGAGATGAAGTGCTTGGGCCCCTGCCATCCACGTGGATGGAGCTCCTGGCTCCTGGCCATCTGAGGAGGGAACCGCTGGAGGGAAGATACTCCCTCTCCCTCTCCCCCTCCCCCTCCCCGTCCCCCTCCCCCTCCCTCTCCTCCTCTGTAACTCTGGCTTTCAAATAAATGAAACACCTCTTTTTTAAGAAGATTGATGCCCACGGCCAATATGAGTGTCCCAGCTCAGGTCCCGACTGCAGCTTCCTGCTCGTGGAGCTCTTGGGGGCCACTGGGGGTGGCTCAGGAGGTGGGGCTCCTGCCATCACCCAGGAGCTCTTGGCTGAGTTCTTGGCTCCCAGCCTGGGCTTGGCTCGGCCCAGCCCCACCTGTTGCAGGCACTTGGGGAGTGAACTAGCAGGTGGGAGTGCACTCTCTCTGTCTCTCAAATGAAGTATGCCTTACTTCCCTCACATGCAGAATTATTTAACCGTATTTCTAGAGGTTTAATTACACACATTAATTAGAACTTTTAGCTCTTATTGACTTTGTAGATTAATAAGTGTCATGAACTGTCTGTGTCAGTGTTCTATAGGTGAGTACTATCCTACAATGCAGTTTTGTGCTTTTCACTAACACCCTGAATGTAATCTACGTGCTCTGTAGGCCAAGATGAAGGTGCAGGCAGACTTCAAGCTTGTACTCAGCATCAGCGTGTTAGTGTTTACCTAGAAATGCAGATGTTCAGTGAGTCTCTTTATTTAACGTAGCCTTGAGATTCCAGGGCACGGAAACATCTTTTTACAACCATTTTTAGGCAGGCCTGCTTGGTAAGACCTCCTGTTTTGAAGCATTAGTTTGAACGTTTGTTTCACTCACATTTACTCAGTTTACTTTTTCTTGATGGTTATTCTTGGGTCCTTCCTGGAAACAGGCGAGCGGCGGGCGCCTGAGAAGCTCCAGTTGTTGCCGCCGTTTGGGAGTGAACCAGCCAATGGAAGACTTTCTCTCTTTCGCTCTCTGCCTCTGCTTCTAACGCTGCCTTTCAAATAAATAAATAATAAATCTTTGACAGAGTTAAGAGAGAGGGAGAGACAAGAGAAAGAGAAATCTTCCATCGGCTGATTCACTCCCCAGATGGCCACAGCAGTCACGCGTGGACCAATCCAAAGCAAGGACTCAGGAGTTGTTTCTGGGCCTCCCATGTGGGTACAGAGCCCAAGCGTGTGGGCCATCTGCCACTGCTTTCCCAGGCACATTAGCAGAGAGCTGAATCAGAAGTGGAGCACCCGGGACTCGAACGAGCACCCACATGGGATGCCAGCGCTGCAGTTCAGTTCTTTAACCCACTGCGCCACAGTGCAGGCCCCTAAATAAATCTTTAAAAAAAAAGTTACCACCCTTAGTCTCAGCCAAATCTGGATTAGCAGAGCTTCATCTGGGACTCCCACATGGGAAGTAGGGGTGCAAGCACTTGGGCCATTTTCTACTGCTTTTCCCAGACCATTAACAGGGAGTGGGGTCGGAAGTGGAGCAGTGGGACATGAACTGGCACCCATATGGGCTGCTGGCATTGCACCTGGTAGCTTTCCCTGCTGTGCTACGCTGTTAGCCCCTGCTTCTCTATTAAAAAATGTTTGCTTATTTAAGTGAAAGGCAGAGTGACGGTGCTGGGGGGAGCAGAGATTGATTCCACTCACTGCTTTACTCCCCAGAAACCCACAACAGCCAGGCGTGGGCCAAGCCAAAGCCAGGAGCTAAGAACTCTGTCTGGGTCTCTCGCATGAGTGCTGCATGGCACTTGGGCCACCGTCTGTCGCCTCCCTGGATGCCGGGTTGCCGGGGTTTGGTTCAGGCCCTGGTGTAGGATGTGGCTCCGCCTGCTGTGCCACAGACCTCCCCGTCCTGTCCGGCCTCTCCTGACCCCACGTGGCTTTGAGGATTGCTTTTCTGTTTCTGCTAAGGGACTCTGGAATCTGGGTAGTGATGGGATTGAATCTGTTGTCACTCTGGGCAGTGTTAGCACGTCAGCAATACTGCTTTCCAATTCATGAACATGGGATGTTCTTTTTTAGATCTTTTAGCAGTTTAAAAAAATTTGAGTATACAAATCTTTTTTTTTTCTTTTTTTGATAGGCAGAGTTAGAGAGAGACAGAGAGAAAGGTCTTCCTTTCCATTGGTTCACCCTCCAAATGGCCACCAAGGCCGGTGCGCTGCGGCCGGCAAGCTGCACCCATCTGAAGCCAGGAGCCAGGCGTTTCCTCCTGGTCTCCCATGGGGTGCAGGGCCCAAGCACCTGGGCCATCCTCCACTGTCTCCCAGGCACAGCAGGGAGCTGGACTGGAAGAGGAGCAACCGGGACAGAATCTGGCACCCCAACCAGGACTAGAACCCAGGGTGCCGGTGCCGCAGGCGGAGGATTAGCCAAGTGAGCCGCGGCGCCTGCTGAGTATACAAATCTTACTTCCTCCGTTGAATTCAGTCTTAGATATTTTATTCTTTTGGCTGCTGTTATAAGTGGAATTCTCTTCTTAATTTCCTTTTTGTTCATTTCTGGCTTACAGAACACAAGTAATTTTTGGGTGTTGCTCTTGAACCCAACAACTTTATTCCGTTTGTTTATTGGCTCTGGTAGGATTTTTGGCGGATTCTCGGGTATTTTCTGTCTGGGTCCTTCCCTCTGCAGCTGTAGGGGCAGCTTCACGTCTTCCTCTCGGTTGGGATGCCTTCTTACGCTCCTCGTCTGATTGCTTGGCTACAGCTTCCAGCCCAGCGCTGAATCACACACTGCACACGGCACCCTTGCCTCGTTCCGATCTGAGCGGAAGCCTCCCATCTTTTGCCTTTGATGATGGTGTTAGCTGTGGGGTTTTGAGAACTGTCTGTTCCTCAGCTCCGTGTACTACAGTGAAACACCTGAGACAGGTTGCATAGGAAGTAGAGGCTTCCCAAGCTTGAGGAGTGGGAGGCTCACGGGCGTGGTCTACCATCACGCGTGGCTGAGAGCAGTGGTGGGTGTGTGCTCGTGGGAGCGAGCCATTGCATCTCAAACCAGGAGCAATTCCACCACCTCAGGAACCAAGCCTTTCCTCACAGCTGGGGCTTTGGGGACACAAACTGTCTTCAAACATAGCAACGCCTTGTGATGTTGAGGCACTTCCCTTCCAATAATAGTTTTCTGAGTGTGTTTATCATGAAGCAGTGCTGGTTTGTGGCAAATGCTTTTTCTGTGTCAGTAAAAATGCTCATGTAGCATTTCTTCTTTTTTATTTTTAGTTTCTTTTATTTATTTGAGAGGCAGAGTTACAGAGGGAGAGACAGAGAAGGGTCTTCCATCTGCTGGTTCACCCCATAAATGGCCACCATGGCCGGAGCGGGGCTGATCAGAAGCCAGGAGCCAGGAACTTCTTCCAGGTCCCCCACATGGCTGCAGGGGCCCAAGCACTTGGGCCATCTTCCACTGCTTTTCCAGGCCGTAGCAGGGAGCTGGATTGGAAGAGGAGCAGCCAGGACAGGAGCTGGTGCCCGTAAGTGCTGCCGGCGCTGCAGGTGGAGGATCAGCCTACGTGGCACAGTGCTGGCCCTGCCTATGTAGCTTTCTCTTTTTTTCTATTAATGTGATGTATTACCTTGATTACACTGGGCTGTGTGTTTCTTTCTATGTAATGTCTTTGGCCTTGATATCAGGGTGATATGGGCATCACAGAAGGAATTCAGAAGTGTTCCTTCCTGTTCTGTTTTTGGAAGGACTTGAGAAGATTTCGTGTTAATTCCTTCAGTGCTTAGGATTCACTGGTGAGGCCGCCCTGTGGTTGGCTCTGTTGGGAGTTCCATGATGACTGATGGATCTGTTTAGACTTTCTGTTTCATCTGGAGTCAGTTTGGTAATCTGATGGCCTGGTGGAATCCATCCACCTCATGTAGCTCACCTAACGTGTTGACATACGGTTATCCATGGAATTACCTTAGAGCTCTTTTTACTTCTGCAAGACCAGTAGTAATGCCCCAAATGCCATTTTTAAAAGCGATTTACTTACATGAAAGGCAGAGTTACAGAGGGGGGGGGGAAGGAGAGAGAGAGAGGGAAGGAGAGAGAGAGAGGTCTTCCATCTGCTGGTGCACTCCCCAAGTGGCTGCAACAGCTGGGGCTGGGCCTGGCCAAAGCGAAGAGCTGGGAGCTGCTTCTGAGTCTCTTACTTGGGTGCAGGGGCCCAAGCACTTGGGCCACCTTCTGCTGCTTTCCCAGGCGCATTAGCAGGGAGCTGGATCAGAAGTGGAGCATGGGAGACCAGGAGAAGCACCTGGCTCCTGGCTTTGGATCAGCACAGTGCGCCGGCCGCAGTGCGCCAGCCGTGGCGGCCATTGGGGGGATGAGCCAACGGAAAAGGAAGACCTTTCTCTCTGTCTCTCTCACTGTCCACTCTGCCTGTCAACAACAGCAACAACAACAACAACAACACCAACAACAAAAAAAAAAAAAAAAAAAAAGAAGAAGAAGAAGAAGAAGAGGTAGAGCAGCTGGGATGCAAACCAGCCAGCCCTATGGGATGCAGGCACTGCAGGCAGTGGCTTTACCTGAGCCACATGCTGGCTCCCCTCTCTCTCTCTTTTTAAAAATTAATGAATCTGTCATTTCCTTCCTTCTGCTTGCTTTCATTCCTTTTGGCAATTTGATTAGCTCTTCTTTTTTCTAGTTCCTTAAGATGTACAATTAGGTTATTGATTTGAGAACTTTCCCTACTTTTAAAAAAATTTGAGATGGAGAGAGATATCCCATCAACTGGTCCACTCCTCAAATGTCCAGAAGCTGGGCAGCGGGGGCAGCTACGTGGCTGTCATCTCTGCCTCCCAGGTGTGTTGGTGAGGAGCTGGATTGAAAGTGGAGCGGCTGGGACTCCGGCTGGTGCTCCAGGGTGGGTTGCTGGTGTTGCAGGCTGGACCACGATGCTGGCCCTCCCAGTGGCATTTTAACCACACCACCACCTGTCCAATCTGATTTCTTCTTTCTAAAGGAGGGGTTTAAAGCTATATATTTCCTCCAAGTACTGCTTTTGCTGCATCCCATAACGTTCGTTATGCTGTGTTTTTGTTTTCATTTGTCTCAGAGTTCTGCAGTTTTCCTTATGACCCCTTTTTTGACAAATTGGCTGTTTCAAGGTGTGGCGTTTAATTTCTACATATTTGTGAATTCTCCAAATTTCTTTCTTTCTGTTTTCAAGATTTATTTATTTGAAAGAGTTGCAAAGAAAGAGAAGGAGAGACAGAGAAATCTTCCATCGACTGGAAGCCAAAGCCAGGAGCCAGGAGCTCCATCCAGGTCTCCCATGTGGGTGCAGGGGCCAAGGACTTGGGCCATTGCCACTGCTTCCCCAGGTGCATTAGCGCCCATATGGGGGCCGGCACTTCAGGCTGTGCTTTAACCTGCTGTGCCACAGCGCCAGCCCCCAGGTTCTTTGTGTTACTTTTAGTTTCATTCCATTGGAGAAGACTGGGGAAGATATTTTGTATGTCTTCAGTCTTTTTAAGATTTATTGAAGCTTGTGTTGTGGATGAACGTATGGTCTCTGCTGGAGAATGTCCCGTGTGCACTAGAGAAGGCTTCTTAGGTGTATTTTCTGTGGAAGAGCTGAGTGTCTCCGGGCCCAGTGGTTGATCCCTCTAGAGGTTCTACCCATTCCTGAAGGAGGCACATCGACATCTCCACTGCTACTGTAGACCCATCTGCTTCTCTCTTTAATTGTGTCAGTCTTCTCTTGTTTGGTATGCTTGTTAATATGCATGTATGTAAATATGCACATATGTGTTAATAGCTGTTAATCTTCTAGATGACTTGATCCTTCTATCAATATAGGAGTATAATGATCTTCTCTGTCTTGTTACAGTTTCTATTTTTTTAAAAGATTTATTTATTTGAAAGAGTGACACAGAGAGAGAAGAGACGGAGAGAGAGGGAGGTCTTCCATCCACTGGTTCACTTCCCAACTGGCCGCAATGGCCGGAGCTGCACCGATCCAAAGCCAGGAGCCAAGAGCTTTCTCCGGATCTCTCACTTGGGTGCAGGGGCCCAAGCAGAGAGCTGGATCGGAAGTGGAGCAGCTGGGACTCGAACCAGTGCCCATATAGGATGCCGGCACTGCAGGTGGCGGCTTTATCCACTGCGCCACAGCGCCAGCCCCAGTTTCTATGTTAATGTTCGTTTTGTCTGACATTAATATATCCATTAATTAATTAATATATCCATTAATATATCCATCTTTTAGTTATTTGAGATGTCTTTTATCTTTCCAATTTTAATTTATATGTATTTGAATCAAAAGTGATTGTCTTGTAAATAGTATGTAGTTGGATCATATTCCTTAACTTACTATCTTTTCTTCTTCTTCTTCTTTTTTTTTTTTTTTTTGGTAAGATTTATTTATTTGAAAGTCAGAGTTACAGATAGAAAGGGAGAAACAGAGAGAGATCTTCTATTCACTTGTTGACTTCCCAGCTGGCCACAACATCCAGGGCTGGGCTGATCTGAAGCCAGGAGCCAGGAGTTCCATCCAGGTCTCCCATGTGGGTGCAGGGGTCCAAGCACTCAGGCCATCCTCCACTGCTTTCCCGGGGGCATTAGCAGGGAGCTGGGTTGGAAGTGGAGCAGCTGGGACTTGAACTGCCACTCCTGGGATGCAGGCACTTAGGCCATGGCTTAACCCACTGTGCCATGACGCCAGTGCCTGCAGTCTAGAGTACCTCTCATGGCTTCTCTGGCTACAGTTAGCTATAAGTGGTCTGTAGCAGACGGAGCTTGTGGGGCAGGCAGCTCTGAGAGCACATCTGGGCATCTTCAAGGCTTCATCTGGTTGAGGGCAGGAGCAGGCTCCTCCCTTGAAGCCAGAGTAGAGGTGGCCCGGCTGCCGCGTGATCCCTCAGTGGTAGGTCCTGTCTGAGGGCAGCCAACCTGTGGCTGAAGCAGTGCCTGGAACACAGGATTTGAGTTTTAAAATCCAGGGGGATTGGGTAGCGGGGAAAAGCGGGTCACCCAGCTGGTCGCTCACAGTCTCACCTGTGCCCCTCCAGTGCCGTTCAGGGAGACGCCCAGCTATGCCAAGCGGCGGCGACTGGCCGGCCCCAGTGGCTTGGCGTCCCCTCGGCCACTGCAGCGCTCGGCCAGCGACATCAACCTGAAGGGTGAGGTGCAGCCGGCCGCTTCTCCCGGACCCTCTCTGCGAAGCCTTCCCCACCAGTTGCTGCTCCAGAGGCTGCAGGAGGAGAAAGATCGTGACCGGGATGGCGACCAGGAGAACGACGCCAGCGGTCCCTCGGCAGGCAGGGGCAGCCAGAGCAAGATCAGGTACCAGGGGGCTGGGTGGCCCTGGAAAGTGCCAGGACCTGAGCCAGGAGTGGCTGGCCCTGGGAGGCCGGGAGATAAGGCGTCTGTGATGCTTGGCACTATGTTGTGATGTGCTGTAGCTGGGGGAGGGGAGCTCCCAGGCCTCCCTGTGGGCCTCCACGGTGGGGAAGGAAGAGGTAGGCTGCCCTGTGATCTGACTTGAGGGCTAGGAGGCTCATTGGGGTGTCCTGGAGGGCTGGTGGCCTGGGGTAAACAGATTGGGGATGGATGGAGGCCCCTCTCTATGAGGTCTCCCAGCCTACAGTGACCCCCAGTCCTGCCTCAATGGACAGCGCTGGCCTCTCCCACCCCCAAAGTTCAGTGATTTCTGTTTTACTGTTCACCCTGAGTCCCAGAACCCCGAGAACCCCGGGATCCTGAGCGACTCAGTATCCCCAGAACTAGCATAGGCGGCGTGAGCTGTGCAGTGAGGCTGGGGGACCCTGGCTCTTGGGCAGTCTGTGCCTGGGTTCCTCATCAGTGAGGGCGGCTGCCTGGGCAGGTGCTGATCCCCTCTGGGACCCCCGGTGCGCAGTACAGGCTGCTAGTTGAGGTGCCCTTGTGTCTTGAGGGTATGAGCTGGCATTCTCACGCCTGGTTGCCCCAGAGCAGACACAGAGGAGGCATTTGGAGATATGGCAAACAGCATTGGCATCACCCGGTGCCTGCCATTGAGCCGAGCGGCCTTAGCGTGTTGTCTCGTGAAACCTGGACAACACAGGAGGCTGTGCTCAGAGGAGGGGCCAGATGCCCGGGTCGGCTGAGGGGCTTGTCTGGAGTCCCAGAGCTGGGAGTGGGCTTCCCTGGGTGCAGGTGCTCACAGCAGCGGGTGCAGCCCACAGCCCGGTCCTGGTGGTCTTTCTGAGGCCCCGAGGCTGAAAGACCACATTCTGGGAGTTTCTGTCTCAAGGCTGCACCGGTCCCTCCTTGCGTTCCTTCCTGTGTGTGCATGTGTTGGTCTTTGCAGCGGATGCAGAATTAAGACTTGCCCTGTAAGGACAGCAGAATCCTTTATCTTCTTCCCCAAGAGCGTGTGTGGGTGCCAGGTGTGGTGGGCTGACATTCGGGGTCCTGAGAACATGGAAAGCTGGGGCTGGGTAGGTGGGCTGTGTCCAGGCGAGGGGGTGTTCTGGTAAGGGGGTGCAAGTCTAGCCTTTGGGAAGGTTGGGGCACTAAGGAGAGAAAAGCCGCAGGGCAGGGGTCACCGTGGTCCTGGGTGAGAAGACAGCCTTTGAGCGTGGTGGTCGGGGGCCCCCTGTTGGCGGAGCCCCTGCCCCACTGCTGTCCCTGGTGTGTGCGGCTGACAGTAACTGAATCCCTGGCAGAATGGGCAGCATCAGAGTAGTTCAGTGCTGGTGGCCGCGTGATGAGCGGCCCAGAAGGAAGGCAAGGACCCACCCCTGTGGCTGGGGCGCCCCAGAGGGCCTGGCCTCTCCAGTACTAGGGAGCCTGTGTAGGCTCCGTGCAGAATTGAAGTGGAGGACCCAGACCTCGGGCTGTTCCCAGTGGTCTGGGAAAGGTCGTCAGTGGGTGTGGGCGCCAGGGGCAGGTGTCCGGGACCGGAGGACGCAGGCCTGGCAGGGGCTTGGGGCGCCCAGCCCGTGGACGTGAGGAGGCCGAGGCCCCAGCCGGGAGGGCTGGGGCCCCGCTCCCGCCGCGCCCCTCCCTGCTCCCCGGCGCCCCAGCCCGCGGCTGCCACCCTCGACCCCTGCGCTGCAGCCCTCTGCTGCCGGCCGCAGCCCGTGGGGTCCGCGGCGAGGGGCGCGGGTGGCGAGCGAGGGAGCAGGGCCGGCCGCCGCCGCCCGCAGAGGGAGGAGCCGGGCCGCGGAGGAGGCGGGGCGCGCGGAGCGGCCGCGGCATGGAGCGAGCCCGGCGCGCCCGGGAGCGCAGCCCCGCGGCCCCGGAGCCCTGAGCGGGCGCGGCTCGTGCGCTGGCGGGAGCGGGCCGGGCGCGGCGGCGCGGCCCATGGAGCGGCCCCGGGCCGGGCCCCCGGCGGGCGGGCGGGCGGCGGGCGGCGGGCGGCGGGCGCTGCGGCGGCGGCTGCGGTGAGGCCGGCGGCGGGGCCGGGCCGAGCGCCATGGAGGCCCCGGGCGCCGGCTTCGCGTGCCCGCTGCCCCCCGGCATCGCGTCCGTCACCTACGTGTTCGTCTACAGCCCGAGCGGGCCCGGCGGCCCCGGCCCCGCGCCCGGCCCTGGCCCGGCGCCCCCCGCGCCCCCCGCGCCGCCGCCGCGGGGCCCGAAGCGGAAACTTTACAGCGCCGTCCCCGGCCGCAAGTTCATTGCCGTGAAGGCGCACAGCCCGCAGGGCGAGGGCGAGATCCCGCTGCACCGCGGCGAGGCCGTGAAGGGTGAGGGGCGCGGGGGGCGGGGCCGCGCGGGGAGGGGCCGGGGCGGCCGGCCAGGGCGCTCTCTCTCCTCGGGGGCGACTCTGGGCTGTGCGGAGTGCACCTGCCGCGGGGGACTCCTCGCGTCCCCGTGAAGGGCTCCGGCCCGAGCGGCGTCCACCTTGCTGGGGTTCCTCCTCACCTCTGCCCTCTCCCGAGTCACTTCCAGGGCTGCTGGGTTGGAATCCCTGGGCGGGGGGAAGGGGGGAGCCCTGGCCCCTACGGGGAGAGGGTCTGTGTGTTCTGCGGGTTTCTGTCACTAAGGCTTCCAGGGTCGTGGGACCCTGTGACGTGAGGGTCTCTGTCATCCGTGGGGTACTCAGCTCCCAGACACCTCTACAGCACCCTGGCCCTGGGCTCCTGGCAGTGGCCCTTGGTTGGCCAGGGAGGTGGGAGCAGGGTGATCAGCTGGTGAGGGCCAGGATGGTGGCCCCTGCCTTCTGCCCCCCCGGAGTGTGTCCATCCGCCTGTCTCTGTCCCCCACATGCCCATCCCGAGCTCAGCCCATCTGTTCCTTTTTCTCTTCTGTGTGGATCCCAAAATCTTCCCAGGGAGACAGCCAGGAGGATGTGGGAAGGGAAGGGCAGGGTGGGGGGCGGGGGGGCGGGGCGGGGGCCCTGCGCTCCTCTAACTCCTGTCTGGCTTCTGCCCCTCCAGTGCTCAGCATTGGGGAGGGCGGTTTCTGGGAGGGGACCGTGAAGGGCCGCACAGGCTGGTTCCCTGCTGACTGCGTGGAGGAGGTGCAGATGAGACAGTATGATGCCAGGCACGGTGAGTGACCCCACCATGCCCCCAGCAGCCCCCGAAGCGCATGCCCCTGCCAGCTTCCCTCTGGTCTCTCTTGGCACTAAATCCACATGAGTATTCACAGAGAAGGAACTAGATGTCACGTCAGACACACCTGAAGTAGACGCAAACTTGCGTGTCCGACACAGACACACCATGCATGAACTCATGAACATGTGTGCCTGTGTGCACACTGCCAGACGCCACCTACGCAGTGGGCATCCATGGGACATACCCACAAGAGTCACATGGGTGTGGCCACGCCTCTGCCCATGAGACTCCACATGTGACTCCGGCAGCGTCCTCACAGAAACACCAGGTGCTTGGAGCGCGAGTCATGCGTAGCTGGCAGACAAGGAAGGAGGTCAGTGTGAGAAAAGAGGCGTTTTTCCAAAATGGACAGATTGTCCAAGTGGGCAGAGCAGGGAGGCCTGGCTCGGCCAAGAGGAAATGAGGCCAGTCGGGCCCCGAGGGGCTGTCATGGGCGCCCGTGGCCCGGATGGTCTGAGGGCAGCAGGTGGGCCCTGAGACAGCAGGGGGAAGTGAAGGTGAAGGCCACAGCTCCTGGGCTTGGGGCACAGCTTCCGTGCAGCCCTGCCGACTACCCGGGTTCCCAGGACGTATACTCCTGTGTCCTGGGATCTGAGGGGCCCACTGTTGGAGACCCCCAGGCCAGAGCTGACCATGTGTGTGTCTTGGCAACAGCCTTCTGGGGCCCTGGGAGGCCCTTTGATCTGTGGTGTAACCTGAGGCCTGGAGAGCCAGTGGAGCAAGGGGTGCTCCTGGACTGAGGGTAGGCGGGTCCCACCCTCTGCGTGCCAGGGGCTCAGGCCTGGGTGGCTGCATCTCCTCCCTGGTTGGAGAATTTGCCAAGGGAGCCCACCAGGTGGCCCCTTGGTGGAGGCCTAGGGAGCCAGTTCAGCTGCTGACTCGCTCTTGGATGGCTGCCCCCTGCCTGCCCACGGGGCTCCCCTGGCAGTATGGAACGGGGAAGGGATTGGGCCCCTTTGCTGTGCTGTGCTGCGGAGGCAGATGGGGCGAGGTCCAGGTGGGAGAGGATTTTGGTCCCCACTGGACCCGTTGAGGGAGGGCCTGTCACGGTGATGAGAGTTCTGCTCGTGAACTGTGTGTATCCAGGAGTGTTTGGACCTGTCTGACGCTGAGGAGGGAGGGAAGCAGGTTTGGGCTAGGGTCAGAATTTGGGAGGAACAAGTGTTAGGTGTTTGCTGTTAGCTAAGCCCAGCTCACAGCCTGCTAGCAGGGACTCAGAGGGCTTCAGAGGGTAGGGGTCCCTGTGCCGCGTCCCCTACGTGGTCACCTGACTGGGGTGGGAGGAGTATGGTGTTCTCGGGCTGCAGGTGCCAGCACCGTGTGTTGGAGCAGCCCTGGGCGCTTGCACGGTTTTGCCACTTTTTTGGCTAAGAAGCCATTGACTTGTCCTGGTTGTTGTTAGTGCATTTCTAGGGCACCACTTGGCCCTGAGGGGCCGGCTCCTTTTGCAACACGGTAGGCAGTTAGCTGTGTGAGGGGTGGCAAGGCTGGAAGGGGAGCCTGAGGCCACTCAGGTGGCCTTGGGGGTCAAGGAGAGAGAGGGCACTGCTGCAGGAAGAGACCAGGCAGGCGCTGCCTTGCTTTGTAGGTTGTATGGGGTCGGGATCAAGGCCTGGGCAGGCTGCAGAGGTTACAGAGAAGGGAGGGTGCAGATGAGCAGGTTGGCGTGACGGAGCGGAAACCTCCAGGCAGTTGCTGAGTTCCTAGACTGGGACAGCAGCTGTGGCCATGTGACCCTGGGGGAGTGAACAGCAGAGCCACCTGGGTGGACAGGAGAATTTCATGGGAGGGACCTGCAGGTGGAGTGGGAGCAGCTGTGGTCCACCGAGACTCTGTTGTGAGCCTGGTTGGCTGTTCTGAGCAGAAACTCCCATCTGGGGCCCAGAGACCAGGCTCTGCCAAAGGGCAGCCCAGGAGCAGGAACCTGCTTCCAACAGGCCTAGATCCAAAGGAAAAACAATCTTCCTGGGACTGGAGTGAGAACAGAGAAGGACTTGAAGACCAAGGAGGGACTACTGTAGCCACAGGTACAGGGCTGGATCAGGACCTCTGGCCTGGTCCCTCACTGAGCAGAGGTGTGGAGCAAGCAGAGAGCTGAGCTGTGAGGGCAGGGGTTGCTGCCTTCTGGGGCCAGTTTATGTAGGGCCCTTGAGGCCCAGCGTGACAGGCATGGGACTGCCTCTCCTCCCACCCACCCTTTCTTTCCAGGGGGGCACTGCCTGCGGGACTTGTGCTGCGCAGTGTCACTCCAGCTGGCTTCATGTGACGGGCTAGGAAGGCCAGGAAATGCATTTGTATTATATAAGAAGAACAGTTTGGTCAACAGAAATCATGACGAGAGGCAGGTGAACTCAAGCTTGCCGGGGTGGGGACCCTTCTGTGGGCAGAGACCGTGAGCATTGCTGGGCTGGCTGGACCTGGAGAGGGCCTGGGGTGTGAGGTCCTTGGACAGTGGTGAGGCCTGGCCGTGCTGGTCTAGAGAGCGCCAGGGCTGTGGGTGTCGGTGTGTGAGGACCTCAGCGACAGGGGCCCTGGTGTGGGAAGAGAGAAGAGAGTTGCTTGGGAGATGACAGGCCTCAGGGCCTGAGGGGTCCTCTAGGGGAGTTCCCTGCTGTATAGGGAGAGGCCCAGTGGGGGCTGTGCACTCCCGAGGGTTACTCAGGTCAGTGGCAGAGACCTGCAGCCTGGGCCTGTGTTGGACATGGACAGGAGCTTCCGTCTGTGCAGCCTCTGCTCCATCTGCACCTGCTCCTGTCCTTGAGTCCCCACACGTCCCACCCCCTTACTCACCCACCAGTCCCCCAGCCAGCCCAGGCCACCCAGGCTCTCCCTAATCCAGGGTGGGGAACCTTTCTTCTGCCAAGGGCCATTTGGATTCGTATAACATCATTCATGGGCCATACACATTGTCAGTTTAAAAACCAGCCTGCTGTAGACTTACTGAATTGCAAGTCGCACCTGCAGTTGGCCTTTAGCAGGGCCAGACTGAGTGATTCTGTGGGCCCTCGTGGCCTGCAGGCTGGACGTTCCCCACCCCTACAAATCTGCCGGCCGCCCACCGTCTGCTCCTTGACTGTTGCCCTCTCACCCCTCCTCCCCTCCTTCCCTTCACCTGCCAGTTGGCCCCTTGTCCTCTATCTGTGCCTTGCAGCGTGCATCCTCCTGTTGTCCATCACAGATCCTCCTGCCCCGCCAGCCAGCACGCAGAGGGCCTTTCTGCTCCAGGTGCTGTCCCGGGTGCTAAGATTGCAGAGACAGATGCCCGTAAGCCCGCGATGAGTGAGAGAGACAGGCCCCTTCCTGCCCTCACTTCCTGCCCTCTCTCGAGCTCCTTGTGCTGCAGCCCCCAAACTGCCTCTCAGGTGCACCCTTGGTGTGGGCCTGGCCCTGACTGTCCCTCTCCTGGGAATGTTTGCCCGCAGAGCTGTAGGCTGCTCCCTCCCATCCTGGACCTCTGCGGAGCTGTGGCTTGCTGGGGAGGCCTTCAGACCATCACCCTAGAGCTGTGGACTTTCCCTGTGTGCTTTTCTCTAAAGCGCTGGCTGTGCTGGACGTATGTGTTTCAGCTGCCTGTCCCCACTCTCCCTGAATAGATGACAGAGACCTTGCTGTGTCATCAGATCCCAAAGCACACGGCACCTGGTATACAGTGAGGGCTCTAAAAGTACTTGTTGAAGGAAAAATGGGTTTCAGAAACTCTACAAGAGGAAAGGAAGGTGGTGCTCAGGGGTGATGGCGCCACCTGGGGGGCCTTTGAGGTCCTGCGAGTGGAGCCTGTGCACCAGGAAGTGGACTCAGACCTGCAGGCTGCTGGGGAGGGATGCAGGAGGCCAGGGAGACAGGACCCGGCAGCAGACTGCAGCTGGCCAGCTCCCCAGTGGCCGTGAGGGACTCAGATCAAGGAGACAGATGAGGGCAGAACTCTGGCTCGCATTGAGGGCAGGGAAGAGGACACCCAGCTCCCCACTCGGGAACCCTCTGCCCAACTCGGGGGCGAGGTCTGGAGCAAGGGACCCCGTGAGGCTGTTGTGAGGAGGTCACCTGACGACACTGCCGGTTCCATGCCAGTGCAGGTGAGCACAGTGAGGCCACGCCCACACAGATGCACACACCTGTGAGTCATGCACACACAGATACACACATGAACACGGGCCTCGCACATGCCTGCGGGCTCACACACACACGCCTGAACACAGACCTCACACATGCCTGCAGGCTCACACACACACGCCTGAACACGGGCCTCACACATGCTGCGGGCTCACACACACATGCCTGAACACAGACCTCACACATGCCTGCGGGCTCACACACACACGCCTGAACACAGACCTCACACATGCCTGCAGGCTCACACACACACGCCTGAACACGGGCCTCACACATGCCTGCGGGCTCACACACACACGCCTGAACACGGGCCTCACACATGCCTGTGGGCTCACACACACACGCCTGAACACGGACCTCACGCATGCCTGCGGGCTCACACACACGCCTGAACACGGGCCTTGCACATGCCTGCGGGCTCACACACACACGCCTGAACACGGGCCTCACGCATGCCTGCGGGCTCACACACACGCCTGAACACGGGCCTTGCACATGCTGCGGGCTCACACACACACGCCTGAACACGGACCTCACACATGCTGCAGGCTCGTGACACTTGCTTCCCTTCTTGGCCCTCAGTTTTGGGGCCCACTGATCCTGTGAATGGCTCTGGCTGTGCCTGTCCCCCGTGTCCAGCTGCGTGCACTCGGGAGAGCACTCAGGGTGCTGCCCCTCCGGCACCCACCCCCTGCATGCTTCCCACAGCGTCCCTCTGTACCCAGGACCCCGTGGTTTGGGATTCCACTTGCATGTGGGCAACAGCCAGGCTAAGGGTGTGTATGGGCAGAGACTGGTGGCCAGCACAGTGGAGAGCAGCTCAGGCCAGCTGGACACCAGGACCGGCTGTCATCTACTGATGCTCTCTTCAGAAACCCGAGAGGACCGGACAAAGCGGCTTTTCCGCCACTACACGGTGGGCTCCTATGACAGCCTCACCTCGCACAGGTATGGGCCCGTGGGTGAGGGGCTGGCTGGGTCACGTGGGCCCCGGGGTGGGGGCTGGAGGCGGAGTGCCCAAAGGAGAGGGAGGCCAGAGCTAGTCCTGGAGGCCAGGGTGTGAGGCGGTCAGAGGAGGTGGGGGGCAAGCCCTGGGGTGGCCTGGGCCTGTGGGATTCCATGGTCAGCCTGGCTGTCGAGCTGCCTGTGGGGCTCACCTCACCCCCACCCCTCTGTGCCAGCGACTACGTCATTGAGGACAAGGTGGCTGTGCTGCAGAAGCGGGACCACGAGGGCTTCGGCTTCGTGCTGCGGGGGGCCAAAGGTAAGGGCAAAGCCGCACAACCTCTGGGACGCGCCCCTTCCCTGTTCCCCTTCCTGTGCCCCCGGCCCCTCCCTCTGTCTGGGTTTGGCACATGCCCTACAGTGCAGCCGTTGCTTTCCTCCCATGGTTTCCGCCCTCCCTGCTGTGGGGGAGGTGGCAGAGTGGGGTCTTTCTGGTGAGAGTGGGTGGGGGTTTCTCGTGCTGCACTTGGGGCCCCCAGTAGTCACCGGCTCCACGCACGGGACTGTGGGGAGGTGGCTGTGTGGCAGCCGCCCCGCCTGAGCCACACTGTGAGGCGCCTTCCTCCCTGCCCTGCAGCAGAGACCCCCATTGAGGAGTTCACGCCCACACCCGCCTTCCCTGCGCTCCAGTACCTCGAGTCCGTGGACGTGGAGGGGGTGGCCTGGAGGGCTGGGCTGCGCACAGGAGACTTCCTCATTGAGGTGAGGCCTGCTGCAGCGCAGGGCCGTGTGGGGAGCCCCGAGGGGGATGCCCTGCAGCACCCCCACAGCTGCCTGTCTGTCCCAGGTGAACGGGGTGAACGTGGTCAAAGTTGGACACAAGCAGGTGGTGGCTTTGATCCGCCAGGGCGGCAACCGCCTGGTCATGAAAGTCGTGTCGGTGACGCGGAAGCCCGAGGAGGATGCGGCCCGGCGCAGAGGTGAGGGGGCTTCAGGCCTCTGGGCCTTGGACCTTTGACCTTGTCCCTGCCCGACTTCAGAGTCAGAGCAGCAGGTGAAGGGCCACTCTCCTCCTGGGTCCCCTCCCAACCTGCCCCCTGGCCTGGGGCCTCTGACCCCTGACCCCGGGTTGCCCCTCCCCAGATCCCCACCCCCTCCTTCCCGGCATCCCCCAGCCCCTGGCGTGGCAGAGCCTCCTTCCCGACACCGCCGGCAGCTGCCTGGAGGCCGGGGTTGCCATGGCAACTGTGAGGTTGACGCTGTTGCTGCTGCTTATTGTCGGAGGGAAGGGGGAGGCGGCACCTGAGGGAAGAGGAAGAGCGTCTTCTCCCCGCGCCACGACGCGGCACAGCCTGTGCCACGGAGCCTTTGCTGCCTGGCCCAGCCAGGCCGGTGGCTTGGCCGGCCACACCCTGGCCCACCAAGGGGCAGTGGTCCCCTGGGCTCGGGGGGCACCCTGGAGCAACGGGAGCCTATTCTGCCGGGAGACCCTCCTCCCAGCCCCCATCCCATGGCCCTGGTGCCCTCTGGCTTGGCCCTTGGAACCTGCAGGGTGGGTGCTCAGACCAGGGCCAGCCAGCACTGTGACCCCTGCTGGTGCCCTTGACCACTGCTGAGGCCCGGCTCTGGGGTCCCGGGAGCCCCCCAGGCCCCAGCTGCCCTGAGCTCTCAGCGCCATGAAGAAGTTCGCCTCCAGCCGCAGCCTGAACAAGATCTTGGCACAGTGCGACTCATCCTCCCGGGAGTACGAGGAGATCCAGGCGGTGGAGCGCAAGTGGCACCTGCACCTGGCCACGCCGCGCCGCCTGCTGCTGGACAGGAGGTCCAAGGCCTCCCTCTTCTTTGCAGCCCCGCCGCCCCCCAAGAGGGCTCCCAGCACCACGCTGACCCTGCGCTCCAAGTCCATGACAGCTGAGCTTGAGGAACTTGGTGAGTGCTGGCAGGGGCTGGGGTGGACAGTGCAGGCATAGCCCAGGGCAGGGTGGACACAGGCAGTGTGGGTAGCTGGGGGGCCAGGGTGGGGCTGAAGCTGGGCAGAGACATAGGAGAGGAGGGACAGGTGGCCGCGGGCAGGTCAGACGTATGGGTTGGGGTGCTGAGGCAGTTGGGTGATTTGCTTCCTGTGGGGTGAGGAGGGGCTGGCACGTGGAAAGGATGCAAGGGCTGCGCGGCTCGGGCCGGGGCTGGGGATGGACAGGGGTGCCCTGGTGTGTGCCCGTGTGAGCTTGTGTGTGTGCAGTACATCCTCTGGTTCCCTGTCACCACCCTGCCTTTGGTCAGGCACCTTGGGGTCTGCGTCAGCTGTGCCGGGTGTTGTCTGTGTCCCCTTTGTGCTCCATGTACCCTGGCCCCCACTTGCAGCCTGGTGACCTCACGCGGCCGTGGTGAGCGCCAGGGGCGCTGGGTTTTGATGGGGCATGTTGATGCTTGACAGTGCACGTGGCCATCATGCTGGTTTGTGTGCTGATGCACCCAAGCATTGACCACCGTGTGGGGTGCCCAGTCCCCCAGAGCTTGTCCTGGGCATGTTCCGACACGTGTACCAGTTACAGACTCTGAGCCAGCCCTCGTATCAGACTTTGCTGTGGCTCCAGTTACAGAAAGGACCCTGGCTCTAGTCTCAAATCCCTGGAAGCGTCTGGTCCTGGCTCTCAGCTGAGACCCAGTCTCAGCTTCAGTCTTGTTCTGCCGCAGCTGTGGAAGGAGCCCCCGCCCTGGCCCCAGAATTCCCGGACAGGGTCTGCCTCTGCCCTCGCCACAGCTCGGCAGCCCCGTTCCAGGCAGGTACTGCTGCCTGCAGTTTGGTTCGTGTGGAGAATGGCGACCAAGATAGAATGGGTGACATGGTCAGGGCTTTCTGTGCCATGAGCATTTTGAATAAAATAAAAGTAGGAAGCCACACAGATAATGCAAAGCCAAAGGAGAGGAATCTGCAGGTTTCAAAACTGGAGAAAACAAAGCCAGTGGGGAGTAGAGGAAACCGATGCTTCCACAGTCCACAGTGCAGGGCCCAGGAGCAAAGGGTGCGGGCCAGAGGCCCTCGGAAGGCCAGCGGGTGTAGCCGTGGACCTGTGAGAACTGGGAGAGCCAGGACCAAGCCCAGGGCCAGGAACCAACATCCGAAGAACTGGAAGTCACAGGGGTACATGAGAGAGATGGTAAAATGTGTAAATTATTACAGAGCTTACGAGAGCTCACAGAACTCCTCCTAGAAGAACAGGACAGAATAAGCACATTTGAAAAGGATCCCTAGGCCGGCGCCGCGGCTCACTAGGCTAATCCTCCACCTAGCGGCGCCGGCACACCGGGTTCTAGTCCCGGTCGGGGCGCCGGATTCTGTCCCGGTTGCTCCTCTTCCAGGCCAGCTCTCTGCTGTGGCCCGGGAGTGCAGTGGAGGATGGCCCAGGTGCTTGGGCCCTGCACCCCATGGGAGACCAGGAAAAGCACCTGGCTCCTGGCTCCTGCCATCGGATCAGCGCGGTGCGCCGGCCGCAGCGCGCTGGCCGCGGCGGCCATTGGAGGGTAAACCAACGGCAAAGGAAGACCTTTCTCTCTGTCTCTCTCTCTCACTGTCCACTCTGCCTGTCAAAAAAAAAAAAAAAAAAAAAAAAAAAGGATCTCTAAAGAACTATTGAAACAGAAAGTATGGTTACAGCTAAAAAAAATATATCCATGTCTGAGATAAACAGTATACCTAACCCAGCTAGAAAAGAAGCAATGAGTTAGAAAACGAAGAACAGTTAAGAGACATGGAGGCGGGACCAGCATTGTGGCTGAGGATGGAACTGGGAAAGCCACATCCCATGTGGGGGTCAGTTTGTATCCTGGCTGCTCCACTTCTGATGCAGCTCCCTGCTAATGTGCCTGGGAAAGCAGCAGAGGATGGAACAAGTGCTTGGACCCCGACACCATGTGGGAGACCAGGGTGAAGCTGCTGGCTTCTGGATTCGCCTGGCCCAGCCCCGGCTGTTACTGCCATCTGGGGAGTTAACCGGTGGATGGGAGATCTCCCTCTGTCTCTGTCTCTCCCTCTCTTTCTCTGTAAGGCTGCCTTTCAAATAAATAAATAAATCTTTTAAAAAAAGAAATGAGACGTGGAGGAGGTAGAACCCAGCACCTACCCAAGAGACTCCCAGAGGAAAGAAAAGAATGGCAGTGTTAGGAAAGTAAGTGGCTAAGAATTTCCTAAAATTGAACAAAGATGTGAGATTCTAGTTTGAAGAAGTGTAAGACCTGAGCGAGAAAATAAAAACAGATCCACATCTAAATCTGTCTCAGTAAAACTTCAGGGTACCATGGCCAAATAGGAAAACCTTAAAACTATAAGAGGCTGGTGCCGTGGCGCAGTAGGCTGATCCTCCGCCTGCGGCGCCGGCATCCCATATACGCGCCAGTTCTAGTCCCGGCTGCTCCTCTTCCAATCCTGCTCTCTGCTGTGGCTGGGAAAGGTAGAAGATGGCCAAGTGCTTGGGCCTCTGCACCCGTGTGGGAGACCCAGAAGAAGCTGCTGGCTCCTGGCTTCGGATTGGCGCAGCTCCAGCCGTTGCAGCCATTTGGGGAGTGAACCAATGGAAAGAAGACCTTTCTCTCTCTCCCTCTCCCTGTAACTCTCGCAAATAAATAAGTAAATAAATCTTTAAAAATTAAATTAAAAACTATAAGAGAGAAGGCAAGGAATGACAGCTTAAGCTTCTGACATACTTGGATCAGCATTAATAGTGACAGGAGTTGATGGAACAACAGTTTTTAAATTTTTTTAAAAATTAATAACTTGCGTTTATGAGATTCTTCAAATTCAGTTTATCCCTACAACAATCTTTTTTTTTTTTTTTAAAGTTATTTATTTATTTGAAAGGCAGAGAGTTGCAGAGAGGCAGATACAGAGAGAGAGTTCCTCCATCCACTGGTTCACTCCCCAGATGGCTGCAACGGCCAGAGCTGTGTGGGTCTGAAGCCAGGAGCCAGGAGCTTCTTCCATGTCTCCCACGTGGGTGCAGGGGCCCAAGCACTTGGGCCATCTTTCACTGTTATCCCAGGCCATAGCAGAGAGCTGGATTGGAAGAGAAGCAGCCGGGACTTGAACTGGCACCCATATGGGATATTGGCGCTTCAGGCAGTAGCTTTACCCACTGTGCCATAGCGCCGGCCCGTTTAAAAATCTTAAGTAGCCAGCACTGTGGTTCAGGGGTTAAGCTGATTGAGATGCTAGCACCCTATAACGGAGCATGGGTTTGAGTCCCGGCTGCTGTGCTTCTGATCCAGCTCCCGGCTAATGCACCTGGGAAAGCAGCAGAAGACAGCCCACGATGGACCCCTGGGCCCTTGCCACCCCCGTGGGAGACCGGATGGGGCTTGCCTCCTAGTTTCAGCCTGGCCCAGCCCCAGCTGCTGTAGACATTTGGGGAGTGAACCAGCAGATGAACAATTCTCTCTCTCTTCCTCTCTCTTTTTCCCTCTCTCTCTCTCTCTCTCTCTGCGCCTTTCTCCCTGTTTCTGATACTCTGCCTTTCAAAAAATAAATCTTTTAAAAAGATTCTTAAGTCAAAATACCTTTCCATCTAGAATTCTATACCCAGCTAAACCTGCTCACTCAAGACCAAGAAGCCAGCTGACTTCTGGCTCCAGGGTCACAAGGGCCAAAGGTCAGTCTCAGGGAGCTGACCTGTAAACTGACCATTAAGCCAATACCTGTAGGCAGCTGCGTCTGTCTGGACACCAGGCCGAGGCTCTGTAGTTCTCTGCCATAGGCTGTCACCTGGCATGCTCAGCTGCGTGCTTAGAAGGGACCCTGCGTTCTGCACTGAGGGGTCGTTGGCCTCTACAATTCTGGAACCCTGGAAACCCGCCTTTTAAAGCAGTAATCACCTTCTCACTGGGCTTTTCTGTCTGGAAACCGATGAATGAGTGCAGCTCATCATCCTCTCTGGTTCCGTCTGGGCATTTTCTCTGCTATGTAAGCTCAGGACAGGGACCTCACTCGGCTTTCAGCTTTTCCTTGAACAGACTGGCAGAGGATGAAGGGGTCACTTGGCACGTAGCCTCTGCCTGTGCTTACAGACTGGACTGGCTGTTCATGGTGCTTTGTCCAGAGGAGGGCCAGGGTAGCCGGGGGCTCCGAAAACCACCCTTTCCAAGGAAGGCAGCCCCTCTGCTGGGCTTCTGACCAGTTCCCTCTGGCTGGAGGAAGCCAGGCCAGTTGCAGGGTTTCCCCAGGTACCCAATCCACAACACAGCACTTGTGCTCCTAAAAGAGCAATAAGACCTTTTGGGTCATCATGGGCATAAACGTGTCCACTCTGCCAGCCACACTGCCAAACTGGTAGAGCCCTTTGAGTCTAGTGCACGCAGATGCTGTGGGCACGGGGAAGGAGGGGAGAGTGAGGTGGCCGCAGGTGGCCCGCAAGGAGGCTCAGGTAAGGCCTGCAGCAGGAAGGGGAGCGAGGGGGCTCTTGCTGGGGAATGGGATGAACAAAGCCAGAGAGTGGTCACAGAGGCAGGGTCGGGGCGAGGCAGCGCAGCCCCTCCGTCCGCTCAGCAGGACCAGGGCGGCGGGGGCCCAGGTCAGGGAGGGCCCCTCCTGTTTGTCCCCTTTCCCAGGAGCTATCTAGACGTGGCTGTGACTTCTGGGTCGTTGTTTTGTTTGTGATCTGGATGTCATCGTGGTGCCACGCTCAGTGTCGCTGACATTTGTTCTGCCTTTTGTCTGAAACCTGCTTTGCACGGACACTCAAGGGGCCCCCTTGGTTTTTGGTGGCCTCAGAACTTGGTTTCTGCCCTTTTTGTCTCAACAAGGCTTAGGTTGGACCAAGTGTGTTGTCTGTCTCCACTCGTGTGTGTCTGGACGAATGGGTGGGTGGACGTACAGTGTGGTTATTTCCTCCTGGAGTTTCCTTGGGCTGGGTGGGAGGATCTGGGAGGTCCTGACCCTGGAGAGGTGGGATGGCAGGGAGGGGGCGTGGGAGTGAGTGTGGAGGGGGCCGGTGCTGGGGGATGAAGCCTGCCTCTTACTGCTTGTTCTGTCTCTTGATTCCAAGCCTCCATTCGGAGAAGAAAAGGGGGTGAGTCATCTGCTTGTGTCCCAGGGCCCCAGCTTTGCCCGACCCCTGACCTGGGGGTGCTGGTGGTGTGTGAGGAGGCTCCGTTCAGGTCAGGGTGGTCTGGGAACCTGGGCTACGGCCTCCTGCTGGCTTTCCCCTGGGGATCTGGTAGGGGCACGGAAGAGGGGCCTGGGCATGATGGTGGGGCAACCCCAGGGGCGTGATGAGGGTCATAGCCATGGGCCTTGGGGTCAGGTGAGCAGATGTAGCTGGGTGGGCAGGAGCTAGGGAGGGTGTGGCGTCAGGGTACTCGGCCCTGGCCTGCACTGCAACTTCCTGCCAGCCTCTGGGGGCTGCCGGGACCCACGCCCGTGCAGAGCTACAAGCTGGCAGTGCCCTCAGAGCTGGGAAGGAGCACAGTGCTCCCTGCCCACACCAACACCTCCACCTCCACCTCCTCCTCCTCTGCGGGCTGTCGACCCTGCCACTCCTCTTCCGGACTCACCCTTTATCCTTTGAGGCCCCTCCCTGTGCATTCTGGGCGTTCAGCCTGGCTGCAGGGGACACAGTGTCCAGGCAGGGACAGAGTCACCTGGGCCTAGGCCTGGGCCCTGAGGTCCAAGTCTGGCAAGGTCTTGGGAGCAAAGGGAAGCTCCAGGGGACTTGGTGGCCCTGGGAGTGTGTACTTGCCCCTTGTCCGTGTGCCTGGCACCCACGGGTCCCTCGCTCTGGGTCCACTGGGCCTCCCCCAGGGCGGGGATGCTCACCTGTCCCCAGCCCCACTGGCCTGTGCTGTGTTCAGTCTCCACACTCCCTGACCCTCTCAGGTCTTGTGTCACCCCAGGCCCAGGGGAGGGACTTTCCCTGGTGTGTTTTCAGGTCTCCTTCTGGGACCCTTTTCTCTGCCTATTTGTGGAATATTTTGGTTCTGCCCTTCTGCTTATTAGTGGGGTCCCTGTGGCCTGTGGTGGAGGAAGTGGTGGGCAGCATCTCCCCCTGTGGACCCCTCATCCCTCCAGGATCTGCCACGTGCCCAGGGGCCCTGTGGAAGGCCAGCAGGAGTGCCTGGCCTTGGCGCAGTGGACTTCACTTCCTGTCTAAAGTACCCAAGTGATTTATTTAAGAATGTATCTTCTGATTTTGTTGGGGATTTATGCCACTCTCGTCAGCTTGTAGTTTGTTAAAAAATTTTGTCTTCCTTTTGAAGATGATTCTCCTGGCCCTCGTGCCATTACCTTGTGACCCAAAAGAGCTGCTTTGCCGAGCTTCACTGTGGGGCTGGGGCTGGGCTCTCCTACACCGAGAGACGCTCAGGTCGCAGGGTGTGCCGGGAGACACCCGCACGGGCCCACTCCCGTCCTCACGTCTGTGGTTTTCTCACTTGCTGGGGCTGTGATCTGGGGCAGTTTATGTCTTTGCCAGCTTCATTTTACTTCTGGGTGAAGTGAAGGTGACACGGGTCTGAACACAAAACGCTGCGCACCCTGGAAGTCTCCAGGGACTTGGCAGGTGGTGGTGGTGGGATCTTCAGCTTTCAAAAGGAAATTACTCACTTGTTACAAAAACATGGGAAGACCTGTCATGCCCGCAGTCCCTGGTCTGTCACCTGTTGGTGGGGGGAGCCACATTCCCCTCCCCCCACCACACACACACACGTGCACATGCGCACACATGCACACACACACACACTTGTTCTGGGGAGCTCCTGGACTGCTCAGTGCACACACATATGTGCACGCACACGCGTACACACAATGCACACACACATGCGCACACACATGTACACTTATTCTGGGAGCTCCTGGACTGCTCAGTACACACACATGCACACCCTCACACAATGCACACCTGTTCTGGGGAGCTCCTGGACTGCTTGGTGCTGAGGGCAGAGAGAGTGCTTGCTCTCCCAGGGGTCCACGGTGCTTGGGGAGACGGTGCACGCATGTGAAGCCATGAGAGTGGGTGTGTTCCCAGCTCCTGCACAGAGCCTGCAGGGCTGTGGGCCCTTCTTACGTGCTCGTTCTCACTGTAGGTCTGCTCTATCAGTGAGGTCACTGAGTCAGAGACAGGAGGTCAGAACAGAGTGGCAGGGTCAGTCTGATCTGGATTGGGTGCAGGAGTGTCTCAGCTCAGCAGGCTGCAGAGGTCATCAGCAGGTTCTGGCGGGCAGCTGCAGGTTGGAGTGGGAGGGGCAGGAGGCATCTGGGCTGATCATAGAAGCTCCAACAAGCGGTGCCAGGGTGGTGTCCTTGGAGAGAAGGCACAGTGCCCAGAGTCACAGCTCCTGGGGATGGTGGGATGTCTTTGGGCTGGCGTAGCAGCCAGGTGGGCACAGTGCGGGTGCTGCCCCCAGCCCCTAGTGCAGGTCCTGAATTGTCGCTGGGATAGAGCTGAGTGGACGCCCCAGGGGCGAGAACCTCTGTCTCCCGGAGCAGGGATGCAATCAGAGCTGTCACTGTCCTTAGGCACTCATGTCCCATGTCCCCAGGTCATCCTGGTCGTCAGAAACACTGCTTTTTAACACTCTGCTCTGACAAACACCTGCACACAAAGCTTTCTCTGGCCATGGCTGGTGCCTTGCCTTCCACTGTGCCTCCTTCAGCGTCGGCCCTGCCTGGTCTGAGGCTCCTGACTGCTTTCTCGGGGGCTGGCGCTGTCCAGCACGGTTGTTTCCCCTACAGGGGCTGCTTTCCTCCAGGGCAGAGGAAGGTGACTCCTGGCCTGCTGCCCAGCAGGAGTGAACCCAGCCCCCGTCCGTTGTTGATGGCTCACCGTTCTGACATCTGTGTGCGTCAGGGCCGTGATGCTGCCAAGAGTGGCTCACCTCCTCGAGTGAGCACTGAACAGTTCTGCCCCACTCTGGTCTTTCCCTCGTGGTCAGTCAGGGCAGGCTTTGCTTAGGTGGGGTCTGCAGTGTCACCTGAAGGCTGGGGTAGGGGTAGAGGGACTCGGATGGGAGGCAGGCCGTGGCCTCCTCCCGGGGCCCTGCTGCCGTCAGCGCTGGTGAGGGGGGCTGGGCCTGGCGCGTACAGGCAGTGGTGCTGAAGAGGAACTGTCCCCCTGGCTGCACAGAGAAGCTGGACGAGATCCTGGCGGCGGCCGCGGAGCCGACGCTGAGGCCGGACATCGCGGAGGCTGACTCCCGAGCTGCCACCGTCAAACAGCGGCCCACCAGTCGGAGGATCACCCCTGCCGAGATCAGTGTAAGCAGCCCTGGGCTCGGGCCGGGTGCCAGCGTGGCGCATCCCCTCTTCTGAGGCGGGGGCGAGGAGCCAGTCTCTCGGAGGAACGTGGGCCCTCAGCCCCCTGGAGGCTGCACCTGCGGGGTTTCCCCTCCCTTTGCCGGTGCCTCTGGCCTCAAGCAGCTCACGTCACTCCCATCAGGATGCATCTTTCTTTTTTTGACAGGCAGGGTTAGAGAGAGAGAGAGAGCAAGAGGCAGAGAGAAAGGTCTTCCCTCCGCCAGTTCACCCCCCAAATGGCTGCCACGGTGGTGCACCGCGCTGATCCGAGGGCAGGAGCCAGGTGCTTCTCCTGGTCTCCCATGGGGTACAGGGCCCAAGCACTTGGGCCATCCTCCACTGCCTTCCCAGGCCACAGCAGAAAGCTGGACTGGAAGAGGAGCAACCGGGACAGAATCCGGCGCCCCAGCTGGGACTGGAACCCAGGCTGCTGGCACCACAGGCAGAGGATTGGCCAAGTGAGCCACGGCGCCAGCCCAGGGTGCATCTTTGTCCCCTGCTCCCTCCCTCACTCCCCTCACCCAGTGTCTGCACCATTTTACTGTCCGCGTGGCCCCTGCTGCCTGAAGGCAGGGTCTGGGACTGCTTCCTGGGTCCAGGCCCCACGGGCACCAGCACAGTCAGAGGAGAGCGTGGGAGGAGCAGCCTGGGGCTGGGTGGAGAACTGGGGGCTCAGTGCCTTGAAACCTCCATTTCCTCTGCTTCCCCCACAGTCACTGTTTGAGCGCCAGGGACTCCCGGGCCCAGAGAAGCTGCCGGGTTCTCTGCGGAAGGGGCTTCCACGGACCAAGTCTGTAGGTACGGCCGGGCTCGGGGACTGCAGCGCTGGGGGCACAGGGCTAGGCTGACTGCATTCAGCGGTAGGAGACCCTGCCTCTCCCTGTGGGCACCTGGGGTTTCCCCAAGCCCTGTCTCTGCGGACTGCCCTGTGTCCTCCCCTGGCTGTGCCCAGGTCAGCTTTCAGACCCTAACCCTGCCCCTCCCCTACGCTTCGTCCTCCCTTCCACGGTCAGTTCTTAAAAACTCCCCACACTCGCTGCTGCTCCTCCGCTGTGTCAGGCGCGCTCCCTCTGTACCCAGGGCTGAAACTCTCCCAGCAGGGTCACCGTTGGCCTCCGGGACACTTCCCAGTGGACACACGAACAGCCTCCCTCCTCCTGACCTCAATCGGTCCTCCATCTCTTCGCTCCCTTCTCCATGAAAGTCCTCCTGGGGTTTGGGATGTTTCCTCGTTTTCTCCTCTTTTCTCCGTCCCTGCTCTGCTCATTCCAGCAAACATGGGACCTTCTCAAGGCCACGTCCTCAGTGTTCCTCCTGCAGCTCAGCCACCCCAGCCGCCGTCATGCCCCACGTGTGGCCATCTCCTTTCCCGACCCCAGATGGAGACGTCAACAAGCCCCTCTGCAGGCATCCAGTCCCCCTCATCTGCCCACCACACCACCAGCAGCTTCCCGTCAGAGCGCATGCTGCTTAGCACTCTGGGCTGTGCATTTAGTACTCACAGTAACATGCGGGGTAGCGTCAGGAGTGCTTCTGTCTTAGCGATGAGGGGATGCAAGCAAGCTGACCTTCCTGAGGCCGCGCTGCGGCTTCTGCCCACCCTCCTGCCAACCACTGCCCAAGCTGTGACCCTTGCCCCTCACCCTGGGCGGGAGCTGCCAGGTCTTAGGTCGGCCCAGCTGTTACTCGGTGTGTACCACAGGAGGCTGGAGTGTACCTGAGTGTGTGCGGGGCTGGGGTGGTGGTGGTGTTTGAGCCTAGATGGGTCAAGCAGGAGCTTGGACAGAATAACAGGACCAACTGCTGATAGAGAGCAGCGTGTAGAAGGCACAGGCACAAGGCATGGTCCTTCAGCAACCGCCAAGGATCCTTCTCGGGGGTGGGAAGGTGGGGCCGAAGGTAGTGAGACTGCAGCCACTGTGGAGTCGGGAGGCTGCCCCCTTCTCCATCTGAGCCCCACGTGTCCTCCATGGTTTCTTCCTTATCTTCCACCTCACCTGCCTTGGGGGTGGGCTCCCCCTCACAAGCCTCGCAGCCCTGTCCAGCAGAGGCCTTGTCGAATTGCATGTGGACCTTGGCTTTCTTCGCTTCATGGTCTCCTGCCCAGACTGGAGTCTGTCCTGGCCAGAAGCCACTTTGTGCAGCAGGGGGGCCACCCTCCCCCATGGCCCTTTGGGGGCTCCGCCCTGCCCTCCCCTGGCATCTGGGGACCTCTGACCTGGGTCTTCACTTGCTGTCCCCTGCCTGCCGTCATTTCCCACATGGCTTGTCCTTCAGCGCTGCCCAGTCCCAGAACTGACCGCTGCAGGTGCGGATCCACACATCTGCTCTGTAGCCCGGAGCCTCGCAGCAGAGATGGACGCCTGCTCCTCACTGGTTCCTCCTGCATGCTCCTGCGCTCAGTTGCTGTGTGAGCTGACAGGTGCTTGCATTTTTAAATATTTATAAGTTTCTTTGAAAGGCAGAGAGAGAGAGACACATCTTCCATCTAGTGTTTCTCTTCCCAAATGGCTGCAACAGCTGGGACTGGGTCAGGCCGGATCCAAGAGCCAGGAACTCCATCCAGGCCGCCCGTGTGGGTGGCAGGAGCTCAAGTACTTGAGCCATCATTCCCCGCTCCCCAGGCACAGAATCAGGGAGCCGGTTGGAAGCTGAGTAGCTGGCACTCTGATGTGGGATGCTGATGTCTCAAATGGCGGCTTAACCTGTCGTGCAGTGCCTACCCCGGGTGCTCATCTTGTACCCAGCCAGCCAAGTGTGGGTTGAGTTGTCAGGTTCTGTGGGCTCCCACTGCGTGTCCTGGCTGTGTGACCCCAGAGCAAGGAGATCACCCAGCGCCGAGCTCCCAGCACAGCTCATATGCAGGCTGCGGTCTGTGCTTGGTGCCCAGGGAATGCCTAGTGACTGTTCGCATTAGGAGAAACAGCTCCTACATCTTGCGAGTGCTCAAGAGGCGCTCCTGCCGTATGTGAGCAGAGAGGGTCTGCCTTTGCCCCAGGGGACCCTGCCACCCCTCCCCCACAGTGGTGCCAGAGTGGAGTCCCTATTCCTATGCGGCAGCAGTGACTTCTTGCCTGACATAAGAACTTGTTCCCTTCTTCATCTTCACACGTCACCCCCGCCTTCAGCACCCTTGAGGTGCGCTAGTTTTTCAAGCTGATGCACAGGCTTGTAGGTGTTCAGATGTACGGGGAGAAACGCAGCAAGGAGGAGACCAGGGGAAGCTGGGCACAGATTCTGTGTCCAGCAGCAGGCGGGAGGCAGACCTAAAAATAATGCGGATGACAATCTCGGCTTCCATCCTAGGACGCTGCTACCAGTTCAGCCTTCCACTGTAAATTTTAAGTGACCCTGAGACAGGGGCAGGCAGTCCTCTTAAGAGGGGGAAACTCTAGAGGTTAAGAAAGATCACACCCTGGTAGGGTTGGAATTCAAGCCCAAGTTCCTGCCCCAAGCTACAGTTTCTGTGCAGCGGCCTCATCAGCACTGTGGTGGGGAGCAGGCAGTCTGCAGGGTGGTGAGTTCACAAAAATGTTGACCACAGCGAGTGAGGCCTGCTGCTCTCCTGCACAGGCGTCCACGTTATGTCCACAGGAACGCGGAAGGCTCTGTCAGGCGCGAGCTGGCAGCAGGGTGATGGGGTCCCGGGCACTGGGGTCCTCCCTGCACAGACCCCTAGTGATGTCTAAGCCAGCCAGGCCTGGGCTGCGCATGGGAGGGGTCTTGTTCAGCCTGTGCTGGCCCTGAGAGAACTGAGGTTGAGAGTGTCCCTTCCTGGCCTGAGGTCACACAGCTAACGGGTAAAACCTGCACGGGGTGCCCGGCTGAACAGTTCCATTGCAATGCATCCTTCTTCCTCCCACCCACCACAGCATGCTGGCCCTGGGAGGAGCCTCTCCCCGGGGCTGTAACCCACCCCTTGTCTGCATCCACTGCGGCTGTGGGCCGTGGCCCCGCAGTTACTACCTCTCTCATTTCTGACTATCCGCCATCTCCCTCGCACCTCTGGCTGCCTCCCAGAGGGCTCTGCGCCATCTTAGGTGGGAAGCCCTGCACAAGCCCCTTCCAGCCCGTCTCCGTTCTCCCTAGGCCCAGGGCGCCGCCTCTTTCCCGGCGTGTCTTCTCCAGGGCGGCGATATCCTCAGGTGTGGGCAGTTTGGGGTCCTTCCCAGAGCCGCCTCAGCCGGGCCTCCCTCAGCTTACAGCTGAGCTGAGCCTTGCGCACAGGAATGCCCTGCACCCAGCGCGTGGCTTGGGCCAGCCCTAACCCTGCCTCCCCCGACCAGCCCCGACCCCACTCCGAGCCGGCAGAACGCGGGGCCGGGGCCGGGATTGGAGGGGGCTCAGCCCGGCTCACGGGGACCGTCGTTCGCAGGGGAGGACGAGAAGCTGGCCTCTCTGCTGGAGGGGCGCTTCCCGCGGAGCACGTCCATGCAGGACTCGGTGCGTGAGGGCCGCGGCATCCCGCCCCCACCGCAGACCGCGCCGCCGCCGCCGCCCGCGCCCTACTACCTGGACTCCGGGCCGCCCCCAGCCTTCTCGCCGCCGCCGCCGCCGCCGGGCCGCGCCTACGACACTGTGCGCTCCAGCTTCAAGCCGGGCCTGGAGGCGCGCCTAGGCGCGGGCGCCCCCGGTCTGTACGAGCCCGGCGCGGCCCTGGGCCCGCTGCCCTACCCGGAGCGGCAGAAGCGCGCGCGCTCCATGATCATCCTGCAGGACTCGGCGCCCGAGGCGGGCGACGGTCCCCGGCCCCCGCCCGCGGCCACCCCGCCCGAGCGCCCCAAGCGCCGACCGCGGCCTCCGGGCCCCGACAGCCCCTACGCCAACCTGGGCGCCTTCAGCGCCAGCCTCTTCACGCCGTCTAAGCCGCAGCGCCGCAAAAGCCCGCTGGTGAAGCAGCTGCAGGTGGAGGACGCGCAGGAGCGCGCGGCCCTGGCGGTGGGCAGCCCCGGCCCGGGCGGCGGCAGCTTCGCCCGTGAGCCATCCCCGACGCACCGCGGCCCGCGGCCGGGTGCCCTGGACTACGGTGCGGAGGACGGCCTGGGGCTCGCGTTTGGGGGCTCAAGCCCCGGCCCGGGTCCGGGCCCTGCCAAAGACCGGCGGCTGGAGGAGCGGCGCCGTTCCACCGTGTTCCTGTCAGTTGGAGCCGTCGAAGGCAGCGCCCCCAGCGTGGACCTGCCGTCCCTGCAGCCCTCGCGGTCCATCGATGAGCGCCTCCTGGGGCCCGGCGCCACCCCAGGCCGCGACCTGCTGCTCCCTTCCCCGGTCTCTGCTCTGAAGCCATTGGTCAGCGGCCCGAGCCTCAGTCCTGCGGGCTCCACCTTCATCCACCCCCTCACTGGCAAACCCCTGGATCCCAGCTCGCCTCTGGCCCTTGCCCTGGCTGCCCGCGAGAGGGCCCTGGCTTCCCAGGCGCCCTCGAGGTCCCCCACACCGGTGCACAGCCCTGATGCTGACCGCCCTGGACCGCTGTTTGTGGACGTGCAGGCCCGGGACTCAGAGCGGGGGGCCCTGGCCTCCCCAGCCTTCTCCCCGCGGAGTCCGGCCTGGATTCCTGTACCTGCCCGCAGGGAGGCAGAGAAGGCGCCCCGGGAGGAGCGGAAGTCACCCGAGGACAAGAAGTCCCTGATCCTGAGCGTCTTGGATACGTCCTTGCAGCGGCCAGCCGGCCTCATTGTTGTGCATGCCACCAGCAACGGGCAGGAGCCCAGCAGGCTGGGGGCCGAAGAGCAGCGCCCGGGCAGCCCCGAGCGGGCCCCGGCCCCCATGCCAACAGCAGCTGTGGCAGAGCCCCTGCCCAGCCCCCGGGCCCAGCCTGCTGGCAGCACCCCAGTAGACCCTGGGCCAGGCCAGGGCAGCTCAGAGGAGGAGCCAGAGCTGGTGTTTGCTGTCAACCTGCCGCCTGCTCAGCTGTCCTCCAGCGACGAGGAGACCAGAGAGGAGCTGGCCCGCATCGGACTGGTGCCACCCCCAGAGGAGTTCGCCAATGGGATCCTGCTGGCCACTCCACCTCCTGGCCCGGGCCCCTCACCCACCACGGTGCCCAGCCCGGCCTCAGGGAAGCCTAGCAGCGAGCCGCCCCCTGCCCCTGAGTCTGCTGCCGACTCTGGGGTGGAGGAGGCCGACACACGCAGCTCCAGTGACCCCCACCTGGAGACCACAAGCACCATCTCCACGGTGTCCAGCATGTCCACCCTGAGCTCGGAGAGCGGAGAGCTCACCGACACCCACACCTCCTTCGCTGACGGACACACTTTTCTACTCGAGAAGCCACCAGTGCCTCCCAAGCCCAAGCTCAAGTCCCCGCTGGGGAAGGGGCCGGTGACCTTCAGGGACCCGCTGCTGAAGCAGTCCTCGGACAGCGAGCTCATGGCCCAGCAGCACCACGCCGCCTCCGCCGGGCCCGCCCGCCCTCGCTACCTCTTCCAGAGAAGGTCCAAGCTGTGGGGGGACCCCGTGGAGAGCCGGGGGCTCCCTGGGCCTGAAGACGACAAACCAACTGTGATCAGTGAGCTCAGCTCCCGCCTGCAGCAACTCAACAAAGACACGCGCTCCCTGGGGGAGGAGCCGGTCGGCGGCCTGGGCGGCCTGCTGGACCCTGCCAAGAAGTCGCCTATCGCAGCAGCTCGGTGAGCGGGGCGCTGTGGGGAGGGGCCTGTCCTGTGCCTCCTGTCCTCCCTGTTTTTCCTCCTGTCCACCCACTGGCTCCCCTCCATCCCACTTCCGTCCTGTGGTATACCTCCCACTGGTCCTCCACCCTTTGTCTGCCTGGTCCTGCTGAGACAGAGGTCCCTTGGGCTGCCAGCAGCAGCAGCAGGACTTCAGCTCTCTGCACCTCTGCTGGTGCACATCAGACCCCCAAGCTGGACATGTGCACCTCCCCTTACTCTCACTGCCCGTGTCAAGCTGCCTGTGCCACTGGGGATTGGTCCATGGTGCACTTGGGAGCTGTCTGGCGTCTCTGTGGCTCTGCACACACCCCTACTCCCCACACACCATACACAGGCCTCATACCCGCCCATACCCACATATGTATACACTGCACACCCATACACACCCCACATACCCACACACCACTACATACATACCCACTCCTCCACACATACCACACACCCCCCCACACCTACCCACACACCTCTCACCCCACGTACACCCACACACCTACATGTATACCTCACACCCCCCCACATATCCCACACCCTGACACACACACACCCCACACCTACCCACACACCTCTCACCCCACGTACACCCACACACCTACATGTATACCTCACACCCCCCCACATATCCCACATCCTGACACACACACCCCATACCTACCCACACATCTCTCACCCCACGTACACCCACACACCTACATGTATACCTCACACCCCCCCAACACATATCCCACACCCTGACACACACACACCCCACACCTACCCACACACCTCTCACCCCACGTACACCCACACACCTACATGTATACCTCACACCCCCCCACATATCCCACACCCTGACACACACACCCCCCACACCTACCCACACATCTCTCACCCCACGTACACCCACACACCTACATGTGTACCTCACACCCCCCCACATATCCCACACCCTGACACACACACACCCCACACCTACACACACACCTCTCACCCCACGTACACCCACACACCTACATGTGTACCTCACACCCCCCCACATATCCCACACCCTGACACACACACCCCCCACACCTACCCACACATCTCTCACCCCACGTACACCCACACACCTACATGTATACCTCACACCCCCCCACATATCCCACACCCTGACACACACACACCCCACACCTACCCACACACCTCTCACCCCACGTACACCCACACACCTACATGTATACCTCACACCCCCCCACATATCCCACACCCTGACACACACACACCCCACACCTACCCACACACCTCTCACCCCACGTACACCCACACACCTACATGTATACCTCACACCCCCCCACATATCCCACACCCTGACACACACACACCCCATACCTACCCACACACCTCTCACCCCACGTACACCCACACACCTACATGTATACCTCACACCCCCCCACATATCCCACACCCTGACACACACACACCCCACACCTACACACACACCTCTCACCCCACGTACACCCACACACCTACATGTATACCTCACACCCCCCCACATATCCCACATCCTGACACACACACACCCCACACCTACCCACACACCTCTCACCCCACGTACACCCACACACCTACATGTATACCTCACACCCCCCCACATATCCCACACCCTGACACACACACCCCCCACACCTACCCACACATCTCTCACCCCACGTACACCCACACACCTACATGTGTACCTCACACCCCCCCACATATCCCACACCCTGACACACACACACCCCACACCTACCCACACACCTCTCACCCCACGTACACCCACACACCTACATGTGTACCTCACACCCCCCCACATATCCCACACCCTGACACACACACACCCCACACCTACACACACACCTCTCACCCCACGTACACCCACACACCTACATGTATACCTCACACCCCCCCACATATCCCACACCCTGACACATACACACCCCACACCTACCCACACACCTCTCACCCCACGTACACCCACACACCTACATGTATACCTCACACCCCCCCACATATCCCACACCCTGACACATACCTCACACCCCCCACATACCTACACACGCATACCTCACTCCCCCCATACACACCCATGCAGACACCCCATATGTACCCCTACACACATACACCCTGACCCCCCTACGCCCCACACACCTGCTGTGCCCCTCTGCCCTGCGTCCTTTAGAGCCTTGGAGTATGCACTGGCTCCTCTTCTCTCAGGGACTGGCCACCTCCTTCCTGTTTCCTTTCCCAGAAACTTTGCTGCTCTCCTTTGAGTCCCTTTAAAAACAGTCCTGTTTGTGGCTTGTGCGTTAGGAAAACACTTGGAGGCTGCACCCCTGCCCTCTCACCGTCTCCCACCCCCATCCCAGTCCCCCTGTCTGTCCTCCCCTCCCCCTTCTAGCCCGGGTGGGGCTGTGGGGGAGGTGCTGGCATGGGGAGAGGAGCTGAGCAGAGGCCCACGTGCTGCTGAGGGTGCTGCCGCTCTGTACAGTGCAAGTTGCTAGAGCCCCTGGGCCGACCCCCTTTCCTTGAGGACCCCTCCCCACTCGGGCCGGCAAGCTGAATGGGTGTTGTAGGGGAGCCGGGCACCCCCTGCCAGCCCTGCTCCCTGCCTTTCCCAAGCTGCACTTGCCTTCTGGGACCCCAGCCCCCGCCCTCCTCCTGGGAGTGGGGATGGGGTGCTGCCTCCTGAGTCCTCCTCGCCCTCTGACTCGGAGTTCACGGAGTCAGGAGAGGTTCCGAGGGTAAGGATTTTGCAGACCTTATTCCAAGGACCTGCTCCTTCCACCTTGTTCCAGCCCAGCTTCAGAGGATTGGTGGGAGTTTGGGGTGCTCAGGAAGGCTCCCTGAGTCATCCAGGAATGTGGCCTGCAGCTCCTGTCATCCTGGAGCCTTGCTCTGGGGCCTTCTCCCCTCAGCCTCTTCCAACTCCCAGCCAAAGTTGAAAGTTTTTTACTTGTGATGTAGGCACTTCAGGTCTGCACAGAAAGTGTCCAGTGAGGCTGAGCAGCCTGGGTCCCAGGCCTCTGCAGGACTAGATCCCAATAATGGGCCTTCTGACCCAGCCCCGGCCAGTTCCCTGTCTTGCCTCTGCCTCTCCTCCCTCCGGCAGCCCCTCTTTTCCTCCCTGCCTCTTGATCCCGTGAAGATCAAAGCCATGGAAGTGCATAGCTCAGTGCCTGGCCCCGTGTGATGCCCTCAATAAACGTGTGTTCAGTGCATGAAATTGTGAGGCTAAACGCAAGTACTGTCTCTTGTGATTTGAGCAGGGGACTTGGGATGCATTGCAGGAAAGGGTGGACACAGAGATTCAGGTCTTCAGGGTGCTGAGCCCCCTGGTCTGGCCCAGGTGAGCCTGTCTTATTGTTGGCTCTGCTTGCTGCCACAGGGTGGCTGGGTGGTCACAGGGCAGGGTCTAGGGAAGTCCCGTGAGCTTCGGGCTCTCCTCTGAGCTCGTCTTTCACTGTGACCGTTGGCGATTTGCCTCTGTCAGGTGGAGATTCTTGTGTCCAGTGGCTCTGCTTTTCAGCAGGTCCCTGTGTGTTTTCCGTTCTCAGGTGTGGGCTGAGGAAGGCAAGACGAGCGCCTCCAGCCCGCACGCCCGTCCGTTCGCAGGCCCTGCAGAGGGAGCTCTCAGTAGTCTGTGCTGAATTCCAGCCTCTGGTGTTAGCTTCACAGGATCCCTGCTTTCCTCTTACTAGTCCCTGGGGTTACTGGCTGGGCTTGTGTCCACCTAGGGGCCAGGCCACCTGGCAAACAGATGAAGGTGAGGAGTGTCCCTAGCACTGATGGCCTGGATTGTAGTCTCAGCAGGTCGATCTTGTTTCTGTGGTCCTGGGCAAGCCACTTAGCTTCTGTGAACAGCTGTCCCTCTGTGAGGTGGGCAAGGTAACGCTTGGACTTCAGGTGCCGCCACGTCACCACTGAAGCTGCACACGGGAGGACCAGGGTCTGTCCTCCTGGCTGTCCCCCGGTTCTCAGCTGCTGGGTGAAGTTTTAGGGTTCTTTTTGGGCACTGAGCATGCTTGAGATAGACTGGAGAATGTCACGTCATATTATTTTGTCTTCACAACCGTTCCGCTAGATAATACCATCTCCATTTTCCAGACGGTAAAACTGAAGTGGGGGCTTCTGTCTGCCCAAGGCCTGTTCTGGGATCTCTGTCGTGACCTCTTCTGAGGACCACACAGATCCCTTCCCCATGCTTGTCGCAGAGCACAACTCGCGCAGCCCTGTGTGTCATCATGTATGTCAGCAGCGGCACCTGCTGGGCCAGCTGCACGCTGTTCCTGCTGCATCTTGGCCTCACACCTGGACAGCATCATAGCCCTCGAGAGTGGCCCCACTGCCCCCGCTGGACCCTCTGTTTCTGGCTGCAGGCTGAGCAGGATGCCTATGGCCATGTCGGTGCCCAGTCCTGTGTCAGGTCTGGCTTCTTGTGTGGCTGACTGGCTTTGGTGTCCACCAGGACTGCTTATACACTCTTGTCCTACAGCTGAGGTGGCTGGGGTCTGGCACTCATGTCTCACTTAGGGATAAAACTGCTAGTCATCTGTCTCTTAGAAAAATGTCCAAAATGTGGGAAGTTCTGGTATCCAGGCGTGGCTGTCTCCCTCCATGACCAGTCCTGGCAGAGGCCCTGGGTCACTGACCCCGGCTACCCTCCTCAGCATCACAGTCCTGAGCTGTGTCCCTGATCCCCGTGGGTCTCCCTCTCCTTACCCCTCGACACCGCTGGGAGGGAAATGCCTATCTCGCTGGCCTTCTCCACCGGTGGCTGTATCCAGGCTCCGGTGAGCGTCAGCCACGAGGTGCTCTACGGCCTGAGTTCTTTATGGGCAGGGGAAGCCGCCCCGTGCGACACAGAACCACAGCTCAGTGTCTTGTGGAGAACCTGCCGCTCCTTTGCACTGGGCCTGTCCTTTGGCCTCTTTTGAAACCTGATCCCAGGAGCCCAGCGCTCTGGTCCTCTGTGCCAGCCCTGCTGAACAGAGCCATTGTCTGCTCAGAGCCACACGCCTGTCTTTGAGGCCCACACCTGTCTGAACCACATGTGTCTTCCAGGCCTCGCTTGTTGGTCTGAATCCCACGTTTGGTCTGAGCCCCACGGCAGTGCCAGGTCTGCCTTGGCTCTGTTTCACACCTGTCTGACCTGCACGTCTGCTCTGTGGAAAAGCTCCGTGGTGGTGTAGCTTTGGAAACAGAGTCAGCCCCTGCTGCGCTGCCTCTCGGTGCCTTTGATAAGGTTGTGTGGACGAGGCACCTGTGCTGTGGATTTGGGCGGAGTCTGTGCTTTTCCGGTCCTACCTGCAGGGGCTTCAAGGCCAGCAGGGCCCGTCCTGAGGACCAGACTGAAGGTGCCCTGGGGCACCCAGGCTTGGGTGTCCGCTGCGCTCGAAGGCCGCGTGCAGCTGGCTTTCTGCAGGTGTGTTCCCAGGAGGGAGTGGCTGTCAGGGCTGGAGCTGTGAGCAGGCGTGGGTGGTGAGGACTAAGATGCCATCAGCAGGACAGAGGCCCCCAGAAGCCTCTGGAGCGTGTCTGGGTTTGTGTTCCCGTGGAGGATTGTTCCTCTTAATAAGGCCCCCAAATTGCAAAAGGCCACAGGCCTAGACCTTCCCTGGACTGAGCCAGAGTGGCGCTTCTTCTGCTTGTTGGCACGGGAGGGTCAACAGAGGCGCGCATTCTTGGGAGAGACAGGCCCTGTTACTGCGATCTTCTTCCGGGTGTCTTGTGCTCCTGGCTTTGGGCGAGGAACGGGAGTCAAGGAGAGCCATTAGGACACGGCTGAAAGGCCCTGGGACTGTGGAGAGTCTGGGGGCAGAAGTGGCTGGAGGTGAGCAGGCGCCCCGTGCACACATTCGGGTTAGTGACTTGGAGGCCACTGAGGAGAGGGGACAGGTCCTGCCGTGCACTAGAGCTCTGGGAGAAATGGCATTGCTGGGCACAGCAGCCTTCATGAAGGGCGTGAGTGGGACACAGGGCCCAGAAGAAAGTAGAGAAGCAGAGGAAAATCTTCAGGAAGGGAGATGCTGAATGGGGTGCTTGGAGGGAAGACGGACAGGTCACGGGGTGGGGTGGGGGTCCTGCCGACAGCCTGAGCCACTGCAGGGGACAGGGGCCTCACTGGAGACGCTGGCACTGTCCAAGATTCAGATCTCGGTGAAGACCGCCCTGACACGTCACAGCCTGGACTTGGCCGTGGAGGGGGGCTGCTAAGGGTGCCCCATAGCTCTAGGACACCTGGAAGGTGGTAGGAGTGTGGCCCAGTGGAACCCAGTTCTCAGTTTCTTGCTCCCTGGTATCTTTGGAGCCTGCCTGCCCTCGGCCTGGGTCTCCGCTTACCCTGCTGAGCAGGACGACTCCAGTACCAACCAGACGGGCTCTGGACTCTGACGGCCTCCCCACGTGCTGCCACCACTGCTCAGCTGTGGTCACGCTTCTGTCACACTGAACTCCAAACCTCAGAGTGGGGTCAGAGCAGACATCTGTGCCGCAGGCCCCCAGGCCAGGGTTGCTCTGTGAGGGTCAGGGGTGGCAGGTGAGGTGCATGTGCCCGGCCTTACTCCTTGCTGGGTGTCCACTGTCTGGTCTCAGAGGCGCAGTTCCCTGAGTCTCTCCTAGCAGTCACCGCCCATGGGCACCCAGCACCCAGCACCACATGGTACCTCCCCCGGCTGCTGCCCCACTTCATCCTGAAGCCCTGGTGACTCCGTGGAGTCCAGGTTGGAGTTGGCTCCTGTTCTTGCACCCACCCGAGTGTTCCTGGAGCCCCTATCCAGCGGGGGCACAGTCTAACTCCTCGGGGAGCCTGAGCAGTTGGGAGGAGGCAGTGGGATAGGCTGAGGAGAGGGCCAGCGGAAGGGGGTGGAAGCCAGTCCAGTAGGAGAGACGGCGCCGCTCTCTGGAGAGGGCTCCCATTGCTCGTAGGACACGAGAGCAAAGCCTGCTGCAAGGGAGCCCGTGCTGCTGGGCGATGGGCACTGTGCGTGCCGTGTGCTCAGGACAGCACACACGTGGGTGGCAACCCAGAGAAGGGATCCTTAGCCCAGTGTGGGAGGGGAGGGATGGTGGCTGGACAGAGGCCAGTCAGATGACAGAGGATGGTGGTGGGGGTGCGGGGTGCTGCTGCGCACTTCCCAGGCAGTGCTGAGGCAGCGTGCGAGGTCTGCAGTGCACAGACGAGGGCCCCAGAGCACGGGTTCCATGCAGGCCATCAGGAGGCCGCTGTCTGCCAGTCCTCCGCACTTCCGGACGTCCTCAAGGTGTTCCCCTCTCCCAGCAGCTGCCTTCCACAGCAGCTGCACCCACTGCACCCAACTCCCTCCCTCCACAAGGGGCTGGCCAGGGGGTTCCTGCACCTGGCTGCCTGCTGTGTGGCTGTGACTGTGGCCACGTGAGCCTGGCCTGCTAACACTCTCTCTCATTGCTCTCTCCTGCCCATCTGCATGTGGCTGCTCTGTCTAGCTGCGCGGTGGTCCCGAGCGCCGGCTGTGTAAGTGAGCATGCCCATCCCATGCCTCTCGCCGTCCACCTGGGTCTCTGCTCTGCATGGCTGCGTGGGCCTTCTGTGTCGCTGACAGCCCCGAGGCTTCCCCTGGCCACAGTAAGGGATACGCTTAGGGACGGGAATGGGGGAATATGGGAGTGGGTGTTCTCAGGAATCACCACAGGCAGTCCTGCCATGGCCAGGCTGAAGAGGGGCTAGAGGTCAGGGTCCTGAGAGGTGAGCTGGGAAGTGAGGTGCCACCAGCCTCTGTGTGTGTGTGCGCACATGCACGTGCTGCCTCGTGTCTGCACCATGGGGTGCATTGCTGCCGTGCATGCTGCCCTGTGTAGGGCGGCTGCCTCGCCTGCCCTGCCTGTGCTGCTGCTCTGTGTGGGTGTGGGCGCCGCCTGGTGTCTTCGGTGCCGTGGGCCTGTTCAGCCTGGTGCTGCTGCCAGTCTTGACCACGACTCAGCCACCCCCCAAGGCTCCGGGCTCCACTCAGCACTGTGGGCACTGCGGGGTGTGGCCCCAGTCTTGCTGCCTAGAGCACCTGTGGATGGGGCGCATATCTGAGGCTGGTAGGGAGGGGACAGCCCAGCCCTGTGCCAGGAGAGGCTGTCTTGCCACTGGAGCCTCAGCGGAGGGGGAGGGCACCAGTCCTCTCAGAATGCAGTCTAGGGCCCGCCAGAGCCAAGCCCTGGCTCTGACTCTGGCGGCCAAGAGACGGCCAGGGTAATGTGGGATGTTCCCACCAGCCCACCCTTCTCCCCTCCGCCCATCCCCTTCGCTGCGAGCCCCTCGCCTCGCCCTGAACCCCTCTCCCTCCACAGGCTCTTCAGCAGCCTCGGTGAGCTGAGCTCCATTTCAGCGCAGCGCAGCCCCACGGGCCCGGGCGGCGGGGCCTCCTACGCGGTGCGGCCCAGTGGCCGCTACCCCGTGGCGCGACGCGCCCCGAGCCCAGTGAAGCCCGCGTCGCTGGAGCGGGTGGAGGGGCTGGGGGCGGGCGCGGGGGGCGCGGGGCGGCCCTTCGGCCTCACGCCCCCCACCATCCTCAAGTCGTCCAGCCTCTCCATTCCGCATGAGCCCAAGGAGGTGCGCTTCGTGGTGCGCAGCGTGAGCGCGCGCAGCCGCTCCCCGTCGCCGTCGCCGCTGCCCTCGCCCGCGCCCGGCCCCGGCCCCGGCGCACCCGGCCCGCGCAGGCCCTTCCAGCAGAAGCCAATGCAGCTCTGGAGCAAGTTCGATGTGGGCGACTGGCTGGAGAGCATCCACCTAGGCGAGCACCGCGACCGCTTCGAGGACCACGAGATCGAGGGCGCGCACCTGCCCGCGCTCACCAAGGAAGACTTCGTGGAGCTGGGCGTCACACGCGTGGGCCACCGCATGAACATCGAGCGCGCGCTGCGGCAGCTGGAGGGCAGCTGACGCCGCACCCCCGCTCCCGTCCCAGCCGCGCCCTGCGGGCAGGGCCCTGACCCCTCCCGGGCCGCGGGCTCGGCCCGCCCCCGCCATGGCGCCGGGCCGGGAATGTTGCATGAATCGTGCTGTTTGCTGTTGCTCGGAGACTTGCCCTGTACATTGCTTAGTGCCCTCCCGGGCCGCCGAGCCGGACCCAGCGCGCAGTCGGGACGGCTCGGACCAGGGAGGCCGGGCGGGAGGGCCGGGGTGCGGTGCTCTGACCGGCGCCTCCTCCGCAGCTCCTGGTGGCCCTTCTCCCAGAGGGGGAACCTAGTCCAGCATGCGAGGCCAGGACACGCCTTGGCGACTCGGGGGGAGGGGGGAGACATTGGGGTTCTCGACGGGGGCCAAGGAGCCCCCTGTTTTGCATATTTTAATCCACTCTATATTTGGAACGAGAAAAGGAACAAATATCTCTGTCCGTAACAGTTTCCTCTTCCCCCCACCCCCTGGCCCTCCCGCCGGTCCCGCTGCAGCTGCCCAGTCTTCCATCTGCGGCCCTCACTGCCACTGCCGCCCCACACGGGGCAGGGGACGCTCCAGCTGGTCTGGGGTTGGCCAGGGTCCTGGTGGCCGGCCCTAGGGCCCCGCTCGCTCGGCCCCTTCCCTCGCTGAGCTGTAGTGAGCCCCATCGACCCTTCAGGTGCTGCTCGGGGGAGGGGCGGCAGGCGGCCCGTCCTGCTGGGCGCCAGCGCGGTCCAGTCCGGTCACAGGTGGCCTGGGAGGCCAGCGCCCTGGGGGTGGGGCAGGGTCCCTAACACTCCACCCTCAGCCATCTTCCTCACAGGGTCTCTCCCCAAGGAGGGGTCCAGCCTCCTCCCACTTTTTTGGGCAACTACAGCAGAAAAGTCTCCCTGCCTTGGGCCCCACTGTCTCTTGCCCCTGCCCTGTGTGTGCGCGCGTGTGTGCGTGTGCACGTGTGTGTGAAACTGGGTGCGACTGAGCACATGGGAGCCCCCGTGTGCGCTGGGCTTGCAGAGGGGGGCTGTGCAAGTGTGTGCCGGGAGCCGGCGGGGTGGGGGGCGGAGGTGTGTGTGTGCCTGTGACAGCGTCCTGTCTCCTCGTGGAGAGAAGGTCAGAGGCTGTCTTGCCCCGGGTCCTTCCAGAGCCCCACCCAGCCTGAGCTGGGTTCGCTGTTGAACCCTGGCCGCTGGGGGCGGCCCCAGAGACCCCTTGGAGGCAGCTCTGTTCTTTGGGCTTCTGAGGGTATCCTGGGGGACCGCTAGAGTCAGGCCACCACGGGGCCCTAGGGAGAGTCAAAGACCCCTGAGGGCGCCCCAGTCCCCCTTACTGTGACTCCTCACAGTCAGCAGCGACCTGTGGGGCGGGGGCCCTGGGGCGTTTTTAAACCTAGGGTTTGGAGTCTGGACTAAGCTCCATCCACGTCACTCACAAGTTTCTGTTTATATTTATAGCTTTTTTTAATAAAAGAAAAAAAAAGAAAACATAAGTTTTCACAGCCCAGGGGCCTGGCACGCCGGTCTGTGCCCGCCTGCCCCGCCCCCGCCCACCGGCCCCATTCCCTGGGCAGAGTCACACCCACACCGTCTCCCGACACACCAGGTCACACACAGCAGTCACTGTAACGACTGCCACATACACACGCGGTCTCACACTCACCTGTGGGTTTTTGGTTCCGTTCAATTTGGGTTTTTAACTTTACAGGGTCAGTTCTGCTTCACCCTCCTTTTGTATGGAGTTCCATCCGGGGGAGTTCGCCCCCTGCTCCAGTCCTGAGGCCTCCTGACCCTGACGTTGTGATACACCCCACAGAGATCTATGTTTCTTATATTATTATTATTATTATTGATAATAATTATTATAATATTATGTAATAAATTTATAAGAAATGAAGCCGCGTCTCACTCGCCTGGTTGAGGATCCTGGGAGCATGCGGCTGTCCCTCAGGGGGGTCGCAGACCCCGCGCCTGGGGCCGCCGTGACTTCCACGGAGCAGACCCTGGCCCTGTGCCGACGCCTGCCTCGAGTCTGCGGGGGCCTCACCCCTGCTTCCCTGGACTCTGCCTTCCGCTCAGCACCTCCTGAGCGAGAAGTCTGGCCGTCCCCCGGCACCCCTATCAGGGCTGCTTCCAGCGTCCAGCTGTTTTACCAGGTCTGCTGCCCCGACCTGTGGCCCTCGCCTACTTCTCCGCCATCCTGCCTGTGCTGCGGCTGTGTTCAGGCCTGGCGTCTTCCCCTGGGCAGGTTCAGTGGTTTTGTCTCCATCCCTGCCTTTGGCTCCCTCACCGCAGAGGGTACCTGCAGTGAAGAAGCTGACCGGCCCCGTCTGCGCCTGCCTCTCCCTCTCCCCCGTGCAGGTGCTGAAGCCCACCGCGGGCATGGACTCTGTCCCTACTCAAGCCCACTCCTTCCTCTGCCTCCACAATGCCCACACAGCCTCGGAGGCTGCACTCCAGGTCGCTTCGTCCAGGAAGCCATTCCCTGACCCCCAGAGTGTCAGGGTTAGCGTCTGTGCTCTCACTGCCCTGGTGGCACCTCAGATTGGAGCAAGGGACGCTTCTTGGCTTGGGTCCTCTCCCTCCCTGACTTGGGTCCTCTCCCTCCCTGCACTGGGCTCTGCACGGACGTAAGGCTGTCGTTTGTGCTACCCCAGCCCTGCAGACACTGTCCTTCAAGGGTGGACAGGCGACCATAAGCCGCTACCTGCCTGTGGTGCGGCAAGGGAGGCATGTCCTATTGGCACCTGGTGAGGGCGGCTGGGCCACAGGGGAGGCAAACACCTCAGCAAGTGGACAGAGAGGGCGTGCCGTCTCGAAGGATGGACAGTGAGTGAGCAGGCACTGGAGACAAGATGGAGCGGAGACCACCAAGGGCCCAGGGCTAAGAGGGTTAGTGATGTCTCCTGAGGGGAGGGGCTTACGGAGGGCAGTGGACCAAAGCCATGCTGTGTCGAGGGAACTACTGTAGATGCTGGCTCTGAGGTTGTCCTAGACTGGGGCTGGAGCCGAGGGGAGCGAGGCCTGGGAAGTGTGGCCTGGGATCTCTCAGCAGGAGGGTCTGCCTCAGAGGTCACTTCAAGGGTGGCCCAGAGGGAGCTGCTAAGGCTGGGGACCATGACCCTCAGTCTGTCTAGAAAGTCCCAGAGTCCCATGTCTTCAACATTTTTTTAAAATTTTTCATCTCATGTTCAAGTCATCATACAGAAGGAACTACACAGGAAGTTAGGGAGGGTCCCTGGGAGGAAATGAGTGGGAGGGCAGAGAGACCCCAACTGCATCTGGCTGAGCACTGCAGTGTGGGGACCAGGGGTCTCCTCTGAGCTGCACCTGGAACCCTGGATCTCTAACCAGGACCCAGCTGGGGTAGCGGGAAAGGAAAAGTTAAGGCACAGGGCCCCTGCCTTCCAAGGAACAGCAGTGCCCAGCTGGTACCAAGGGACCCGGGGGCGGGGCAGAGATGAAGGCCTTCCAGGTTCAAAGACCTTCAAGACCTGCACGGCCTGGGCCATGGAGACCTGCTGCAGGGGTGGGGAGCGGCAGGGCTCCTCCTGCCCACGCTGCTCCAGCAATCCCTCGGGCCCTCAGAACACTCTGGAACCTGCCCGGGGAGGTCTGCGTGGGGAGCGGAGGTAGGGATGGGCGGGGGGCTGGAGGGAATGGGGATCCGGGTGAGAGACAAAGGGGTGGGAGTGGGGAAGCAGGGGTGTCCGGAGATCAGGGGCTTGGAGAGGGGGCAGGGCTGGGGAGATGAGGTGGGGAGCGGTAGGAGCCAAGAGCAGGGAGGAGGAGGGTGGGGACCGCTGGGCACCCCGTCCTGCCGCCTGTGCTGGGAGTTCCGCCTCAGCCTCAGCCCAGGCCCCAGTGGCCACCAGGACTCCGTCCTCTGCCCCCAGAGCCTGCTGTCCCGCACCTTCCTCTCCCTCCCTCACTCTTGGAATGGCGTGGAGAAGCCAAGCCATTCCCACTCCCTCCAGGACTCCGTCCTCTGCCCCCAGAGCCTGCTGTCCCCCACCTTCCTCTCCCTCCCTCTCTTGGAATGGCGTGGAGAAGCCAAGCCATTCCCACTCCCTCAAGGTGCTCATTGGCAAACAGCCCTGGTTGGCCACATGCCTCACCATCACTTTGGGTGGGGCCTTTCTAGAATCCGAGCGGGTTAGTTCAGCAGGGCAAGCAATAATCATCTTCTAGAAGCTGCACGTAGGGTCTCCAGAATTTGCTATTGCATACCTCCTAAAGATTTATTTATTTATTTGAGAGATAGACTTACAGACAGTGAGAGGGAGAGATAGAAAGAAAGGTCTTCCATCCGCTGGTTCATTCCCCAGATGGCAACAACAGCCAGAGCTGCCCTGATCTGAAGCTGGGAGCCAGATTCTTCCAGGTCTCCTATGCAGGTGCAGGGGCCCAAGTGTCTGGGCCACCTTCTGCTGTCCCAGGCCATAGCAGAGAGCTGGACTGGAAGAGGAGCAGCAGGGACTAGAACCACCACCTATATGGGATGCTGGCACTGCAGGCAGAGGATAACCTACTGAGCCACAGTGCCAGCCCCCTAAATATTTTTTTAAATTAGGTACTAGGGCAGGCATTGTGGTACAGGAAGTTAAGCCACTGCCTGGGATGCCATTATCCCATATCGGAGTGCCAGTTCAAGTCTTGACTTCACTGCTTCCCAACCAGCTCCTCCTAATGCAGATCCTTGGAGGGAGTAGGTGATGGCTCAAGTACCTGGACCCTTGCCACCCATGTGGGAGATCTGGATTGAGTTCCAGGCTTCTGGTTCCGACCTGGCCCAGCCCCTGTTGTTGTAGGCATTAGAGGGGTGAATCAGCAGACAGAAGATCTCTCTCTCTCTCTCAAGTCTTTTGCTATCTCTGCCTTTCAAATAGATAAAAATAAATTTTTAAAGATTTATTCATTTGAAAGGTAGAGTTACAGAGAGGGAGAGACAGGAAGCAGAGAGTGAGATCTTCCACCTGCTGGTTCACTCCCCAAATGGCCACAACCCCCAGGACTGGGCCAGCCCAAAGCCAGGAGCCAGGAGCCAGGAGCTTCATCTGGGTCTCCCAAGTGGGTGCTGGGGTCCAAGCACTTGGGCCATCTTCTGTTTCTTTCCCAAGTGCATTAGCAAGGAGCTGGATCCAAAGTGGGGTAGTCAGGACATGAGTTGTGCCCTTATGGGGTGCTGGTGCTGCAGGCAGCAGAGTAACCTGCTGTACCACAGTGCAGGCCCTGAAAACACACTTTTTAAAACGAGGGGCCAGTGTTGTGGTGTAGCAAGTAAAGCTGCTGCCTGCTATGCCAGCATTCAGCATAGGCGCCAGTTTGAGGCCCAGCTGCTCCACTTCAGATTAGTGCCCTGCTAACGTGCCTGGGAAAGCAGTAGAAGATGGCCTAAGTGCTTGGGTCCTGCACCCACGTGGGAGACCCAAATGAAGCTCCTGGCTCCTGGCTTCAGCCTGGCCCAGCCCTGGTCATTGCAGCCATCTGGGGAGTGAACTAGCAGATAGAAGACTTCTCTGCTTCTTTCTCTATCTCAGCCCTTGTCCTGACTGTTGATGAACAACTTAATACTTTATCCCTTTTAGTATTTTTTTTTTGTTCTACTTAATACTATTGGTTGAACTCTTTAATTAACACACAATTATTCTTAGGTGTTTAAATTTAACTGAAAAGTGATTCCTGTTAAATATAAGAATGGGAATAAGAGAGGGAGGAGATGTACAATTTGGGACATGCTCAATCGGACTTGCCCCAAACGGTAGAGTTAGAAGCGTGCCAGGGGATTCCAATTCAATCCCATCAAGGTGGCATGTACCAATGCCATCTCACTAGTCCAAGTGATCAATTTCTGTTCACAATTGATCATAATGATAAGATTAAGAGTCAAAGGGACCACACAAACAAGACTAGTGTCTGCTGATACTAACTGATAGAATTAAAAAGGAGAGAACAATCCAACATGGGAAGTGGGATACACAGCAGACCCATAGAATGGCAGATGTCCTAAACAGCACCCTGGCCTCAGAATCAGCCCTTAAGGCATTCGGATCTGGCTGAAGAGCCCATGAGAGTATTTTAGGCATGGAAAGCCAAGACACTCTGAAAAAAAAAAAAAAAAACCCTAAATGGAAGATCTCTGTGAGAGAGATCCCAGTGGAAAGAATAGGTCATCAAAGAAGGTACCTTTTTCTGAAGGGAGGAGAGAACTTCCACTTTGACTATGACCTTGTCTAAATAAGATTGGAGTTGGCGAACTCAGAAGGCTTCCATAGCCTTGGCAACTCATGACAAGAGCCTAGAGTGATTACTGACACCATAAACAAGAGTGTTAATTGTTTAGTCAACAACAGGAGTCACTGTGCACTTACTCCCCATGTAGGATCTCTGTCTTTAATGTGTTATACAATGTGAATTAATGCAATAACTAGTACTCTAACAGTACTTTACACTTTGTGTTTCTGTGTGGGTGAAAACTGTTGAAATCTTTACTTAATATATACCAAATTGATCTTCTGTATATAAAGAGAATTGAAAATGAATCTTGATGTGAATGGAATGGGAGAGGGAGCGGGAGATGGGAGGGTTGCAGGACAGAGGGAAGTTATGGGGGGAAGTTATAGCCACCCACTATAATTCAAAAGCTGTACTTTGGAAATTTATATTTATTAAATAAAGTTAAAAAATAAATAACTAGGTACTACCTTTCATTTTACAGTTTATCCTAACATTTTCATGTTTAAATAGTTGCAAAGGTTATGATCTCTATAAAATTGTACATATCAAAATTTACAATTAAATGTTAATCATTCTTTAAGTAATTCTCATGGATCTAAATGCTATAGCAATTTTATGCCCATGAAAGTCCTCCTTTAAAAACACTGAGGCTGGCGCCGCAGCTCAATAGGCTAATCCTCCGCCTGCAGCACTTGCATACCGGGTTCTAGTCCTGGTCGGGCGCCGGATTCTTTCCCGGTTGCCCCTCTTCCAGGCCAGCTCTCTGCTGTGGCCCGGGAGTGCAGTGGAGGATGGCCCAAGTGCTTGGGCCCTGCACCCCATGGGAGACCAGGAGAAGCACCTGGCTCCTGCCTTCAGATCAGCGCGGTGCGCCGGCCACGGCGGCCATTGGAGGGTGAACCAACGGCAAAGGGAAGACCTTTCTCTCTGTCTCTCTCTCACTGTCCACTTGCCTGTCAAAAAAAAAAAAAAAAAAAAAAAAAAAAAAAAAAAAAAAAGAAAAGAAAAGAAAACACTGAATAATCTTTTCTTTAACAATCAAAAAACTTTAATATCAGTTCCTTGGTGCCATTTCTTGGACTGCTATTCTGAAGTCCTTTTTAGTTATTTATCAGGTACAACCTGACACTCAAGTAAACTAACAGAGGCCTGGGACTGGCATTTTTTGTAGTGGTTAGATGTGACTTAGATGTCTGCCTTCCACATTCCCGCGGATTGGGTACCAGTCCCAGCTCTGAGCCCAACTCCAGGTTTCTGCTAAGGCATACCCTGGGAGGAAACAAGTGATGGCTCAGACGGTTGGGGCCCTACCACTCACGTGCAAGATGGGGACTGAGCCCAACCTTGGCTGTTCTGGTCATTTAGGGAGTGAGTGAACCTGCAGATGGGAAATTGCAGTCTGTCTCTCTCTACCTTTCAAATAAATTATATTGATAGATTTTAAAAAAAGAGGCCTCTGACAGTGCTAGCACTGAGGCTAGTGCAACAGGGTCTTCCGACCTTCAGTGGAGGTGAGACCACCCCACACAAAGGTGGAAAAGACTCCACTCGCTCCGTGGGAGACAGGAGCCCTCCTGACACTCAGGCAGAAGAACCGTGTCCGAGGGACACTCAAGTGTGAGCGTGCAAGAGCACCTGATACTCAGATAAAATTCCCAACAGCCTGACACTGATGCGGGGAGACAAATTCTTACACTGACGCAGAGGGGTGACCTCCTGATGCACAGGCAGCAGAGATAAGAATCTCAGTGCTGAGGTACTGTTGAGATGACCTCTCATATTTACCGAGAGGAAATTTTTAGAAGGTTTTTATTTAATGAATACAAATTTCATATGGACAGCTTTTAGGAATATAGTGGTTCTTCTCCCCATTCTTGCCCTGCCACCCCCACTCCCATCCCACCTCTAATACCTCTCCCATCCCATGCTTCATTAAGATTTGTTTTCAATTGACATTATATACAGAAGACCAACTCTAGACAAGTAGAGATTTCAACAGTTTGCACCCACACTGACACACAAATTATAAAGTACAGTTTGAAGACAAGTTTTACCATTAATTCTCATAGTATACCTCATTAAGGACAGAGTTCCTACATGGGGAATAAGTGCACATGACTCCTGTTGCCTAGAGGAAATTAAACCTCTTGCTTAGCAGATCAACACTCAGGGAAGATAATTAGATCATCCTGCCACTCCCTGGGAAACAGAGATGAGATGTCCTGGCCCAGTGATGGGAGAGCCCTTCTGACCTGCAGGGACAGGAGACAGTGGACACGTGTGTAGAGGAAATGATAGCTCCTGGTATTCAGGTGCAGGAGAGGAGCCCTCCGGACAACCCTCTGGAGGAAATGAGGTGCTCTGACGACCAGGAGACAGAAACTCGGGTAGGGAAGGTAAGACCTGGTGACATTTAAACAGAGTAGACGAGACGTGCTGGCCCTCCAGGGGGACAACGAGGTCTTTAGGAAAAGATTGACTGTCCTCACAATCAGACAGAAAACAGGACCCTTCACGAAAACTCTTAACTTTTTTTTTTTTTTTTGACAGGCAGAGTGGACAGTGAGAGAGAGAGACAGAGAGAAAGGTCTTCCTTTGCCGTTGGTTCACCCTCCAATGGCCGCTGCGGCCGGCACACCGCGCTGATCCGATGGCAGGAGCCAGGAGCCAGGTGCTTTTCCTGGTCTCCCATGGGGTGCAGGGCCCAAGCACCTGGGCCATCCTCCACTGCACTCCCTGGCCACAGCAGAGAGCTGGCCTGGAAGAGGGGCAACCGGGACAGAATCCGGCGCCCCAACCGGGACTAGAACCCGGTGTGCCGGCGCCGCTAAGCGGAGGATTAGCCTAGTGAGCCGCGGCGATGGCCGTAAACATCTAACTTTTGAGGAGGTGACACCTTGCTGCACTGGAGAAACCTGGAAACATTCAGGAAGGAAAAGCAAAATTCTGTGATTTTTGGCAATGGACAGGAAGGTGAGCTTCAGGGTCAGGAATCAGAGAAGTTTAACAGGCTCGTCGAAACCATTGCTGATAACATGTACTTGAAAAGAGGATTCGGGGCTGGCGCTTCGGTGCAGCAGGTTAATGCCCTGGCCTGCAGTTCCGGCATCCCACTTCCAATCCGGCTCTCTTCTATGGCCTGGGAGGGCAGTAAAATATGGCCTGAGTCCTTGGGCCCCTGCGTGGGAGACTCAGAAGAAGCTCCTGGCTCCCGGCTTTGGATCAGTGCAGCTCCGGCTTTGTGGCCAACTGGGGAGTGGACCATTGGATGGAAGTTCTCTCTCTCTCTCTCTCTCTCTCTCTCTCTGCCTCTCCTCTCTCTAACTCTGACTTTCAAATAAATAAATAAATAAATAAATCTTTAAAATAAAAAAAAAGGAGGATTGAAAAGGGTTGGTGCTGTAGTGCAGTGGGTTAAGCCGCTACCTGTGATGCCAGCATCTCATATAGGCACTGGTTGGAGTCCCGGTTGCTGCACTTCGGATCCAGCTCCCTGCTAATGAGCCTGGGAAAGCAGCAGAAAATGGCCCAAATGCTTGGGCCCCTGCACCATAGATGAAGCTCCTGGCTCCTGGCTTCGGTCTGGCTAAGCCCTGGCCATTGTGGCCATTTGGGGAGTGAACCAGCAGATGAAAGCGCCCTCCCAATGTCTTTGTCTCTCCTTCTCTCTCTGTAACTCTTTCAAATAAAATAAATCTAAAATAAATAAATAAATAAAAGAAAGGCGGGTTGGGCATGTGGTGTGGCAGTTAAGCTCCCACTGGGGACATCTGCATTCCACATCAGAGTGCCTGATTCAGTCCCAGCTCCTGCACTTCCAATCCAGCTTCCTGCTAATGAACTGGCCAGGAGGGCCTAAGACCTTGGGTCCCTGCCACTCACGTGGGAGACCCACAGTGAGTTCCAGGCTCCTGGCTTCAGACTGGCCCAGACCTGGCTGGTGTGGCCATCTGAACCGGTAGATGTAAGACCTCTCTCTGTGTCTCTCTGCATTTCAAATAAATAAATAGAATTTAACACACAGACCAAAAGATGGAAAGACAATTCCCCCCAGCGGGCATTAAGGATCTGTTCTCTTAAACCTGACCCTTTGCAGGCACTGGCAGGTGGAAGCTCTGTCCATCACAGAGGCATGCTGAGATGCTCGTAGTCCGCGAGTCTGACAGCCAGAACCTGAAATGCGCCGAGCCAGAGCTTTGGATGGGGGGGGGGGGGGGGTGTCCAGCAAGAGCAACTGGAATAACGACCCTGGCCTTGGGACTGAGGGAATGGGGCTGCACATGGGTCTCCCATCCTCTGGCTGGGAAGGGCGTGTGGGGAGCCTTACAGGAAGTCAGGAAGTCACTTCCACGAATCAGTTAAGCCAGGGGCTTGCCTGGCCTTGCTGCTGGGGGTGGGGGTGGGAGGTCCCCCTGCTGATTGGCCAGCAAGCCACGGAGCTTTATGAGGTCACCAGGCTCGAGGCCAAGGCTGGGGCAGGAGTACGGCGGAGATGCTGCCAACTGCCGTTCTGCTGGTCTTGGTAGTGTCCGTGGTTGCCAAGGATAACGCCACGTGTGAGTAAGTGTCAGGACGCCTCAGCTGGGGAGAGCAGGCCACACTAGACTCCCCCTGCGGCCTGGGCCTTAGCTGTGCCTCAGCTCCTGTGGTCTCCAGCTCAGACTCTCCTTGCTTCCAGAACTGTCAGTCTGGAGCTCTGAGCCCCCAGTTGTGCAGTTTCTCCCTGAAGCGGACCCTCCGCTCCTAGAACCTGCACAGCACCAAGACCTGTGTCCCCTGTCGTCTCTGCTGTGGCTGAACCCCCCTTGCAGATCTCAGCCTGATTTCCAGGGCCCCGTCTTCCCACAGACACCTGAAGCGCTCCCCCGACTCCGTGGCTGACTCCAAAGGCCCCAAGAGCATCACGTCATGCCCTTAGCACCTCCCTCCCTGTGGCCTCTCTAAGACACCCACAAGCCAACACCTTCCCGCCTGTTGGTGGCTGCACTTCTCCGTTCCGGATCCTCCATGGCTCCTCCTACCTGTGTGCTACTGCGCCTGCCTGTGGCTACTCTCCTGCCACTGCTAACCCAGCCCTGAGACCCAAGACCCGCTTGGTCACCCACGATTTCCCTGAAGGCCACAGGCTTCACAACCCTCTCCCCAGGCCCTCCCCCCACCCCTCTCTCTGCTCATACCTCCAGGGTCTACATAGTAGGCCCCCCTTTTTCCTGTAAGACTCTAGAAATTATAACTCCAAAGCCGTCTCATGAAGCCTGCAGCTTCCTGCATGCCCCAGAACCCTACAGCCCTGCCTCCTGTGGGTGTGGGGGCCTACTGACAGGCTGTGCGGATTCTTGGTTTGACCCGTGCCCTGGTCTCTCCTCAGTGGCCCCTGTGGGTTGCGGTTCAGGCAGAACCCACAAGGGGGGTTCCGAGTCGTCGGAGGGCAGGCTGCCCAGCAGGGGGCCTGGCCCTGGATGGTCAGCCTCCAGATCTTCACGCCCCGCAACAATCGCAGATACCACGCGTGCGGAGGCGTCCTGCTGAATGCCCACTGGGTGCTCACTGCTGCCCACTGCTTCAACAACAAACAGTACGTGTGGGGACACAGCGGGCGGCCTGCAGGGTGGCTTCTGTCTGACACGGCCCCTCTCCTGGGCCTCTGCAGGGCCTCCCTGTGGCAACCTGCCCCCAGCTGGGCTGACCCAGCCCCTGGTGGGGGCAAGGCGCGGAGGGCCGCCTTCACCGAGGGGGTCTGCCCAGCCAGCCCACCCTGCCAGTGACCGGCTTACCTCTGCGCCCACAGGAAAGTCTATGAGTGGAGGATGGTTTTTGGGGCACAGGAAATCGAGTACGGGACGGACAAGCCAGTGAGGCCACCTCTGCAGGAGAGATACGTGGAGAAAGTCGTCACTCACGACCAATACAACTATATGACAGAGGGAAATGACATCGCTCTCCTGAAGATCACTCCTCCTGTTCCCTGTGGGCCCTTCATTGGACCTGGCTGTCTGCCTAATTCAAAGGCAGGCCCACCTAAAGCTGCCCAGACGTGCTACGTGGCCGGCTGGGGGTACGTCAAAGAGAACGGTGAGTATGGGAGGGACTCCCGGGGGGCAGCACTGCCCCTCCTTCTCCTGGGGTCTTGGGGGTGCAAGATGTTATGCAGGCTGAGGAATTTTCAGTCCTTGTCTCTGTGCCCTTTCACAACTGGAGAAGCTGAGGGTGAGAGGAGTGAAGTCCCTTCTTCAAGGTCCCACGACTGGTGCCTGGGCTTGCCTCTTTGGGGAAGGCTGCACGGCACGCATTTTTAGAGTGCGGTCAAGACTGTGTCTGTATTTGGCACATGGAAACGCAGTTGGGAAACTGGGAGCAGACCCTGAATCAGCAGCTGGGAGAGAGCTGCAGCCGTGGTTCTGGGGCCATGTTTTCTGCATCTGTAGAGGGAAGGGCTGAATCAGGTGGTCTCTGAGCTGAGCGTTTCACAGCTTGGTGCAATTCCAGGGCTCAGCCCTCCTGTGTCCAGGACTGTCTGTATCCCTGGGGAACTGTAGCCCACCCTTGGCCAGTGAGGGCACCAACATCCACCCCTCCCAACCGAGTGCCTTGAAGTTTTCTCTGTAGGCTGGGAGGGGGCAGCTGGTGTGGTTTTCTGTGAGTCAGGTATTCAGGTGTTTGAGGCTCCTTGGAGCTGTCCCCCAGGTTCCTTGCCTTTCCAGATGGGCATGGCTGCCTCTCTAGACCTCTCTGTCCTGTCCAAGCAGCCTGGCCCAGGAGAACTGGTCACTCAGCACTGCCTTGTCCTCTTGAAACTTGAGTAGTGGCTGAGTAGGGGGTTCTCTCCCACACCAGACCAAGCTCACCAAGGGTCCAGGGTGTGACCTAACAAGTGCCACTGCTGACCTCAGGGTTACAACTGTGAGCCCCAGAGACCCCTCCCCCCATTCTGAGAGTCTTGAGACACTGTTTACTCCAGAAGCAACCGGTGACCCCACTAGCTGGTGGTAATGGACAGCAAGGTTTTGCCAGGAGAACAAAGTCACAAAGGGCTAGGTCTCTGCATGTGACCCATGCTTTCAGTTCCCCCCAAGTGGCCATATGACCTTTAATCAGACACACTAAGAATGTGAAACTGTGAAATACTGACTTAGCTATCAATCTCTTCTTTTTCTTTGATATTGGAAAATTTAAGTTCCTAATTCAAGGCAGTTTAGTCACTTGGACCTTAAACTCAGCCTTTTTTTTTTTTTTAACAAAAAATAATTCCAGCATTCCTCCCTGAACTCTTACTCCCAGAGACCGAACTGAATTTCTGACAGGTTTGTCACCTGCCCTGTTCCTCAGAGCAGGGGTCCCATCCCAGCCCCTCGTTGCCACCCTTTCTTGGCCTATGGTGTCCACCTCTATTTCAGCTGCTGACGCCCGTGGCTCTGCCCTAGTGTTTGGAGTGAGGACATGTGTTCTTCCTGTCTGGCCCTCTCTCTGTCCACCCATCTGACCATGTCCACAGCTCTTGTATTCCCTGGGAGGCTGATCTCAGGGCCCCCCGGCACCCACCTTTGCTACCCTATTGAGCAGGATTCTGAGCTCCCAGATGCACCTTGGATGTCCTGCAAGATCTTTTGTTTCTGGAATCCCCTTAAACTTAATGGAGTCTCTATCTCTCAGTCTCTCTCTCTCTCTCTCTCTCCCCTCCTCCTCCTCTCTCCTCTCTCCTCTCTCTCTCTCCACAGCCCCCACCCCTAAGTCCAAGTCATAAATTCCCAGGCTCCAAATTCCTCTTACTTTCTAACTACCTACTCCTTGGACTGGTTCACTTTGGGGGCTGGAAGAACTGTCCTAGGTGCTATCCTAGCATTTCTGTGGAATGCTGAGTTCCTGCAGCCTCCTTGCATTTGTCGTTTAGAGCTGGGGTTTGGATTGAAAAAACTGCTGTGCGCCTGCCCTAGGTCTAGAAACCATCCTAATTGCTAGCAGGCCGGGGTTGCTGTCATTGTCATCTCAGTGTCACTCCTACCCCAAGAGCAGTGCAGGTACAACTCTCACTGCTGTTGGACTGTAAGGAAGGTTGAAGCTGAAGGGACTGAAAAATGTAAGAAAGATCCAGCAAATTGTGCTTGGCATGCGCTTACCAAGGGCCTGTTGCATGTGAGCCTGCGCTTCCCGCTTGGCCTTCTGGCCTGCACAGTTCTGTTCCACTCCCTCAGGCAGGGTCCTCCCCTGCGCTGCAGACAAGATCCAGACCCACCCCTCCGGCTGAGGGTGCTGCTGCCAGTGGTGGGGGCTAGTGTCTGTGGCACCGATTGTTGGGCTCTAAGCCATACGCAGTGCAGGCTGCACAGGCTGGGCCTTCCATAACCCAAAGTGCAGGACCTTACGTGTCCAGGGGCTACGGAGGAAGTTCTAACAGCTTCAGAGGTCACTGTCCATGCTTGTAACAGGTGCTCCTGAGTGTGGAGGCACCGCCCCATGTCCCCTCCCTAGAATCTCAAAGCAGATGTAAGGGAAGATCTCGTCCCCACCCAAGTGGAGGAGGCCTAGTAGGGGATGGGAAGCAGGGAGGTGATTTCCAGCCACAATGCAGGGGAAGAAGGTATGTCTCAGACGAAGTGTGGAAGGGGGAATCCGGGGCCCTGGTTCAGCTCCACCACACTCCTGCTGTGGCCTGCACAGATCCAGAGCAGGCGTAAGAGGACCTGTGGCCAGAGTGAGCACTTGCTTGGCACCCGCTCCATTCCCACCATGAACACTCGCATCCTCTGGCCCACCCTTCTCTCTCCCCACTCTTCCTGGGAACACTCAAATGTCACCACTACCTCTGCTTTCTCCATTGCGTATTATCTTCCCTTGAGGAGTGCATAAGTCAGAGGCCAAGGGCACAGACTGTGTGGATCTTAGGTTTAATTAGAGCACCACAGAGGAGGAGGTGGGGCTTCCTCCACAGCCTCTGTGCTCTCTGACCGCGGTGTGGCCTGACTGCAGCCCCCAGGCCATCACCTACACTGATGGAGGCGCGTGTGGACCTCATCAACCTCGAACTGTGTAATTCGACTCAGTGGTACAATGGGCGCATTACTGCAAGCAATCTGTGCGCAGGGTATCCTTCAGGCAAGATTGACACCTGCCAGGTAACCTCCCTTGATGTGCCCAGACCCCCTGGGTCCCTGCAGGATTCCCCAGGCCCCTAAGGACACCTCTTCCTGGAGCCCTAAGCTCCACCATCTCCAGTCCATCGTGCAGGACCCTATTCTAGTGACTTCTTCCCTGGTTCCTTCCTGGGAGGTGACCCTCACCAGCTGCCCTCACAGTAACAGTCACCAGACTCAGCACTCTACCCCAACCCTAATATCCAGAGCAGGTTGCTGAAACCTTGCTCCCGAAGACACTGTTCACCTCTCTCCCCTGAACACAAAGCACCAAAGCCACACGTGCTCAGGGGTGCAGGTAAAGCCACATGCATGACACGCACGCTCACACGGAGCTGTTGGCACCGCCTCAGATGGTGGCACACCACGTGCGTTGAAGGCAGCAGCCAGTCACTGTCCCCCAGAGCCCTCTGGCCAGGGAAGAGTGGCTCAGGCAGAGTGACCTCTGTGTCCTTCCGAGCAGGGGGACAGCGGCGGGCCTCTCATGTGCAGAGAAAACCAGGGCGAGCCCTTCGTGGTCCAGGGCATCACGAGCTGGGGCGTAGGCTGTGCTCGTGCTAAGCGCCCTGGGATCTACACGGCTACCTGGCCCTTCCTGGACTGGATCGCTTCTAGAATCGGCTCTAATGCCTTGCGCATGATTCAACCAGCTACCCCTACCCCTCCCACTACCCGATCCCCGCCCCCCACCCGCCCCCCCGGCGTGCACCAGCCGCCCTCTGCGCACCCTCCTTGGTATTTCCAACATGCTTCTGGACCACCTCACCCTCACCCTCACCCTCACCCTCACCCTCACCCTCGACCCCCGCAACCACCTGCAGCCCAAGCCCCGCCTCCGCCCCCGCCCCCGCCTCCGCCCCCTCCTCCGCCCCCGCCCCCTCCCCCGCCCCCACCCCCGCCCCCGCCCCCGCATCACACCAAGCCTCCCCAAGCACTTTCTTTTGCCAAGCGCCTACAGCAGCTGGTAGAGGTGTTGAAGGGGGGCAGCACCTTTTCTGGTGCCAAGAGGGTTGACACCGCGGCAGCGGCAGCGGAGGCCACAGAGATCCCAGAAGTGACCCTGGCTTCCTGATCGGACCTGCTCTCAGTAGACCCAGTGGACTCTTCAGTCCCGAGAGGAAAGGATGAAATAAACAGATATATTTATACAAATACATATCCATACGTGTGTAAAAATATACACAAAGAGACGTTCTGGAATTCTTTCTAGGTGCCTTCCCTAACTCAGCCCAGACCCCATCATGCCGACCTTGCACCTTCCACGAAGGTGGAGCTCCTTGTTCGTGCCTGTCAGCTGTGTTTTTCAAATCCTGATTGTTAACACCAAAGAGGAGCCAGGGCCACCCTTGGGCACAGCAGTGGTGGGGTGGGGTCCCGGAAGGCAGCTGCTGCTGCTGGCCTGACCGAAGGAGTCGAGCGTCTGGGTCTGATCACGAGGCCGTGTGCTCCTGGTGCTCTCAGAGATGGCTCTGTGGGGAAAGTTGGCTTCCCCAGATCACAAAGGATAATAGGGCCGCAGGGACAGCCACGGGTCACCAGGAAGCACAGCGTTGCCGGTGACCGACAGACATCTGAATGGACATGGCTTGTTCAAGTCCATTACTGCCTTTCCTAGTTCCTGAATTCATGCAAATTTAAAAAATGATTTCTAAACTTTCCAGGAATATCAGTGTGGGAATCTTTTGGGTGCCCAAAGTGTGGCTTGCCATCCTGGGGAGTTTATTTTAAGGTCTTCCATTTTATTTATTTATTTATTTATTTATTTATTTATTTTTGACAGGCAGAGTGGATAGTGAGAGAGACAGAGAGAAAGGTCTTCCCTTTGCCATTGGTTCACCCTCCAATGGCCACCACGGCCATGCTGATCCGAAGGCAGGAGCCAGGTGCTTCTCCTGGTCTCCCATGGGGTACAGGGCCCAAGCACTTGGGCCATCCTCCACTGCCTTCCCTGGCCACAGCAGAGAGCTGGCCTGGAAGAGGGGCAACCGGGACAGAATCCAGCGCCCCGACTGGGACTAGAACCCGGTGTGCCGGTGCCGCTAGGTGGAGGATTAGCCTAGTGAGCCATGAATCTGGCCAGGTCTTCCATTATAAAGAAGAGAAACCAATTGGAGGCATTTGAATGATGAAGACACAAAGAGGTCACACAGAGCCAACAGAACAGGTCAGAGCACACCGGGGAGTCCAGGTGGGGCCTGGCTGGTCTGCAGTGTTGGCAGAGGCTGGGTGCCAGACTGGCCCTCTCCATTTCAGGTGCCGTCGACCAAAACTGCTCCCAATTACTTGAAAATTGCTGGGAAGGGAATCCTGGTGGTGCGGTGTCACCTGCTCACTGTGATTAGGGAGTCAATCAGACTTGATGGCTGGATTAGCCCCTTCAGGTCCCAGAAAGAGAAAACCGTGTTTTCTAGCAGAGCAGTGTGTGGGGGTCGAGTGCAGGACAGACCAACTCTGGTTACTGTCGGACAGCCAAGAGCAGGGGCTGGAGCTGGTGCGAGGAACCTGGGCTGAGTCAACGTCCATGGGTGTTTGTCTTTGGGATTCACTGGCCTTGGGCTCAAACAAAGCCGCCATCCTGCCCCATCAGCTCTGTGCCCTTGGGCAGATGTACCGGAGAGTCACATGACCATGAAGTAAGGCCAAGTGGGGAGCATTCAGAGCAGGGCTTGGCGCACTCGCTGCAGGTGCTCACCAATGGAGGCTGCAAAGTCGCATACTTCGTGAACATGTTGACACATCGTACAATTCCTTCCTATTCTGTCACTCGTCATAATATTCTATGGTTTCCTTTGCCATTTAGCAACTGCAGAGACATTTCTACAATAGCATATGCAGACCCACCTTGTTTCTGTAGGTTGATCTTCCACTGAGAGGATATCTCTAAGCCATAGTGCCACATTTCCTTCCCAGGGGGATTGTGTTACTCTCTGTGCATAAAAATGCCCACCTCCCCACATCTAACCAACACTAGTTCTTATTGTATGTACTGATATTTGCCAATGTAATTAGCATTCTGACTTTCACTTTGTAAACTACAAGTTGCTGCTTGAGATGCCTACGTCCCATGCTGGAGTGCCTGAGTTCAAGTCTCAGCTCTGCTTCCAATTCCAGCGTCCTGCTAATGTGCATCTTGGAAAGCAGGTGATGGCTCATGCACTCAGTGGAAACTGTTAGCAAGTCCAATTTAGAGCAGCAGGGAGTGAAACGTTGGCTCCCTGAGGCTGGGGAGCTGGAAGATTGAGGAGACGCTGGTGAAAGGACACATTTCCATTAAAAGAGGAAAGAGCTCAGGCTACTGCGCAGCGTGGCAACTACAGTGACTAACAGCACAACATTGACATGAAGATTGCCACAAGAACAGGGCTAGATTTTAAGTGTCCACACACACACACACACACACACACACCCCGTGTGTGTGAGGTCACTCAAGCAGGAAAGAGCTTGATGCGCCATCCCTCAGGTGCACACAAGCAGGAAAACGGCACGATGTGCCACGAGCGTCTGCGGAGCTGACTGTTGACTAAGAACCCTGCTGGGCTTTTGGTGCTGCTGGTGGTGAATCTATCGCCCGCTTCTGGGAGACAGGACATCTTAGCAATATCAAGTCTTGTGGGAAACAAGCCCACCTGAGACCACCTAGCCACCGAAGGATGGACTCAGACACGAGAAGAGAGCGAGAAGCAAAGCTTTGTTCATAACCTTGCAAGGCAGGCTCACTGGGGACAGAAACCAATCACTCTGATTTTCTAGTGTACAGCCCCCTGCTCCCGGTTCCTCAACCCCTCAGTACTTTGGGAGTCACAGTCTTCTTGGATGCTGCCTAAGATGGGGCAGGCGACTGGGTGTCTGGCCAGCCGCCGGGCAAACAGGAAGGGGAAGGGGCTTGGTTGGCACTGTGGCAGAGGCCTTGTAGGGGGAGACGCCGCAGTCCCACTTTGTTTTAAAACTACAGTAGGTGCATCTGGAGGGCTATGTGATGTATGGTCATGCCCTTTGAAGACAACCCATGGAGCGTTTTCTCAGCCTGCTGAATTGTGAGCATGCCAAGTCTACCTGCCTTTTAAGGGCTTCTTCACTTTCTACACAGCTTTGAGGATGCATGTTTTCACATATTCTGTCAGAATTATTCCTAAGTATTTCATATTTGGATACGCAATTGCTGATTTTTTGGTATGCAAGAATACAACTGATTTTTTTGTTTTTGTCATGTATCCTGAAACCTGCTGAACTTACTAATTCTAACAGTTTCTGCAGATTCCATTGGGTTCCTACATGGACAAGTCTGTGAATAAAGACAGCTTTATCTATTTTTCCATTATGAATGCATTTGCTTCTTCTTCTTGCCTTATTTCACTGACTAGAACTTCTAGCACAATGTTGAACGCAAGTGATGAAAGTGGACATTCTCGCCTTGTTCTAGATCTTAAAGGTAAATAATTGAGGTTTTCACCAGTAAGTATGTTAACTGTGGGCTTTCTACAGGTATCTCTTATTAGGTCGAGGTTACTCTCCTTTAGACCTATTTTGCCAAGAAGTTTTTATTTTAAAACCAGGAATAGGTGCTGGTGGTGTGGCACAGCAGGTTAAGCCACCACTTATAAAGCTGGCATCCCATAGTTGGTTTGAATTCCAGTTAATTTGCTTCTGATCCAGCTTCCTGTTAATGCTCCTGGGAAAGCAGAACATGGACCAAGTAACCCGGGCCCCTGCCACTCATGCAGGAGACCATGACGGAGGTCCTGGCTCCTGGCTTTGGCCTCACCTAGATTTGGCTGTTGCCATCATTTGAGGGCGTGAACCAGTGGACAGAAGAGTTCTCTTGCTCTCTCTCTGACATTCTGCCTTTCAAATAAATAAATAAATCTTTTTAAAAATCAGGAATAAATGTTTACTTCTGTCAGAAGTTTTTTCTGCATCTGTTAAAATGGGCACATAGTTTTTCTGTTTTACTTTGTTTATTTGGTGAATCATATATTTCTAAAATAAACTTTTTGGGGCTGGTGCTGTGGGGTGGTGGGTTAAGGTGCTGTGTTGTAGCACCAGCATTCCATATGGGCACCTATTTGAGTCCCGGCTACTCCACTCCCTGCTCCCTGCCTAGGAAAACAGTGGAAGATGGCCTAGGTGCTTGGGCCCCTGCATCCCAGTGAAGCTCCTGGCTCCTGGCTTCAGTCTGGCCCAGCCCTGACTGGTGCAGCCATTTGGGGAATGAACCAAAGGATGGAAGATATTTCTCTTTCCTTCTCTCTAATTCTGACTTTCAAATAAAATAAATACATCTTTTAAAAATAAACTTTTCATCTTGGAATAATTTTAGATTTACAGAAAAGATGCAAAATAGAGTTTTCTTCTGACCACTACCCCACTTGGTTTCCCCTAACATCTCACCTTGACATGTGAAGTGGTACTTGTATATCATCTTCCACACTATCTTACAAGACGGTATTAAGATATCAATACTGATACATTCTATTAAACTTGTCCAGATTGCATGCTTTTCCATTGCTGTCCTTTTTTCTGTGTCAAGATCAGTCCAGAGCACCACATCCCTATCATGTCTCTAGTCTCCCCTTTCTTTGCTTTTGTAAAAGATTTATTTACTTGAAAGGCAGAGTAGAGTGACAGAGAGAAGGAATGAGAGAGAGAGAGAGAGAGAGAGATCTTCCATCCTTTGCTTTACTCTCCAAATGCCTGTGTCAGTCAGGGCTGGGTCAGGCCAGAGCCAGGTCTCCCACGTGGGTGGCAGGGACTCAAGTACCTGGGCCATCAATCTGCTGCCTCCCAGGTGGGTTAGCAGGAAGCTGGATGAAAAGCAGAGCACTCTATATGGGATGTGGGTGTCTCAGATGGCGACTTACCTTGCTTCCCCACAGCTCCCTCCCATTTCTTTTTCTGTTCTATTTTTATGACCTTGACAGTTTTCAAGAATATTAGGATTGTGAGTTTTGAGAAAGAATCCCTCAGAGATGAAATATCCTTCTCATCACATCCTGTCATAGATTCATGGTACACACATAACAGCAAATTTTTTTTTTTGAGAATGTAGAAAGACAGACAGAGCATGCCCACTCCCATCTGTTGGGTCATTCCTCAAATGCCTACGATGGCTGGGTCTGAATCCTGGAGCCAGGAACTCTTCCCATATGGGGGTGACAGAAACTCAACTACTTGAACCACTGCGTTCCACAGTCTGTATTAGTAGGAAGCTGGAGTCCAGAGCTAGAGCCAGATATCAAGCCCAGGTACTCAGATGTGGGACACGGGCATTTAAATCACTAGGTTAGACATCTGATCATTTGGATAGGATGCTGCGTCCCAGGTTCTCCCACTGTTCCCTTCCAACATGCTCTACAAGTCAGCTCCTTACTGTGGTGGTGGTGTCCGCCTGAAGGTGGTAGTAGTTACACATACTATCTGGGTTCTTCTATAGGGATCTGTCATTCATTCATTCACATCATTCATAAACGTAAGGTTATTTGCATATTGGAGCACTTTTACATTGGCGCTTGTGTCTCTTTGACAAGGGCATCCTTTTTTTTAAAAAAGATTTTATTTATTATTTAAGAGGTAGAGTTACGGACAGTGAGAAGGCGATGAGACAGAGACAGTTCTTCCTCCCCAAACACAATGACCAGAGCTGCGCTGATCTGAAGCCAGGAGCCAGGAGCTTCTTCTGGGTCTCCCACGTGGATGCAGGGACCCAAGCACTTGGGCCATCTTCCACTGCTTTCCCAGGCCATCACAGAGAGCTGGATCGGAAGAGGAACAGCTGGGACTGAAACCAGTGCCCAGATGGGATGCTGGTACGTCAGGCCAGGGCTTTAACTCACTGAGCCACAGCACTGGCCCCAATAAATAAGTATTTTAAAAGATGTTCTAGGTTCATTTTGCATTTTCTTAAGCCCTGACATGAGTTTTTTTTTTTTAAAGATTTATTTATTTATTTGAAAGTCAGAGTTACACAGAGTGAGGAGAGGCAGAGAGAGAGAGAGAGAGAGAGAGAGAGAGAGTCTTCCACCCACTGGTTCACTCCCCAATTGGCCGCCAATGGCCAGAGCTGTGCTGATCCGAAGCCAGGAGCCAGGAGCTTCCGGGTCTCCCACGCGGGTGCAGGGGCCCAAGCACTTGGGCCATCTTCTACTGCTTTCCCAGGCCATAGCAGAGAGCTGGATTGGAAGTGGAGCAGCTGGGACCCGAACTAGTGCCCATATGAGATACTGGCACTGCAGGTGGTGGCTTTACCCGCTAAGCCACAGCGCCAGCCCTGACATGAGATTTTATTTAAAAAAAGATTAAAGGATGTCCTGTTAGACTCTTGTTTATCCATTTAATTTGGTTCCTGAAAAGACTGGTTGACTCACAGAGGATGACAGCGGTGTCCTCAAAACTTAACCAAGTAGTAGTCTAATGACAGCTACTGTGCAGGATGTGGTCTCTTTACTAGAACAGAATTCCAGAAGCTTGGAGACATAGCAGGTGACTGCTGAACTAAAAATGCATTCTTGGGGTGGTGCTGTGGCACAGCTGGTTAAACCACCACTGGGGATGCCAGCATCCTATTACCATACTGTGGGTTCAAGTGCTGGTTATTCCACTTCTGATCCAGCTTCTTCTTTTTTTTTTTTTTTTTTTTTTTTTGACAGGCAGAGTGGACAGTGAGAGAGAGTCAGAGAGAAAGGTCTTCCTTTTGCCGTTGGTTCACCCTCCAATGGCCGCCACTGCAGCCGGCGCACCGCGCTGATCCTGGCAGGAGCCAGGAGCCAGGTGCTTTTCCTGGTCTCCCATGGGGTGCAGGGCCCAAGCACCTGGGCCATCCTCCACTGCACTCCCTGGCCATAGCAGAGAGCTGGCCTGGAAGAGGGGCGACCGGGACAGAATCCGGCGCCCCAACCGGGACTAGAACCCGGTGTGCCGGCGCCGCAAGGTGGAGGATTAGCCTATTGAGCCACGGCGCCGGCCTGATCCAGCTTCTTGATAGTGTATCCTGGGAGACAGCTGGTGTTGGCTGGAATGCTGGGCTCCTGACACCCATGTGGAAGACCCAGGTGTTTTTTTTTTTTTTTTTTTTTTTTTTTAGATTTATTTGTTTTTATTTGAAAGGCAGAGTTACAGAGAGGCGGAGAGAGAGAGAGAGAGAGAGAGAGAGAGAGAGAGAGAGATCTCCCCTCTGCTGGTTCACTCCCCAGATGGCCGCAATGGCCAGAGCTGAGCCAATCTGAAGCCAAGAGCTCCTTCCAGGTCCCCCATAGGGGTGCAGGGCCCAAGGACTCCACTGCATTCCCAGGCCACAGCAGAGAGCCAGGTCAGAAGTGAAGCAGCTAGGACCTGAACCAGCGCCCATATGGGATGCCGGCACTGCAGGCGCTGGCTTTACCTGCTATACCACAGTGCCAGCCCCGAGACCCAGACTGATTTCCAGGCTCCTGGCTTGGCTTGTTCTGATCCAAGCTGTTGCAGGCGTTTGGGGGAATGGAATCAGTAGGTGGGAGTTCTCATTTATCTCTCTATTGTTCGGCCTTTCAAGCATTTGAAAATAAACATTTATAAAACATCTCTGGGACCAGTGTTGTGGCATAGCGAGTCAAGCTGCGGCCTGCGACACTGGCATCCCACATGGGTACCGGCTCGAGTCCCAGCTACTCCACTTCTGATCCAGCTCCCTGCTGATGGCTTGAGAAAATGGCCCACATGCAGTAGGCACAGTGGCAGGGCTGGAGGCTGAGCATGGGCCCCACAGCAAAGCGTGCGCTGCCTTCCACCAAGGCTGAGCCACCACTGCTGCAGCCACCTGCCAGGAAGTACACACTGAAGCCGCGTCGATGGCACCTCTGGAAGCCGTCACGCAGCCTTGGGTGAGCACACTGGAGTCTCCCACCTTAGAAAGTGCAGTGCTTCATGCTGAGTGGTATAGAAATGCACTCTGGGCATGGGCTGCCCTCCCTGCCTGTGGTGACTTTTCCAGCACCACTCAGCTTCCAGGGTCTCACACTTGCCCTATCAACACAGGATCCTGAAAAATCATCACCTCAGACCAAGGCAACTACTTTACGGCCCAGGAAGCAAAGTGGTAGGTGCATGATCATGGGACCCACTAGGCACCATCATGACCGGAAGCTATGACCCTGACACAGCAAGGGAAGTCTCTAAAGACCTTCCTGGGAAGGCCAGCTTGGAGATGACCCATGGAAGGATGGAGTTACAAAACCCAGTGGTTGGGACTGGCACTGTGGCGCAGTGGGTTAACGCCTTGGCCTAAAGCACCGGCACCCTATATGGGTGCCGGTTTAAAACCCGGCTGCTCCACTTCCTGTCCAGCTCTCTGCTATGGCCTGGGAAAGTAGTGGAAGATGGCCCAGGTCCTAGGGCCCCTGCACCCGCATGGGAGACCCGGAAGAACCTCCTGGCTCCTGGCTTTGGATCGGCGCAGCTCCGGCTGTTGTGGCCAATTGGGGAGTGAACCAGCGGATGGAAGGCCTCTCTCTCTCTCTGTAACTGACTTGCAAATAAATAAATAAATAAATATTTTTTAAAAAAACAAAAACAGAACCCAGTGGTCATCATGCGGCTCTGTCTCCAACGCGCCGGTAACAAATGCTGGGTATGGGCATGCCCTGCTCGCCATCACTCACAGCGACACACTCGGGGGACTGCTGCTTCCTTCAGAGCTGCAGGCTCTGTGAGTGGGTGGGGGAGGACTTTTTGCATACAGCACGTGCCGGTAAACTGGCAAGCTAAGAGAAGTTAGCATCTGGAAGAGTAATTGGCCCTGGGCACCATTAGGTAAAGGTGCTGCTACATGGTAGAGGCAGGGAGGAAAGTGTTTGGCAACCAGGTGATCTGTACTGTCTCTTGCACTTGCCTGCGGGCTATAAATGCAACCACAGCCTTGGGCAAAGGGAGCAGGATCAATTCACCAGGAAAACCTAGACCTGCAGCAGCAGGTGCAGAAGAGCCACATCAAGTCTGCGTCACAGAGGGCCTGAATGCGGGGCAGCTCATCTCACTGTCCATCCTGTTGTACACACCCCCAGAACTTGTGACAAGCCTGAATTCTGGGGAACCCTGCCTGCGTGGAATGAACTTTAAGAAGTGGCTCTAAGGGGCCAGCACTCTGGCACAGCGGGTAAAGCCATCACTTGCAGTGCCACATCCCATATAGGCACCAGGCCTGGGAAAGCAGCAGCAGATGGTCCAAGTCCTTGGGCCCCTGCACCGATGCTGGAGACCTGAAGAAGCTCCTGGCTGCAGATCAGCCCAACTCTGGCTGTTGTGGCCATTTGGGGAGCGAGCCAGACAATGGAAGTTCTCTCTGCCTCTCTGTAACTCTTTCAAGTAAATAAACCTTACAAAAAAAAAAAGTGGATCTGAGGAGATGGTGTTGTGCTGTAGCAGGTAAAGTCACTGCCCATGACTCTGGAATCCCATATGGGTACAAGTTCAAGTCCTGGCTGCTCCACTTCTGATCCAAATCCCTGCTAATGAGCCTGGGAAAGCAGAAGGTGGCCCAACTCCTTGGGCCCCTGTAACCATGTGGGAGACCCAGAAGCAGCTCCTGGTTTCAGTCTGGCCCAGCTGTGGCCATTGTTCATTGGGGAGTGAACAAGTGGATAGATGTCTGTCTCTCCCTCCCTCTAATTCTTTCAAATAAATAATTTATTTTTAAGTGGATCTGAGCAATGTAAGGGTTGGCGGCTGTAGATATTTTTGGCAACTTGCCTGAGTGTCTGACAGATAAAAGTCACAGCTGTCACTCTCTCCGAGAACTGCTCTTGCTGAAACAAGCTGCCTCTCTGCTCATATGCTCGCCTGACTAGCACAAAAGGCTCCTGGCCTTAGGGTAGGACCAGCTCTGGAGGTCATTTGTCCTCCAGCTCCCTTGGATTGGGCAGGCAGGGTGGCTGAAAGTGGCTTTCTGCTAAGACTGCAAACTTGTGCAGCTGCCTCCTACCCTCATCTTCTCCGAGAACGGACCTGCTCAGTCACTCAATCGCTTTCTCAAGCTCTGCTTCTCAGGCATCTGATAGAAAAGTCACACAAAAACGACTGATGGTGAATTTTAAGGTACGTAAACATTTTAAAAAAATATCTGAGAACCTGTCTGCTGGTTTACTCCCCAAATGGCCACAATGGCCAGGGCTGGCTCAGGCCAACCAGGAGCCTGGAACTCCTGCATTTCCCACATGGGGCCCAAGCAACTGGGTCGTCATCTGCTGTCTTCCCAGGCACATCTGCAGGGAGGTGCATCATAAGCAGAGCAGCTGGGACTCACAGCAATACCACTCTGGTGTGGGATGAAAGGCAGAGTTACAGAGAGGAAGAAACAGAGAAATCTGCCTTCTACTGGTTCACTCCCCAGATGGCCACAGCAATGACCAGGGCTACGCCAGCATCACAAGTGGTGTTGAGCCACAACACCGGCCACAAAGCTGTTGTATTTTAAGAAAATTCTTAGTCATCTACAACAACAAAAATTTCACTATTCTTTGTTTTAAAATCCCACCTTATGGGTAAGGTATGCCTGAAACCTTAGTCAGGTGAGAGCTCTTAAACTGGACATACATCACTTAAATTTATATGTATTTGAAAATAACAGGGCTGGTACTGTGGTGTTGGTGGGTTAACCCAGCACCTGTAGTGCTGGTATCTCATATAGGCACTGGTTCTAGTCCCAGCCGCTCCACTTCAGATCTACCTCTCTGCTAATGGCCTGAGAAAGCATTGGAAGATGGCCCAATTGCTTGGGCCCCTGCCACTGAAGTGGGAGGCCTAGAAGCAGCTCCTGGATCCTGGTTCCTGGCTTCAGCCTGGCGTAGCCCTGGTCGTTGCTGTGGCCATCTGGGGAGTGAACCAGTAGAAGGCAGATTTCTCTGTTTCTTCCTCTCTGTAACTCTGCCTTTCAAATAAATATAAAAATTAAATAACAAGGCATGCATGCATACATATACACACACACACGAGTGGGGGAGGGAGAGAGATGCCATATCCACTGGTTCACACCCCAAATAACACCCTGGAACTTGGTCCAGGTTTCCCATGTGGGTGGCAGGACCTAATTCCTTGAGCCATGACTGCTACCTCCCAGGGTCTGCATCAGCAGGAAGCTGGAATTGAGGGCAGAGTCAGATTTGACCCAGGCGTTCATTCAGAATGCAGGTGTCCAAAGTGGCATCTCCACCACTATGTCGGACGCATGACATGAAGGAGAAACATACTTGTTCTCGAGTGGGTGGGCATGTGATCTCTAAGTCTGTCACAGCAACCAGGTTCGAGGTTTAGCTCCATCTCCGACGCCAGCTTCCTCCTAACACAGACCCTGGGGAGTAGCAGTGATGGCTCCAGTGACTGGGTTCCTGTCACTCACGTGCAAGATGCAGGTTGGGTTCCTGCTTCCCAGTTTTGGCGTGGCCCAGCCCTATCATTATTGGTGTTTGAGGAGTAAATCAGAGGATGGGACCCCTCTTTCTCAACTAAGTAAAAAGTAAGAAATTTTAAAAATCAGCTTATTGTTAAAACACCAAGTTTCACTGAAACAGTCTCCATTGCAATGAATCATGAACCAGCTTGGTCACCCTGACAGGTCAAGGCAGCCTTCATGCAGCAGATACCCACGTTCTTCCGTCTTTTTGCTTGGCACACTTCAGTCCCACAAAGCACACATATACACTGTTTTTGCAACTCAACTTTAATGTAAAAAAAAAATAAATTAATGAAAGCAATGCAAATGCTGCACAAGTTGATCACAAAAACATACCAGTAGGCCCTAAGCACAGGGAAGGGGCAGTTCTTGGCCACCTAGAGGAGGCACAATATCCAAAAAAGGAAGACAAAAGGAAGCTTCTTATGCGAAATAGGAATTTTAACGCATTTAAACACAAACTAAATTTAAACTCCAGGTGGCGTCCCTTGTAGCACAGTTGCATTAACCTTTTGCCAAGGGCAGTGTCTCTGCATCATTAAATATGGCCAGGTCTGCCACCTGCTTTCAATTTTTATGTAGACCTGCTCGCATGATCCTGGCATACCTGGAGAAGCCCCTCAGAGCAGGTGTTCAAAAATACGGAATGAATTTACTGTCTGCTCAAATGGTTTTTAAAAAGTTAGCTGGAGACTGAAGAGGAAAGAAGGGAGAACTCAGGGAAAAGGATGGAGGCCTTACAAACGCTGCAGAAGGCTGGGCAGGTGTGGCCTAGGGTCAGGATGCTCACAGCCCCGTCAGAGAGCCTGCACTGGACACTTGGCTCTGGCTCCTGACTCCAGCCTCCTGCCAACGTGGACTCTGCGAGGCACCAGTCACGCCTCATTAGCTGGGTCTCTTCCACCCGTGTGGGAGAACCAGACTGAGTTCCTGGCTCCCAGCTTTGGCCTGGTCCACTCCTGGCCACTGGGCTTTCGGGGATTGAACCAGTAGATGGGAACCATTCCTCTGTTTCTTAAATAAATATTAAAGGGGGGGGGCAGGAGGAGAATTCAGCAATTACCTTGGTAGAAATAAATTTGTCCCTGAAGTCAGTTTTGTGAAGAAAATAAAACCCAACTATCTAAATTTCTTTTTATTCCAAAACATACCACATATACCTACATTCCCTTGGCTGATACGATTCCTAACTCTGCCCCAAGGAGGCATGGTGAGGATCACGTACCCCTGCCCAGTCTGCTGGCGCTGACCTCATCCTGCATTACAGGTCACAGATGTGGGAGAGGCAAGTGGGTGGCAGGGTCTGCAGCAGCTGGAGGAGGACATGGCCCGGAGAGTTTCCTAATTCAGAGCTGCAAGGTTCTAAAGGGGAGGGTTTTCTGAAAGCCCCCCATCCCGCTCCCCAAACCCCGAAGGCTGACTCAGGAGGGAGAGGGGCTCCCAATGCTGCCACTCTGTTCTTGGTCTGGCACATTCTCCTCTTTCTCTTCCAGCTTGAAGTTCTGTGAACAAGGTCACGGGTGAGGCCGGGCTCTGCACTTGCCCAGCTGTGGCTATTTGGGGGGAGCAAAAGCATGCAAGGGCCACTATACTGTGTATCTCGGAGAGAATTCTTGCTTTTCCCGCCCCACCCAAAATGTCTCCTGACCTACCTCAAGCTCTTGCAAAACTTCATCCATGAAGTCCGGGGAGGTCTGTTTGTAGTTCACAGCTAACTGAATTGCATCACTGAAGAGCTGGGGGTGACACGTGGTGGAAGCAAGGTGTAGCAGTCAGTAGGCGGGCCCTGGACCCTGCTGCTAGAGTAAGTAGGCTCACCCTTCAAGTCACCTTTTCCCCATCACCATGAAACCACATACGGTCAATGCATTTCTGCTTCAAGCCCGGGCCCTCCCTCCCCTCCCCTCCCCGATACACATGCCCATACGTTACCCCTATCCTCCCTAGCCCTTAGACTCTGCCTGCTGGCTTTACCGCCTGGCCCCCAATCTCACTAGCCCACTTCTGCAGGCTACTATTACCTTCACAACATTGGTGCCATCAGCAGCTGAGACAAAATACAGGGGTAGAGAGAATTTCTTTGCAAAATTGAAGCTTTTCTGGGTCACTTTTATGTCTGCTGTAGAGAAGAGTGGGACACTGGCCTGTCCATCAAGGAAAAGGGAGGGGCCCCATCCCAGAGAGTGAGATATGCAGGGATGGCCAGGTGGTGTACCCTGGAGAATTCAAGCTGGGAAGGGAGCAATGCATGCAAAGGCTGTGTCTTGGGGAGCAGTTTGGATCACAGGGCTCCCCACCCCAGGAAAAGTAGGAATGTGCAGCAGCGGGTCCCCCATGAATTGTTGATGCCCAGGTGCAGGGATGGCCCCACCATCAATTTTATTGGCCACTACGATGCACGGGATCTTTGGCCTGTACTCCCGAAGCTCGGCATACCAGGTGCTCAGGTTCTTATAGGTGATTCTCCTCTGCACATCAAACACCTGCCAAGGGCAAAGGACGGCAGCTCAGGTTCACCCACGTCTGCACCCCACCTCCAGGTGACACATACACCCAAGCAGACAAGCCATCAGCTTGGGAGTTCAGACTGGGTACCGGCTCTGAACTGTAATTCCTCTGATCACACAGGATTACACCTGCATGTCCCTGCAAGGTCTCTGAGCCTTCAAATCCAAAGGTGTTTTTAAAAATCTTCTATTCCTTTTTTGTTATCTTGTCATCTAATCCTATTTACCTAATTCAACCATTATAAACTGTACTGATTTACTGATCAAGGTTAGAATTATACTTTCTTTAAAAAAATTAATTTTTCTTTGAAAGGCAGAATGACAAAGACAGAGATATTCCATCTACTGGCTCGCTTACCAAATGGCTGTAGAGCTGGACTCAAACTGGCACTCCACTAGGGGGCGCCAGTATTGCAGGCAGTGGCTATACACAATGCAGGCCCCAAATTTTGTTTTTTTCTTATTTTTATGGCTGTTTTAAAATCCCTTTCTAATAAATTTAAGTGCTTGCAGAACTTTTCTTTAGTAATTATGACTTTTAAGCTTTTCTTTATTCTTGAGTTCATTTCGTATTTTGAATTTTTTAAAAGTAATTTTTCTGAATTATTTTATAGCTTATAATTGATTAACTTTCCATTGTTTTTCACCTACTTAAAAACATCAGGAAGAAACACAAGCCCTGCAGGCCACTCCGAGGGCAAAGATCTTCAGAAAGATTCCAAGCTGCCACTGCAGAAACCCTTCAAGCCCCTCACAGGAGGTCCTCCCGGACTCACATCCACAAAGCACTCCAGTACCAGTCAACGGTCACATCACAGATGGGGCAGGCGTCTGCACAGCTGCTAAGCTGCTGGTGGGTGCCCCTCCTGATTCCAGATTTCCACTAATGTGTTCTGGGAGGCAGCAGGCGATGGCTCGAGCAGCTGGCTTCCTGTCACCCACATGGGAGACCTGTGTTTAATTCCTTGCTCATGGCTTTGGCCTGGTTTAGCCCGAGCTGTTGTGGGTATTTGAGGGCAGGGGGTGAACCAGTGGATGGGAACTCTATCTGTCTCAAATAAAAAATTTCCATAAAGGTTATGGATGACAACAACCTGGTAGCTGTGGGAACAGCTACCAGATTTCTCAATCACCCAGCCCAGGGGCTCGTCCAGCACGTGGTGGGCGAGTCAGCAGCCAAAATACTTCGAGAAGTGTCAAGAAGTAGAGCTGGAATCTCTTCCATGGCACTTCCCAGGCCCAGTTTCAGTGAGTGATGATGAGCCCCAATAATGAATTCCCAACAACGGCTTCTTTTTGAAGCATGTTTGTAATGCAGCTTCTGGAATCTGCTTCCCACCAGGCTCAGTCATCATCTGTCCATGTCCGATGTCCTCAGTAACCTCTCATTCTTGCCAACTGTACACCTTCATCAGGGCTCCTTCCATGACTCCCTGGGACGGCAGTGAGTACATTCTCCCTGCCAGGCCCTGGACAGCAGACCACAGCTGGAGGCACCCAAGATACAGGGATGCTGGCAGGGCAAAAACTCGCAGCCGCAGGAAGAGGGTCTGACAGGAGCCAATGAAAACGTGTCAGAGGCAGGAGGAGGTCACTCCCAGAGAGGAAAAGTGAGCTCCAAACAGAAAATGCCAGAGCAGGGCTGAAACCGAAAGGCAAGGACCATCTGCCTTACCCCATAACCCCTGCAGTCATTAATATTAACATTTTGCAAGTTTTCAAGGCATTTTGTGCCTAAAGGACTATGGGAGGAGTCAGGGGATAAACTCCTTCCTTTACCCTCTGCAAAGGGCCAGGAGGGAGGGCTCGGCATTGCCCTCCCCAAGAAGCTCCTGGGGGAGGCTCCCAAGCTGTTCTACCCGTGGCATCTTACACACGCACAGGACAGAATCCACGTGCTCGACGTAGTCAGGGTGCTGTGGTCACGCAGACAAGTATCAGAGCAGGTGGCCTGGAGGTGGTGACATTTATGCAAGCCTGAAAAATGAGTTTACGTGGCCGGCGCCGTGGCTCACTAGGCTAATCCTCCACCTGTGGTGCCAGCACACCAGGTTCTAGTCCCGGTCGGGGCGCCGGATTCTGTCCCGGTTGCTCCTCTTCCAGTCCAGCTCTCTGCTGTGGACCGGGAAGGCAGGGAGGATGGCCCAGGTGCTTGGGGCCTGTACCCACATGGGAGACCAGGAGGAAGCACCTGGCTCTTGGCTTCAGATGGGCGCAGCGCGCCGGCCGTAGTGGCCATTTGGGGGGTGAACCAATGGAAGGAAGACCTTTCTCTCTCTCTCTGCCTGTCAAAAATAAATAAATAAAAATGAGTTTACAGGCAAAGGTTGTGAGGTAGGGGCAGCACAGAGGAAGGTGTGCAGAAGAGCAGAACCTGCGAGTTCCTGCTGCTGCTCCTGACACACGGGAAGACACCCGCTCAGCTGCAGGTCCTCCTCACGCCACGGTCCTTACCTTGCACACTGTGCGTACTGCAGGCAGCTGCTGGGGAAGGTGGGCGGAACAGAGCAGGGCTGGTTTTGTGGCATGTCAAGTTAAGCCCTTGGTACGCCTGCATCCCATCCTGGAGTGCTGCTACTCCACTTTGGTCCAATTTTCTGCTTAATGTGCTTGGAAGGTAGTTGATGATGGCCCAAACACTTGAGCCTCTGCCACCTACATGGGAGAACTGTATGGAATTCCTGGCTCTGGCCTGGTCAAGACCTGGCTTTTTGCAGGTATTTGGGGAGTGGACCAAGGGACAGATCTCTCTGTCTCTCCCTCCTTCTCTGTTACTCTGCCTTTCAAATAAACAAACAGCATACCTCTGAAGGTGCTTCCATACAGTTCCAGCCTATCACCCAGTCTTGGGGTCTTAGCTGAAGCCCCAGACATTATGGATTCCTGACCCATTAGAAATGGTTGCTTTGTGCCAATGCAAGACCTTGAATGCAGTTTGCTAAGTTTGAATGACCGAGGTTTTCACTTAGTCTAAACTGCCATGGATCATCAACCAGAAAAGCAGTCATCTTTTTTTTTTTTTTAATGTTTTTTTAAAAAAATTTATTTGAAAGGCAGAGTTAGAGAAAGAGACCTTCCATCTGCTGGTTCACTCCCCAAATGGCTGCCATGGCCAGGACTAGGCCAGGCCGAAGCCAGGAGCCAGGAGTTTCCTCTGGGTCTCCCACGTGGGTGCAGGGACCCAAGAACTTGGGCCACCTTCTGCCGCTTTCCCAGGTGCATTAGCAGAGAGCTGACTGGAAGTGGAGCACCCGGGCCTTGAACTGGAGCCTTCATCACAGGTGGAGGCTTAACCTGCTATGTCACGGCGTCAGCCCCAGTCCTTGTTTCTTGGGTTATAGATGGCTGGTATTCCTGAAAACATTTTAGAAGTGAACCAAAGTGAAATCATGCTCTTTTGAAACATCTAAATGTGGTGGCCTGAGAGTAAGACAGAGGATCCATGGACAGAAGCTCCCAGAAAACACAGGTTTATGTTGCTCCTTTCTCATTTCTTTGCCCTTTCCACAGCCACATTTCTTGTGGCACTGACCACACCATGGCTATTGGGGTTCAACCTGAGGACTGTGTCTTGGTCAGCAAAAGAGGCTAGGGAGGGGTCAGAGCCAGCACTGTGGTACAGTAGGTTAAGCTACCACCTGTGACACCATCATCCCATATGAGCACCAGTTTGAGTTCTGGCTGTTCCACTTCTGAGCCAGCTCCTAGATTATGCAACCTGGGAGGCAACAGATGATAGCCCAAGTGTTTGGGCCCCTTCCACCCACATGGGGTATCTAGATGGAGTTCTAGGCTCCTGGCTTTGGCTTGGCCCAGCCCCAGCTGATGTGGCCATTTGGGTGGTGAACAAGTAGACAGAAGATCTAATTCTGCATTTCAAATAAAATAATCTTTTTTTTTTAAAGGGAACTGGTGGGAGGCAAGGGGCTTGTGTGAGGTGAAGTCGCCTGAGAAGCAGCAGCCCAAGGAGCTGAGGGGATGGCCTCCTTCAGGGAGGGGCTGTGTCTCAGCCACATTTGCCTGTTGCATGCTGCACCTGACACTGAAGCCCTGCGCTTGCTGTTCCCCTTAGGATGGTAGTTCTCCACCTTTTCTCCGTTCACCCCACCTGACACGTTCCCACTCAGAAGCTCTGGGGAGAAACATGCTATGCAGGACCCCCAGGGCCCAGACCCCTCTCCCACACACCCTCAGGACAGATTTGCCAGGGCCTTTGTCTACTTCCCAGCTGATCTCGTACCATGATACAGGCATGGGCCTTGTGGTAGTAGGAGGCATGCATGCTCTGGAACCGCTCCTGGCCTGCTGTGTCCCAAAAGTCTGAAACACAAACACAGCTCTAAACGCCTGCTGGGCTGGAGGACGGACTCACATGCCCCAGCACTTCTGGGAAGAAACACAACCACAGCACGTCAGGGATGCATGTGGGGAGCACGTGGGTGAACAGACATCACACAGCTTCCCAGGTGTGTCCTTAGGGGACAGTGCACCTGCATGTGCCATGAGATGTATGCACTGCGTGTGCATGGAAGGACACAGGGCTAGGAGGACAGTGCTGATAGGAAGCCTCAGGAGAGGGGAGGTAGATGCCCCCCACAAGATGCAGGGCCCCCCAAATCCACGCATGACCACAGATGGGCAACCCAGTCCTGTTGGAGGCATGGCTTGGCCCAGAGGAGGCTGTGACCTCACAGAAGGTCAAGCCTGTGTGGGAGAGAAAGTTCTTTCTTTACACAGGCTGAATGAGGACCTGGGGAACGAGGAAAGAGGCTGCCTTGTCAGAGGCTGTGTTCCTCCTCCCTCTGGCAGGTACAGCTGTTCTGGATCTAGTTGAGAGCTTCACGCCCCTGTGTACTCCCGCCACCATTCCTGGCAGGCTGGCTTTCAGGCCTCTACAGACACTTGTTCCTGCCTGGGGTCTTGTTTCCCCCTCCCCCTCCCCATGAACCACTGACACCTCCCCTCTTCTCCCAAACCCTCCCTCCTGAGGGCTGGCACGGCTGGACCCCGTGCTGCTCACCCACGAGGATGGTCTTGCCGCCCACTGTGGCTGTGTGTTTGTACAGGGTCAAGGCGTATGTGGATAGCTGCTGTGGCCGACTGCACTCTGATTAAGGAGCAGAGATGAAGGAACGCGAGGGAAGGAAGGGGTGGGAGGGCAGGTGCTGGTGGGAGCACGTCCTTTCCCACCTTTTCTTTTGGAGCAGATTGTAAATGGAATGACTCTGGCATAGTGGTTGTCTCTGCCAGGGACGCCCACAGCCCACATAGCAGTGCCTGGTTTGAGGCAAGGTTACTTCCCTTCCAAACTAGCTTTCAGCTAATGTGAACCCTGGGAAGCAGCAAGTGACAGCCCAAGTACTTGGGTTCTTGCCACTTACACAGGAGACTCAAACAGAGTTCCTGGCTCCCGCCCAGCCCAGTTCTGGTTGCTGTGGGCATCTGGGGAGTAAGCCAGTGGATGGAAAATCTCTGTCTCTCCCTCTGTCATTCTGCCTTAAAAAAATAAATCAGGGCCCCAAGCTTTGAGATCAGAGACCTTGAGTGACTTGTCAAAAGTCAAAGGTTCCGGGCCGGCGCCGCGGCTCACTAGGCTAATCCTCCGCCTAGCGGCGCCGGCACACCGGGTTCTAGTCCCGGTCGGGGCGCCGGATTCTGTCCCGGTTGCCCCTCTTCCAGGCCAGCTCTCTGCTGTGGCCAGGGAGTGCAGTGGAGGATGGCCCAGGTGCTTGGGCCCTGCACCCCATGGGAGACCAGGAAAAGCACCTGGCTCCTGGCTCCTGCCATCGGATCAGCGCGGTGCACCGGCCGCAGCGCGCTGGCCGTGGCGGCCATTGGAGGGTGAACCAACGGCAAAGGAAGACCTTTCTCTCTGTCTCTCTCTCTCACTGTCCACTCTGCCTGTCAAAAAAAAAAAAAAAAAAAAAAAAGTCAAAGGTTCCAAGAATGAATCCAGGCATCTGTCCTAGACTGGGCGCGCTAGTGATGCTACCGCCTTCCTGATGTAAAACAAACCCCAACATGAGTGAACTCTGGGATGTACAGCGGTGACTGTGTGTACGGGAAGAGCCACAGGAACAGGCGTTTCCAACTCTGAAGGATACAATCCATCCATGAGGAATCTCTCCATGAGTCTGCAAGGAGAACATGCAAGGTCAGGCAGCATCCCCACTCCTCCGAGCCCTACTTTACCATCCCCAAGCCTGCGGCTCCTCCCCTCTTGCTCACCCCACAGCCACACAATCTCTGGGGCAAACCTGCATCCCGGGAATCACCATTTCCAGCCCTTCACAACAGACGGCTGTCGTGGCGAGGACACAGACCAGCCAGCGTGAGGCTCGCAGGCCCATCATTTCCCTGGCAGGACACTGCTGCCCACACAATTAGCTGTGCTTTATGCACGGGAAAGCGAGGCCAGGAAGGCTGTGTTTTCTACCCAAAGTCCATCCCCCAAACTCTGCAGGTCCTTCAGGGCCAGCAGTGAGACTGCCCCGACAACCTTCTTTACAACAGGAAAGTTTACCTCATCTTGTACACCTTCTCTCCTCTGTCCTGCAAATAACACCAACCAAACACCAAGTATTTTAATGCTGCACTGTCTTCCTCTCTCTCTCAATGTGCATCAGAAAGCTTTCTGGTCGTGTCGTTTGTTGCTGCATCCTCACTGCCTAGGACAGTGCTGACGCAATCAAAGTGAACACAGCTGTTCCGCCTAATTTCAGGCACAGCCCCACATCCAGTGAGAGAATGCATGTCCCTTTCTGGCTTTCACAACCACTAGCCACCAGTTAGACCACAACAAAACGAAGCTTAACACCCCTATATTCCAAAACTTAAAAACAATCAAACATAAAAGACCACATAAATAAGTTATGGGTTAGAAATCATAAAAAATACTTTAAAATATTTACAATTGAAAGATACAAAAGTTCTTTCTGTGGGGAGCAACCCGGACTGGACTGAGTTACTGGAATTAAGACTTATTCTATGCATCTGCTCTCCCACAATATGGCGCTGAGAAGGGAGAAGCAGCTTCTACACAGCTGCCTCCAGTTCAACCAATAAACTGTAGGACCTGCTCCTGATTGGAGGAGAGCAGCGTACTCGGCGTGTGGGTAGCAGAGTTGGGATTGGTGGAAGAGGACTATAAAGGAGGAGACAGACAACATGCACCGGGAACATCTAAGGGGAACATCTAAGGGGAACACCTGTGCAGCCCCCGAGAGAGCCGGCCAGCGGTGTGCCGCTCCCCCGCGGAAGTGGGGAATGTGGCAGGGGGAACCGCCCTTCCACAGAGGTGGAAGGGACGGTAGCCAACCCGGGAAGGACCAGCAGCAAACCCGGGAAGGACCAGCAGCCAACCCGGGAAGAACCAGCAGCAAACCCGGGGAGGGCCGAGCAGACAAAAGAACAACGCAGGGTCCTGTGTCGTTCCTCCACGAAGACGGGGAGCGACACTTTCCACATAATTTCTTATATAGAATTTCTTTTGGAAGGGTTGGCATTGTGGTGCAACAGATTAAACTGCTGCCTGTGACACTGGCATCCCACATGAGTGCCAGTTCCAGCCCTGGTTGTTCTATTTCTGATCCAGCTCCCTGATACTGTGCCTGGGAAAACAGTGGAGGATATCCCAAGTGCTTGGGCCCCTGTACCCATGTGGGAAACCTGGATGAGGCTCCCAGCTCTGGGCTTCGGCCTGGCCCAACCCCAGCCATTGCGGCCATTTGGGGAATGAACCAGCAGATGGAAGCTCTCTAACTCTTTCTCTGTAATTCTGCCTTTTAATTAAGAAAAATAAATCTTAAAGAAATAAGAAATTTATTGGAAAATTGAGAAGATGTACTTTTAGCACTCTTGTAAGGACAACTAAAAATGTGGACGTTACAGAAATCAAATGTAAAAAGACTCAGGGAGGGGCTGGCGCTATGGTGTAGTGGGTAAAGCTGCTGCCTGCAGTGCCGGCATCCCTTATGGGCGCTGGTTCAAGACTGGGCCGCTCCATTTCCTATCCAGCTCTCTGCTATGGCCTGGGAAAGCAGTGGAAGATGTCCCAAGTCCTTTGGCCCCTGCACGTGCATGGGAGACCCTGAAGAAGCTCCTGGCTCCTGATCGGCACAGCTCCAGCCATTGCGCCCAACTGGGGAGTGAACCATCAGATGGAAGACCTCTTTCTCTCTCTCTGCCTTTCCTCACTCCGTGTAACTCTTTCAAATAAATAAATAAATCTTAAAAAAAAAAAAAAAAGAAAAGAAAGGAGGCCTCTCTCCTCCCGCAGTGCCCTAGAGACTAGGGGAACCTGGACTTCACCCCATTGGCAGTAAAGGGGTGGTGTGTGGTACGTTGCCCCTTCTCCCACTGAAGTGAAACCAAAGCACAAAATGTAATTAAGGTCCAGAGACTCCTAACGTGATACTCAAATGTCCAAGATAACAGAAAACGCTAAGTGGCATCTCAAACCAAAGGAGAAAGACAATGCACACCTGCACCACAGTGACACAGGGTCACCACAGCCTTCATAAAGATGCTCTGACAAGCACCAACGATGCACACAGCTTCAGCAAAGACTATTTTACGGTACAGAAACAGAAGATGCGACAAGGAAACCAACAGAAATGCTAGCATGCTTGGAAAATACAGTAGCCAAAATAAAATGTCATGGATGGGCACATGGCAGAATGGAGAGGAAAGAGTTAAGAATTAGAGTTTTATTAGTTTGTTTTCAAAGATTCATTTGTTTATTTGAAAGGTAGAGTTACAGAGAGATTTGCCATCCACTGGCTCACTCCCCAAATGGCCTGACAGGGCTGTGTTAGGCCAAAGCCACGAGCCAGGAGCTTCATCTGGGTCTCCCACATGGGTATAGGGGCCTAGGGATTTGGGCCACCTGCTGTGGCTTTTCAGGAGCATAGCAGGGAGTGGATCTGAAGTGGAGCAGCCAGAACTCAAACTGGCACCCATATGGGATGTTGGCACTGCAGGTTGTGGCTTCATCACTGTGTCACAGTGCTAGCCCCTCAGGGAGCTTCAGAACAAAGCAAAGCAGGTACCCAACATGAACAGCAGAAGAGAATGGGGAAAGTGAACAGAGTCTGAAGGACCTGCAGGCCTGAGAGAGGACGTTTTTACTACTGATTCCAGTTAAAAAAAAAGTCTCGGAAACAGTGAGAGAAGCAACACTGTATCCATAGAGGAAAGTAACTGGAGTGACAGAGGGTGTCTACGGAAGTGGCACTCATGTCTCCAGCACTGAAAGACAACTAGGCTCAGAACCCAGGTCTGGCGGCCCTCTCCCAGGACTGGAGGTGGAGCCGAGACGTTCTCATGTGAAGGAACATGAACGGAATTTGTTTCCTGCAGACCTGCACTGGAAGAGGGCTGAGACAAGTTCTTGAAACAGAAAGGAAACAATAAAAGGAATCTTGGAATATCAGGAGGGAAGAAAGAACAAGGTCAGGAAAAAAATTCTGTGGCAAATACCACAGAATGTCTTCCATGCTTCAAAAATTTCTAATTATTTTTGATGGCTAAGGCATTGGTTAAGGAGCACTGAAGTTCTCAGTGAACACAGAAAAAATATTTCAGACAATTCAAAAGGAGGGTACAAGGGTATGAAAGAGGTGAGCTGTCCACATTTCACTCCACTGGGAAGTATCAACCTCAGTAATTAAAAAAGTTATACAGCTGGCCGGCGCCGTGGCTCACTAGGCTAATCCTCCGCCTTGAGGCGCCGGCACACCGGGTTCTAGTGCCGATCGAGGCGCCAGATTCTGTCCCAGTTGCCCCTCTTCCAGGCCAGCTCTCCGCTGTGGCCCGGAGTGCAGTGGAGGATGGCCCAAGTGCTTGGGCCCTGCACCCCATGGGAGACCAGGAGAAGCACCTGGCTCCTGCCATCGGATCAGCGCAGTGTGCCGGCTGCGGCGGCCATTGGAGGGTGAACCAACGGCAAAAGGAAGACCTTTCTCTCTGTCTCTCTCTCTCACTGTCCACTCTGCCTGTCAAAAAAAAAAAAAAAAAGTTATGCAGCTGTAATGTAAGTAGAACAACCACTACCAGAGCTATTCAGAGAGACATTTAGGGCTGGCGCTGTAGCGTAGTACGCTGAGCCTTCTGGAAGAGCAGTGGAAGATGGCCCAAGTGCTTGAGTTCCTGTACCAACGTGGGAGACCCAGAGGAAACTCCTGGCTTCAGATCAGCACAGCTCCGGCTGTTGCGGCCAGCTGGAGAGTGAACCAGCAGATGGAAGACACCCCCCCCCCCCCCCCGTCTCTCTCTCTCTCTCCCCGTCTCTCTCTCTCTGCCTCTCCTTCTCTGTGTAACTCTGCTTTTCAGGTAAATAAATAAATATTTTTTTTTTTTTTTTGACAGGCAGAGTGGACAGTGAGAGAGAGAGAGACAGAGAGAAAGGTCTTCCTTTTGCCGTTGGTTCACCCTCCAATGGCCGCCGCGGCTGGCGCACTGCGGCCGGCGCACCGCGCTGATCCGATGGCAGGAGCCAGGAGCCAGGTGCTTTTCCTGGTCTCCCATGGGGTGCAGGGCCCAAGCACCTGGGCCATCCTCCACTGCACTCCCTGGCCACAGCAGAGGGCTGGCCTGGAAGAGGGGCAACCGGGACAGAATCCGGCGCCCCGACCGGGACTAGAACCCGGTGTGCCGGCGCTGCTAGGCGGAGGATTAGCCTAGTGAGCCGCGGCGCCGGCCAAAATAAATATTTTTTTAAAGAAAGATCTCTCTGCCTTTCAAATAAATAAACAAAATCTTTTTTTTTAAAGACACCTTTTAAAATATATATCAGTGACTCACTGACACTGGTCTCACGGCCAGAAACACTGTCAGTCACGTCTCATGAGTGAATCTTATTTAGCATGCTTCTCCGTAAGGCACACTGTAGCTACAAACAACTTGACACACATGAACTTGGCAAGTTAAACAGGCCAATTCTTGAAAAGATAAAATGCCAAAATTCACCCAATATGAAACAGACCACTTGACTAACCTATTCAGAAACTTGATTTTTTACTTCAAAGAATCCCAAAAAAGATTCTTCAAGCATATACGGTTTCAGAAGAGAATTTTTAAAGAAAAATTAATACCAATTTTATATAGTGTATTCCAGAAAAAAAGAGGGGGGCACTGTCAGTTCATTTTATAAGGCTGGTTAAGCCTGATAACAAAGCGAGATAAAGTAAACAAAGCAAAATTTATAAATAAATACTTCATGAATATACTTGTAAAATCATTAACATAATGTTAGCAAAAGGAATTCAGCAATACATAAGAGAAGTCATATGCCATGAACAAATGTGATTTGTTTCCGGGATGCAAAGTTGGCTAATATTTGAAAATCAATCAGTGTAATCATATTCATAGGCTGAGAAAGAAAAATCACATGATCATTATCAACTGATACAGAAAATACACCTGAAGACAATACTCATTCATGATAAAAACTCTTAAAAAAAAAAAAAGTAGGGGACTGCTGTCGTGATGTATTGAGTAAAGCCAACGCCTGAAGTGCCGGCATCCCATATGGGTGCTGGTTCTAGTCCCGGCTGCTCTACTTCCAACCCAGCTCTCTGCTGAGGCCTGGGAAAGCAGTGGAAGATGGCCCAAGTCCTTGGGCCCCTGCACCCACATGGGAAACCCAGAAGAGCCCTGGCTCCTGGCTTCAGATAGGCACAGCTCCAGCCACTGCAGCCAATTGGGGAGCGAACCAGCGGATGGAAGACCTCTCCTTCTCTCTCTGTGTAACTCTTTCAAATAAATAAATAATTCTTTCGGAAAAAAAAAAAAAGTAGGAAGAGAGAGTAACTTGATAAAAAGCTTCTCTAAATTCGAAACCTATAGCTAACATCAAACTCAAGGTGAAAGACAGCAACGTGTTCTCCAAAGATCATGAACAAGGATGGATGTCCACTCTTACCACTCTTATTTCACACAGTAACAGAAGTTCAAGCCTGTGCAATAAGGCACAGAAAGGAATTAGAAGGCATACAGATCAGAGAAGAAACACAGCTCCCAGTATTTGCCATTACAATCTATGCAGGAAATCCCAAGGAAAACAAGGTGGACTGGAGCACCCGGGAGATAAGCCCAAAGCAGGCCTGCTGGGCACCGCTCTACCCTCATGCTGTAAATACAGAATTGGGCACTTGCCCTCACCAGGTGCAGGCAGGAAAGAGGTGCTGTGTGGAGACAAACTGTCAACTCTCCCAGAGAAGAGCGTCACACCTGTGCATGTAGGCACTGAAGTCAGTTAAAAGAATAAGCTGGGGTGGGTGTTAGGTGCAGCATGTAACACACCACTTGGGACACCCACATTCCATTATCCGGGTGCTAGGTTCGAGTCCTGGCTCTGCTTCCAGTTCCAGTTTCCTGCTAATGTGCACCCTTAGAGGCAGCAGGTGATGGCCCAAGTGCTCATGTCCCTGACACCCATATAGGAGACCCGGATTGAGTTCCAGGCTCCTGGCTTTAGCCTGGCCCAGCCTTGGCTGCTGTGGACATTTGAGGAGTGAACCAGTCTATCTGTTGCTTTCTCTCCGCCTTTCAAATTAAAAAGGTAAGCCAATCTTTACAGTGACTGCCGTCGAGTCATCATCCCCCGTCAAGCTTATCAACTTCAGTGAGTCCCTCCGAGAAGGCATCTGGTTCACCTGCACTCAGTCTGTTGTTAGTCCTGTTGTTCACGTGTTCCTCCAACTCCATCATGCCCTGCGCCTCCTGGTTCCTCAACCCACACACCACATACAGGAATACCCGTTTTCTTCTCCTTAGGGTTTTTTATTTATTTAAATGCAGAGTTACAAAGAGAGGAGAGAGATACAGAGAGAAAGATCTTCCACCTGCTGGTTCACTCCCGAAATGGTCACAACAGCTGGGGCTGGGCCAGGCTGAAGCCAGGTGCCGGGAGCTTCTTCTGGGTCTCCCACGTGGGTGCAGGGGCCCAAGGACTTAACCCACCTTCTGGTGCTTTCCAAGGTGGATCAGCAGTGAGCTGGATTAGAAGAGGAGCAGCGGGGCTGGCATCCTATATGGGCGCCGAGTTCTAGTCCCGGTTGCTCCTCTTCCAGTCCAGCTCTCTGTGGTAGCCCGGGAAGGCAGTAGAGGATGGCCCAGGTGCTTGGGTCCCTGCACCCGCATGGGAGACCAGGAAGAAGCACCTGGCTCCTGGCTTTGGATTGGCACAGCGCCGGCCATGGCGGCCATTTGGGGAGTGAACCAACGGAAGGAAGACCTTTCTCTCTGTCTCTCTCTCTCACTGTCTAGGACTCTACCTCTCAAAGAAAAAAAAAAAAAAAAAGAAGGGGAGCAGCTGGGACTCAAACCGGCTCCCTATGGGATGCTGGTGTTGCAGGCAGAGGCTTAACCTACTACGCCACACTGCCGGCCCCCAGAAATATCCCAGTTTGCCCCTCTTCAACCCTGAATTATTTCAGTAGTCTCTAGAGTGGCTCCCTCCACACCTTCTGTCAGGACTCCTGGAAAATGCCCAGATTCCTCGGTCCTCACGATGCCCCTAACACACACAATGCTGTGTGCTCCCACACGCACCCTGGATTCAGCCAAGACTGCTCCAGGGCATCAGCCACAGACGCCATGCTCCTGTGTCTCTGGAGGACACTGGGCCTGGTGTTAACTTTCCAACGTACTTGGACTTTCCCACGGCGCTGTCCCCCAGACAGATGATCTTCACGTTGTCATCAGCATCGTACTTCTCTTGGTCCAGCTCACTGGGTTCGGTTTTGTCTCCCGCCATTGGATCCTCACTGCACAAAGAGCCCCAGCCCAAGGGAGGGGGATCTTGTAACTGGGAAGATCAGTAAGAGACTGCTGTTAGAGATGTGAAGTCCCACAACCTCTTCCTGGACAGGACGGACAAGGAGCCCATGACAGACAGCCCCAAGGACACACATCCCACGCCACTCACCACTAACGTGGCCACCACATGCTGAGCCTGGTTCGCCCAAGATCCTCTTAGCGGTTTCTCCTGCATCCCTTCTCTACCACAACATGTGCAAGGCCACCCCTCCCACTCCCGGCTGGGGAAACAGTATTCTAAAGCTTTACAAGTTCAGCATCCAGTTTTCTCACGTGTAGAACAGGGACACGTCACACGGTCAACGTGAGACACTGAAAACGTCACTGAATGGCACCGAGAGGCGCGAAGAGCACGAGCGGCACGCAGACGGCACGAAGAGCCACGCCAGACGCGTGCACCGGGCCGGGGCCCGCTGCTCCCCGCCTGCCGCCGACAGCCAGGCCCTCGGCGCAGCAGCGGGCCCGCGTTTCGGAGGCTCCAGGCCAGCCCCAGGAGCGGCTCCGTGCGCAGGCCGAGGGGTCTGCGCGCCACCCCCGCCGTGCACACTGAGCGCCCTATCCGAGAACCAAAACCGGCACTACCGCTCCGAGGGCGCAGGCCTCGGTGGTTACGTCTGTCCCCGTGAGGCAGCGCCAACCTGAGCTCTTCCTTCGATAAACGCGGCCGTCAACGCGCCCGGCCCTCTCCCTCCCGCCTGCGAGGGGCGGTCCCCGCACGCCCAGCCGACCTCCCGGGCGGCTCGTCCTCACGTGCAGTCCTGGGCTGGGACAGGCGGTACCAAGGACGCCTCAGAGCGCCCAGCTGGCGGCCACAGGTCTCCGGACTCCTCCGAGCTTCGCACCCAGCCCGCCAGCTCCGGCGCAGGCGAAGCCGCCTCGCACTTCCGGCTCAGCGCGCGTCCAGCAGCTGCTACGCAACCGCGCGAGGACCCCGGGCAGGGCTGTCTGGCTGCAGGCCTGAAGGACCCCGCCGGGGCGGACTGTCCGGCGCAGTGCCTGGCGGGGGAAGAGCCCGCGGGGGCGGCTCCGGTCGCCTCGCACCCTCGCGTCTCCGACGTAGCTAGAGTTCACGCGGCCGCAGGCCTCCGGCAGCGGCGAAGGTCCGAGGGCTAGAGCTGAGGCGACGGCGGGCGATGGAGGAGCCCAGAGACTTGGCCGCCGCCCTCGGGCGCGCGGAGCCGTGGGGTCGTCGGGCGTGGGCCCTGGCGGTTTCTGCACCTTGTACTCTGCGTGTTTTCGTTATTAACTCGGGGCGCTCCCGGAGAGCCCGGGGCTGCCCTTCCGGCAGCACAGGGCCTGTGAGCCGCTCTCATATAAAATGGCGAAGGCTCAGGAGGCTGCGAGGTCGGAGCTGCGGTGCTCGCGGGAGTCCGCAGCGCCCGGGCGGCCGCGGAGAGACCGTGAGGGATTCGGGGTGAGGTCGCGGGGAGAGGCCACGCGTGTTCTTGTTCACCTCCGGGGCTGTCCGTGGAGCTTGGCAGTGCGACTTCCTCACTTCCCTGCACTGCGGTTGTCGCTGCCCGGCCTCCTGTCGGACCGAGCACACGGGTGTCGTCTGTCCTCTGCCCTGGGGACCAAGCACACGGGTGTCGTCTGGCCTCTGCCCTGGGGACCGAGCACACGGGTGTCGTCTGTCCTCTGCCCTGGGGACCCAGCACACGGGTGTCGTCTGGCCTCTGCCCTGGGGACCAAGCACACAGGTGTCGTCTGTCCTCTGCCCTGGGGACCGAGCACACGGGTGTCGTCTGTCCTCTGCCCTGGGGACCCAGCACACGGGTGTCGTCTGGCCTCTGCCCTGGGGACCAAGCACACAGGTGTCGTCTGTCCTCTGCCCTGGGGACCGAGCACACGGGTGTCGTCTGGCCTCTGCCCTGGGGACCAAGCACACGGGTGTAGTCTGGCCTCTGCCCGGGGGACCGAGCACACGGGTGTCGTCTGGCCTCTGCCCTGGGGACCGAGCACACGGGTGTCGTGTGTCCTCTGCCCTGCAGACCGAGCACACAGGTGTCGTCTGTCCTCTGCCCTGGGGACCGAGCACACGGGTGTCGTCTGGCCTCTGCCCTGGGGACCGAGCACACAGGTGTCGTCTGGCCTCTGCCCTGCGGACGGAGCACACGGGTGTCGTCTGTCCTCTGCCCTGGGGACCGCGCACACGGGTGTCGTCTGTCCTCTGCCCTGGGGACCGAGCACACGGGTGTCGTCTGGCCTCTGCCCTGGGGACCCAGCACACGGGTGTCGTCTGGCCTCTGCCCTGGGGACTGCACACACGGGTGTCGTCTGTCCTCTGCCCTGGGGACCCAGCACACGGGTGTCGTCTGGCCTCTGCCCTGGGGACCGAGCACACGGGTGTCGTCTGGCCTCTGCCCTGGGGACCCAGCACACGGGTGTCGTCTGGCCTCTGCCCTGGGGACCGAGCACACGGGTGTCGTCTGGCCTCTGCCCTGGGGACCCAGCACACGGGTGTCGTCTGGCCTCTGCCCTGGGGACCCAGCACACGGGTGTCGTCTGGCCTCTGCCCTGGGGACCGAGCACACAGGTGTCGTCTGGTCTCTGCCCTGGGGACCGAGCACACGGGTGTCGTCTGGTCTCTGCCCTGGGGACCGCGCAGACGGGTGTCGTCTGGCCTCTGCCCTGCACCTGTTCAGCGTTGTCTTCTATCTGGAAGATCAGAGGGCCCATCAGATCAGAACCCCTGACATCGAAGAGAGGCACCAGAGATCTGATTTTAGTTCATTAAAAATTCAATTGCACACTTTTACCGTGTAGAGTACAGTATTTCAACATAGGTAAACTATAAATTGATCAAGCTAAGTAATCAGCATTTCCATTTCTTTTTCTTTACTTCAGGAGCCTCTAAGCTCCTCTCTTGTAGTTACGCATGCTACCTATCATTATTATGCAGTATAGTCACCCCACGGGGCAGCAGCACCGGAACTTAGTACTGTTACGTAGCTGTGCCGGCACCTGCTGTCTCCGGAGCCTCTGGTAATCACTTTCTGAGTTCTGATGGGATTTTAAAAACTTTTGCTTGAGATAGAACATGATAGTTATTTTTCTGTGTCTGGCTTGTTTCACTTTTCAAATGCCAGGATTCCATTCGTTTTTATGACTGAATAGTATTCCACTGTGTGTGTATGCCACATTTTCCTTATTCATTTTCTGTCAGTTGCTACCTAGGTTGATCCCACACCTTGGCTGTTGTGAATGGTGCTGCAGTGGGCATCAGAGTGCAGGTGTCTCCCGGAGGCTGACTTCATTTCCTTTCCTGTACACAGAAATGGGAGAGCTTCATTTTATAGTGGATCTATTTTTAGTTTTTTAATGAAGTCTTTTTTTTTTTTAAGGTTTTACTTATTTGAGGGGCAGAGTTATAGACAGCGTGAGACAGAGAGGTTGGTCTTCCATCTGCTAGTTCACTCCCCAATTGGCCGCAAATGGCCAGAGCTGGGTCAATCTGAAGCCAGGAGCCAAGAGCTTCTTCCTGGTCTCCCACGCGGGTGCAGGGGCCCAAGGACTTGGGCCATCTTCTACTGCTTTTCCAGGCCACAGCGGAGAGCCAGATCAGAAGAGGAGTAGCTGGGACCGGAACCGGCACCCATAGGGGATGCTGGTGCCACAGGCATAGGCTCAACCTACTATGCCACAACATTGGCCCCTATTTTTAGCTTTTTTGTGGAACCTACCACACTGTTCTCCATGAAGGCCATACTAATTTGCATTCTAACAGTGTATAAGGATTTCCTTTTCTCTATATTCTTACTTTTTTTTTTCCTTTTTGATAATAGTCATTCTTACTGGAGTGAGATGATTCTCATTGTGGGCTTGATTTCCATTTCTCTGATGGTTAATGATACTGATCATTTTTGTTGTTGATTTTTGAGTTCTTTATATATTCTAGGTATTAATCCTCTGGATGGTCTTTTTGTTTGATTTACAAAGCACTTATTTTCTCAAAGATGAATACAGCTACGGAGGTTCATTTAGTCAATAAAGTTAACACAGCACCCATGCCAGGTAATGTTTTATCTCTTTGAGATACCAAGTGATTGATATAGTTCTTCTTCCTGCTATTTCTTTTTTTTAAATAAAAGATTTATTTATTTTAAAGTCAGAGTTGCAGAGAGAAGGAGAGGCAGAGAGAGAGAGAGAGAGAGAGGTCTTCCATCTTCTGGTTCACTCCCCAATTGGCTGCAATGGATGGAGCTGTGCCAATCCGAAGCCAGGAGCCCGGAACATCTTCTGGGTCTCCCACGTGGGTGCAGGGGCACAAAGACTTGGACCGTCTTCTACTGTTTTCCCAGGCCACAGCAGAGAGCTGGAGCAGAGGTGGAGCAGCCAGGACTTGAATCGGCACCCATATGGGATGCTGCTTTACCCACTATGCCACAGTGCTGGCCTGCTTCCTGCTGTTTCAATGAGCTAAGTGTTAAGGGTCTGGTTTTGGCAGGCAAAATCCTAGGCTACCACCTGTAAGATTAGGTAAGAGGAGACTGCTGTCCAACAAGTGTCCAATACCTTGTTGACATCACAGTTTTCATCCACCAAGTTTAACTCTGGAATCAGTTGTGAGAAACACATGATAGAGGGTCTTTTTATTTTTAACAATTTATTTATTTGAAAGAGCTACAGAGAGAGAGAGAGAGAGAGAGAGAGAGAGAGAGAGAGGGGAGAGAGGTCTTCCATCTGCTGATTCACTCCCCAGATGACTGCAATGCCCAGGGCTAGGCCAGGCTGAAGCCAGGAGTCAGGAGCTTCTTCTGAATCTTCCTCATAGGTACAGGGGCCCAAGCACTTGGCCCATCTTTGACTGCTATCCCAGAGACATCAGCAGGGAGCTGGACTGGAAGTGGAGCAGCCAGGAATCCAGCCAGTGCCCACACAGGATGCCGCTGCTTCAGACTCACTGCACCACAGGGCCGAAGCCAAGAGAGGTCTTAGGAGTAGTGTGCTCTTGTGGTCCGTCTGTTTGGGAGTGTAATTTGTAAGTCTTTTGTAAAACAAGAAGTTGGAAGGAGTATTGATGGAAGCAGATACTGTTTTAATTTTAGTTTCTTTTAAATGACTTAAAGTCACACAAGCAGAGTATGTATTCTACAGAACACCTTAAGGGTCCATTTCCCCAGCATGGGCCTAAAAGGCAACCAGACAGAATACTTTATATTGGAGTCCTTCAAATAGTTCACAGAACAATGGAATGAAAATGAAACATAAGCTTTCTCAGTGTAAGTACCACTGAGTTGACATTTTGTGAGCAAAGGACAGCAGCTGTGTAGTCCATCCTTTTAAGAACTGAGGGTCCTAGGAATGTGACCATCTCCATGAGCTCTCTTTCAGATTATTAATTAATTAAAGAAAAAAATGGGTGCTCTTTAAAGATTTTTGTAAAGATTTATTTTATTTATTTGAAAGAGAGTTAGAGAGAGAGGTGGAGACAGAGAGGTCTTCCATCGCTGGTCCACTCCCCAGATGGCCGCAACGGCCGGTACTGTGCAGATGCGAAGCCAGGAGCCAGGAGCTTCTTCCAGGTCTTCCACATGGGTGCAGGGGCCCAAGGACTTGGACCATCTTCCACTGCTTTCCCAGGCCACAGCAGAGAGCTGGATGGGAAGTGAAGCAGCTGGGACAAGAACCGGCATCCATATGGGATGCTGGCACTTCAGGCCAGGGCTTTAACCCACTGCGCTACAGTGCTGGCCCCTAAAGATCTTTTTTTTTTTTTGAAGATTACAAAACAAAGGCCGGTGCCACGGCTCAATAGGCTAATGCTCCACCTGTGGCGCCGGCACACCAGGTTCTAGTCCCAGTCGGGGCGCCAGATTCTGTCCCAGTTGCTCCTCTTCCAGTCCAGCTCTCTGCTGTAGCCCGGGAGTGCAGTGGAAGATGGCCCAGGTCCTTGGGTCCTGCACCCGCATGGGAGACCTGGAAAAGCACCTGGCTCCTGGCTTCGGATCAGCGTGGTTCACCGGCTGCAGTGCACCAGCCGCGGTGGCCATTGGGGGGTGAACCAACATAAAAGGAAGACCTTTCTCTCTGTTTCTCTCTCTCACTGTCCACTCTGCCTGTCAAAAAAAAAAAAAAAATTACAAAACAAAAAGGAGCAAAGTCTGGACTGTGAGGTGGATACCTAATGGTTACCTATCAAAACTCTTGGAAAATTGCATGAGTTTTATGAGATTTATGGCCAAGAGCAATGTTTTGGTGGACGACTCTCTGGTGAAAGTTTCCTAGGTGTTTTTCTGCTAAAGCTTTAACTAACTTTCTCAAAACACTCTCATAATAAGCAGAAATGATTGTTCTTTGGCCTCCCAAAAAGTCAACAGCACAGTGTCTTAAACTGCCCCCAGAAAATGTTGCCATGACTTTTACTTTTTTTTTTATTTATTTATTTTTTTTATTTTATTTTTGATAGGCAGAGTGGACAGAGAGAGAGACAGAGAGAGAAAGGTCTTCCTTTGCCGTTGGTTCACCCTCCAATGGCCGCCGCTGCAGCCGGCGCACCGCGCTGATCCGATGGCAGGAGCCAGGATCCAGGTGCTTTTTCCTGGTCTCCCATGGGGTGCAGGGCCCAAGCACCTGGGCCATCCTCCACTGCACTCCCTGGCCATAGCAGAGGGCTGGCCTGGAAGAGGGGCAACCGGGACAGAATCCGGCGCCCCGACCGGGACTAGAACCCGGTGTGCCGGCGCCGCAAGGTGGAGGATTAGCCTATTGAGCCACGGCGCCGGCTGACTTTTACTTTTTTAAGATTTACTTATTTATTTAAAAGGCAGAGTTACATAGAGACAGAGGCAGAGAGAGAGAGAGAGAGAGAGAGGTCTTCCATCTGCTGGTTCACTCACCAGATGGCCGCAAAAGCTGGAGCTGAGCCAATCTGAAGCCAGGAGCTTCTTCCAGGTCTCCCATGCAGGTGGAAGAGCCAAGCACTTGGGCCATCTTCTACTGCTTTCCCGGATCACAGCAGAACACTGGATAGGAAGTGGAGCAGCTGGGACTCGAACCGGTGGCCATATGGTATGCAGGCACTGCAGGTGGTGGCTTCACCCACTACACCACAGCACCGGCCCCATGAGGGCCTTATCGTGAATATCATCTCATCCTGGCTCCTGGCTTCGGCCTGGCCCGACCCTGGCTGTTGGGGCCATTTGGGGAATGAGCCAGTGGCTGGAAGAGCACATGCTCTCTCTCTACCTCTGGCCTGTCCCTCTGTAACTCTGACTTTCAAATAAATGAATAAATAAATAAATAAATAAATATTTTTTAAAAAAGCATCTGTATTAAGTAGTTTTACAATCGCAATATAATTATCAAAACTAAAAAAAAAAAAAACCTAGATTCAGTTATTAAGTGCTTTGCCCACAGTCCAATATCACGTTTCCTTCGTGCATGAATGTGTCAAGCCAGAGTCAGGATCCTTGCACCGGTTGTGCAGTGGGGAGTACCCAGGAGCTACAGTGATCCTGCTTTCTGGCTATGGTAGGGCGCACAGGCTTGTGGGAAATGTAGTCCGGTTTGCCATGATGTCATCCGTATGGGACCACGAGAGCACTTCTGGTTCCTTTTGTGCGCGTGCTCCTCGCCCACTCCCGCCATCTTCCTCCTGGAAGTTGCGTGTGGTGTTACTTTATAGGGCTCTTCCAGCCCTGAGCTTGGGGTGTGTCCCTGGAGGTTGGGGTGGAGAAAGAGGGGTCCTGTGGAGAATCCCACAGCAATCTAAAAAAAAAAGTCACAAATTACTGCTTACCTGAACAGGAGATGAAATGTGGAAACACAGGAAAACATTGAGTTAAGAAGTTACCACTAGCCACAAAAAATAAAAGTGAAGTGGAGTTATAAGTCAGGAGCTGAGGCAATGCCTAATGTTAGGGAGACGCTCCCAATCACGCCAAGCAGACATCTCTGGCCAGTCAGATAACCGTGTGCTATGGACAGTATCCTCCTACCTACGCTGACTGGACCGTTCAAACATAAGTAAGGCGGGAACAGTATTGACTGGACTGTTCAAACATAAGTAAGAACCAATAAAAATTGCACAAGTTGTATGATGGTGAATTGGAGGATAAAAAATGAGGATAAAAGGGAAGCCCTGGCGCTGCTCTCCATCCTTTCAAGGGTCCTGGCCTGGGGCGTGTAAACCACCGGGAGCCGAAGAAAGAAGAGCGGAGCGGAGCTGAGCTGTCACTGAGCTGTCACTGACCCGATCCTGACCTGTTCCAGCCACAGCTCTCGGAGCTGCACCTGTTCCTGGGCGGCCTTAGCCGCTGCTCCTGGGCGACCTTAGCCGCTGCTCCTGGGTGGCTTTAGCTGCACGAGCTGTCCCGTTCTGGTCTTCTTCCTGTCTAATAAAAGTTGCTGTAACACTTTCGGCCTTGCAGCCTAGTAAAGGGCCCGGTGTGTGTGAACCTCTGGATCTCCACACATCCGGAGCGAAGAGACAGCCCGCTACTCTGTGTGGAGCAGGTAGTGGCACAAGCTGACCTGCAGAGCTGTCCCTGAGCTGTAATACCCCCTGTCTGTGTGAGTGTGAGTGTGTGTGTGTGGCCCAATGCGAGCGAACCTCTGAATCTCCTCGCATTTGGAGTTGAAGGGCCAGCCCGCCAGCTTTTGCTGCGCGGCACAAGGCAATGACAGGATCAAGAGGCCAGTGAGCTGCTGCATTGCTGTCCTGCCGCCGTGTCTGACCAGCGGAGCTGCTGCCTCACTGCCTCGCCTGGAGTCCTTATCAGCCCGCTGCCAGAGTTGACCAAAGAGCCAGACCAGACCTCTCAGCAGGGGACCCCTCCAACTTCTCGCCTGCCGTCCGCCTGGAACCTTGAGCCTACTGCCCAGAGTGATAACCTTCCCACGACTTCCTGCCTGTAAGTGACTGGTCCGAGTTCCGTCCCTGCTGGGACATTGAACTCTGGACACTGGACACTCCCCGCAGGAGAAACAGTTCGTGACAGTGATGCGAGCCTGGATACTTGGCAAACCAACGTTACGTATTGAATCTTTTGCTGTGCTTGTATTGTTCATTGTGATAGTTATTTTAATATTGTGATAAGATTATTTTAATAGTGTTTGTTGTGACTTGAGGTATAATAATATTGATTGCCTGGCAGATAAGTGATATTGTTAAGATTGGGTAGATGTATTAAGTTAAGTAGTTAAGTGGTTAAGTTAAGTAGTTAAATAGTTAAGTCACATTAAATAGTAGTGTTAAGTTTATTGATAAGTGTATTGATACTGATAAGTGTATTGACCCCAGTGAGCATGCTGAGGAGTAGTGTGATATAAAACCCCTGGTGTGTCCCTGGTGTGTGAACAATAAAATTGGAAAAGACAGTCTTGCGTCCGTGTGTTCCTTTCTTCCCCGTGACTGACAAGTCGAACGCGCTCATGACAGGTCCCCTGGGTCTCAGAGGACCCTGGGCACGCAGCGGGGCCCCCACTTGGTGGGAGCAGGAATGTGGGTGGCACTTGAGGCTGTGTCTGAGGGTCCGCCCGGGTCCCTCAGCCAGGTGGCCGGGGTCGAATCCTGAATCCTGAGGTGGGGGCTGGGGAAGGGGCGACTCCGGCTCTGCTTCTGGTGGTCGCCTGGTCAGGAGACGCCGCGCCGCCTGTGCCTCCGAGCGTAACGAAGCCACTTCAGCAGCTCTGCGCCAGGGGAGGGGAGGTGTGCGGCGCCAGCGCAGCCCCCTGTAAGATGGGGTGTTAATGGCACTTGGGACATGTCCTCACGGCCGCGGAGAACTCGCTGTGGGGTGTCCGTGGTGTCTCTGGTCCCCTCCTAGTGTCCAGGGACAGTGGGTTCCACGGAGGGATTGGTAGTGGACGATGCTCCCATTCCTTTGGAACAAAGTCGTTAGAGTGTCGTACGCGAGCTCTGGGGACGGGAATTAACACCCGAGAGACTCCAGGCCTAAATCCTCTCCCAGTGCCTCACAGCTAAAGAGATCCAGAAAGGTGAGGGTCCTAGCTTTGGACGGGCCAGGCAGTGATCGATCCTGCTGCCCAGAGTGATCGGTGCCACCCTACCACATCCATATGCTCCCGATACTCGAATGAACTTTCAGAAGAGAGATGTAAGTGGGCTGAGAACAGGCAAGGGCCTGGGGGTGTTGCTTACCAGGGGGCCATGGAGCCATGGAGGTGTGGACTGCGGTGGAGGGACACCCTGCCACCTCTGAGATACCTACCTGCCTATCCGTCACTCCTGAGAGCGCCTGGCTGCACTGCTCCTGTCCAGAGGACTTGTCACTCCTGAGAGCGCCTGGCTGCACTGCTCCTGTCCAGAGGACTTGTCCGCGTTGCTCCTCACACATTCCCTTCCTCCTTTCCGCCCCCATTCCTCAAACCGAGTGTCGCCACGTGGAGAATGCAGAGACGTGCGGATGGGTCCTCTGTCCTGCTAGTTCTCAGCGGCAGCTCACGAAGAGCTGGCCAGGGTTTATCTGCCTGGGCAGAAGCAGAGTTTCAGGAAACAAGTGGGCTTCTTGGGCTTACATGATTGATAGGTGTCAAAGACTCCGGTTTTCTCACTAGCATTTTCCACTTTGCCACAAGTAATTCAGAGACTCATAGCTTGTTTACGACATCAGCTTCAGTAACTGCAGTTAATGTAGAGCAAATGTTGCTTTAGAAGTCTGTGCCGGCCGGCGCCGCGGCTCACTAGGCTAATCCTCCGCCTAGCGGCGCCGGCACACGGGTTCTAGTCCCGGTCGGGGCGCCGGATTCTGTCCCAGTTGCCCCTCTTCCAGGCCAGCTCTCTGCTGTGGCCAGGGAGTGCAGTGGAGGATGGCCCACGTGCTTGGGCCCTGCACCCCATGGGAGACCAGGAAAAGCACCTGGCTCCTGGCTCCTGCCATCAGATCAGCGTGGTGCGCCGGCCACAGCGTGCCGGCCGCGGCGGCCATTGGAGGGTGAACCAACGGCAAAGGAAGACCTTTCTCTCTGTCTCTCTCTCTCACTGTCCACTCTACCTGTCAAAAAATAAAAAAAAAAAAAATAGAAGCCTGTGCCTAGGACACACCTGGTTTTTTTTCTCCTAGGACTTTCTGTGGATTGTGTGAACCAGAAAGGTTTATAACACGTGGTTTCCTCACTGCACATCAGTAGTCTGTTCTTAAAAATCATCAATGCTGTAGAAAATTACTGAGTCTATTTTCCACATTTGAAATGAGAAAATCTGAGTCACACTTCCACTGCCAGTAAGTTTATTATAAATAAAGCACAAAACAATGGTCAGTTATATGCAAACATTTAAAGTGTAGTCCTGTGATCTCCAGGCAAGTTCTTCGTATGATTCACATGGTCTCTCAGTGCTAGGAAAAGACCCAGACCCACCTGGTTGACCTTTATCTTGCTTATGGAAGCTCCTACATTTGATCTTGAGGCTCTATTGATCATATTTGACGAAATGCAATTATTTCCCCTTACCAATGTGTAACAAATCAACAAAAAGACATACTGGGCTATAAAACTATTTTTTTTTATTTGACAGCAGAGTTAGACAGTGAGAGAGAGACAGAGAGAAGGTCTTCCTTCCGCTGGTTTACCCCCGAAATGGCCGCTACAGCCGGCGCGCTGCGCCGATCCGAAGCCAGGAGCCAGGTGCTTCCTCCTGGGCTCCCACGCAGGTACAGGGCCCAAACACCTGGGCCATCCTTCACTGCCCTCCTGGGCCACAGCAGAGAGCTGGACTAGAAGAGGAGTAACCGGGACCAGAACCCGGTGCCCATATGGGATGCCGGTGCTGCAGGTGGAGGATTAACCAAGTGAGCCATGGCGTCGGCTATAAAGCTATTATTAATGTTGTTTGAGTGGCAGAGACTGATGGAGGGAAGATCTCCCATCCACTGGTTCATTCCCTAAATGTCTGCAACAACTGGGACTGAGCCAGGCTGAAGCCAGGATCTGGGAACTCAATCGAGGTCTCCCACATGGGTGGTGGGGACCAAGTACTTGAGCCATCACCTGGTATCTCCCAGAGTATGCACTAGCAGGAAGCTGGGATTGGGAGAGTGCTTGAATCCAGCTGATATGAGGGTGTCCCAACTGGCAAGTAAACTGCTTCACCCAAAACTTGTAGCTTGCTTATAATCCTAAGTCAGCCTCTTGGGGTGGGCTTAGTCACAAATGTAGGTTTGGTCATCTGATTTCTTGACTGAGGCTGATTTGTCGCAGGTGGCTTCACTGGTAGTCTGAGGACGCCCTAGTCTTCACAAGATATAGTATTTCATGAAGGCAAACTGCAGTTTTTTACAACTATACATCTCATCTACTGATGTCCCATTGGCTCAAGCAGGTGGAAAGACAAAGCCAAAGATCACTGTGGGGAGCGATTCCATGAAAGATACAGGGTGGGGTGTCAGTGGGATCTAGGAATGGAGAAGTGTGCTACAGTTATACATTGTGTGCACCTCCCCTGTACGGTTGTGTATGAATAATATAAAGTTATAAAATGCACACTTTTTATGGAATTTAGGTAAATAAAAGCAGGAGGTATTCTAGTAGAAACATTCATAAGGCCTGTGTGGAGTGTGTAGGAAAATAATGCCACTCAAAAGTTTTCTAGAAAGTTAATTTTAGTGATAGAATAATATTTCTTCCTTTGGTGTACTGTAGTGAATTTGAATAGTCCTTAAAATTTTAGAGATTTTTTTCTGAGTAACTATTTTTTACAAAATTGGTAGTAAATAAGTGTTTTTATTAACCTAATGATAACATGTGTTTGGTCTCCACTGTATAGTAGAATGGTGAGTGCTCTTTAAATGAAATCTTTCTGAAAGATTATCCCCCAGCAGGGAGGGTTTTGTTTCCCAGTAAATCTGTTATTCTTGGTTTCTATCATCATCTTGCATGCAGGGTAGACTCTAAGAGCAAGCCAGACCAGTTCTTTCAAGACTCCCTCCAGTCGCCCTCTTTCAGGCGTTATTCTGGGGTTCTCTACAAGTTTCCTGGAACAAAGAAGGTGGATGCATCTCCAGTAAGTTGGTTTTTTATTTGGCAACTTGTTTTACATTGTAGTTTATGAGCTTTTCCAGGTTTCATGAACATGGCAATGATTATTATTAGAATTATTTTCATTTCTTTGAGATGCAGAGAGCCCCCCATCTGTGGATTCATTCTCCAAAGGTTTATACTGGGAGCCTGGAACTTAATTCAGAATTCCCTCAGAAGTGGCAGGAACCCAATTGATCCATCACCACTGCCTCCCAGGGCCTACATGAGCGGGAAAGTGGATTCAGAAGCTGGACGTGGCTATGGAAACTACGTACAATAAGGTGGGATGTGGCATCTTAACCAGAGAATTCCATCTGAGCCTGTGTTCAGAGTTTTTACTGGGTTTGGTCACTTGGACATGACTGACCACCCATGTGGTTGTCCTTGGTTCTGGCATGAGCTGATACCACATGACTGAAGGCCTCCACCATCTGAGCATAGGCTGTCCGTGTGGCCCAAAGCCTAAAGGTAACCAAACACACTTCATCCCAGTTGAGACACTGCAAGGATTAAGAGATACCTCCTGGGAGCTGGACAGAGGACCTCTGGTATACAGCTTGTGATTTGTAGGCTGAGCTTCTGGAATCTACGGGTTTATAACTTTCGTTAGATTTGGGAAACGTTCAGTTTTCACCTAAATATTGTTTGAGCCCCCCCGCCCCGGGAAGTCTGTAGTTGCATGTGCGTTGCACTGCTTGATATCCCCTCACAGGTCACAGAATCACCAGGGCTCTCAACTGAGGTCTCGTGTTAACAGTGCCCCATCCCTGGTGGGGCGCAACATAAGAATGAACGGAATCCCACTCTACTTATTACTCTTTTTTTTTTTTTGACAGGCAGAGTGGACAGTGAGAGAGAGAGAGAGACAGAGAGAAAGGTCTTCCTTTGCCGTTGGTTCACCCTCCAATGGCCGCCGCGGCCGGCACGCTGCAGCAGGCACACTGCGCTGATCCGATGGCAGGAGCCAGGTGCTTCTCCTGGTCTCCCATGGGGTGCAGGGCCCAAGCACTTGGGCCATCCTCCACTGCACTCCCTGGCCACAGCAGAGAGCTGGCCTGGAAGAGGGGCAACCGGGACAGAATCCGGCGCCCCGACCGGGACTGGAACCCCGTGTGTCGGCGCCGCAAGGCGGAGGATTAGCCTAGTGAGCCGCGGCGCCGGCTTTATTACTCTTTTTAGACTTTGTTTTTAATATCCTCACTTGCAGAGCTTCAGAGTTCGGCAAGTGTCATGAAGTGAAAAGTGCATTGAAGCCCCTCAAATTGCCAGTCTTGTCATTCAGTCTCCACGTGACCTCCAGAAGCTCCACCGGAGTTTCTTCCTCTTGTTTGTTTTAATATTTATTTATGTATTTAGAACAAACAAAAAAATACTAAGAGGGAAACATGTTAAGTTGCTCATCAACAGTCAGGGTGAGGGCTGATCAAGTCACCGTTTCTCATAGTGTTCATTTCACTTTAATAGGTTTCCTTTTTGGTGCTCAGTTAGTTGTCACCTATCAGGGAGAACATATGGTATT